>NC_086445.1:59088888-59688888 GCF_028390025.1 Pseudophryne corroboree | reverse complement strand
GGCGAATCTGGAACAGACATATTGAAAAGAAAGAAAAAAAGCGTATTTAACTCACCTACATTATTAGCCTTAAGCTATTGTTCTCCTGCTGTCTCCAATATTTATGTCAAGAAAAACAGGTTGAAAAGAAATCAAAATACAGCGTGAATAAGCTGTAAAGCCGGCAAACACATTTACATAACGGCCCTATAGATCGAGAACACAAATGATGTTAAATGCTGCGCTAATCATATGCAAGCAGCCATACTGCGCTGCACCCAAACGCGTCACAAGATGATGGTCACTGTACATAGCTAGCAGATGGTTACCCTGTGCTTTAATTGCTGCTCTAGTAATTATATTATATACTATCAGTCTTGATCTGGGGCATGGAGGGCCCACCAGGGTAATGCAATCATAGGGGCCCGGTAAGGGGTTTGGCCAGTCAGCGGAAGGGTTGTGGCTAACCACCAGAGAGGAGTGGCCAGCCATCATAGAGTAGGAGCGTCTTAGTATACTATACACACCGTGAGATATAGGGGACACTGAGATATAGGAGACAGAGATGTATAGGTGAAACAGAGGTATAGGGGACACAGATATTGGGGACACAGAGAGATATAAGGGACACTGAGAGGTATAAGCAACACTGAGACATACTTGCAACAAAAATCGTGTAGCAGTCCTAGCACCGGAAGAGAAGCAAGTCTCCCAGAGACGGTCACACTCTGTGCTCTCCCCACTCATAGCCCAAGAGGTGGTGGCTCGATGATGCAATCCACGCTTAATTGTGTCATCGTAGCCCCGCCCCCTGTTTTACATGCTGGTAATAAATAGGGGGCGGTGGGGACGGCTGCTGGGGGGGGTGGCAGGTGCGATCGCACATCCCCCCGCACATCAAGTAGGGAGAGAGAGGACACTGCTGCAGCTGCCTCACTCCCCACCGCTTGGAGAGGGGCTGCGACTGCAGTATCCTCTGTCTCCCACCTTCATGCTGGTGCTATCTACATCAGGGAAGAAGGGGCAGAGCCCCCCCCCCCTGGCACCCCCAACCAGCCTGGGCCCAGGTAAAGAGTTCCTCTCCCCCCTCTGCGTCACTGGTAGCACCTCATAAGGATGGATTATCTCTAGGAAGAATAATTAACTTTATCTATTATATGTATCTATGAGGAAGGGACCCATGAGTTTCTATTATTAGATTTTATTACTGGTGCACGATTTGATTATTGTATGTGTATAAATAAGCCATTATTATTATTAGAACAATTTTACTAAACAAATTGGTTTGCTGCATTGTTGGAGTTATGTACTAACACAGGTGCAGACTCATGCAGATCACAAACCCACAGCTAACCACAGAGCCAGAATAAACATTAATCCACCAAGGTTCTTGTCTAGGGAACCCATCTAGGTTCTTGTTTATGGAGCCCACCTAGGTTCTTGTCTAGGGAACCCTCCTAGGTTCTTGTCTAGGGAACCCATCTAGGTTCTTGTCTATGGAACCCACCTATGTTCTTGTCTAGTTAATCCACCTAGGTTCTTGTCTAGGAAACCCTCCTAGGTTCTTGTCTAGGGAACCCACCTAGGTACTTGTCTATGGAACCCATCTAGGTTCTTGTCTATGGAACCTACCTAGGTTCTTGTCTAGGGAACCCACCTAGGTTCTTGTCTAGGAAACCTACCTAGGTTCTTGTCTAGGGAACCCATCTAGGTTCGGGTCTATGGAACCCACCTAGGTTCTTATCTAGGGAGCCCACCAAGGTTCTTGTCTATGGACCCATCTAGGTTCTTGTCTAGGGAACCCACCTAGGTTCTTGTCTAGGGAACCTACCTAGGTTCTTGTTTAGGGAACCCATCTAGGTTCGGGTCTATGGAACCCACCTAGGTTCTTATCTAGGGAGCCCACCAAGGTTCTTGTCTATGGACCCATCTAGGTTCTTGTCTATGGAACCCACCTAAGTTCCTGTCTAGGGAACCCACCTAGGTTCTTGTCTAGGGAACCCACATAGGTTCTTGTCTAGGGAACCAACCTAGGTTCATTTCTAGGGAACCTACCTAGTTTATTGTCTAGGGAACCCATCTAGGTTCTTGTCTAGGGAACCCACTGTCAATGCCAAATTGCTTTCTCACAAATATTTAAAATGCCCACTCTAATATATATTGTAAACGCCTGCACATCTTATTACCATGTGCCATGAATGTGCACTATACATAGCAAAACACTGCATCCCATAAGAGAAAACAATACACCCACAACTTTATCTGAGTTCCAAAGCTCATTGATGTATATATTTGTTATTAAAAGGATATGGATTCAATATATTACAAAGTACAGTATACCTATAGTTACAACTCATACAGTAAGCAGTTAAAACATACAGTTACATACAGTTACATATAGTTACAGTTACATGCCATCGATACAATACCATTCCCTTTATGCTTATGTCTCCCTCTCTCTGTGAATCATGCTGGGACTCCATCTTAATCTGAGACCAAACAGGAACTGCCTTCCTGTGTGGTCAGCAATGTGTTATCTAGTTTCTGGGGGAGGGGACTCCCTCTCATTCATGATGAGTCACTAGTCTCTTTGTATATGCTGAACAGGTTCAGCCTTGGGGACGTCCAAAGGGGCTGGCCTGAGCTTCCTGTCCACTGTCCTATTTGGAATATCTATTGTTCTAATAAAAGTGATTTTAGCTTTTATACATTTAATCATAACTATCTGTCGCAATGTCCTACAACTTAACAACAAGTATCAAATGAATCTACACACCAATCTGCTTGCTTCAATACCAAACATGACAGGTGTATCTGGTTTCGTTCAACTAATACACATACATGACATTACTTCATTATATATAATTTTAAATCATCATGATGTCTGGCGCTTGATATTATTATAATTATGTACTGTATGAAATAAGTGTCGAATCCATCTCTGTGGCATGTCCGTGTAGTTTGTATGTTCTTTTTATGTAATATTTTTTACTTCGACACCACCTAGGTTCCTGTCTACGGTATTGTGTCCGTTGTTGTGTGTATTGTTATTTTCTGACAAACAGGGGCCCTGAAGCAATGTCCTGCCTGGGACCCCGTGGGTCTGTATCAACCTCTGGCTAACCAACAGTACAGTACATCCGTAGTACTTTGTGCTGGACAGATGAAAGCTAATTGCTGATAAGGTGGATGGTGTGGTTTTTGTTTCTGAATAAATACCCCAAGGTTTTTTGTTAAGTCCTTGTATCATCTAATAACACTTGTTTTAACTTTTATTTTAGTTTTGTCCTTTGGTTTATAAAAGCTTGTTTGTGCTGTGATATCTTGGCACCCTCTCTTTTCTTGTTCAGATAAAATCTTGTTCTAATCTGTGATAAAAACTGGCTAATAAAAGAATTGTATCCTACCAGGCTTTCCTTATCTCCTGGGGGACCAATTATGCCCTAGCTCTTCTCCTCTGCAATAGTTTGATTAGATACTGTATCGTGACTAAATTATATTAGAAGAGGAAACCGCAGTAAGTTGCTACTCTGAATATTTATCAACCGAGGTGTAAAAAAAAATCTTAACTATTAAAGTTTTCTCTTCTGCTTGCTGAAAGATCATATTCCATACCCTCCAAATGTACCTTTTTGGCACGTACGGTACCTGCCAATAAGGGCTTTGTACTGATTTTTGACTCTACAAATTTCCATTGCCCATGGCCACACCCCCTTTTCTAATTTGTACCTGTTTTTATGTGTAAAATGTTGGAGGGTATGATATTCTATATTCATATGAGGCCAAATTCAGAGATGGATACTAAATGTACAGCATACTTGAAATATCTGAAAGCAGCAGGGGCGGATTGATAGAGGAGGGAACCAATGTGCAGACTCAGGGACGGACTGGCTCACAGGGGAACAGGGAAACCACCGGTGTGCCCCACTGCCTGTGGGCCCGCCTCCTCCTCTAGGGATCAGGTTCCAGACTCTATCCCAGTGCACTTGAATTATGCATTATACGTATGTTACATTATACTTCACAAGAATATGGTTTATTATATATTTACCAAGGGGAACAGAACATGTACTCTGTAATGGTTAGCCAAACCTCTGTGGTGGAGCCTGGCCAGACCCTTAAGCATGGGCCCCCCACAACAGCATACCCCCGGTGGGCCCTTCATGCCCCAATCCGACACTGTGCAGACTCAGTGCTGCCAGGGCCCCCTTCTTACTACAGTGCAGTAGGCTCTGGCATTGTACCATGTGCAGGTCTCCAGAAACATGGCACCCACCATGTTACAACAACTAATCACTACTGCACGGCATCCATTTCCCCGGTGATTTTTGACACAGCTGCAGTGCTGACTCCAGAAGGGTGGGTAATTAAACATGGGTGTAATGTGAGCGGTGTGGGCCCACCCAGGGGCTCATGTGAACCACGCACACTGCACACATTATAAATACGATCCGGATACTCAGGAAAGCTGGGAAATTCATGGCTCTGGGGCTAGTGATGCTACATCCAAGGGCATAGCCACTGGCCTCGGCACCTCCCCATTTTCTGAAACGCTGGCTGTCTCCGCCCCCAAATGGATGTAGACGTCGATCATGATGCAGCTCAGGTAGCCACTGCAACCGTTGGCGAAGACACAGATCGGCAAATATCAGAGATGTGTGTAAACTATCGGCTTTCCATACAGTACATCTCAGAATTAGATCCTTGGACAGGTATTAAAGGCACAATAATATTAGTGATTAATTGTACCTGGTAGAGATACTAGAAGTTACTGTTCATAACGTTAATAAAACAAATGTGTAATTACTTGTCTTGATATATTACTTTTTTATTTTTATTTTTACACTATGGGGGTATCCAATTAGACACGATTTAAATTTTTTTTTACCACCTATTTTTTTTAGGCTATTCAATAAGCCCCCATTTTTTGGGTCAGAAAAATTTAAAATTTTCATGCGAAAACACTTAGGATGCGCGAAAAGTCACGGACCTATGTGTTTTTGCGGCCAATATAGGGAAAAAGAAGCAGGCGAAACAAAATCCCCGATAAGTGTTGGCTTCGGGGCTAATTGTGAATAGAATTCTGCTCTATGGGGCTGATTCAGGTTAAATCGTAATAAGCTTGGGGGGTGGTGGGGGGGGGTGGCACTGTATCGGAATCTCTTTATATCGTGCGTTTGTGTTTATTTTTGTCATTTTCCCTGTGAGCCGCTACAGACACTTGATAGAGCCATGTAGGTAAAAATAATGTTTACAATAACTCCAGGCACTTGGTTATTTTATAAAGAAAAACAAATTGGATATAAAAATGGTGATAAAGTCCATTGGGTAATGTATTGCATTTCAGTTTGTATTGTAACAGTCATATTAATTGAGGATGTCACAATATGTAAACACAGTTTGCATTTAGTTTCTTTGAAGGTTTAAGTATTTACTTGTTGACATTTTAATTTTGATCTCACCATCTTAAGTATGTCCTTAGCGGTTGCGGTCGGCATATCACTTATTAAGCAGATGGCCCGGTTGTAACATACCTGCTGTGTGCTGTCTTCGTTATGAGTAATTACTTATCATGTCCATTAAGACACTTTGCAAAATCATGTATTCTCTAATGAAACCAGTTCCTAGCCATTTATCTTCATTTATCCCCAACATCTTATTCCTGCTGCTTTTCCAGTCTAGACAGAATGCTTAATGCAGTTCACTTTGTTAGGTTATGGAATTCCACACATTTGTAAGTCTTATGGTAATAAATCCGCAAGTCTCTATTTATATCATTAGAGTGTTTTTTTTGCCTTGTTAATTAAATGTAAAGTCGTTTCACTGTCTCACACGCCAATCTTTTACCTAGCAGCTGAAAGGGGTGTGGCCTGTTGGAAAGGGGTGTGGTCTGATATGAAATGGGTGCGTCATATACAAAATCAGGGTGTAACCTCCCAGATTTTAAAGGTGACCAAAAAAGTCATAGGAATTGCTTTTCAACATTTTAGTACATAATCTAAAAGTGCGTGGAATACCGTTTCTTTGGTTTTCAATTGGTTTTGAATATGATATATTAACCAGCACGTGGGTAATTATTACAAGTTGCACCTTTCTTCTGTTGCGAAAATTGAGACTGTGAATATTCATTGCGGGAGACACATATATATATCAATACACTGGGATGCCAGTGTTCTGACTTTCACTACCACCACCTGAAAGAGCTCATATAAATCAGTTTTTTATTGCATGTTGCATGTCATCTAACATCTTATTAATTATAGCCTTTGTGTGAGAACGAGCTAATTGCTATTAATTGCATGTTGATTGTGTGTTATAAATGTTGTTCTTAAGAGATATTATATAAATTGTTTTACTTATATCCAAGCCTCACTGAGTCAATCTTTCCCTATGACAGACTGCACATATTTTTTAGATACATTGTTTTCAAGCGCAGAGTATTCTTCCTTCTAAAGTTTTCAATTTGTTGCAACTTGGCAAGTTGTTTTTACTCAGCTGCTGAATAACTTTCCTATATCAAGACACCTACTATTTTTAGCGCCGGTCCATCACAATTGGTAACTTATTGTCCCGATTTGTGTTTTCAAAAAATTCTTTGAATATGATAACTGGCCACAGTACAAGTACCACTTATTAGTTACTAATTTACAAACCTAAGTTCCTGTGCAGCAAACCTCATAAGTTACAAGCAGTCCTTGTGGGGAAGGGAGATTTTTTGTGTGTGCAGGGCAGAATTTAGGAGTCAGGTCACCATTAGGCACAACACTGATTACTGCCTCTCCAATTTTCATTATTTGGTTATAGGCTCTCAATTGGTGATTGCAGTTTAACATAATAATAATAATAATAATAATAATAATAATATACTAGCTATTACCTATGATATTTTGTTAATATTAATATATACATTTTTACTAATTAGGACAGTTGCAGACATGGCACTTGGACACGATCATAAAACAAGTGTCCGAGGGGCTTATTCAGACCTGATCGTAGCGCTACGATCAGCCACCCTGACATGCCGGGGGACGCCCAGCACAGGGCTAATCCGCCCCGCATGTCTGGTGCTGCCCCCCCCTCCCCCACACACAGGTACAAAAGCATCATACGGCAGCGATGCTTTTGTACCTGAAGAGTATCTCCCTACCGGCGTGCTCTTGCGCGCTGGCAGGGAGCTACCTGTCGCTTTCCGGGTCACAGCGGTTGCATGTAACATCACGCAGCCACCGCGAACCGCCCTCACACGGTCCAGGCACGCCTGCGTTGCCCTTACCGTGCCCCCAAAACGGCGCCCAAATCCGCCGGCCCGCCCAGCGAATGCCTCTGCCTGCCTGTCAATCAGGTAGAGGCGATCGCTGGGCTGAAATGTCGATCGCATCTCTGGAATGCGCCGGCGCACTGCGGCACCTGCGCATGCGCTGTTCAGACCTGAATTCACCCCCAAGTGTCGTCGCTCAGTAAGTGGCTCCCTAGGGCATGTGCCTCTTGTGCTTAATGGGAATTTGCCACTGGTTGTGTGGGAGTGAGAAGGGTAGCTCTCTCAGAACACCCTCCTGCAAACTTAACTCTATGTGTCGCCAGAATTATACCTACCGTTATACAATTCACCTCACCTACACTTAAGACACAGACTGCAATCCTGAATCAATATACAAACAGACCCCCATTGACTAAGCGTTACTTAAGATATGATTCTATCTCCATTAAGGTTGTCTAATCACTAATGGACATTGCAGATCATGTCATTTATCTGGCACAGTGTATAAAATATAGGGATGGGGGGAGGTGTCCTGCACTACCTATTTGAAAAGTAATGATAATTATAACAAACCAGCAATATGGAGAATATTTGAGGAAGATATTCCAAAAACAAATTGTCCTGCTGGTGGTGCTCCCCAAGGTCAAAACAAATAAATCACAAGAGAAAGTTGTTCCTTGAAAGAGATCAGGGAACCAAGAAGTAACCTCTTTGTGGGGGCACTCTTATTCAACTATTGAATTTAAAACATAACTTTTATTTAATCAAAAATAAAATGGATATGGTGTTTAACCTTTTCCAAACATGATTTTTAAGTATATATAAAATAATTAGGTTCAAGAACACATTAAATATGCTCAAAGTTGAGAGTTCTTAGTCCTAACTAATCAGACCACACAGTGTGGGTCACCCATGGGTGAGAATATAATGTCTTATGAGAAAAACAATCAAAGAATTAAGGCAATTAATAATAGTTATGCATGTCACTCCTATTGTACAATAGGAGTGACATACATAACTATTATGTGACTGTGCGAGATAGTGTTTGATATTTTCTTAATGAACTGCAAGCTGTAGGCATGATGTCCCGCTAAGAATTTTTGACATGCCGTCGGGTCAGAATATGATTATTTCTCTGACCACTGTTTTTCAAAATTGAATTGTTTTAAGAGAAATTGCCTTAATTCTTTGATTGTTTTTCTCATAAGACATTATATTCTCACCCATGGGCGACCCACACTGTGTGGTCTGATTAGTTAGGACTAAGAACTCTCAACTTTGAGCATATTTAATGTGTTCTTGAACCTAATTATTTTATATATACTTAAAAATCATGTTTGGAAAAGGTTAAACACCATATCCATTTTATTTTTGATTAAATAAAAGTTATGTTTTAAATTCAATAGTTGAATAAGAGTGCCCCCACAAAGAGGTTACAGTGTATAAAATGACAGAAGCTGTTGCTATGTTCAGTTTCTCTACTTTATGGGGCAGATTCAATTGCCAGCGGGAAATTTAAAAAACCCTGCCGTGCAGGTTTTTCCCGCAGCTGCAGGATTTTGCTATTTAATTGCTGAACTAAAAATGGGACACAGTGATTTCTATAGAAGTCATTGCATTTTTTCTCACGCAGCCCCAGAGCAAGTCTGATTTTTCCAGAAATTGTTAATTTAAGTAAAAATCACTGGGACTTGCTATGGCACCCTAGTGACATCACCCCCTGAGGACTAGTTTAGCATTAGGAAGTTTCCAATTAGCTTAAGTAGTCTGTAATTACTCACCCTCCGTAGCGGTGTCTTCCTGGACAGGTGAGTATATATTTTTTTATTTTACTTTTTTTTACGCACCGTTGTATTTTCATTGCTGAAATCCCTACAACCATTTTTTTAAAATTGGATACTGCGGGTATAGGGAGCATGTATACCCGCGGAATCCAAAATTGGAAGCGAGGTAAGCAAGGTTTTTTACCTCACTAAACCTCTCTCCAAATTGAATTCCCCCCTAAAGTTTGATACATCTCCCCCAGTGTGACAAAAGCCTAGGTGCAGTGAATAGGAAATATAATATGCGCCTCTAGCTAATCATTCTTGTATGCAACAACCATCTAAAATGGTTGGTGAATCTCCTGTAACACACACACACACACACACACACACACACACACACACACACACACACACACACACACACAAATTTAGGAGAGAAAAACAATATCAAATATAAAATAAAACATAAAAGAACTTGTGTAATTACTTTTTTCTAACCTCTGCTAGAAGAAACACAGCTTCTATCTTTTCAAAAGCAACAAAATTGCTTCTAAACTTTTAAATAAATAAATAAAAAAACATTTTCAAAGCAGCTTATAAAAAAATACCCTGAATGTCGTAGCGTGAGCAAGCTGTTAAAATGATGTTTTCAGAGTCATTTGTACTGCACATTTGTTCAGTTTGGTTTTATTTTTGATGCATTTATCACAAATTATGTTTTTTAACAGCAAATATTTTGCTCAGTTCTACATTTAATACACATATATTTACAGGGAAGGAAATTTTGAAAAACTGTTTAAGGAAATATTCGTGTTCTGTATTTTCCTGTGAACAGCTGAATTACCGATCATTACTGGATCAGCTGTAGTTGTAAACTGCGAATACTGATAAAAGTAAATTTGCAAATCATTAAGGTTGTGGTGTTAAAATAAGCAGGAGGCTTCAGAACTCTATCCATTCTGCTTTGGTACATAGTGTTTGCCCCATGCAAGTCAAATGGAAGAACTCTATTTTAACAAGCTACAGTATGATGTGGTCTTTGCTTTAGGTGAAGGCTTTAGTGGGACCTGCAGGTAAACCTTAATCAGGTCTGTGGTCAAATAAAAATCAGTGACTACATTTTCAACTAACTTTTCAACCAATATACATTTTATAGGCTCCTGAAATCATTGCAGAAACTAAATGTCTCATCTGGTTTTGGAAACAGCACAAATTGTCTGGTCATTGTAATTTTCATCATGCAAGCTTGCTTCCTTTTCTGCAGAGATATTTTGTCCCATACATGTGCTGCCAGCTCACCAACCAAAGTCTTGCTATGGATGTCTCCTGTATTTTATCTTGACAAGCAAATATACATGGGTTATCTGAGCCTTTTTCTTAGCTGGAAAACTTTGTAGTGCTTAAAACCAATATGCGCCATGGCCTCATAAGGTCATTGCAAAGAGATTATTACCTGCAATGGCCATTAAATCAAATACCCTGACTACAGGCCTTTTTAGTATGCACTTGCTGTGGGTTCCCTAAATAAAGTTGAACTTTTGGGGAAAGTTCAGTTAACCTTGCTTAACAACTTTGACTATATTTGGCTCCTGATGTGTGTGTTGCTCCCACTCTTTCTTCAGTATATCTGAAATTCCTCCCAGTTTATTCTCTCATATACAGATGTACAGTATACACCTATCCTTTTTGCACCATACAACGGGAAAGTACTTGAGAATTAGTATTAAGCTGCAGGCTGTGGCGCAGGTCACTTGTGACATTTTTGGAAATGTCTTTTGTCTGTTTACATAACATGCATTGTGTACTTTTCTTAAACAATTTTTTTTTATTGAAGCATGGCAAATGCAGAAATAAAAAATATAATATAATTTCAACATTTCACATGAAACACAAGTCCCTGATATATGATAAAAGCAAAAGAATACCATTGTCCAAATTGTCATCAGAGAAGGGATGAGCTAAAATGGCAGGAAATAGGTAACAATGAATCCACGTCTCCCTCACCCTATCCAGCATTGTGTACTTTTACCTCAACTTTGCTTCTTAGTTTGCTCATAGAGAATTAGGGGCCCATTTATAAATGACTTGCAGCTATTTAAAACTTGCTGCGTATGATAAATGGCGCTCCAGCCAATCAGCTGCCAACTGTCATTTTTCAAACACGACAGGCACATTTAGGCTTTTAGGCACATTTAAGGATCATTGGGGTCGATTCAATTCGGCAACTTATGAATAGCGCCGGGAATTAGCTCCCGACGCTATTCAATTCAGCTGCTAGTTACCCACAATTGTCGGGAATTCTTCTCTCATCCCCGGGGGATGAGAGAAGAAACCCGACAAAAGTGCTGCCTCGCGGCCGGCGCGAGGCTGATTCTGTCGGGAATCAGCCTTGCGCCGTGGAGTTAAGTCGGAGAATGCCCGTTCTCCCGACAATTCAACCTGTTTAGTCGGCGAGAACGGGCCATCGCCGACTTAACTGGAGCTGAATTGAATAGCAGCGGGAGCTAATTCCCGGCGCTATTCATAAGTTGCCGAATTGAATCGACCCCATTGTATGTGGACATGCTTACCTCTAATTTTTCAAAAAGATTAACTGGTCTATGTACTAAGCCTTGGAGAGAGATAAAGTGGACGGAGATAAAGCACTAATCAATCAGCTCCTAACTGCCATATTAGAGGCTGGGTTTGAAAAATGACAGGTAGAAGCTGGTTGGTTGGTGCTTTTTCTCCATCCACTTTATCTCTCTCCAAGGCTTATTACATAGACCCTTAAATCTCATGTTCCCATTGAGTGGGAATAGAACCTGTGGTGAGCGCAGCGAGCCCGCAAGGGACTTTGTTGCACTCGCCCCCCTTCCGGCATTCTGGCTGCTGTGGTCCAGATTGCCGGGATCCCGTACACAACCCAGACTTACATTATGAACAGCCCAGTTATGGTTAATTGATAGCAGGTACAGGTACAGATACTCACTGTCATGTGTACATTGGTGACAGAGCGCAGCTTCAGCTTTAGTGCGGATTCATACAGCTCACAATTCGGTGAGTGTTTACTGTAAACGGTCAGTGGCGCAGGGATGCTCATAGGAGCTATTGTCTCCTATAATGTCACTCTACACAGTAAAGACAAGATGGCCCCTACACATGCTAATTAGAGATCGTGGAGGCCATCTTGGGATAGGGCAATAGCGCAGTCCACTTTCAATACTCTACTTTCAAGTGCTCCACTCAAGTAATCCCCCCACCCCCACACCGAAGTACACTGCAGCCCGTGAAACAGCCGATGGGACAGTTGTGAGGTAAGCATTACTCTTCTTGATTGCCGGGGGTTGGCTCTAAGTGGTGATTGGTACATTCTAGCAAAAAAAATAACCGTATTGGCTGCTATATGTGGCTTTAAGGATTCTTAATATGTGAGGGCAGGCCTTACTGTATATTTTAATACATTATGTATGCTGCTAAAGTGGATCCTAGACTGACCAATATGCAGGCCATCTGTCTTACATTATGTATTGCCAGACAAGAATGGCCCTTACGTAATGTTGTTGTTTTTTCTGCAAATTCTCATTATCGTTTTCATTTTTTGAATGGTAAAAAGTTATGAATAGTTGATAACAGATAATCATTTCAAATTGATGTTTACATATGCACGAAGCAGTGTCTATTCCCCATCCCTCATCTCCTAATATAACACTGGAACACTATTTATGGTTTCCATAGCAGTTGTTTAGCAGGACAGCGAGCGTCATCATTATTATCAAATTAGTCCCCGTACAATCTTGCTCCAGACAGAAGCCTGGCTAATATCTCAGCATTTGTATTGGTGTCATGCAGTGTAACAGTGAGTGCTTTGCCTTTGAAGGTATAGATGTTATATTTTGTTATATGGAAAGAAAACCTTTTTCAGGCTTCTTGAAAACTCCTGACGTACTGTCACGGCTGCACTACAGAGCAGCCTATTAGTTCACCTTGTGACATCAATGAGAGCAAGTACATAAAAGTAATATTACTGCAAAAGGAATCTCAGAGATGGTGCTAAGAGTGGGGACTATTGCCAGGGCCGAAACTAGGATTTTCGTCACCCAGGGCAAGGCAGTAATTTTGCACCCCCCCCCCCCCCCCCCCCCCACACACACACACACACACACACACACACACACACACACACACCTCCCCCCAAAAAACAATCACACACAAACCAAAACAAACAAACAAACAAACAAACCCTATCAGACCAAAATAATCAGATTATCAAAAATGTTGAAAAAAGGGGATACTACTGGACAATATTCCCCTATGTGCCTCAAATGCCCTACAGTATGCGTCACATGCCCCGCCAGCGTGTTCAATTACATGCTACATGTGTGTCCTCATACATTGCACTATATCATAACACTTCATCACTGCACTACATTCCCCTACCCACTGCACTACATCACTATACTACATCCCCTACACGCTGAATTACATCACTACACTACATGCCCCTATCCACTGCACTACATACCCTATATGCTACACTACATCACTACACTACATCCCCTTATATGCTACACCACATCAGTGCACTACATGCCCCTATATACTGCAGTACATGACCACACTAAATACCCTATATGGTACACTACATCATTGCACTACACCCCCCCTATAAACTACACCAAATCCCCCCATCTGGGAGGCAAAGTGGAGATTAATACTGCTAACTGGGTGCACAGTGCGCTTCTATAGCTTGTACGGTGCACCGCATGCTAGTCGCAGCATTGCATGGCAAAGAAGAGAGTTTAAGACAGTAGCCAACATGGGAGAGATCCCAGGCACTGGAGCTCACCCACACAGCGTCGGAGCGAGCTGCGGGCAGACATGTGGGTCAGATATATTGCCCTGGGAGCTGTCTGCTGTCTCACTGGAGCAGCACAGCACTGCCGGTAAAAAAAAAAAAGAAGAAAAAAAAAACTGCTCCTCGGTAACTCCTTGGCGCCCCCTCAAATCCTGCACCCGGGGCACATGCCCCCTTAGCCCCCCCCCTAGTTACGGCCCTGCTATTGCGCAACTATAATTGGCACAAAAACACAAGATCTTTAAATGTCTTTCATTTCCTTTTTTAGCAAATTCGCAGTCGTTTTGGGGCTGATTCAGAGCTGCGCTCATGTCTGCCTCTTTCGGTACAAAGCCCTTTCCCCGAAGTACAGCAGTGCGTCCATATGTGCAAGTACTTAGACCCTCACTACCAGCACCTGTAGACGCTGAAATACAGATTAGTGCATCTTTAGACGCCACCATCAATCACACCATAGAAACGTGCAGCAGTCCAATGGTGGGTGCAGATTCTCCGACTGAGTACGGCCTCCTATGTGAGCTATTTAGCGCAACCACTTCACCCTTGACACTGGCATATCACGCCCATAAGAGGGAACCTTCTCCGTGTGTCTCAATAGCCACCTTCCAGTCACTGCCCAGGAACACCCAATATATTTACAACACACATTTCCGTGTGAGTGTCTGAAATCCCAGTCACGACTTTGTATGATTGAACACGATTGGAATTGATGTGCTGTGTGATTTAGACGCATGTGCAGTAACTGCGTATCGTTAACGACCCCCTCCCTCATCTGAACAGTTCAGACGAAGGAGGACCTTGTTAACGAGAGCTAGGCATCCCACCCGTTGCTCCCTCCTGTTGCTCCCCCACGGTTGCTTACTCCATGCCAGCATCGGCAAGTGTGTATGCACTTGTCGATGCGAGCACCCTGCCGTCCCTGCCGCAGCCAATATCGGCTAGTGTGTACCCGGCTTTGTTTTACCTGACACTCCCAGAAAACGGTCCATTAGTTACCACCCACAAACGGCTTCTTCCTGTCAATCACCTTGCGAATGGCTGTGCGATTTAAATTTTCGCACCAGCTTGTTGCTGTTTTGCCGGTGCCTGTTGTTGTTTGGCGCAGGCAGTCAATCGATGCTCGCCCGCGGTGTGAAAACGCACAGCAGCGATCAGGCCTGAATTTGTGTAAATGACCCCAGATTCCTCTCCAGTTGTAGAACACTCGTATGGTGAGCACGATGTGTTACCATGACAAACAGGTCATGGCGTATGGCGTGGGGTAAGACAAGAGTACTTCCAATAAATCATGCTTATAGATTATAGATAAAACAACTCACTCACGCTGATTGAAGTGACAATGCCATGGACTGTATAACATTTATGGCTGTTCTCCTTCATACTGTAAATCAGCAAATCCTGGTATCACTCATGAGTCCTCTACTCTGATTGCTTTGATTATCTCGTCCTATGGGGTGATGTACAACTGGATCTGCCTGAATTCAGAGCATAATTGGATTTGGTTCGACTGAAGGAGTTTGCAGGCTTTGATTCATGTGATCTGCACATTTACTATGGACACAGTGGGCGGAATTCAATTGTTATCGCCGGTAGATGGACGGAGCAATTCAGTTGTTGATCTGTTCTGGCACAAACAGCTGCCGGCGCTGGCATTTTAGCTCGCAGACCCTGGGGGGAGGGGGGCGAGCTGAAATGTGCAAAAGTGACCCGTTTGGGTCAGGCTTAGCCAACACATACTATTTGGACGCGATCTCACGTCACTTCAGACGGAAGATTGGGCGTGATAAAACAATTGAATTCCATCCACTGGGTCTGATGCAGTGCCTCTATACGGAGTTGTACGCATTTTTACATTGTACTCTGGTTTCATTGGTTTCATAGTGATAATCATTATCAGTCCATACTTGTCCCAAGCTATTGGTGCAAGAGATCCATCTGGAAATATGCATATCTACACTTACACCCAAATCTGCATAGCCCGCCATCACGCCGCCACGCAACTCTAAATAAGTGACACCGCCTAGTTACTGGCCCAGTTATGTCCCTTCAGTGGCAAGGGGAGATACAGATGAAGTGGGTCATTCCGAGTTGATCGCACGTAGCAACTTTTTGCTGCCTGTGCGATCAACTAGACGCCTCCTATGGGGGAGTGTATTTCTGCATAGCAGGGCTGCGCACGCTTGTGCAGCCCAGCTATGCAAACATTTTTTCCTGTAAAAGAAGACCAGGGTAAGAGTTACTTACCCTGTGCGATGGATCCAGCGATGCAGGTCCTGGAATTGACGTCAGACATCCGCCCTCCAAACGCCTGGACACGCCTGCGTTGGACTCACCACTCCCCGAAAACGGTGAGTTGCTGCCAGGATCCGCCTTCGCTAGCGGCGCTGCTGCCTGGCGACGGCCGTCGCCAGCCAACGACGCGCCTGCACAATGCGGCCGCTGCGCATGCGTAGTTCCAACCCGATCGCGCGGCTGAGAAGAAACGCAGTGTGCGATCGGGTCTGAATGACCCCTGAAATGCATGTGGCTGTGCATCTCACCTCTGTGTTGTTGATGCTCCTGCTCCACGTATGGAAAGTATTGCATGGAGGATAACGTCACCAGATCTTAAATACGCTGCTCCGTGAGTAGCGAGAACTTTGTTCATAACTTTATTTATAACCAGTTATTTATTTAGCGACTCATACTGTGGGTAGCATTTATCAAGTACATTCTATAAATTGCTAAGTATATAACTGGTTGCTATAGGCAACCTCTCCACTTCTCTCCACTTTTTACGGCTCAATACATCTCCTCCTGTTTTTCCTACCACATGCACACCTACAAGGGTAATCCAGAGGGGGGGGAATAAAATTGATTATTTTTATGTTGTTTTTTTTAAACACAGAGTACCTTTGTCTATTTCTCCACATTTAAGAATTTATCATATCTGTCCACAAGCTTTAGAATCCCCTTGTTGCACTCGGCTGTCTCCGCTCCATTGAACCAGTTATGGCTGCCAGCTTCTGCTTATCGTCACTTCCACAGCGTTTTCCACACAGGAACGCTTTCAGCTTAGTGAAAAGGTGAAAACTGCTTGGAGCAAGGGGGGTCATTCCAAGTTGATCGTAGCTGTGCTAAATTTAGCATAGCTACGATCATGTTCCCTGACATGCGGGGTTACGCCCTGCACAGGGCTAGTCCGCCCCGCATGTCAGTGCCGACCCCCCTCGCAGAAGTGCAAAGGCATCGCACAGCAGCGATGCCTTTGCACTTCCAGAGTAGCTCCCGACCAGCGCAGCTTTAGGGTGCTGGCCGGGAGCTACTCGTCACTCCCCGTCACGCAGCCGCTGCGGCCCGCCCCCCGTTCGGTCCGGCCACGCCTGCGTTGGCCGGACCGCGCCTACGAAACGGCGGCCAAATGCCGCCGTTTCGCCCCCTCCCGCCCATCAATTGCCTCTGCCTGTCAATCAGGCAGAGGCGATCGCTGTCCTGCTACGGCCTCCGGCCGGCCGTCTTGAGCAGACGCACTACGGCGCTGGCGCACTATGGCGCCGGCGCATGCGCAGCAGGGACCCAGTCGCTCTGCTGCGTTAAAACGCAGCGAGCGAACGGGTCGGAATGACCCCCAAGGTCTGGACTGTAGGGTGGATGATGGAAAAGCTCCCACCCAAACTGTGACATGTTGGGCGTCGTCGTCAAACGTCATCATGCACATTTGTTTGTCCATTATTGAACATCTTACACACCTTTCTCACATCACCATATACCTGCTTCAATGGCAAATTTTCAATTTAAGAACACACCCTGGGGGGGTTAAATTGAAGTGGGTGCGGGGGGAAAGGTGCAGGGGGGGGGGCGACTGATGGGGCAGGCGAGGTAATCGCCTAACGATCGCCCGCGGGGATCGCCAGCCCCAGTGTTGGTTCAGCATAAGCAATTTTACAGCTAAGTCCGCCCCCCCGTCCAATAGGAGTCCGGGGGGCAGGTTAAACTCCATAATGGAGTATACTGATTCCTGGGCACCGTGCATGCTGCACGGCTGTCCCCGGGGAATCAGTCGGTAGTATGCCTGTAAATCTTCCGGGGGTTGCCAGTGCTGTCAGTGCTGGCTACCCCGGAAGATTTCCGGACAAACCACTGAAGGGGTTAATGGACAATAAAGTTCGTCAGGTCTCACTTTCTGCGCATTCAAGAGTCACATTACTCTTCTCACTTCACAGTCAGAGGGATTTTGTGTCATAGGGTTCATTTTAGCAATGCACAGCATCGCTAAATACATGCGTGACCTCACATCCCTGACAGAGCACTTCGAGAATTGGGAAGGGTGAATGACCTGCGTGGAAGTGTTTCCCAAACCCGGTCTTCAGGATCCCTATCAGCGCACATTTTTCAGGTCACCCAGCAGGTGCACAGGTGTATTACCGACTGTCACTGTCATTTAAACCGACTGTCACCGTCATTTAAAGATGCACAGTTGACCTGAAAAACATGACCTGTTTTGGGTCCTGAGGAGCAGGGCCATCTTAACGTATAGACACACTTGGCAGATGCCCAGAACCCCACGATTCTATGGTCTTCAAGTAGGGGTGGGTTGGGACAGAGGGCGTCTGCCTCCCGGGCTGGTGCATCTGGAGCTTCTTGCCACGCAGGTAGAGAATGCTGCTTGGCCACTCTGAATTACACCCAATCAGAGTGTCCAGGCAGCATTCTCTACCTGCCCCCCAGGCTGCAGCAAGACACTAAATGGCTGTCAGCTTGCTGATTGGTGGATGGCTGGTGCTATACATCAATCAGAGTGCAGCATTCTCTACCTGCCCGCAGCGAGACAGTGAATGGCTGTCAGCTTGCTGATTGGTGGATGGTTGGAGCTAACCACCAATCAGAGTGCAGCATTCTCTACCTGCCTGCAGCTAGATAGTGAATTGCTTTGTATTAAGACAGTCCTGCTGAGAACCGAGTTTAAGAACCAATGCATTAGAGGAAATGTCATTGTCAGAATCCAGTTAACCTACTAGTATGTTATTGTATTGTGGGAGGACACCGGAGCACCCGGAGGAAACCCACCAAAAAAACACACAAAAAGAACATACAAACTCCACACAGCTAGGGCCTTGGTGGGAACCAAACCCATGACCTCAGTGCTGTGAGGAAGGAATGCTAACCACTACACCAAGCGTGCTGGCCATAACTTAGTAAACTTCAACCAATACTGTATTTTAGGTTTGAGTAATGTTAATATTTTAAGATTATAAGCCCTGTCCTTTACGGTATCCAGATGGTAGGTCAACAGTACTAAGGTCGACAGTCAATAGGTTGACCACTGTTGGTCGACATGGATTAGGTCAAAATGGACAAAAGGTCGACATTGTTAAAAGGTTGACATAGCAATAGTCGACACGTAAAAAGATTGACATGAGTTTTTTTACTTTAGTTTTTCATTTTCAAATTTTTCATACTTAACCATCCACGTGGACGATTAGGGGACACGGTGCACTAATTGGGGTTCCCAGTTCTTTTACGGAGAAAAAGACACCAAAAAATAAAAACAAAATCATGTCGACTTTTTTTATGTGTCAACATTTTCCGTGGCAGTTTTTTTTTTTTTTACCATGTACACCTTTTCCCCATTTTGATCTTGTTCATGTTGACCTTTTAGGGTCGACCCATTGCCCCATAACTGTCGCTTACCCGAAGGCCGTTTGTCCATGCCACATAAGTAGAGTCTCTGATTAGAGCAGAGGGGAGAAATAACCACTAGCTCCTATGTAATAGCCCAGATCTGTGACTCTGTGCCTGTGTGTATAACGCTTGGCGTGGCTAGGAGCTCTCATTGGGTTAGCAGCAGGTCTATCACACCCAGTCCACAGCCGATTGGGCGAGAAACGCCCACTCACACAGTAACTTACATCCAATGGGAGGCACTGCCCTTTGGCTGCTGTGTGTTCCCAGAGCAGGATTAACAATGGGGCTGATGGAGCTGCAGCTCCAGGTCCACACCCCAAAATAGGCCCACTGCATCTGCAGCAACACACCCTCCAACAATTTCCACATACAAATCGCCACAAAATCAAAAAGGGGGTGTGGCCACGGGTAAAGGAGCGTGGTCACGCCCCTTTTCCAACAGAAGTTTGGAGAGCCAGAAAACGGTACAGACCATAAAAAAAAGGTCCTGTTCCTTCCAAAAAGGTCCAGCTGGAGGGTATGCCACTGCATCTGCAGCAAGTCTCTGCGCTGTACATAGGGGGAAAAAAATCCTTTTACTGCAGCGTCCTATGTCCTGCTGCCGCCTGCCCCCTCCGGCATCAACAATCCCCACTCCCTAGCCACGGCGCAGGTGGAACAAAGGCTGCTGTGGCCACCAGCATAGATGTGTATGAAAGTGGCGCAGCGGAAGGCTTTCATAGCCCTCCCTGCGCTGCATAGTCTCTGAGCCTCCTCTGCGTGTGATGTCACAGAAATACCTCCCTGCCACAGCCGCACCCAGATCCCCAGAGGCCCTGACTCCGCAACACAGCACCTGGGCTGCCGGCCTGGAAGCCCCGAGATGGCTAATGTAACGGATAGAGTGGGTGATATCGCGGAGGGTAATGTCTGGACGCTGAATCAATGTAAAAGGTGACAGTGCTGTGCAGTGCAGTGGGTGTACAGTGTCACTGACACTGCACAGCACTCTCACCTTTTACATTGATTCAGCGAGTCAGTCAGTTCTGCCAGCCAGTCACTATTGTTAGCGTCGGTGTCCCACATTATAGGGAAGTAGACGCACTAAATATACTACAGCTCCCAGCAGCCCGGCGCTAAGGGCTGCTGGGAGGTGTAGTTTATTGAGTGCATCTTCTTCCCTGTAATGTGGCACATTGGGACGCCGGCTCTAACAATAGTGACTGGCTGCTTGGCTGCTGTGCGAGTCTCCGGGAGAGCCACTGCCAAAAGGAGGACAGCAGCTTAGCTGCTTCCAGGAGGAGAAGCAGGAGAAGCATTACCCACCCCTCCCCCACTCACAGTACCTCCGGGACCCATCCGCGGCACCCCCACACACCCCTCCACCACCTGCGGTGGCTCCAATCCTCCTCCCCCACCCATGGCACCTCCACCCCTCCCCCACCCATGGCACCACCGCACCCATCCCTCCCCCACCCGCTGCACCCCCGCAACCGCTCCTCCCCCACCCGCGGTGGCTCCGGGCCCTCTCCCTTCACCCGCGGCACCACCGCACCAGCCCCTCCCCCCCCCGCAGCAGCCCCGCAACCGCCCCACCTGCGTCTCCCCTGGACCCCATCCACATCTCCCCCGAACCTGCCACTCCCCCAACCATAGCACCTACTAGGTTATACATCAGGCCCTGCGTGCGCTGTTCACGCCGTTGCAAGAGGCTACAACCCCTTCACCATCGCACGCCCTTTGTCCGTACAATATTTAACCACTCACACAAGTATGATTGCAGGTAATACTCCATATAATAAAAATATTGCACGCCACAAGAGCTAAGGGGGCGTAGCCCTTTACGACGGTGTGAAGAGCGCCCATAGAGCGCGATGAATCACCTAGTATATAATAAGTATTCCTAAACAGGACTAAGCGACTTGAATAATGTACTGTGGAACCAGAGAGGAGGTGGATTTGTTTGAACACATTCCCTAATAATGGACTTGATTTTACAACAACTTGACGGCATGTGATAGATAGCTTGTGTGTGAGGATAAATCATGTTAAACTGTCCAATTTATACTGAATGAAGTGTCAGTGAGCTGATTTGTAACCGGGCTCATTAATCATCATCATCTGCAGAGTGGCTCTACCTGAGTTTGCACAATTGCAAATAGGTGTCACCTTGTGAACTCCTCGCAAATTACTCAACGGAATTGACTGGCTTGATTTTATTGCATCCATTAAGCCATTGCCGGATCATAGAGAGGGCATTAAGTGTGATTTGGTGAAGTAGTTACAGCGCTTTTTCGTCCGTCTTCTGTTTACATAAATCTCAGTGAGTTATGTATGGAGCCACAGAAATGTTATTGTCCACGGTGTGGACAAAGTTCAGATAAAAATTTTGCGAATCATTGTGAAATTATTATGTGGTTTTTAAAATAATTTGGCGTACGGAGCTCAGATCCGGTTCTCCCTATCTGCTGTAGTGGGAAGACATGCCTACTGGACAGGGACAAATGCTGGATATCTAGAGGAGGGTTCCCAAATGTATGATTTTAGAGTGAGTGTGGCCAGTCCATAAATAGGGCATAATTAGCAGTTAACCAGCTATAATATGCATCATACAAAGTGCAGTCATAATCCTGATTTATACAGTGAGGGCCATCCATGTTTTTTCAGTTTTGGGCACCAATCCATCTAGTTGGCATAGGATGTTATTGGAATCCCGGTGATTGGGATCCTGACAGAGTGCCGACAGGGGCATCCCGTGGTTCAAAATCCCGACGGATCTCAGTAAATATTTGAACCCTTCCACTTCCCTTAACTCACCCCTCCCGCATAGGGAGGCCAATTCCGGGCGTTTTTTTTTCAATCCCGTGATTCGGGATTGAAACACGCTCAATCCCGTGATCCCGGGATTGCAGTAGGGATCAGTGTAGGGAGCAGGGAGATTGGAAGTGGAGGGCAGTGGAGAAGGGAGTAGGGAGGCTGTAGGGAGCAGCGCTGGAGGGTGGGTGTAGTGTAGGAAGCGGCGCAGGAGGGTGGGTGTAGGTAGTGGCACGGGAGGGAGGTTGTAGGAAGCGACGCAGGAGGGTGGGTGTAAGTAATACTACTTACTATTAGGCGGGCGGTAGCCATGGACACACACACGTTGAATGCGCCGCCGGCATTTCAAATTGTAGCGCTGGCCACCAGCCAGTCAGAACGGTCAGTCCGGCAGCCAATCAGGAGCCGCTGCTGCGGCCACTTCCGTGATTGGCTGCCGGTCCGCCAGCTCTGATTGGCTGGCAGCCAGCGCTACATTTGAAATGCCGCCGGCGCGTTCAGCGTGTGTCCATGGCTGCCGCCCACCTAATAGTAAGTAGTATTACTTACACCCACCCTCCCTCCCTGCACATGCGCAGTCTAATCCCGGGATTGGAGGCTCCAATCCTGGGATTCAATTCCCGGCAATTTTGGGCCAGAATCCCAGGATCCCACCGATCCCAATCCCGGTATTGTCCTCCCTACTCCAGAAGCCAAAACCTAACCTTCTTCTGACCCTAACCATCCACCCCCTGCCATCTAACCTTAGTGCCTGACCCTTAACCTAGTTCCAGTACTTACTGTCAGGATCCGTCTGGATTCTGACTGTCAGGATTTCGCTGTCGGGTTTCAGCCGGTTGGGATCCCAACCGCCGGGATCCTGACCGCATCCCGTTGGAAGATTTGCAAATGAGATGTTATGGCACATTTTTCCAGCTTCTGCAGCGTTGGTATAGTTATATGGTTTTTTGTGCAATGTGGTCTGTTAATAACTTCCACAGTTTCTTCTTGGCAATCCTAACATGCGTTGAGTGGCTTGGTAAGTGTTCCAAGAACCACAATGCGGATAAGCAAACGAAGGAGGATGCATGGTATTTACCTTGACCACAAGACAGCACCTGATTTAGCACCGTTGTCAGATGGAACTTTTCCAATCTTCAGTTGTCTGGAGGACAGACAGTACTTGCGTATGTAACACAAACAAATGGGGTAGTTCACAAGCGCTACAACACGGACGGATCAAGGCCTCTGCAAGATTGTCTTAATGTTCAGGTAACTATCCCCTCGACCAGGCTCGCACCTGTGGACTGACCTCCTCTCATTGGGGGAAAAACATAGAAAGGTTTCTTTAGCACCACCACGGACACATTCGGTTCCAGGGGTTATCCTCTCCCTCAGTGTAGGTGCTCACCTTACTACAGGTCCCTATGTGCCTTGAAAGGTGTCTTTCTCTCTGAACTTCTTATGTCTTTTTGTGTTCACAACATTAGGGGTCACCCTTTCCCTCCAATAAGACGCTCACCTTGAATATAGGCCCTATGTTCCTTGAAAGGTTTCTTTTACTGTATCTTTCCACCGACCTCTTCTCTAAGGCCTTGTAGACTTTTTCTCAGGATATTTATTTTTCCTCAAACATGAGATCCATTCAAAAAGATATATTAAAAAAATGTATTCCACATACAACTCCATCGATGGAATACAACATACAACAATAAAATAATCAGTAAAAGCTGATCAAAAAATCACCCTAAAAAGACGGACTGGGTTTTTCCTTAAACACTCCCCTTAGAAGCCGGTCGGAGAGATTCCTCCCAAGAAAATATAAATAAATCTCCCCGGTTTTAAGGCCTCCATACAGGGTGGTGGAAATATAAGTAAAACCTTACCACCTAGGGGCTAAAAATGCTGGTGCCAGGGCGCAAGTTACATCTCTCTTACTTTGTATTTAGTACTTGCGTATGTGATTTATGTCATTCATGGTCCCAATGATTCTTTCAGGTCCCAGATATCTTTGTGACAGCAAATATTTAACTGGTAAATTCCTACGAGAAGAGAATGTAGTAACTTTCCCAAAGAAGGAATGTTCTAATTGTACTGTTCCTTTACGTATGAGGGTTGGTGTGGGGACCCGGGCAATTGCCATGGATCAAGAGCCAGAGGGGTATTCGCCCAAAGCCGATTTTCACGAGCCAGAGGGGTAGTTACTCAAAGCCAGAGGTCAAAGAGTCAAAGGGCGTTATTCAATTCTTTTCACCCCCTGCCACACCCGTTCTGTTTCTGCTGATGGGCATGATATAATCATTTCAGCTCGCTACCCCCGGGTTAGTGAGGGCTCCTAACCCTTTACGCAGCTAAACCTAATTACTATGGGCGCGATATGCGATAACAGGGATCACTTTAGAACAACCGCGGTCCTCAAGGCACACCAACAGTGCAGGTTTTAGTGATATCCAGGCTTCAGCACACATGGTTAAATCAAAATAACTGAGGTACTAATTAAGTCACCTGTGTTCAAGCCTGGATATCACTAAAACCAGGACTGTTATGCTGCTTTCACATTGCAAACCCTGCTTTTAAAACGTTTCTTAAAACGGGTCTGAGCAGTTAAACCCCGTTCACATTGCATGTTGTAACTGGTATATTACCGTTTCATTACCGTTTTGGTACCTTTCACACTGAACCCGTTTCACCCATAGAAAACAGTGGTTGTCACTGTAAATGGACTTTTCTGGCCCACACATTATTAATAATTATTAATTATGAATTAATTATTAATAATTTGGCTAGTTGTACGATGGAACCCAGCAGCTTCAAGCATCTTTACCATGTTTTTGTAGATTACTGCATCCTTCACTGTCCCAGTGATTTGTCTACATATTTCTTCATCCCCTCTCATCCTAAACAGCTCCCTAACCTCCTCATCACTCCAATTTGCCATTTTAAACTGTATTCTGTATAATAAAACGCTCCCTTCACTCTCATGTGTTTCCTCCAGTTTATTTCCTGCTTCTGCCTGGTGACATCATGCATGGAGACAGCCTATCACCTTCTGTGGTTTGGAAATACCGTTTCTGAGCCTTTCACACTGCACAATAAAACGGGTCTGAACCGGGTAGGACCCTGCTTTTTAACCGTTTCAAAATACCGGTATTTTGAAAACGGTAAATTCAAGGTGGCCCTTTCACACCGCTGCTAGAACCGTTTTGGAAAGCTTAAAAATCGGCAATTTACCGGGTTAAAGCTGCGGTGTGAAAGGGGTATAAGTGTGCCTTGAGGACCGAGGTTGGGAAACACTGCTTTAGAAAGAAGATTGGGTATGATATATCCTTTGAATACCACCCAAAATGTAATAACAAAAACCCAGGAAAGTGAAGTGCCGATACAGGATTCATAATGCTGGTTCATGGAATGAAACACAATAAACCGGCAGTAAGTTGCTCACAGGAAGCTGGCTGAAGCTGAAAGCAACTAACAAGTTTAGAGATCATTAACAGCAGCCGCTCATTAAGAGCGTTCCAGACCCAGTTATGCACAAATATAACAGAACGGAAAAGCTGCGATTCGTAGTTCAAAGTTTGAGCCCTGGTTATTGCAAGATTTCTATAAGAAAAATAATTCTGTAGATGTCTCCAATGGGGAAACGAAATTAACATTGCAACATGGAGCGGGATGTTGCAGTGACCAAGTTCGGCAGTCATGAGGGATATCGGCCGAACTCAGATGTTTTTTAAAGGGGCAACCACTTTCAAGGCAAAACCATGCCTTGTAAGTGATTGCCCCTTTAAAAATATGTTCGAGTTCAGCCGGCATCCCGCACAGGTGCCAAACTCGTGCGGCATTACATCCTGCCCTAAGTACTCTTACTTGCTTTGATGTGTCCCCATACATCATTATGTAACATCTATAGAATCTCCTATGTGCACTTCTTTAATCTGGATTCTGGTAGGAAGCTACCCTCATAAGTTTGGATTGTAACATCAGAGAATGTATATTGTCCTTTTATGAAGAAACTGACATTTTTTTTATTGTGCTTCTTTTATTAAATTTATTTGTTTTTATGTCCATTGGATAAATTTCTCCTTATTGGAATAATAGAGAATGTCTATATGAGATACACATTTGGTGAACATATTGCACTACATCATCTTTGTGTTTTCTTACATGTACCACCAGATGGACATATTTTATAACATTCATGTGCAAGACATATTTCTTGTGAAGACCTTTTTATAGTGATTGGAAGCGTGGGCTTTAAGATAAGTAGAGCCCTTATCTATAATCTCCCCCCTTCTCCCCCTCTGTCTCTCTATCCCCTGCTTCCTTTCTCACTCGATCCATCTCTCTTTCTCCTCTCTCTCTTCCCCTTACTTTATTTCTCTCTCCCTCTTCTCTTCTCTCTCTCTCTCTCCCCCTCTTCCTTTCTCACTCAATCCCTCTCTCCCTCTTCTCTCTCTCTTCCCATCTTTTCTTTCTCTCTCCCTCTTCTCTCTCTCTCTCTTCTCCTCTCTCTCTCTTTCTTTCTCTCTTCCTCTTCTCTTTCTCTCCCTCTTCCTTTCTCACTCAATCCCTCTCTCCCTCTTCTCTCTCTCTCTCCCCATCTTTTCCTTCTCTCTCCCTCTTCTCCTCTCTCTCTCTTTCTCTCTTCCTCTTCTCTTTCTCTCCCTCTTCCTTTCTCACTCAATCCCTCTCTCCCTCTTCTCATCTTTTCTTTCTCTCTCCCTCTTCTCTCTCTCTCTTTTCTCCTCTCTCTCTCTACATGCCTGAAGATATAGCAGAGACCTGAGACCAGAAATAACTCTCATATCTCAGCCTAGTATTTGATCATTGTGGTGATATGCTGCCATCTAGCTCTTCCCACTTGACAAGCTGGGCTGACATTACCATCCGCACGCAACACATGTCACATTCCTTCTCTAATAGTGTGTAATAACGTCAGCATTTAAGATGAGATAATATTGCAATAATAATAGCTCAAGCTTTTTCACCAAGCAACTAGATTCATACCACGTTCCACACTATTGCGTTTTTAATCACTTCAGGGAGGAATTCAATCAGGCTGTGACCTCATGTGTTACTATTTCATCAAATGAAATCAGAACATCTCCGGCAATTCCATTCCAGGGCTCACCTCGCGCGTATCACAGGTTCAATCCATTACTGTGCGAGCTGTGTGACGAGCATTTTGTCACTGCTTACCAATCTGTGTTCACCCATCAGATGGCCATAAGAAACCCATGAGCTGGAGCTGGGGCTTGCTTTACACATGTTGTGTTTATTAGGCTTGAATTGCAACAGTGTTTCCATTTAGCTTTTGTGTTATATGGATATTACGTATTACTTGTGATTTATTGATATGACAAATGTATATTTATGTATATCGGCCCTCATTCCGAGTTGATCGGTCGCAAGGCGAATTTAGCAGAGTTACACACGCTAAGCCTACGCCTACTGGGAGTGTATCTTAGCTTCTTAAAATTGCGACCGATGTATTCGCAATATTGCGATTACAAACTACTTTGCAGTTTCAGAGTAGCTTCAGACTTACTCTGCCTGTGCGATCAGTTCAGTGCTTGTCGTTCCTGGTTTGACGTCACAAACACACCCAGCGTTCGCCCAGACACTCCTCCGTTTCTCCAGCCACTCCTGCGTTTTTTCCGGAAACGGTAGCGTTTTCATCCACACGCCCCTAAAACGCCGTGTTTCCGCCCAGTAACACCCATTTCCTGTCAATCACATTACGATCGCCGGAGCGATGAAAAAGCCGTGAGTAAAAATACTATCTTCATTGTTAAATTACTTGGCGCAGTCGCAGTGCGAATATTGCGCATGCGTACTAAGCGGATTTTCATTGCGATGCGATGAAAAATACCGACCGATCAACTCGGAATGAGGGCCATCGTTAATTGATATTTAGGAAACGTGCAGTGTGGTTTAGAACTTGGATGAATATATACAGTAGTAGACTTTCATTTGTGTGTGTTATGCAGTGCTGTCACCAGGGGGGGGACTGCCAGGACTCCAGTCCCGAGCCCGTACCATAAGGCGGTGGTTGCATGACAGCGGTGTGGATTGGGCTGCACCACAGGCTGCCACAGAGGGACAGCGACTGAGGCATTTTGAATTTCGCAAGCTAAACAGAGCTCTCGGACCTGCAGCCAATCAAGAGTGGCCGGAGCGGCAGCAGTGGGGTGGGGGGGGGGGGGGTCCTATCTATTCTGGCAGTCCCCACCAGTTCTGATGGTAGCCTTGGTGTTATAGATTTATGAGGACGCAGGAAATCTGGAAATGGAATGTGTCACAGTTTGGTTTGTAGGGCTGGGTTGTGATGGATGTGAACTGTAATACGGATTAAACTGAAGGGCGCTGATGCATTGTGAAGCTGAAGTATTTACAGTTTTGTATTGGAAAACGTACATTTGTTCCTGTATCATATCTATATACACCATCCTCAGATGACGTAAGCTGCAATATTATACTGCTCCAGGCAAGTGCTAATGGAGAACTGCAATCCCATAGCTAAAAAATGTATCCGCCCAATATAGATGATAAATCGCCCCAATAAATATAAAAATCTATTAGTGAAAGGCTCATTGTCAATGTTGCCACATATACTGTATTACCCAAAATTAACATAAATCCTGACAGGTGAAAAATGTGTTTGCACACAGGCCGCAAACTGACCACATGTACTGTCGTTACCCAGCCTCATATGGGGGCAGATGTATTAACCTGGAGAAGGGATAAAGAAGTGATAAAGTAGTGATAAGAGCAAGGTGATAACGCACCAGCCAATCATTACAGATTTAAAAAATGAGAGTTAGGATCCGATTGGCTGGTGCGTTATCACCTTCCACTTATCACTGCTTTATCACTTCTTTATCCCTTCTCCAGGCTTAATAAATCTGCCCCAGTGTGCTATAATGAAACCCTGTCTCTGTTTATACCTCTATGCTGTAGCCCAGTGTTTCCCAAACTGGGTACCGTAGAACCCTTCACTTGTAGGGGTGGTCTGGGCTGGTGGTCCATGACCAATTTGAAATTATTTATAGTCGATATGATAGCCAAAATAAGTGCTTGTGGCGTCCAATCATAAAATATGTGGACCAGTGCCGTTTCTTGCGGCGGGTGAGCCGTGCAACTTCCTGAGCACTTTCAAACCCCCCTCTCCTCTCCTCCCGAGTGCCTCGCTCGGGGTTCGGGGTTTCGCGGAATGACGCGTTTGCATCGTGACGTCACGACGCAATCGCTGGGCACTCGGGAGGAGGGAGAAGGGGGAGCCAAGCCGGCCAGCGCTGCGCAGACGAGGGAGAGGCGGCTGAAGAGCGGGAAGAACCGCTTCAAATGTAAGTCAGCCCCTCTCCCTCTCTCTCTCTCCCTCCCCCCCCCCACCACCACCTGCCGTACTGTGTAAAATGGGGACACCTGTCTGCCGGAATGTGTAAAGTGGGGACACTTGCCTGCCGGAATGTGTAAAATGGGGACACCTGTCTGCCGGAATGTGTAAAATGGGGACACTTGCCTGCCGTAATATGTAAAATGGGGACTCTTTTCTGCCGGAATGTGTAAAATGGGGACACTTGCCTGCCGGAATGTGTAAAATGGGGACACTTGCCTGTTGTACTATGTAAAATGGGGGCACGTGCCTGCCGCAATGTGTAAAATGGGGACACTTGCCTGCCATAATGTGTAAAATGGGGACACTTTCCTGCCGCAATGTGTAAAATGGGGGCACGTGCCTGCCGCAATGTGTAAAATGGGGACACCTGCCTGCCGTGCTGTGTAAAATGGGGACACTTGCCTACCGTGCTGTGTAAAATGGGGACACTTGCCTACCGTGCTGTGTAAAATGGGGACACTTGCCTGCTGTAATGTGTAAAATGAGGACTTTTTTTTTTTTTTTATCCTGTGGTGGCCGTGATGATGAGATCAGATGAGGCCACGGCCATCTTAACAAAGCGCATTTTTTCTTATGTGAATGGGGGAGGGGGGGCGCATTTTTAAATCTCGCACTGGGAGCCAAATTGGCTAGAAACGGCCCTGATGTGGACAAACAGAAGTGAATTCTGCCCATCACCGCATAAAAGAACCTAAGGATGATATATAAGTTACGTAATTTACAATTTTTTTCCCGAACTTCTCAATACGGAAATTTTGGCCTAGGAGTGCCGTGAAAAAAATTCTAACACCCTAGGGAGCCTTGATTCAAAAAAGTTGGAGAATCAGTGCTGAAGCCAATGATGATCTTGGGTATCAGCTAATGTACGTGGGTCTAAGTGTGGCACAAGCTTTGACATACAGATGGGTCCACGTTTATCTTGACCTTTAATAGGAATAATTGAGACTGGGCAGTCGGACTTAATCCTCTGCTGTAATGACTTAATCCCCTGTTGTAATGTTCTCTCTGTATTGTATTGCAGCTGAGAACAATAGATGAAGGGTTTATGTTAATAAACCATGTTGTGCCTAGGCGCAGCAAACTAGCCAAGATAACCGAGGACCCATCTGTAGACTGATTGTATGGTTGTGGCAGTAGAAGGCTTACAAGTAAGGAGCACACAGTCATATTACAGGGGCAAATACAGCATTAGCAAAGGGGGCTCTTGTTGGGGACATGACCAGGTAAATTGTATCATTAGGCCCCATCCACTCACAAATGTATGGGCGGACGGAACCAAAATGACACCGGTGAATCACGGCATTACACCATGAGGGGGCGGGGTTCCAATTGTGGTCAGACGGGTCGCGGGGTTTCTAAGTAATCAGAAACCACGCACTGCATGTGCTACTGAGTAATTCTCAGCAAGAATCTAAAATTTGCGGGTTGGGTATGTTATCCTGGCGGTCAGGATGCCGGCAGTCACATGACCAACAGTAGGATCCTGACCCTGACGGTATCCGATCTGTAGATCTACACTAATAAGTCAATAGGTCGACCATTAATGGTAAACATGCATAAGGTCGACATGTATTTATTTATTTTTATTTATTACCAGTTACTTATATAGCGCACATATTCCGCAGCGCTTTACAGAGAATATACAAACTCCACACAGTTAGGGCCATGCTGGGAATTGAACCCATGACCTCAGTTCTTTGAGGCAGTAATGCTAACCATTACACCATCCGTACTGCCCAGTAAATGGTATATAAAGGGTAGACAGTTCAAAAGGTCGACAGGGCATACTCCCCATACTTGCCTACCTGACCCTCTCCATGAGGTAGAAAATGCTCTGTTCCTGGACTTTCCTGGTAATGTATGATTGCCATCACCTGCGGTGAAATACCTTTCTTATCAATTAACTAGCTCACCACAGGTGATGGTAATCATACATTACCAGGAAAGTCCAGGAACAGAACATTTTCTCCCTCATGGAGAGGGTCAGGTAGGCAAGTATGATACTCCCTACGTGGAGGGCTCACATTCACGTAGTAGGAGTGTAAGTGTAAACCTACATGTCCGGTGTTTTGGGTTAATACATTTTATTTTTAACCCCCTGGAAGCCTACTTGGCATGAAGAGGACTGATCTACAACGCTAGATGAGTCATTTTTTTTTTACAGGTACCCTGTGAATTCTACTAGACAAGGGGACCGAGGGGCTCCGTGGGACACTAGGTAAGTATATCTAAGTGTGTTTGTGAGCATGCATGGATGTTTTATTAAAGTCCTACTATGTTTGGCGTGTTAGGCCTGTGGTTATTGTAATATATCTTTTGTTGTGGAACTATAGGTATCAGTGGGGACCTTCAATAGTTTGCTGGGGCCTATAGTTCCACAACAAAAGACAATATTATTCCTTATATTTACACTTAATGGCTATGAGGGCAGTGGGTGCTGTGGACAGTCTCCGGCTTCACCCTTGGGTGTCTGGAGGGGGGGACCCCTTTATTGGCGGGGGGGGGGGGGCGGGGTCCCCCTCTCTCCGAGGGAACTCTGGCCAAGGGTGGCTAGCTGGGGGGTTTCCCCTGGCTGTGGCATTATCTTCTTGACTAGTGAAGTCTGGTGCTGGTTTCAAAAATACGGAGGACCACTATGTATGTCCATTTTCCCACGTATTTTGGGAACCAGGACCGGTCCAAGAGGCCAGTGCTGGTTTTTAAAATACTGTGATTTTCCCCCCGGTATGTTATCAACCAGGACCGGCACAAAGAGCCCTAGGTTGGTTGTATTCAGGAAGGGGGACCCCAAACAGTTTTTTTAAAAACTATTTTACAAATTTTAACACAGAGAAGCATGCATGATTCTCCAAACACGCCAGCCAAAAGCAGGTCTATTTTTTCTGTACGAATTCTGTGCTTTTGCCGGCAGTCAGGGCCGGTTCTAAGACTTGTGGCGCCCCGGGCAAAATATGGGGGCGTGGCTTCAATTGGGGGCGTGGTCACGACGCTGCAAGAAAATAAATAAATAAATAAAAAGAATACTTACCATCCCCGTTCCTGATCCAGACCCCCTCCGCCGGCGGCACCGCTCTTCTCCCCTCTCTCTTCTCTTCGATCTATGGGAGAGATGTTATTACGTCTCTCCCATAGAACAGCATAGACACTAGAGGTCAATTATGACCCCTAGTGTCTGTGCCACTATGCTGTGCGGTGCGCGATGACGTCATCGCGCATTGCACAGCAAAGGTCCTCTACACGAAGGGAAACTAGACCATAGCGTCTAGTTTCCCTTCATGGAGAGGACCTTTGCTGTGCGGTGCGCGATGACGTTATCGCGCACCGCACAACTAAGGTCCTCTCAATGAAGGGAAACTAGACGCTACGCGTCTGGTTCCCTTCAAAGCGGGGGAGCACAGCAGGGCACTGCGGGGGGCATAGTGGCGGATCTTGCCCTGGTGCGGCGCCCTCCGGATGGCGCCGGCGCCCTCCGGAAGGCGGCGCCCCGGGCAAAAGTACCGCTTGCCCGTGGCAAGAACCGCCACTGCCGGCAGTGTGTGGCTATTGTCGTCAGAGATTGAAGGATACGAATCCTTTGTAAATTCCCGTGTTGTATGAGCTACATGTGAAAAACCAACCCAGTTAGATTGATGGTCTGTTGATTCATATTTGTGTTGTCAGCTGTGTAAGTGAATACGAATTGGTAGAGCTCTGCCGTGAATGGTGTTTAGTAAATCATGAGATGCATTTTCGGCCGGAAATACCATCTCGAATCAAATCGGGGGCTTAGTATATTTCCACCATAGGGTGCAATTCCGTTATGTGGGACACTGTGTCACAACGGCGTGTGGACTCTTGTAGCGGCGGCACATCACTCGTATTACCTCGCAGCCCATCCATCACATGCGCAGATCACACTTGTGACTGCATATTACTGTGGTACAGTACAGATGGTGTAATGGTTAGCATTACTGCCTCACAGCACTGAGGTCATGGGTTCTATTCCCACCATGGCCCTAACTGTGTGGAGTTTGTATATTCTCCCCGTACTTGCGTGGGTTTCCTCCGGGTACTCTGGTTTCCTCCCACAATCCAAAAATATACTGGTAGGTTAATTGGATCCCAACAAAATTAACCCTAGCGTGTGTGTGTGTATGATAGGGAATATAGAGTGTAAGCTCCTCTGGGGCAGGGACTGATGTGAATGGCCAAATATTCTCTGTAAAAGCGCTGCGGAATATGTGTGCGCTATATAAAATGACTGGTAATAAATAAATAATATCACAGATAATTTTTAAAATGATTTTTATTTATATTTAAGTCTCCACCACTCTCATTGTTGCAATTTACATTCTCAGCACTGTGCAGATTGTTTGTTCTCCAAAGTAATTGTATTGTGGAAAATATGTTGAAAAAAACAGAAAAATCTATATTTTCCGCAGAGAAGGATAAAGGAAATGCATTTGCATTAAACACCACAGGTACTTCGCTAATACTTAAGCTGCTAGCACCAAGATTCACAAGGCAATAAAGCAATAAAGTGTGACACAAAATAAACAGGAATATTTGTTATTTTCAAGTGAGCTGACCTTAATTAGCCCCGGAACGGGAATAGAGATGTAATTTTCAGACAGGCATGCATGATTACTTCTCTGCAATTCACAATATCAGAATGGATTTCACAGATTCACTTTCTGTCCCAACAGAGAAACCAACTGTAAGAAAAGATGAGTTTATTTGGCTAAATCAGATTTGAATAAAGAGGGTCATTCCGAGTTGATCATAGCCGTGCTAAATTTAGCACAGCCACAATCATCTTCCCTGACATGCGGGGGGGGACGCCCAGCACAGGGCTAGCCCACCCCGCATGTCAGTCCGCCCCCCCTCCCCGCACAAATACAAAAGCATCGCACAGTGCCGATGCTTTTGTATTTGTGGAGTAACTACCGGCCAGGGCAGCTCCTGCGGCTGGCCGGGAGTTGATCGTCGCTGCCACTGGCCGCAGCGGCTGCGTGAGACGTCACGCAGCCGCCGCGGACCGCCTGCGTTGGCTGGACCACGCCCCCTAAACGACGGCTTAACGCCACCGTCCAGCCCGCTCCTGCCCTGCGACCGCCTCTGCCTGTCAATCAGGCAGAGGTGATCGCTATGGAACGATGGACTTCGGCCGTCTGGCATGCGCCGGCGCCGGGGCATGCGCAATTCTGACCCGATTGCTGCGCTGCGATAAACTGCAGCAAGCGATCAGGTCGGAATGACCCCCAAGGAGTGGTATGCAACAAGTTGCGATGCATCCCACCACTGTTCATGACACCCCTAGGCCAAAAATTTCTCATTTGAGAAATGTAGAAAAAGGTATTAAATTAAGTGAATTGTGTTTATACATCATCCTTAGAGTCAGTTATGTGATGAGGGACAAGATTTACTTCTGTTTGGGGGTAATTCCAAGTTGATCGCAGCAGGAAATTTTTTAGCAGTTGGGCAAAACCATGTACACTGCAGGGGGGGGGGGCAGATATAACATGTGCAGAGAGAGTTAGATTTGGGTGGGTTATTTTGTTTCTGTGCAGGGTAAATACTGGCTGCTTTATTTTTACACTGCAAATTAGATTGCAGATTGAACACACCACACCCAAATCTAACTCTCCCTGCACATGTTATATCTGCCCCCCCTGCAGTGCACATGGTTTTGCCCAACTGCTAAAAAAATTCCTGCTGCGATCAACTTGGAATTACCCCCTTTGTCCACATATGTTATTATTAGCAGCCACCAGCACTGGTTTTGCCTATTACATTGACCATTAATCTTTTGAATTTGTCCTGAACCACCAATCCAAGGCACCCAAAGGGTTCACAGCACACAATTTGAGAACCACTGGTTTAGACCATACTTACCTGTTCTCCCGGAATGGCAGGGAGGCTTCTGAAAATCTGGGTGATGCTCCCGGCCACCCGGAAGAGTTGTCAAGTCTCCCGGCCAGAAGCCGAGTCCCCGCACCCCCTAGGGAATCACTCAAGTATCCCCCCGCAGCAGGGGTGCTGATGACGCAATTTGCGTCATCGTGACTCCTCCCCCTGCCCCACTTTGCAGGTAATCTCGGCATAGCGTAGCAGGGGCGTGACCACGATCTCATTTTCTTTTTTAAAGCGTCTTCATAAGACTTTACTTTTTTTAAACATTTTCTCTTTTTGTTTGTTTCAGTTAATTATGTACTTTTATAAGAATACATACTGGAGATCGGCAGACGTGATGTCGGCTGTCACTACACCGACAGCGGCATCCCGTCAGCCAGGATCCCGGAAGCAAGGCAGTGAGTCCCCTCACGGGCTTGCTGCACTCTACGCACTGTGGGCCTGGTGGCGGGAAGCTCGCCACAGGTTATATTCCCACTCGGGTGGTGACGTGGACCCACCACCCAAGTAGGAATAACGGGCTGTAGACAAGATTCTGACTGCCGGCATTTCCCCGGCTGTTGGGATTCCGGCGTCGGTATCCTGAACACCGGAATCCCCTTTTATATTGTGGGATAAAAGAGAAAAACATAGCGGACTCAGGGGATATTCGATCACAGTCGGATCCTCTCCGACGGAGAGGATCCGACACTTCAGTATTCAATAGCGGGCCGTTTCCTCTCCCATTCCGACCGTTCATTTCCGCCCTCCCTTATGGGCGAAAATGAATGGTCGAAAACAGGCAGTTTTCTACTGCGGCGGGGTTGAAAACACATGGATCAGAGATTCCGCTCATCCGTGTTTTTCAGCTTGTCGAAATTTCCGACAGGGCGGAAAAACGGCATTTCAGTTGAATTTTGAAGTATCGGAAAGTTCCGATTATCGGCAGGAGGTGCTGTCTTCCCGCCCTGACGGAACTTCCGACTGTAATTGAATATCCCCCAAAGAATAAATAGGTTGTAGTGTACAGTATATATTTACTTTTGTTAACCTTTGTGAATAACTTACATAGGCTTGGACTGGTCCACAGGGGTACAGGGGAAGCCACAGGTGGGCCCTACTGCCCGGGAGCCCACCTCCTGCTCTAGGGATCAGGTTCCAGACTGTACTGTTACTAATCTAGTACATTATCATGCATGCACTACATTATTTACTGTATATATTTATCTAGGGGACCAACCCATGCAAAATGGTTAGGCAAACCAAAGTGGCGGCTGGGCACACCCCCTCGAGAGACTAGCCACACCACTAAACATGGGCCACTACCACTGTATTCCCCCGGTGGGCCCTACATGCCCCAGTCCCACACTAAACTTACAGAATTAGAAATTCTACAAAGAGAAACAATGTCCTCTTGATTTGGACAAACTGCAACCTCCGCATTGTATATGTAACATGTCAGTGGAGTGTTTGCATGTTCAAAGTAATTAATTACTTCTAATAATGCTAATTAGAGCACAATTCTCCTAAATTATTTGCAAATGTTATCTTTCTTGTTGGATCCATTAAATTTATTCCTTAGCAAGCGGCAATGTCTGTGTTTGCAAATAAATGTAATAATGCGCTTAATGATAATATCTGCAGAGATATTAAACATTTTGTCATACCAAAATTAGAGAAGGCTCTTCCTTTTGCCAATTAATTACATTCATTTGTTAACTACAATTACTGGCTGGAGCATAATCTGTTTTAAAAACAATATCATGACTGCCATACAGTATAGGAGGAAATAATTAATACAAAACCGAATCTGTATTAGCACTAGACACAGAATTGGAATAGCATCTTTAAAGTTGAATATAAAATGTTGGGCAGAAGGCGGAGCTAGTCAGTACCTAGACTAGAAGGATAACAGCAGCACAGATTGTTTCAGCAGTCACATCCTACAGTACATGCACGTGTTTAATAACTTAAGGCTGTTGTCAAATTGCCGGTGGATTGCAATATATGAAACAAAGTTTATATGAAACAAAGTTAATGCATCTAACGTGTTTCTATAAAACAGAAGGGGAGAGATGTATCAAGGCTGGGAGGGAGGGCAAATGGAGAAGTGGCCCAAAGCAACCAATTAGCTCCTAACTGTCATTTATCAAACTGTGACATGACAGTTAAGAACTGATAATTTATCTCCGTCCACTTTATCTCTCTCCAAGGCTTAGTACATAGGCGTAAATGTATGAAGCTGTGATAAGAGTGGAGAAGTGAGCCAGCGGAGAACTTGCCCATGGCAACCAATCAGCATTGAAGTAACATTTATAATTCGCATACTATAACATTATACAGAGCATCTGATTGGTTGCCATGGGCAACTTCTCCACTGGCTCACTTCTCCACTCTTATCACTGCTTCATACATTTACCCCATAAGACCCCACAGTCTTTAAAATGACAATTACTGTAGAAGCTGATTTATTTGGTTTGAGCAATTTCTCTACTTTATCACTCTTCAAGGCTTGATACATCTCCTCCAATGTGCTCTATGTAATATTTTAATATTCATCCTTTTAAATATTACACATCGCCAACACAAGTTGATGTCAATACACTAAAACATTGACCTATTGTTGTGATGTACTGTCAGGTGAAGTGTCTTGTCGACCTATATTAACCTGTGGACATTTCAAAATGTCAGTATTTTGACCTTGTCGGTATTTTGACCATGTCTGGATTTTGACTGTCGGTCAATTGTTGTCGGGATTTTGACTGTCGGGATTTTGATTGTAGATATTTCATACTGATCCCGACCAGGGTACAGCTCTCTTTGCCTACAGGAATGGATCACCTTTCCCTTAAAGCCATAAGTTCTCCCCAGTACTACAGTATGTTGCTCCAACATCTTATTCACAAGTAATAAACAAGGATAAAAGGGAACTGGAGTACTGTACTTATATATAGATTGGATTAGAGAAAATGGGATGGTATTGGGATCCCGGTGCTTGGGATGTCAGCAGTCATAATACCAACAGCGGAATCTCAACTCGCAGGATTTCGACACCTGTATGGTAAGTAGGCCACGCCCTCCCCTCCCACCCCCCAATCCTAACCTTCCCTTTCAGCAGCCTGACCCTAATCGCTACCCCCCCCCCCTCCCCGCACAGCCTAACCCTCCCAGTGGTACCTAAACCTAAGCCTTCTCCCTCTTGTGGCTTCACACTAAGGAGCCCCGGCATACTTACATTCGAGATGCCGGCATGTTGAGCCATGTCAGGATCCAGCATCTGCGTTCCAACCAGTGTTGGGACTCTGGTGTCGATATTCCATACCGAACGCCGGTATCCTGATTGGATCCCAAGAAAATATGCTAATCATGGTATGTGAATTATCAAGAATCCAATGGCTGAGGTCCAGAATTGTCTGAATTGTAGCCACAAAATAAGAGCAGCAGAGACAATCAGACAAAATGGGAAAGTAGCAGCCAGAGGAGTAGCCGACCAATGCCATGGAGTAAGGTCCTGAGAAGTAGTCAGGTAACAGAGAGGTAGTCAGCCAATTCCATGGAGTAATGCGGGCCATACATCAGCCGGGTGACTACCTGAATCCATGAACGCGATCTGATCTGCTAATTGACGGACAATGATGATCAGCAATCCATTGGGGAATAGGCAAAATCCAGACTCTATATATATATATATATATAAATGCGAAAGCCCTCACTCACTCACTGATTGACTCATCACTAATTCTCTTACTTCCCGATATGTTAGGCAGATGAAATGTAACATAGGTATTCTTCAGGTGGGAAATAGGAGAACTACGTAATTAGAATGTTAATAAACCTCCCCTAAGGGGATGAAAAGGGGGTTGACATAATGACGTCCTTACCGATGCGTCGCTTGCGTTGCATGAACAATAACGCCCAGACGGACAATCGGATCAAAATTTGGATTGCACCTCCAGTGTGTAGAATTTAATAAACTACAAAAATGGACCTGTCACTGTTTACCGTATCTGCTACGGGTGCTCCTCGGGTAACGCCAAGAACCATGTATTAATATTTGCTTACATTACATTAAGATGTCTCGAATTTACAGCTCTATAGATTTACCAAATTTATAGCACTCATTATTATTATATTATATTTGCAACCGTGAAAATCAGAAACTCCCTTGTGAAGCACGGGTAGAACAGCTAGCTATTGCCGAATCGCTGATTCCAATCATTTCTAGGTTAGAATTGACAAATAAGGATTTCCCTGATTCCCCGAGCCAGGCATTGGGAGAATGAGGAACTGGCCCAATACTCCGCTGATGTATCGGCCCCTTAAGAGCCCATGGAGTAGTCAGCCAAAAACATGGAGTAAGAGCTCAGGGGATAAAAACCAGAGGGTAGTCAGCCAAAGCCATGGAGTATTATCCAGAAAGATAGTAAGCCAAAGTCACAAAGTAAAGCTCCAAGCTGTAGTCAGCCAAAGTCTGATAAGAGCCTGATAGGTAGACAGTGAAAGCCAGGGAGTAAGCCTGATAAGTAGCCAGCCAATGTCACGGAGTAAGCCTGATAAGTAGCCAGCCGATGTCACGGAGTAAGCCTGATAAGTAGCCAGCCAATGCCACAGAGTAAGTCTGATAAGTAGTCAGCCAATTAGCCTGATAAGTAGTCAGCCAATGTCATGGAGTAAAGGGCCCCATACACTAGAATGATATGTCTAGAGGGTGAAGTCGGGCCGATTTCCCTTGAGAACTCTCCTTCTCGGGAATGTTTACATACGATTCCAAATTATTTGGTACAATATGACTTTTTGAAGCATGCTATACATCACATAGGATATGTCAAGCGCCTAGATATCGCATGGGATATATAGCATGCATTCATAGGTACCATCAGATTCATCTGATGGGCTGGATTAGGGTGCGTCAAACTTCCTACTATATATCACAAGCGATGTATCGTGAGCACAAAAACCACCGTTCAATTCCATACAATTCCACTTGATCACGACAAATAACGAGTGCAGCACCAACAACCTGGAGGAGTCGACCCGACGTTCATGGGGCCGCGCATCGGATTGGATCGGATCGGATACACAGCTAAAAATGCACAATTTCACCCAATATATAGTCCCGAATGATCAAATTGAGCTGAAATTTAGTAAAATCGTTCTAGTGTGTGGGGCCCTTAAGCCTGATAAGTAGCCAGCCAATGTCATGGAGTAAGCCTGATAAGTAGCCAGCCAATGTCATGGAGTAAGCCTGATAAGTAGCCAGCCAATGCCACGGAGTAAGCCTGATAAGTAGCCAGCCAATGTCATGGAGTAAGCCTGATAAGTAGCCAGCCAATGCCACGGAGTAAGCCTGATAAGTAGCCAGCCAATGTCATGGAGTAAGCCTGATAAGTAGCCAGCCAATGTCATGGAGTAAGCCTGATAAGTAGCCAGCCAATGTCATGGAGTAAGCCTGATAAGTAGCCAGCCAATGACACGGAGTAAGCCTGATAAGTAGCCAGCCAATGTCATGGAGTAAGCCTGATAAGTAGCCAGCCAATGCCACGGAGTAAGCCTGATAAGTAGCCAGCCAATGCCACGGAGTAAGCCTGATAAGTAGCCAGCCAATGTCATGGAGTAAGCCTGATAAGTAGCCAGCCAATGCCACGGAGTAAGCCTGATAAGTAGCCAGCCAATGCCACGGAGTAAGCCTGATAAGTAGCCAGCCAATGTCACGGATCAAGCCTGATAAGTAGTCAGCCAATGCCACGGAGTAAGCCTGATAAGTAGTCAGCCAATTAGCCTGAGAAGTAGCCAGCCAATGCCACGGAGTAAGCCTGATAAGTAGCCAGCCAATGCTACGGAGTAAGCCTGATAAGTAGCCAGCCAATGTCATGGAGTAAGCCTAATAAGTAGCCAGCCAATGTCATGGAGTAAGCCTGATAAGTAGCCAGCCAATGTCATGGAGTAAGCCTGATAAGTAGCCAGCCAATGCTACGGAGTAAGCCTGATAAGTAGCCAGCCAATGTCATGGAGTAAGCCTGATAAGTAGTCAGCCAATGTCATGGAGTAAGCCTGATAAGTAGTCAGCCAATGCCACGGAGTAAGCCTGATAAGTAGCCAGCCAATGACACGGAGTAAGCCTGATAAGTAGCCAGCCAATGCCACGGAGTAAGCCTGATAAGTAGCCAGCCAATGACACGGAGTAAGCCTGATAAGTAGCCAGCCAATGCCATGGAGTAAGCCTGATAAGTAGCCAGCCAATGTCATGGAGTAAGCCTGATAAGTAGCCAGCCAATGTCATGGAGTAAGCCTGATAAGTAGTCAGCCAATGCCACGGAGTAAGCCTGATAAGTAGCCAGCCAATGCCATGGAGTAAGCCTAATAAGTAGCCAGCCAATGTCATGGAGTAAGCCTGATAAGTAGCCAGCCAATGTCATGGAGTAAGCCTGATAAGTAGTCAGCCAATGCCACGGAGTAAGCCTGATAAGTAGCCAGCCAATGTCATGGAGTAAGCCTGATAAGTAGCCAGCCAATGACACGGAGTAAGCCTGATAAGTAGCCAGCCAATGCCACGGAGTAAGCCTGATAAGTAGCCAGCCAATGCCACGGAGTAAGCCTGATAAGTAGTCAGCCAATGCCACGGAGTAAGCCTGATAAGTAGCCAGCCAATGTCATGGAGTAAGCCTGATAAGTAGCCAGCCAATGTCATGGAGTAAGCCTGATAAGTAGCCAGCCAATGTCATGGAGTAAGCCTGATAAGTAGCCAGCCAATGTCATGGAGTAAGCCTGATAAGTAGCCAGCCAATGCCATGGAGTAAGCCTAATAAGTAGCCAGCCAATGTCATGGAGTAAGCCTGATAAGTAGCCAGCCAATGTCATGGAGTAAGCCTGATAAGTAGTCAGCCAATGCCACGGAGTAAGCCTGATAAGTAGCCAGCCAATGTCATGGAGTAAGCCTGATAAGTAGCCAGCCAATGACACGGAGTAAGCCTGATAAGTAGCCAGCCAATGCCACGGAGTAAGCCTGATAAGTAGCCAGCCAATGCCACGGAGTAAGCCTGATAAGTAGTCAGCCAATGCCACGGAGTAAGCCTGATAAGTAGCCAGCCAATGCCACGGAGTAAGTCTGATAAGTAGCCAGCCAATGTCATGGAGTAAGCCTGATAAGTAGCCAGCCAATGCCACGGAGTAAGCCTGATAAGTAGCCAGCCAATGTCACGGATCAAGCCTGATAAGTAGTCAGCCAATGCCACGGAGTAAGCCTGATAAGTAGCCAGCCAATGTCACGGATCAAGCCTGATAAGTAGTCAGCCAATGCCACGGAGTAAGCCTGATAAGTAGTCAGCCAATTAGCCTGATAAGTAGCCAGCCAATGCCACGGAGTAAGCCTGATAAGTAGCCAGCCAATGCCACGGAGTAAGCCTGATAAGTATCCAGCCAATGCCACGGAGTAAGCCTGATAAGTAGCCAGCCAATGCTACGGAGTAAGCCTGATAAGTAGCCAGCCAATGCCACGGAGTAAGCCTGATAAGTAGCCAGCCAATGCCACGGAGTAAGCCTGATAAGTAGCCAGCCAATGCTACGGAGTAAGCCTGATAAGTAGCCAGCCAATGTCATGGAGTAAGCCTGATAAGTAGCCAGCCAATGCCACGGAGTAAGCCTGATAAGTAGCCAGCCAATGCCACGGAGTAAGCCTGATAAGTAGCCAGCCAATGCCACGGAGTAAGCCTGATAAGTAGCCAGCCAATGTCATGGAGTAAGCCTGATAAGTAGCCAGCCAATGCCACGGAGTAAGCCTGATAAGTAGCCAGCCAATGCCACGGAGTAAGTCTGATAAGTAGCCAGCCAATGCCACGGAGTAAGCCTGATAAGTAGCCAGCCAATGCCACGGAGTAAGCCTGATAAGTAGCCAGCCAATGTCACGGAGTAAGCCTGATAAGTAGCCAGCCAGATGCCAGGGAAACTAAGAATGTACCAACACTTACTTGTACTGTATTTGGCCTTTACTGGTTCTCATTGAGTTTTAGACATAAACGGGGACAGACCATTCACTGTAGTATCCATATTGTCTGCAGGCTAATGTCTTCTCTAATTGTGGGGGCTGACCACACCCCTCTGTTGACTGACCGCACCTCCTCTAGTGACTGACCATGCTCCGTAAGCATGGACCCCTACCCCTGTATTCCCCTGGTGTGCCCTTCATGCCGCAGTCCCTCACTGTTGGAGACTACAGTATACGAGTTTGATTTATATTAAGTAAAATGACAGTAAATCCTGGAAGTGCATTATTGTACTATTTATTGTCCCTAATATCTCCTCTCCTCTTGCAAGTAACATATTCCGAAAAATAAATTAGATCCACAGCAGGCTGTCTAGTTGAAACCTTTATCATTGAATCATTTTCTATACATCTAGCAGAGTGTGACATGTTTTATGTGAGTGGTGTCCTGGTGACAGTACAGTCCCTCTGAATAATGTATATATATGCTTCAGTCTTAGCTGTACATTATTCATATTTACTCACTTCCATTTATGATTTCTTCCTTAAGATGTGGACTTTGGTGGTCATTCCGAGTTGTTCGCTCGCTAGCTGTTTTTAGCAGCCGTGCAAACGCTATGCCGCCTCCCACTGGGAGTGTATTTTAGCTTAGCAGAAGTGCGAACGAAAGGATCGCAGAGCGGCTACAAAGTTTTTTTGTGTAGTTTCAGAGTAGCTTCAGACCTACTCAGCGCTTGCAATGACTTCAGACTGTTCAGTTCCTGTTTTGACGTCACGAACACGCCCTGCGTTCGCCCAGCCACGCCTGCGTTTTTCCTGGCACGGCTGCGTTTTTCTGAACACTCCCTGAAAACGGTCAGTTGACACCCAGAAACACCCACTTCATGTCAATCACTCTGCGGCCAGCAGTGCGACTGAAAAGCTTTGCTAGACCTTGTGTGAAACTACATCGTTCGTTGTAATAGTATGTCACGTGTGCGCATTGCGCCGCATACGCATGCGCAGAAGTGCCGTTTTTTTGCCTCATCGCTGCACAGTGAACGAATGCAGCTAATGATCAACTCGGAATGACCCCCTTTATGTGACTTTATGTGCTTGTTTTGTCCTGATTTATTTGTATACTTCAAATAGCTGGAAGCTGTGCCGGCACATGAAACAGATATCCACAGGCGGCATATTACAGAACATTTATACTGCATTCACATCGCAAATGCCGGATCCTACCCGGTAAGACAAACGTGTACTTACCGGGTGGGATCCGGCATTTGCGCTCTGCTGGCTTTCCGACCCGGCAATATACCGGGTCGGTTGCCATAGCAGCGGAGGGAGCAGCAGCAGCAGGGGCGGGGGTGGAGGCGGCGCCGGGAGATGAGCTCATCTCCTGCGCCGCCTCTGCCTATGCTGTGAATGGGAGCCGATTCGCATCGGAACGGCTCCCATTCACACTGCGTCTGACCCGGTAATCAACCCGGTAAGAACCCTTCTTTTTTACCGGGTTGAATTACCGGGTCAGGCGACCCGCTAATTCACAATTGGACCTTTCACATCGCACACGGACCCTTTTCGACATGGCAATATGCCGTGTCGGTACCGGGTTTTCAGTGCGATGTGAAAGGGGTATTACTGTCGTTACACCTGTACAGCCTCTTTTATAGTCACGCTTTCACATTGCCAGAATTCATTTATCCATCCTTTAAGTGGGATGCGTTCGGCATCCCGGCGGTCTGGAAGCCGGCAGTCATGTGACCGCCACCGGAATCCTGACAACATTCGGGTGACCGGTGCCGTAACACCAACCGCCGGAATACCGAGTGTGAGTATCGGGGTTAAGGTTAGGGCCCAATGGGTTAGGGTTAGGCACCAGGGAAGTTAGGGTAAAGCGCTAGGAAGGTGGTTAGCCGAGGGTGTGGATCATATGGTCGACACACTTAGGTTGACAGTGTCTAGGTCAACCACTATTGGTCAACAGTAAGTAGGTCGACATGGTTTCTAGGTCGACAGGGTCTGTAGGTCGACATGACAGAAGGTCGACATGAGTTTTCTAAAAAAAAAAAAATATGTTTTCTTCGTAGAGTGACCGGGAACCCCAATTAGTGCACCGTGTCCCCTCGCATGGCTCGCTACGCTCGCAGTGCTTTGGGCAAGGTGCCTCGCTCGGCTGCCGCTGCGGTAGGCACAGGTTACCATTCCCAACTGTAGTCCACGTGGATCGTAAAACATGAAATAGTTAAAAAAAAAGTAAAAAACTCATGTCAACCTTCTGTCATCTCGACCTAGAACATGTCGACCTAGAAACCATGTTGACCTACTTACTGTCAGTGAATAGTGGTCAACCTAGACATTGTCGACCTAAGTGTGGTCGGCCTAGAGACCGGATGCCGTTACCCGTAGCTGCAACTCCTCTAGGGTTGGTCCGAGCAGCAACTGATTAACCCTAGCTGCCAACCCCCGAGTGTCAGGGTAGGAGGCAGGAGAGGGTATGCCGCAGTTAGTCATGTGACCGCTGGCATCCTGACCATTGATATTTCATACCGAACCCCTTTAAGTAGTTATGAATAATAATGAGTAATAAAGAGATTGGGAGCAGCCCATGTACTGGCAGGAGCATGCTCAGTGCACCCCTGCGAAGCATCCTGTGACATCATCAGGCACATTTTCAACCATTCATTGACCATAAATCCAGGGGAGGGGGCGTGTTATAACCCAGGGAATGCATACTTTATTAAACTGGTTCGTGCTCCGCAGAATAAGAAAACAGTGCTGAATCTAAATGGAACAAGTATTCTGTCACAGGGTAGTCCTAGTGGTCACTCATTTATTTCAACATTATTTATTATTCTCATTTTAATATTGGTCACTTCGAATCATTACAAGATTGATGGGAAATATTAAAATAAAGTGAAGTTAGGAGTGAAGCAAGGTGTGAATTGAACTGTTTTACACAAAGGGGGTCATTCCGAGTTGTTCGCTTGCTAGCACTTTTTAGCAGCCGTGCAAACGCTATGCCGCCGCCCACTGGGAGTGTACTTTAGCTTAGCAGAAGTGTGAACGAAAGGATCGCAGAGCGGCTACAAAGTCTTTTGTGCAGTTTTAGAGTAGCTCAAAACCTACTCAGCGCTTGCAATAACTTCAGACTGTTCAGTTCCTGTTTTGACGTCACAAACACGCCCTGCGTTCGCCCAGCCATGCCTGCGTTTTTCCTGGCACGCCTGCGTTTTTCTGAACACTCCCTGAAAACGGTCAGTTGCCACCCAGAAACGCCCACTTCCTGTCAATCACTCTGCGGCCAGCAGTGCGACAGAAAAGCTTCGCTAGACCTTGTGTGAAACTACATCGTTCGTTGTAATAGTACGTCGCGCGTGCGCATTGCGCCGCATACGCATGCGCTGAAGTGCCATTTTTTGCCTCATCGCTGCACAGCGAACAAATGCAGCTAGTGATCAACTCGGAATGACCCCCAAAATGCTGTATGGTCCAATTGATGGGATTTCATTTCATTCATATCAATTGGGAGATGTCACTGGTATTTTCTTAATCTCTATCATTCCTTGTTTATCTATGTTAACTACCCTAGTTCTGGTTACTGTATATATACAATATCTAAAATGCTGTCATTATACTACAATACAATATATCCACTTGTTATTCAAGTCCACTGCATCTAAGCTGGCGCACTGACTTGTTAGTATACAGCTTGTGCTTCTTGCTATCAGTTGATAAATTGGCTACAATCCTGCTTCTACACTCAGCGAGACACCTTAGTATAGATGTTCTAGATGTTCGTGTCATCTGTATTGCTACTTAGCTTCTCCCAACGTTTATGCTGGAAATCCGCTGTAATGCTTTATTACACTGGTGTCTAGTCTGTACTCTCTGTACTTTCTATTTATCATTTAGATATCATTTGGACCCTATGCAATCGCATAATAACTGCTCATGCTGCCTCGATGAATCTCTCAGTGCCCCGCTGTAAACATTCTGCATCTAGGTTCTGCATCCAGTCACTGATCTATAGCATGTATTGCTGATAGAAAATAAGAATTTACTTACCGATAATTCTATTTCTCGTAGTCCGTAGTGGATGCCGGGGACTCCGTAAGGACCATGGGGAATAGCGGCTCCGCAGGAGACTGGGCACAAAAGTAAAGCTTTAGAACTACCTGGTGTGCACTGGCTCCTCCCCCTATGACCCTCCTCCAAGCCTCAGTTAGGATACTGTGCCCGGACGAGCATACACAATAAGGAAGGATTTTGAATCCCGGGTAAGACTCATACCAGCCACACCAATCACACCATATAACTTGTGATCTAAACCCAGTTAACAGCATGATAACAGAGGAGCCTCTAGAAAAGATGGCTCACTACAGCAATAACCCGATTTTTTGGTAACAATAACTATGTACCAGTATTGCAGACAATCCGCACTTGGGATGGGCGCCCAGCATCCACTACGGACTACGAGAAATAGAATTATCGGTAAGTAAATTCTTATTTTCTCTAACGTCCTAAGTGGATGCTGGGGACTCCGTAAGGACCATGGGGATCATACCAAAGCTCCCAAACAGGCGGGAGAGTGCGGATGACTCTGCAGCACCAAATGAGAGAACTCCAGGTCCTCCTCAGCCAGGGTATCAAATTTGTAGAATTTTACAAACGTATTTGCTCCTGACCAAGTAGCTGCTCGGCAAAGTTGTAAAGCCGAGACCCCTCGGGCAGCCGCCCAAGATGAGCCCACCTTCCTTGTGGAATGGGCTTTTACAGATTTTGGCTGTGGCAGGCCTGCCACAGAATGTGCAAGCTGAATTGTACTACAAATCCAACGAGCAATAGTCTGCTTAGAAGCAGGAGCACCCAGCTTGTTGGGTGCATACAGAATAAACAACGAGTCAGATTTTCTGACTCCAGCCGTCCTGGAAACATATATTTTCAGGGCTCTGACAACGTCTAGCAACTTGGAGTCCTCCAAGTCCCTAGTAGCCGCAGGCACCACAATAGGTTGATTCAGGTGAAACGCTGAAAACCACCTTAGGGAGAAACTGAGGACAAGTCCTCAATTCCGCCCTGTCCGAATGGAAAATCAGATGAGGGCTTTTACAGGATAAAGCCGCCAATTCTGACACGCACCTGGCACAGGCCAGGGCCAACAGCATGACCACTTTCCATGTGAGATATTTTAACTCCACATATTTAAGTGGTTCAAACCAATGTGACTTTTGGAACCCAAAAACTATATTTAGATCCCAAGGTGCCACTGGAGGCACAAAAGGAGGCTGTATATACAGTACCCCTTTCACAAACGTCTGAACTTCAGGGACTGAAGCTAGTTCTTTTTGGAAGAAAATTGACAGGGCCGAAATTTGAACCTTAATGGACCCCCATTTCAGGCCCATAGACACTCCTGTTTGCAGGAAATGTAGGAATCGACCTAGTTGAAAATTCCTCCGTCGGGGCCTTACTGGCCTCGCACCACGCAACATATTTTCGCCAAATGCGGTGATAATGTTTTGCGGTTATATCTTTCCTGGCTTTGATCAGGATAGGAATGACTTCATTCGGAATGCCTTTCTCCTTCAGGATCCGGCGTTCAACCGCCATGCCGTCAAACGCAGCCGCGGTAAGTCTTGGAACAGACAGGGTCCTTGCTGGAGCAGGTTAGAGGTAGAGGCCACGGATCCTCCGTGAGCATTTCTTGAAGTTCCGGTTACCAAGTCCTTCTTGGCCAATCCGGAGCCACGAATATAGTGCTTACTCCTCTCCATCTTATAATTCTCAGTACCTTGGGTATGAGAGGCAGAGGAGGGAACACATACACTGACTGGTACACCCACTGTGTTACCAGAGCGTCTACAGCTATTGCCTGAGGGTCCCTTGACCTGGCGCAATACTTGTCGAGTTTTATAAACATGTGGAAGACTTCTGGGTGAAGTCCCCACTCTCCCGGGTGGAGGTCGTGTCTGCTGAGGAAGTCTGCTTCCCAGTTGTCCACTCCCGGAATGAATACTGCTGACAGTGCTATCACATGATTTTCCGCCCAGCGAAGAATCCTTGCAGCTTCTGCCATTGCCCTCCTGCTTCTTGTGTCACCCTGTCTGTTTACGTGGGTGACTGCCGTGATGTTGTCCGAATGGATCAACTCCGGGTGACCTTGAAGCAGAGGTCTTGCTGAGCTTAGAGCATTGTAAATGGCCCTTAGCTTCAGGATATTTATGTGAAGTGATGTCTCCAGGCTTGACCATAAGCTCTGGAAATTCCTTCCCTGTGTGACTGCTCCCCAGCCTCGCAGGCTGGCATCCGTGGTCACCAGGACCCAGTCCTGAATGTGCGGCCCTCTAGAAGATGAGCACTCTGCAACCACCACAGGAGAGACACCCTTGTGCTTGGTGACAGGGTTATCCGCTGATGCATCTGAAGATGCGACCCGGACCATTTGTCCAGCAGGTCCCACTGGAAAGTTCTTGCGTGGAATCTGCCGAATGGGATTGCTTCGTAGGAAGCCACCATTTTTCCCAGAACCATTTCATTGATGTACTGAGACTTGGCTCGGTTATAGGAGGTTCCCGACTAGCTCGGATAACTCCCTGACTTTCTCCTCCGGGAGAAACACCTTTTTCTGGACTGTGTCCAGGATCATCCCTAAGAACAGAAGACGAGTCGTCGGAATCAGCTGCGATTTTGGAATATTGAGAATCCAATCGTGCTGCCGCAACACTACCTGAGATAGTGCTACACCGACCTCCAACTGTTCCCTGGATCTTACCCTTATCAGGGAATCGTCCAAGTAAGGGATAACTAAAATTCCCTTCCTTCGAAGGAGTATCATCATTTCGGCCATTACCTTGGTAAAGACCCGGGGTGCCGTGGACCATCCATACGGCAGCGTCTGAAACTGATAGTGACAGTTCTGTACCATAAACCTGAGGTACCCTTGGTGAGAAGGGTAAATTGGGACATGAAGGTAAGCATCCTTGATGTCCCGAGACATCATGTAGTCCCCTTCTTCCAGGTTCGCAATCACTGCTCTGAGTGACTCAATCTTGAATTTGAACCTCCGTATGTAAGTGTTCAAGATTTTAGATTTAGAATCGGTCTCACCGAGCCGTCCGGCTTCGGTACCACAACAGTGTGGAATAATACCCCGTTCCCTGTTGCAGGAGGGGTACCTTGATTATCACCTGCTGGGAATACAGCTTGTGAATGGATTCCAAAACTGCCACCCTATCAGAAGGAGACATCGTTAAAGCCGACTTTAGGAAACGGCGAGGGGGAGACGTCTCAAATTCCAATTTGTACCCCTGAGATATCACCTGAAGGATCCAGGGGTCTACTTGCGAGTGAGCCCACTGCGCGCTAAAATTCATTGAGACGGGCCCCCACCGTGCCTGATTCTGCTTGTAAAGCCCCAGCGTCATACTGAGGGCTTGGCAGAGGCGGGAGAGGGTTTCTGTTCCTGGGAACTGGCTGATTTCTGCAGCCTTTTTCCTCTCCCTCTGTCACGGGGCAGAAATGAGGAACCTTTTGCCCGCTTGCCCACGAAAAGACTGCGTCTGATAATACGGCGTCTTCTTATGTTGAGAGGCGACCTGGGGTACAAACGTGGATTTCCCAGCTGTTGCCGTGGCCACCAGGTCTGAAAGACCGACCCCAAATAACTCCTCCCCTTAATAAGGCAATACTTCCAAATGCCGTTTGGAATCCGCATCACCTGACCACTGTCGTGTCCATAACCCTCTACTGGCAGAAATGGACAACGCACTTAGACTTGATGCCAGTCGGCAAATATTCCGCTGTGCATCACGCATATATAGAAATGCATCTTTTAAATGCTCTATAGGCAATAATATACTGTCCCTATCTAGGGTATCAATATTTTCAGTCAGGGAATCCGACCACGCCAACCCAGCACTGCACATCCAGGCTGAGGCGATTGCTGGTCGCAGTATAACACCAGTATGTGTGTAAATACATTTTAGGATACCCTCCTGCTTTCTATCAGCAGGATCCTTAAGGGCGGCCATCTCAGGAGAGGGTAGAGCCCTTGTTCTTACAAGCGTGTGAGCGCTTTATCCACCCTAGGGGGTGTTTCCCAACGCACCCTAACCTCTGGCGGGAAAGGATATAATGCCAATAACATTTTAGAAATTATCAGTTGTTATCGGGGGAAACCCACGCATCATCACACACCTCATTTAATTTCTCAGATTCAGGAAAACTACAGGTAGTTTTTCCTCACCGAACATAATACCCCTTTTTGGTGGTACTCGTATTATCAGAAATGTGTAAAACATTTTTCATTGCCTCAATCATGTAACGTGTGGCCCTACTGGAAGTCACGTTTGTCTCTTCACCGTCGACACTGGAGTCAGTATCCGTGTCGGCGTCTATATCTGCCATCTGAGGTAACGGGCGCTTTAGAGCCCCTGACGGCCTATGAGACGTCTGGACAGGCACAAGCTGAGTAGCCGGCTGTCTCATGTCAACCACTGTCTTTTATACAGAGCTGACACTGTTACATAATTCCTTCCAACAGTTCATCCACTCAGGTGTCGACCCCCTAGGGGGTGACATCACTATTACAGGCAATCTGCTCCGTCTCCACATCATTTTTCTCCTCATACATGTCGACACAAACGTACCGACACACAGCACACACACAGGGAATGCTCTGATAGAGGACAGGACCCCACTAGCCCTTTGGGGAGACAGAGGGAGAGTTTGCCAGCACACACCAGAGCGCTATATATATATACAGGGATAACCTTATATAAGTGTTTTTCCCCTTATAGCTGCTGTATTTTTAATACTGCGCGTAATTAGTGCCCCCCTCTCTTTTTTAACCCTTTCTGTAGTGTAGTGACTGCAGGGGAGAGCCAGGGAGCTTCCCTCCAACGGAGCTGTGAGGGAAAATGGCGCCAGTGTGCTGAGGAGATAGGCTCCGCCCCCTTCTCGGCGGCCTTATCTCCCGTTTTTCTGTGTATTCTGGCAGGGGTTAAATTCATCCATATAGCCCAGGAGCTATATGTGATGCATTTTTTTTTTTTTTTTTGCCATCCAAGGTGTTTTTATTGCGTCTCAGGGCGCCCCCCCCCAGCGCCCTGCACCCTCAGTGACCGGAGTGTGAAGTGTGCTGAGAGCAATGGCGCACAGCTGCAGTGCTGTGCGCTACCTTGTTGAAGACAGGACGTCTTCTGCCGCCGATTTTCCGGACCTCTTCTGTCTTCTGGCTCAGTAAGGGGGCCGGCGGCGCGGCTCTGGGACCTATCCATGGCTGGGCCTGTGATCGGTCCCTCTGGAGCTAATGTCCAGTAGCCTAAGAAGCCCAATCCACTCTGCACGCAGGTGAGTTCGCTTCTTCTCCCCTTAGTCCCTCGATGCAGTGAGCCTGTTGCCAGCAGGTCTCACTGAACATAAAAAACCTAAAACTAAACTTTTCACTAAGCAGCTCAGGAGAGCCACCTAGTGTGCACCCTTCTCGTTCGGGCACAAAAATCTAACTGAGGCTTGGAGGAGGGTCATAGGGGGAGGAGCCAGTGCACACCAGGTAGTTCTAAAGCTTTACTTTTGTGCCCAGTCTCCTGCGGAGCCGCTATTCCCCATGGTCCTTACGGAGTCCCCAGCATCCACTTAGGACGTTAGAGAAATAAGGGCTTCTAATACTGGTATTCTTTTCAGGAAATGTCCTTGTCATGCGAGTTAACCAGATGGATCATGCCTATTAAAATCCTAACACGCGTTTCACAGTGAAGTACTTTGTCAATTGAAACACATAAAAAGATACAGAAATATATCAAGGGAGCGCTTTTTTTTTTTCAATTGAAACACACCTGCCATTTGGGTTTGAGAAGTCTTTAAAGGGAATCACGACCAATCAAAGCCATACTGTACGTAACGATTAATATTTTTCAGTACCCATTACTTCAATACCCTACTGGCCAATAAGAGTCCTTTAATACTGTTTTTCCACGTGAACCACAGTTTTCAAATCTCCTGCTACCTGGTTGGTTGGTACTTTATCTCAGTCCACTTTATCTCCATCCAAGGCTTAGTAAATAGACCCCTTGGTCATGTGGAATATTTGAGTACAGCGATTCAAGAGGAAAAAGTGGCTCATTGCTGCTGAGTAACATTGGATCCTGTAAGTTTAACAAATCCCACAAGAACAAAAAAATATATTAATAACACAGTGGCAAATGCAAAAACTGTAATCCATACTCTCATTATCTCCCACATGACTCTCACCACTACAATCCATTCTGAATGCAGTTGCGAGGGTAATCTTCCTCGCTAGACATTCATCGTGTGCGGATCCACTCTGTCAATCCCTCCATTGGTTACCTGTATTCTACCGTATTCAATATAACATACTTTTGCTCACACACAAAACCATTAACCAAACTACACCAATGTACATCTCTTCTCGTATCTCAAAATATCTCCCAACCCGACCTCTTTGCTCTTCACAAGATCTAAGTCTCCCATCCACACTCATTATTTGCTCCCATTCACAACTGCAGAACTTTCTTCGGGCCACACCCACTCTGTGAAATGCCCTACTACGCACAATAAGACTATCCTCTAGTCTCCAAACCATCAAGCGTTCCTTGAAGACTTACCGCTAATCTCAGTTGTTTACACTTATTTAATTAAATGTATTTCACATTTACAGAATTGCACACAATTTTAACCCCTCACAAACACTAAAGGGAGGATGAAGTCATACCATTTAGCAACATTATTTGAGTATACTACAATTAACTAGAGTTTATGAAGAATGGGCAACACTATTAATACACTAAGTCATTCCCTTGACACTGACATATAATACTTTATAACACTTCCTTTAATTAAATATATATATATATATATATATATATTCTGTCTAAAAGCAAAACCTACAATGCACAAAGTGAATTAGAGTTCATTATTTTTTTATTTTATTTATTCCTCTTTTCAAATGTAACAAAACATAATCTTGACACAGCAATAGCCCAAACATGTAAATTTATGAGAAATAAATCCAATCCTAAATGCAAGACTTAAAGATAGAATTGAATGATGTATGTGATTCTACATGAAACAATATGTATTACTCTATATGAATAATCCGTATAAATGATGATATGAAATGATAGTCTCTCTTATTAATTTATTTATTAACAGTTTCTTATATAGCGCAGCAAATTCCGCTGCGCTTTACAATTTTACACAATTATATAAGAAAACTGGGTAATAACAAACAGTCATAGAGGTAGGAGGGCCCTGCTCGCAAGCTTACACTCTATAGGGAAATTGGCATTGATACACAAGGATAGGTGCTATCTATTGCCATAGTTGTACACCGGATTGCAAAGGTTCCTGGTAGGCTGTATGATATCACATCACAGCAGTGATGAACCAGGGTCAGGAGGAAGGGAGAGTGAAGAAAGTGAATATATGTGGAGGATTCAGTGACACGAACTAATACAGATGGTGATAAATCAGGGGAGGATAGGTAGATTTGCGTATCATCCACATACAGATGGTACTGAAATCCAAAAGAGCTGATTAGTTTGCCAAGAGATGAGATATAGATTGAGAAAAGCAGAGGACCTAAGACCGAGCCTTGTGGTACTCCAACCGAAAGAGGTAGCGAAAAGGAGGTAGAATCAGAGAAACGGACACTGAAAGAGCGATTAGATAGGTAGGATAGGAACCAACAGAGGGCCGTGTCCTGAATACCTAGGGATTGTAGTGTTTATGGCATAGATTTATCAAACCTTTTAGAATGATAAATTGCATGGTGATAAAGTACCAACCAATCAGCTCCTAACGATCATCTTTCAAACACAGCCTATAACATGGCAGTTAGGAGCTGATTGGCAGGTACTTTATCACTGTGACATTTCTCACTCTCCAAGGTTTGATAAATCTGGGCCTGTATGAGGAGAGAATGGTCAACAGTGTCAACAGCAGGAGACAGATCTAGAAGAATAAGAAGTGAGTAATGGCCTTTAGACTTCTCTTATGTGATTAGATGCACCACATTATTTTCATGGTATGGTAATAATAGTATAATGTAGATGAATAGTATTATTCTCAAATAAAATGTAAATAGATATAATTGGTCTGTTGAGCGATCAATCAAAACGATGGGATTCTAGCCAACCAAATATAAGGTGTTCAAGTAATAGTCACTGAAAAATGTTCAAGTTAAAGAAAGCCTCTGATTGGTAGGGATTTACTTTAAAGACTTCTCAAACCCAAGTGTCAGGTTAGTTTACTTTGGTGAAGCAGTTTGCTGTGAAACGCGGTTCTTAATATGCTTTGTCAGTTTTATTAAGTGACATAACATAAAAGAAACAGCACCAGTACAAGGAGCCGGTATGATAGACAGCAGAACAGTGTCTGAATGTAGAACATATTAGCTGAAGGCTGCGACTACTGTTTGCAGCAAGACACCTCAGAGATTCATAAACCCAGCGTGAACAGCTTTTATGCGAAGAACAAAATTGTTGCCAATTTAACAAATGCTAATACCCCCCCCCCCCCCATTGTATAAGTTTTCAATGAACCAGCTGAGATGTAGGGGATGTGAATAGTACAGTATAGGCATACTTACCTACTCTCCCGGAAGCTGCGGGAGGCTCCCGTTTTTTGGGGTAGCCCCCCGCACCCCCGGAAGAGTGGGCAGGTCTCCCGCATCCTGCTCGCACCCTAGTGATGCCAGCAGGATAGAGAGATCATCTCCCGTATTTGCAGGTCTGTCGGGTGGGGAAGGGGTTAAAATGACGCAAATCGCGTCATTTTAGCCCTGCCCCCTTCCCACGGACCCGTGAATCTCGGCATTTTCCGATATGGGGGTGGGGCTTGGTGATGTCACAATCCGGCCCCGCCCCCTGAAGACTCCTGCAGCGTCTCCTCTCTGGGCTTCTCCCGGAGAGGAGAAATACAATGTAGGCAAGTATGAGTATAGGGCATTATACAATACTGCATTATGCAATCAGTGTCGGACTGGGGCATGTAGGGCCCACCGGGGGAATGTAGTGGTAGGGGCCCATGTTAGGGGTGTGGCCAGTCTGCAGAGGGGGTGTGGCCTGCCACCTCATTGGTTTGACTAACCATTAGACAGTGCAACGTCTGGGCCCCTTCATAAATATATACAGTAATTCAGCTGCTGCATGCATGATAATGTACCAGATTAATAACAGCAATGCACTGTAGAAAATACACCATAGTCCAGTATAAGGTAACATATCTATAATGTATAATTCAAGTGCACAGTCTGGAACCTGATCCTTAGAGCTGAAGGTGGGCCCCCAGGCAGTAGGGCCCACCGGTGATTTCCCCTGTACCCCCGTGGGCCAGTCCAAGCCTGTATGCCAGGCCTGGCCAACCTGTGGCTCTCCAGCTGTTGTAAAACTACAAGTTCCATCATGCTTTGGTACAGTTTTGCTATTAGGGAAGGCTAAAACTGTGGCAGGGCATGCTGGGATGTGTAGTTTCACAACATCTGGAGAGCCACAGGTTGGCCAGGCCTGCTGTATGCAATATTGAGTATATATAGGAAGATCTTGGCTACTGCCAGGTATATGAAACAATTAAAATATCAGGACTAACCAAAAGTGAGGGTACTTAAAATTGAAGAACCAGGTAAATATGAGTGATATACAAAGTCCTATAATTTGTACCATATTACAGTCTTTTAACAGTTCTAGTCACAACTTCCGATTTTGCACTTTATTTGAATATGTTGCAGCAGTTTTATAATTAATAGTCCTATTATACAAATAATAAATGTGTTTATAAATAAATGGCTATTATGAGTGCTTTGTGAAAGAATACGCCGTGTTCTGTGTCTCTTGCACCAGTTGCATCTGCGTCTTTATTCCAATGCTGCGTGCAGCTTTTAAGCAACTGCTAGACCCACCTGCAGAAGCCAGTGCTTTTCCGTCAATATGTGCATTTTAGAGGCACCATCAGCGCACCATCGGCCTCACCACTGAAACTTGAAGTTTCACCGCCTGGTTATGGCCTCCTGTGCGTCTTTGAATGCAGATGATACAAACTGCTCAGAATGCCATCATCACGCCCCAGTTCACGGAAGTACAGTAGTTGTTTTCCGGAATGCTACAATATTTTCCCAGGAGTGCGGAAAAGCCCTCTGAAATGATTTTCTCTCAAAAGTAAAGGACATTGCAAATGTAGGGTGTGGATTAAAAGATCGACAGTGTATAGGCAGCCAATAGATCGACAGCAGATGGTCGTCAGTCAGATGTCGACAGAGTCAAAGGGTCAATTGAAAAGTAGGTTGAGAGTTAAATGCTCAACATAGACTATGGGGTATATTCAATTGAAGTCGAAAACTGCCGTCTGTTGAAAAGACGGCAGTTTTCGACTTTTTAATGTCGAAACGTGATTCGACCTATTCAAAGCTTTTCGACAAGTCGAGGCATTCGACTTGTCGAAAAGCACGTGGATCCGCGCAATAGCTGCCGATCCACGCGTTGATGTCGAAAACGGGGCCAAATCCGACAGGTTTTGGCCCCCTTTTCGACCATCTCAATCCGACATCAAAATGATGTCGGAATGAGATGGACCCAGAGGAGGCGTGGGGGAAGGGAGCCGCAGGGAGACGGGGGGACAGGCGGCGGGCATACTGGAGATCAGCACTACGATCAGGCTGCAGCTGGATGTCACTCACCTGCCCGACCTCGCGGCAGCTTCCACCCGGCTCCAGCACGCTGCTGGAGCCGGGTGGAAGCTGCCGTAAGGTCGGGCGGCTGAGTGACATCCTGCTGATCTCCTCTGGCTGCCGCCGGCTGTCCCCCCGCGGCTCGCCCCCACTCGCCTTCTCTGGGTCCCATCTAAATTCGACTTGAAAAATACATGTCGGAATGGATCCGACTTTAATTGAATATATCCCTTAAAGTGACAGGATGAAAAGTGGGACATGCAAATGATCGACATAGAAAAGGTTGACACATTTTTTTTTTATATTTCTCTATCGTCCTAGTGGATGCTGGGGTTCCTGAAAGGACCATGGGGAATAGCGGCTCCGCAGGAGACAGGGCACAAAAAGTAAAGCTTTAGGATCAGGTGGTGTGCACTGGCTCCTCCCCCTATGACCCTCCTCCAAGCCTCAGTTAGATTTTTGTGCCCGGCCGAGAAGGGTGCAATCTAGGTGGCTCTCCTAAAGAGCTGCTTAGAAAAGTTTAGCTTAGGTTTTTTATTTTACAGTGAGTCCTGCTGGCAACAGGATCACTGCAACGAGGGACTTAGGGGAGAAGAAGTGAACTCACCTGCGTGCAGGATGGATTGGCTTCTTTGGCTACTGGACATTAGCTCCAGAGGGACGATCACAGGTACAGCCTGGATGGTCACCGGAGCCTCGCCGCCGGCCCCCTTGCAGATGCTGAAACAAGAAGAAGGTCCAGAATCGGCGGCATGAAGACTCCTCAGTCTTCTTAAGGTAGCGCACAGCACTGCAGCTGTGCGCCATTTCCTCTCAGCACACTTCACACGGCAGTCACTGAGGGTGCAGGGCGCTGGGAGGGGGGCGCCCTGGGAGGCAATGAAAACCTATTTTTGGCTAAAAATACCTCACATATAGCCTCCGGGGGCTATATGGAGATATTTAACCCCTGCCAGAATCCGTTAAGAGCGGGAGACGAGGCCGCCGAAAAAGGGGCGGGGCCTATCTCCTCAGCACACAGCGCCATTTTCCCTCACAGAAAGGCTGGAGGGAAGGCTCCCAGGCTCTCCCCTGCACTGCACTACAGAAACAGGGTTAAAACAGAGAGGGGGGGCACTAATTTGGCGTTAAAAATATATAAAAAAGATGCTATAAGGGAAAACACTTATATAAGGTTGTCCCTATATAATTATAGCGTTTTTGGTGTGTGCTGGCAAACTCTCCCTCTGTCTCTCCAAAGGGCTAGTAGGTCCTGTCCTCTATCAGAGCATTCCGTGTGTGTGTGCTGTGTGTCGGTACGTGTGTGTCGACATGTATGAGGACGATGTTGGTGAGGAGGCGGAGCAATTGCCTGTAATGGTGATGTCACTCTCTAGGGAGTCGACACCGGAATGGATGGCTTATTTAGGGAATTACGTGATAATGTCAACACGCGGCAAGGTCGGTTGACGACATGAGACGGCCGACAAACAATTAGTACCGGTCCAGACGTCTCAAAAACACCGTCAGGGGTTTTAAAACGCCCGTTTACTTTAGTCGGTCGACACAGACACAGACAGGGACACTGAATCCAGTGTCGACGGTGAATAAACAAACGTATTCCTTATTAGGGCCACACGTTAAGGGCAATGAAGGAGGTGTTACATATTTCTGATACTACAAGTACCACAAAAGAGGGTATTATGTGGGATGTGAAAAAACTACCGTAGTTTTTCCTGAATCAGATAAATTAAATGAAGTGTGTGATGATGCGTGGGTTCCCCCCGATAGAAAATATGGGCGGTATACCCTTTCCCGCCAGAAGTTAGGGCGCGTTGGGAAACACCCCTTAGGGTGGATAAGGCGCTCACACGCTTATCAGAACAAGTGGCGGTACCGTCTATAGATAGGGCCGTCCTCAAGGAGCCAGCTGACAGGAGGCTGGAAAATATCATAAAAAGTATATACACACATACTGGTGTTATACTGCGACCAGCGATCGCCTCAGCCTGGATGTGCAGAGCTGGGGTGGCTTGGTCGGATTCCCTGACTAAAAATATTGATACCCTTGACAGGGACAGTATTTTATTGACTATAGAGCATTTAAAGGATGCATTTCTATATATGCGAGATGCACAGAGGGATATTTGCACTCTGGCATCAAGAGTAAGTGCGATGTCCATATCTGCCAGAAGATGTTTATGGACACGACAGTGGTCAGGTGATGCAGATTCCAAACGGCACAAAGGTGTATTGCCGTATAAAGGAAGAGGAGTTATTTGGGGTCGGTCCATCGGACCTGGTGGCCACGGCAACTGCTGGAAAATCCACCGTTTTTACCCTAAGTCACATCTCTGCAGAAAAAGACACCGTCTTTTCAGCTTCAGTCCTTTCGTCCCTATAAGAGTCATATCTGCCCAGGGATAGAGGAAAGGGAAGAAGACTGCAGCAGGCAGCCCATTCCCAGGAACAGAAGCGTTCCACCGCTTCTGACAAGCTCTCAGCATGACGCTGAGACCGTACAGGACCCCTGGATCCTACAAGTAGTATCCCAGGGGTACAGATTGGAATGTCGAGACGTTTCCCCTGCGCAGGCTCCTGAAGTCTGCTTTACCAAGGTCTCCCTCCGACAAGGAGGCAGTATGGGAAACAATTCACGAGCTGTATTCCCAGCAGGTGATAATTAAATTACCCCTCCTACAACAAGAAAAGGGGTATTATTCCACACTATATTGTGGTCCTGAAGCCAGAAGGCTAGGTGAGACCTATTCTAAATCTAAAAAAATTTGAACACTTACAAAGGTTCAAATCAAGATGGAGTCACTCAGAGCAGTGATAACGAACCGGGAAGAAAGGGACTATATGGTGTCCCGAGACATCAGGGATGCTTACCTCCATGTCCCAAATTTGCCCTGATCACTAAGGGTACCTCAGGTTCGTGGTACAGAACTGTCACTATCAGTTTCAGACGCTGCCGTTTGGATTGTCCACGGCACCCCGGGTCTTTACCAAGGTAATGGCCGAAATGATGGTTCTTCTTCGAAGAAAAGGCGTCTTAATTATCCCTTACTTGGACGATCTCCTGATAAGGGCAAAGTCCAGGGAACAGTTGGAGGTCGGAGTAGCACTATCTCGGATACTGTTACAACAGCAGGGGTGGATTCTAAATATTCCAAAATCGCAGCTGATCCCGACAACAAGTCTCCTGTGCTTAGGGATGATTCTGGACACAGTCCAGAAAAAGGTGTTTCTCCCGGAAGAGAAAGCCAGGGAGTTATCCGAGCTAGTCAGGAACCTCCTAAAATCAGTGCATCATTGCACAAGGGCCATGGTAAAAAAATGGTGACTTCCTTCGAAGCAATTCCAGTCGGCAGATTTCATGCAAGAACTTTTCAGTGGGATCTGCTGGACAAATGGTCCGGATCGCATCTTCAGATGCATCAGCGGATAACCCTATATCCAAGGACAAGGGTGTCTCTCCTGTGGTGGTTACAGAGTGCTCATCTTCTAGAGGGCCGCAGATTCGGCATTCAGTTTTGGATGTTGGTGACCACGGAGGCCAGCCCGAGAGGCTGGGGAGCTGTCACACAAGGAAAAAATTTCCAGGGAGTGTGATCAAGTCTGGAGACTTTTCTCCACATAAATATAGCTAAGGGTAAATTTATAATGCTCTAAGCTTAGCAAGACCTCTGCTTCAAGGTCAGCCGGTATTGATCCAGTGGGATAAAACATCACGGCAGTCGCCCACGTAAATAGACAGGGCGGCACAAGAAGCAGGAGGGCAGTGGCAAAAACTGCAAGGACTTTTCGCTGGGCGGAAAATCATGTGATAGCACTGTCAGCAGTGTTTCATTCCGGGAATGGAAACTGGGAAGCAGACTTCCTCAGTAGGCACGACCTCCACCCGGCAGAGTGGGAACTTCATGGGGAAGTTTTCCACATGATTGTAAACCGTTGGGAATTACCAAAGGTGGACATGATGGCGTCCCGTCTGAACAAAAAACGGGACAGGTATTGCGCCAGGTTAAGAGACCCTCAGGCAATAGCTGTGGACGTTCTGGTAACACCGTGGGTGTACCAGTCGGTGTATGTGTTCCATCCTCTGCTTTTCATACCTAAGGTACTGAGAATTATAAGACGTAGAGGAGTAAGAACTATACTCATGGCTCCGGATTGGCCAAGAAGGACTTGGTACCCGGAACTTCAAGAGATGCTCACAGAGGACTTATGGCCTCTGCCGCTAAGAAGGGACTTGTTTCAGCAAGTACCATGTCTGTTCCAAGACTTACCGCAGCTGCGTTTGACGGCATGGCGGTGGAACGCCGGATCCTAAGGGAAAAGGCATTCAGGAAGAGGTCATTCCTACCCTGGTCAAAGCCAGAAAGGAGGTGACCGCACAACATTATCACCACATGTGGCGAAAATATGTTGCGTGGTGTGAGGCCAGGAAGGCCCCACGAAGAAATTTCAACTCGGTCGATTCCTGCATTTCCTGCAAACAGGAGTGTCTATGGGCCTCAAATTGGGGTCCATTAAGGTTCAAATTTCGGCCCTGTCGATTTTTCTTCCAGAAAGAATTGGCTTCAGTTCCTGAAGTCCAGAAGTTTGTCAAGGGAGTATTGCATATACAACCCCCTTTTGTGCCTCCAGTGGCACTGTGGGATCTCAACGTAGTTCTGGGATTCCTTAAAAACACATTGGTTTAAAACCAGTCAAATCTGTGGATTTGAAGCATCTCACATGAAAAGTGAACATGCTCTTGGACCTGGCCTGGACCAGGCGAGTGTCAAATTGGTGGTTTTTTTCTCAAAAAAGCCCATATCTGTTTGTCCATTCGGACAGGGCAGAGCTGCGGACTCGTCCCCAGTTCTCTCCCTAAGGTGGTGTCAGTGTTTCACCTGAACCAGCTTATTGTGGTGTCTTGCGCCTACTAGGGACTTGGAGGACTCCAAGTTGCTAGATGTGGTCAGGGCCCTGAAAATATAGGTTCCAGGACGGCTGGAGTCAGGAAAACTGACTTGCTGTTATCCTGTATGCACCCAACAAACTGGGTGCTCTTGCTTCTAAGCAGACTTTTGCTAGTTGGATGTGTAATACAATTCAGCTTGCACATTCTGTGGCAGGCCTGCCACAGCCAAAATATGTAAATGCCCATTCCACAAGGAAGGTGGGCTCATCTTGGGCGGCTGCCCGAGGGGTCTCGGCTTTACAACTTTGCCGAGCGGCTATTTAGTCAGGGGCAAACACGTTTGTAAAATCCTACAAATTTGATAACCTGGCTAAGGAGGACCTGGAGTTCTCTCATTCGGTGCTGCAGAGTCATCCGCACTCTCCCGCCCGTTTGGGAGCTTTGGTATAATCCCCATGGTCCTTTCAGGAACCCCAGCATCCACTAGGACGATAGAGAAAATAAGAATTTACTTACCGATAATTCTATTTCTCGGAGTCCGTAGTGGATGCTGGGCGCCCATCCCAAGTGCGGATTATCTGCAATACTTGTACATAGTTACAAAAATCGGGTTATTATTGTTGTGAGCCATCTTTCAGAGGCTCCGCTGTTATCATACTGTTAACTGGGTTCAGATCACAGGTTGTACAGTGTGATTGGTGTGGCTGGTATGAGTCTTACCCGGGATTCATAAATCCTTCCTTATTGTGTACGCTCGTCCGGGCACAGTATCCTAACTGAGGCTTGGAGGAGGGTCATAGGGGGAGGAGCCAGTGCACACCACCTGATCCTAAAGCTTTACTTTTTGTGCCCTGTCTCCTGCGGAGCCGCTATTCCCCATGGTCCTTTCAGGAACCCCAGCATCCACTACGGACTCCGAGAAATAGAATTATCGGTAAGTAAATTCTTATTTTTAATCCTAACCCTATCCTAATCTTTCCCCTTGAGTCTACCCTCAACCCTCCACCTGGTGCCTAACTCTCCCCCTACTACCTAGCCCTAACTGTCCTCTTTTCCGACCTAACCCTTCACAAAGTGCCTAGCCCTAACCATTCCCATTGGCAGCCTACCCCTAACCCTTCCCCAAGTGCCTAACCATTAGCGTTTCTATAACGGCATTGTGCAAGTCTCCGGAAACATGGCGCCCCCCAATGTTCTGGAGACCAATTTCTCTACTGCGAATGCGCGGCAGCCATTTTGGGTGATATTTTTGCCGCGGCTGCAGCGCACTACGCTGGACTCCAGGAAAGGTAAGTATTCAAATATGGGTGCAATGTGTGCGGTGTAAGCCCACTCCCTGGACCCAGGGACCCGTGTGCACAGCACACATTTCACCCATATTTGGATACTTACCTTTCCTGGCGTCCAGCGTAGTGAGCTGCAGCTGTGGCAAAAATATCACCCAAAATGGCTGCCGTGCATGCGCAGTAGAGAAATTGGTCTCCGGAACATGGCGGACGCCATGTTTCCGGAGACCTGCACAGTGCCGGAGACTACTGCGCTGTACAGAGGACGGGGTCTGCACAGTGGCCCCCTCCTGTGTTAAAAAAACACCCCTGTGCCTAACTCTAACTCCTAACCCCACAAATATTGAATAATCATGAAAAACTATGTGTCAACATTTTCTGTGTAGACCATTTAACTGTCAATCTTTTGACCCTGTTGACCTACAGACTGTCCACCATCTGGTGTTGACCTATTGACTATCAATTTGCTGTCTATCTTCCATCTGGATATCCCAGGAGCAAGTATATTTTGTCTATGAACAACTCATTTTATTAGCTAACCTTGTAATGGGACAGATGATAAATTGGGAAAACAAAGTATAGCATGAACTACAACCGCTGCACGAAAAAGGCAGCTCACACAAGCCATGAAAAAGGCAGCTCACACAAGCCATGAAAAAGGTAGCTCACACAAGCAATGAAAAAGGCAGCTCACACAAGCCATGAAAAAGGGAGCTCACATAAGCCATGAAAAAGGCAGCTCACACAAGCCATGAAAAAGGCAGCTCACACAAGCAATGAAAAAGGCAGCTCACACAAGAGGTAAAAGAAAAATAGAGCGAGAGAGACTAGAGTGACCCCTGCTGGACACACAGCAAACTGAAAACGAAAGAAAATGCAGTAAAAAGTAGAGATGAGCGGGTTCGGTTTCTCTGAAACCGAACCCGCACGAACTTCATGTTTTTTTCACGGGTCCGAGCAGACTCGGATCCTCCCGCCTTGCTCGGTTAACCCGAGCGCGCCCGAACGTCATCATGACGCTGTCGGATTCTCGCGAGACTCGGATTCTATATAAGGAGCCGCGCGTCGCCGCCATTTTCACACGTGCATTGAGATTGATAGGGAGAGGACGTGGCTGGCGTCCTCTCCATTAGAAATTAGATTAGAAGAGAGAGAGAGATTGTGCAGAGTCAGACAGAGTTTACCACAGTGACCAGTGCAGTTGTTGTTAGTTAACTTTTATTTATTTTAATATAATATATCCGTTCTCTGCTATATCCGTTCTCTGCCTGAAAAAAAACGATACACAGCAGCAGCCAGTCACACAGTGTGACTCAGTCTGTGTGCACTCAGCTCAGCCCAGTGTGCTGCACATCAATGTATAAAAGGCAAAGCTTATAATAATTGTGGGGGAGACTGGGGAGCACTGCAGGTTGTTATAGCAGGAGCCCCCAGGAGTACATAATATTATATTAATTTAAAATTAAACAGTGCACACTTTTGCTGCAGGAGTGCCACTGCCAGTGTGACTAGTGGTGACCAGTGCCTGACCACCAGTATAGTAGTATATTGTTGTATGTATTGTATACTATCTCTTTATCAACCAGTCTATATTAGCAGCAGACACAGTACAGTGCGGTAGTTCACGGCTGTGGCTACCTCTGTGTCGGCAGTCGGAACTCGGCAGGCAGTCCGTCCATCCATAATTGTATTACAATATATACCACCTAACCGTGGTATTTTTTTTTCTTTCTTTATACCGTCGTCATAGTGTCATACTAGTTGTTACGAGTATACTACTATCTCTTTATCAACCAGTGTACAGTGCGGTAGTTCACGGCTGTGGCTACCTCTGTGTCGGCAGTCGGCAGGCAGTCCGTCCATCCATAATTGTATTATTATTATAATATATACCACCTAACCGTGGTTTTTTTTTCATTCTTTATACCGTCGTCATAGTGTCATACTAGTTGTTACGAGTATACTACTATCTCTTTATCAACCAGTGTACAGTGCGGTAGTTCACGGCTGTGGCTACCTCTGTGTCGGCAGTCGGCAGGCAGTCCGTCCATCCATAATTGTATTATTATTATAATATATACCACCTAACCGTGGTTTTTTTTTCATTCTTTATACCGTCGTCATAGTGTCATACTAGTTGTTACGAGTATACTACTATCTCTTTATCAACCAGTGTACAGTGCGGTAGTTCACGGCTGTGGCTACCTCTGTGTCGGCAGTCGGCAGTCCGTCCGTCCATCCATAATTGTATTATTATTATAATATATACCACCTAACCGTGGTTTTTTTTTCATTCTTTATACCGTCGTCATAGTGTCATACTAGTTGTTACGAGTATACTACTATCTCTTTATCAACCAGTGTACAGTGCGGTAGTTCACGGCTGTGGCTACCTCTGTGTCGGCAGTCGGCAGGCAGTCCGTCCATCCATAATTGTATTATTATTATAATATATACCACCTAACTGTGGTATTTTTTTTTCTTTCTTTATACCGTCGTCATAGTGTCATACTAGTTGTTACGAGTATACTACTATCTCTTTATCAACCAGTGTACAGTGCGGTAGTTCACGGCTGTGGCTACCTCTGTGTCGGCAGTCGGCAGGCAGTCCGTCCATCCATAATTGTATTATTATTATAATATATACCACCTAACCGTGGTTTTTTTTTCATTCTTTATACCGTCGTCATAGTGTCATACTAGTTGTTACGAGTATACTACTATCTCTTTATCAACCAGTGTACAGTGCGGTAGTTCACGGCTGTGGCTACCTCTGTGTCGGCAGTCGGCAGGCAGTCCGTCCATCCATAATTGTATTATTATTATAATATATACCACCTAACCGTGGTTTTTTTTTCATTCTTTATACCGTCGTCATAGTGTCATACTAGTTGTTACGAGTATACTACTATCTCTTTATCAACCAGTGTACAGTGCGGTAGTTCACGGCTGTGGCTACCTCTGTGTCGGCAGTCGGCAGGCAGTCCGTCCATCCATAATTGTATTATTATTATAATATATACCACCTAACCGTGGTTTTTTTTTCATTCTTTATACCGTCGTCATAGTGTCATACTAGTTGTTACGAGTATACTACTATCTCTTTATCAACCAGTGTACAGTGCGGTAGTTCACGGCTGTGGCTACCTCTGTGTCGGCAGTCGGCAGGCAGTCCGTCCATCCATAATTGTATTATTATTATAATATATACCACCTAACCGTGGTTTTTTTTTCATTCTTTATACCGTCGTCATAGTGTCATACTAGTTGTTACGAGTATACTACTATCTCTTTATCAACCAGTGTACAGTGCGGTAGTTCACGGCTGTGGCTACCTCTGTGTCGGCAGTCGGCAGGCAGTCCGTCCATCCATAATTGTATTATTATTATAATATATACCACCTAACCGTGGTTTTTTTATACCACCTAACCGTGGCAGTCCGTCCATAATTGTATACTAGTATCCAATCCATCCATCTCCATTGTTTACCTGAGGTGCCTTTTAGTTCTGCCTATAAAATATGGAGAACAAAAAAGTTGAGGTTCCAAAATTAGGGAAAGATCAAGATCCACTTCCACCTCGTGCTGAAGCTGCTGCCACTAGTCATGGCCGAGACGATGAAATGCCAGCAACGTCGTCTGCCAAGGCCGATGCCCAATGTCATAGTACAGAGCATGTCAAATCCAAAACACCAAATATCAGAAAAAAAAGGACTCCAAAACCTAAAATAAAATTGTCGGAGGAGAAGCGTAAACTTGCCAATATGCCATTTACCACACGGAGTGGCAAGGAACGGCTGAGGCCCTGGCCTATGTTCATGGCTAGTGGTTCAGCTTCACATGAGGATGGAAGCACTCAGCCTCTCGCTAGAAAACTGAAAAGACTCAAGCTGGCAAAAGCACCGCAAAGAACTGTGCGTTCTTTGAAATCCCAAATCCACAAGGAGAGTCCAATTGTGTCGTTTGCGATGCCTGACCTTCCCAACACTGGACGTGAAGAGCATCCGCCTTCCACTATTTGCATGCCCCCTGCAAGTGCTGGAAGGAGCACCCGCAGTCCAGTTCCTGATAGTCAGATTGAAGATGTCAGTGTTGAAGTACACCAGGATGAGGAGGATATGGGTGTTGCTGGCGCTGGGGAGGAAATTGACCAGGAGGATTCTGATGGTGAGGTGGTTTGTTTAAGTCAGGCACCCGGGGAGACACCTGTTGTCCGTGGGAGGAATATGGCCGTTGACATGCCAGGTGAAAATACCAAAAAAATCAGCTCTTCGGTGTGGAGGTATTTCACCAGAAATGCGGACAACAGGTGTCAAGCCGTGTGTTCCCTTTGTCAAGCTGTAATAAGTAGGGGTAAGGACGTTAACCACCTCGGAACATCCTCCCTTATACGTCACCTGCAGCGCATTCATAATAAGTCAGTGACAAGTTCAAAAACTTTGGGTGACAGCGGAAGCAGTCCACTGACCAGTAAATCCCTTCCTCTTGTAACCAAGCTCACGCAAACCACCCCACCAACTCCCTCAGTGTCAATTTCCTCCTTCCCCAGGAATGCCAATAGTCCTGCAGGCCATGTCACTGGCAAGTCTGACGAGTCCTCTCCTGCCTGGGATTCCTCCGATGCATCCTTGCGTGTAACGCCTACTGCTGCTGGCGCTGCTGTTGTTGCCGCTGGGAGTCGATGGTCATCCCAGAGGGGAAGTCGTAAGCCCACTTGTACTACTTCCAGTAAGCAATTGACTGTTCAACAGTCCTTTGCGAGGAAGATGAAATATCACAGCAGTCATCCTACTGCAAAGCGGATAACTGAGTCCTTGACAACTATGTTGGTGTTAGACGTGCGTCCGGTATCCGCCGTTAGTTCACAGGGAACTAGACAATTTATTGAGGCAGTGTGCCCCCGTTACCAAATACCATCTAGGTTCCACTTCTCTAGGCAGGCGATACCGAGAATGTACACGGACGTCAGAAAAAGACTCACCAGTGTCCTAAAAAATGCAGTTGTACCCAATGTCCACTTAACCACGGACATGTGGACAAGTGGAGCAGGGCAGGGTCAGGACTATATGACTGTGACAGCCCACTGGGTAGATGTATGGACTCCCGCCGCAAGAACAGCAGCGGCGGCACCAGTAGCAGCATCTCGCAAACGCCAACTCTTTCCTAGGCAGGCTACGCTTTGTATCACCGCTTTCCAGAATACGCACACAGCTGAAAACCTCTTACGGCAACTGAGGAAGATCATCGCGGAATGGCTTACCCCAATTGGACTCTCCTGTGGATTTGTGGCATCGGACAACGCCAGCAATATTGTGTGTGCATTAAATATGGGCAAATTCCAGCACGTCCCATGTTTTGCACATACCTTGAATTTGGTGGTGCAGAATTTTTAAAAAAACGACAGGGGCGTGCAAGAGATGCTGTCGGTGGCCAGAAAAATTGCGGGACACTTTCGGCGTACAGGCACCACGTACAGAAGACTGGAGCACCACCAAAAACTACTGAACCTGCCCTGCCATCATCTGAAGCAAGAAGTGGTAACGAGGTGGAATTCAACCCTCTATATGCTTCAGAGGTTGGAGGAGCAGCAAAAGGCCATTCAAGCCTATACAATTGAGCACGATATAGGAGATGGAATGCACCTGTCTCAAGTGCAGTGGAGAATGATTTCAACGTTGTGCAAGGTTCTGATGCCCTTTGAACTTGCCACACGTGAAGTCAGTTCAGACACTGCCAGCCTGAGTCAGGTCATTCCCCTTATCAGGCTTTTGCAGAAGAAGCTGGAGGCATTGAAGAAGGAGCTAACACGGAGCGATTCCGCTAGGCATGTGGGACTTGTGGATGCAGCCCTTAATTCGCTTAACAAGGATTCACGGGTGGTCAATCTGTTGAAATCAGAGCACTACATTTTGGCCACCGTGCTCGATCCTAGATTTAAAGCCTACCTTGGATCTCTCTTTCCGGCAGACACAGGTCTGCTGGGGTTGAAAGACCTGCTGGTGACAAAATTGTCAAGTCAAGCGGAACGCGACCTGTCAACATCTCCTCTTTCACATTCTCCCGCAACTGGGGGTGCGAGGAAAAGGCTCAGAATTCCGAGCCCACCCGCTGGCGGTGATGCAGGGCAGTCTGGAGCGACTGCTGATGCTGACATCTGGTCCGGACTGAAGGACCTGACAACGATTACGGACATGTCGTCTACTGTCACTGCATATGATTCTCTCAACATTGATAGAATGGTGGAGGATTATATGAGTGACCGCATCCAAGTAGGCACGTCACACAGTCCGTACTTATACTGGCAGGAAAAAGAGGCAATTTGGAGGCCCTTGCACAAACTGGCTTTATTCTACCTAAGTTGCCCTCCCACAAGTGTGTACTCCGAAAGAGTGTTTAGTGCCGCCGCTCACCTTGTCAGCAATCGGCGTACGAGGTTACATCCAGAAAATGTGGAGAAGATGATGTTCATTAAAATGAATTATAATCAATTCCTCCGCGGAGACATTGACCAGCAGCAATTGCCTCCACACAGGGAGCTGAGATGGTGGATTCCAGTGGGGACGAATTGATAATCTGTGAGGAGGGGGATGTACACGGTGATATATCGGAGGGTGAAGATGAGGTGGACATCTTGCCTCTGTAGAGCCAGTTTGTGCAAGGAGAGATTAATTGCTTCTTTTTTGGGGGGGGTCCAAACCAACCCGTCATATCAGTCACAGTCGTGTGGCAGACCCTGTCACTGAAATGATGGGTTGGTTAAAGTGTGCATGTCCTGTTTTGTTTATACAACATAAGGGTGGGTGGGAGGGCCCAAGGATAATTCCATCTTGCACCTCTTTTTTCTTTTCTTTTTCTTTGCATCATGTGCTGATTGGGGAGGGTTTTTTGGAAGGGACATCCTGCGTGACACTGCAGTGCCACTCCTAGATGGGCCCGGTGTTTGTGTCGGCCACTAGGGTCGCTAATCTTACTCACACAGCTACCTCATTGCGCCTCTTTTTTTCTTTGCGTCATGTGCTGTTTGGGGAGGGTTTTTTGGAAGGGACATCCTGCGTGACACTGCAGTGCCACTCCTAGATGTGCCCGGTGTTTGTGTCGGCCACTAGGGTCGCTAATCTTACTCACACAGTCAGCTACCTCATTGCGCCTCTTTTTTTCTTTGCGTCATGTGCTGTTTGGGGAGGGTTTTTTGGAAGGGCCATCCTGCGTGACACTGCAGTGCCACTCCTAGATGGGCCCGGTGTTTGTGTCGGCCACTAGGGTCGCTAATCTTACTCACACAGCTACCTCATTGCGCCTCTTTTTTTCTTTGCGTCATGTGCTGTTTGGGGAGGGTTTTTTGGAAGGGACATCCTGCGTGACACTGCAGTGCCACTCCTAGATGGGCCCGGTGTTTGTGTCGGCCACTAGGGTCGCTTATCTTTCTCACACAGCTACCTCATTGCGCCTCTTTTTTTCTTTGCGTCATGTGCTGTTTGGGGAGGGTTTTTTGGAAGGGACATCCTGCGTGACACTGCAGTGCCACTCCTAGATGGGCCCGGTGTTTGTGTCGGCCACTAGGGTCGCTTATCTTTCTCACACAGTCAGCTACCTCATTGCGCCTCTTTTTTTCTTTGCGTCATGTGCTGTTTGGGGAGGGTTTTTTGGAAGGGACATCCTGCGTGACACTGCAGTGCCACTCCTAGATGGGCCCGGTGTTTGTGTCGGCCACTAGGGTCGCTTATCTTTCTCACACAGTCAGCTACCTCATTGCGCCTCTTTTTTTCTTTGCGTCATGTGCTGTTTGGGGAGGGTTTTTTGGAAGGGACATCCTGCGTGACACTGCAGTGCCACTCCTAGATGGGCCCGGTGTTTGTGTCGGCCACTAGGGTCGCTTATCTTTCTCACACAGTCAGCTACCTCATTGCGCCTCTTTTTTTCTTTGCGTCATGTGCTGTTTGGGGAGGGTTTTTTGGAAGGGACATCCTGCGTGACACTGCAGTGCCACTCCTAGATGGGCCCGGTGTTTGTGTCGGCCACTAGGGTCGCTAATCTTACTCACACAGCTACCTCATTGCGCCTCTTTTTTTCTTTGCGTCATGTGCTGTTTGGGGAGGGTTTTTTGGAAGGGACATCCTGCGTGACACTGCAGTGCCACTCCTAGATGGGCCCGGTGTTTGTGTCGGCCACTAGGGTCGCTTATCTTTCTCACACAGCTACCTCATTGCGCCTCTTTTTTTCTTTGCGTCATGTGCTGTTTGGGGAGGGTTTTTTGGAAGGGACATCCTGCGTGACACTGCAGTGCCACTCCTAGATGGGCCCGGTGTTTGTGTCGGCCACTAGGGTCGCTTATCTTTCTCACACAGTCAGCTACCTCATTGCGCCTCTTTTTTTCTTTGCGTCATGTGCTGTTTGGGGAGGGTTTTTTGGAAGGGACATCCTGCGTGACACTGCAGTGCCACTCCTAGATGGGCCCGGTGTTTGTGTCGGCCACTAGGGTCGCTTATCTTTCTCACACAGTCAGCTACCTCATTGCGCCTCTTTTTTTCTTTGCGTCATGTGCTGTTTGGGGAGGGTTTTTTGGAAGGGACATCCTGCGTGACACTGCAGTGCCACTCCTAGATGGGCCCGGTGTTTGTGTCGGCCACTAGGGTCGCTTATCTTTCTCACACAGTCAGCTACCTCATTGCGCCTCTTTTTTTCTTTGCGTCATGTGCTGTTTGGGGAGGGTTTTTTGGAAGGGACATCCTGCGTGACACTGCAGTGCCACTCCTAGATGGGCCCGGTGTTTGTGTCGGCCACTAGGGTCGCTAATCTTACTCACACAGCTACCTCATTGCGCCTCTTTTTTTCTTTGCGTCATGTGCTGTTTGGGGAGGGTTTTTTGGAAGGGACATCCTGCGTGACACTGCAGTGCCACTCCTAGATGGGCCCGGTGATTGTGTCGGCCACTAGGGTCGCTTATCTTTCTCACACAGTCAGCTACCTCATTGCGCCTCTTTTTTTCTTTGCGTCATGTGCTGTTTGGGGAGGGTTTTTTGGAAGGGACATCCTGCGTGACACTGCAGTGCCACTCCTAGATGGGCCCGGTGTTTGTGTCGGCCACTAGGGTCGCTAATCTTACTCACACAGCTACCTCATTGCGCCTCTTTTTTTCTTTGCGTCATGTGCTGTTTGGGGAGGGTTTTTTGGAAGGGACATCCTGCGTGACACTGCAGTGCCACTCCTAGATGGGCCCGGTGTTTGTGTCGGCCACTAGGGTCGCTTATCTTTCTCACACAGCTACCTCATTGCGCCTCTTTTTTTCTTTGCGTCATGTGCTGTTTGGGGAGGGTTTTTTGGAAGGGACATCCTGCGTGACACTGCAGTGCCACTCCTAGATGGGCCCGGTGTTTGTGTCGGCCACTAGGGTCGCTTATCTTTCTCACACAGTCAGCTACCTCATTGCGCCTCTTTTTTTCTTTGCGTCATGTGCTGTTTGGGGAGGGTTTTTTGGAAGGGACATCCTGCGTGACACTGCAGTGCCACTCCTAGATGGGCCCGGTGTTTGTGTCGGCCACTAGGGTCGCTTATCTTTCTCACACAGTCAGCTACCTCATTGCGCCTCTTTTTTTCTTTGCGTCATGTGCTGTTTGGGGAGGGTTTTTTGGAAGGGACATCCTGCGTGACACTGCAGTGCCACTCCTAGATGGGCCCGGTGTTTGTGTCGGCCACTAGGGTCGCTTATCTTTCTCACACAGTCAGCTACCTCATTGCGCCTCTTTTTTTCTTTGCGTCATGTGCTGTTTGGGGAGGGTTTTTTGGAAGGGACATCCTGCGTGACACTGCAGTGCCACTCCTAGATGGGCCCGGTGTTTGTGTCGGCCACTAGGGTCGCTAATCTTACTCACACAGCTACCTCATTGCGCCTCTTTTTTTCTTTGCGTCATGTGCTGTTTGGGGAGGGTTTTTTGGAAGGGACATCCTGCGTGACACTGCAGTGCCACTCCTAGATGGGCCCGGTGTTTGTGTCGGCCACTAGGGTCGCTTATCTTACTCACACAGCGACCTCGGTGCAAATTTTAGGACTAAAAATAATATTGTGAGGTGTGATGTGTTCAGAATAGGCTGAAAATGAGTGTAAATTATGTTTTTTGAGGTTAATAATACTTTGGGATCAAAATTACCCCCAAATTCTATGATTTAAGCTGTTTTTTAGGGTTTTTTGAAAAAAACACCCGAATCCAAAACACACCCGAATCCGACAAAAAAAATTCGGTGAGGTTTTGCCAAAACGCGGTCGAACCCAAAACACGGCCGCGGAACCGAACCCAAAACCAAAACACAAAACCCGAAAAATTTCCGGCGCTCATCTCTAGAAAAAGTCACATCTCTATGACATCTTGAAAAAAATGAAAAATACAGAAGAGTTGCTAAAATGATACTTTCTCTGACAGATGAGGAAAATTCGCAGCACTGTAAACTAAAAAATAAATATGTTTCAAGTTGAACTGCACTCGGCTGACAGTTCTGCCACAAATCGCTGGTAGTTTTATTTTTTCCACCAATGTGTCTAGCTTTGATGTAGTTGATAAAAAAAAAAAATTCTATACAGCATTGTACAAATGTAAAACTGATTTCTACACACGGACGTTGATGCTTTGTATCACTGGAAATTCATACAAAACTTTTCTAACATTTTATTCTTTACAAAAGTATTTTTAATTTACACAATATTGGCGTATACACCCACACGTGGAAATGAAAGGCTCTCCGACTGTTAATGTACTGTAGCGCCTTTTCATGTCTGGGTAGAAGTCTGATTCATGTTTTAATGATAGAGGATGTGAGACGTAACTCTACAGCGCGTCACCATGGGAACCACACTAAATGCACTCAGCGTGTGACAAGACAGTGGACACTAAAGGAAATCTCTTTAGTGTGTTCTGTGCGTTACCCATCAGCCAACGTAGCCAGGAACCTAACTTTATAAATGGGAACGCATTTGCATAAAGTTGAAAAAAATAAAATAAAATAACCTTAAAGCATTAGGGTTGTATCAAATCATCTGTCAGGTAAATCATCAATAATGTATGTTGAATATGCGTCAAATATTTCAGTGCTTTCAAAAAGTACTTCCGTGTCCTGAGTTCTTTAGGTTGTATTGCAGCCATATAGGCAGTCAGCTATTTGCAATGGGGTTAGTGCAGCTGATTAATTCTGCCTAAGGGGGTTATTCAGTACGGATTGCAGATTCTGCTAAAAAGCTTTCGCTTTCCCGGGGGCTGTCCATCACAGAGCAAGGCCACCCCGCGTGCAGAATGGCCTGTCCAGTGGCTGCGACTGCAATTTAATTGCGGTCGCGGCAACTTTGGACGACACCCTGCAGCCACGGCTAGGCTGCATATGCAGAAGGTCCGCCGCCATCATTTAGCTCGGAGCAGCTGCATGTGATGTCACGTAGCCACCGCAAAAATGCCGTAGACCCGCCTCCGTTTTTGATGTGCCTCCCCCGCAACGGTTTGTCGCCACCCCCTGCGAAGTCTGTGCCTGCCAATCAGGCGGAGGAGTTTGCCGCAACTGCGAGCCGAACACATTTGGCAGCCACGCACGCGTAGGACGGTACCTACACATGCGCATTGGCACCGCTGCCGGGGTTATTGCGGTCGTATCACTTAGTGATGCGACCTGAATAACTCCCTAAAGCTGCAAAAATGATTTATTAGCATGGGTTTCACTGCAAATATTTTTTTCCCTCAAATAGCTTTTATACCTTCTGATCAAAGAATAGTTATTCATTTCTAAGTGGCCCTTAGGGTTTGGGGTATATTTATCAAAGAATATTTGCAGGATAGCACCAGGAAATTTCATTTTGGGGGGTACCTGCAAATATTAAGCACCACCCAGATGTACTGTGTGTACGGGGGACTAAAGCAGATGTTAAAGACATCTGCTGTGATCCCCTGTTTTATATCGGAAAAAGCAGCACCCACATTTTCTATGGAGCTGCTACCCTATATAATAAAAGGCTAACACGGCCCCTCACCGCTATTTTCTGGTGTCTGGTGTCTCGTCGGCCACTAGATGGCGCCTGACGGAGCAATTCAAGTGTTGCTCCATTCAGGCATGCACATTACTGTTCCGTTGTTTCGTCATTTTGATGGGCTGGTAACTAGTAATGCATCATTTACACAGGTAGCTAATGCAATCTATATGAGCCGATCACAGTAGCACAGGCGGCCTCTGATCCGAAAAGTAAAGTGATCCGTATTAGTGATCATTTTTCTGTTACACTTGGCAGGGATGAGATCCTGTCCCTGCTGTGTTTTTATTGCATCCTGGCAAACCTTTATTTATTGCTGTGATCAGCAGTGATTAAAAGTTATAATTTCAGGTCTAAGACCCGAGTATTAATAATTATTCCGCTATAGTGAGATATCTGCAATGAAACAAATAAAACATCCTTCGTGCAGCACATATGTGCACATTTTGTTATCGCAACGATTTTTGCATATGTCCGCAGAGCTTCTTTCTCCATAAATAATAAAATTACCTTACGTGATGTTCAGCATGCGCTGTAAACGGACAGGTGTCCTAATCCTGAAACGCAACGGTTTTTGCACATTTTGGATGCATTTGTTGCACATAAGCTAATTGGTATGCACATAAATACAGATGTAATAAAAAAGTGAAACGTAAGAAAGACAGTCTTAAGGCAGTAACTTATTACCCGTAGTCATTGACCGCGGGTAATTAGTGGGCCGGGGGCAATCCAATTAGCCTCAATAAGCTGACGCGCGAGCCGCGGTTTATCGGGATTTTGTCTCACCTGCCTCAGGCAGGCGAAACCAAATCCCCGGAAACAGACCCTTTTTCATGCGAAAACGGGGCTGTTTCTCACAAAAGCACACAGGTTTCACTGAACCTATGTTCAGCCTGTAAAAAAAATAATATTGGTGAAACTTCGGTAAAATGTGCGAAAAACATTTTATCACATCTAATTGGATACTCCCCATTAATGTTAATGTGAATGAGGTTGGAACGATCAGTATTTTAGGAGAAAAAGCTTATTTAATGAAGGGGTAATTCCTGAATTTAGTAGGTAGTGGTAAGTATTGTAATTAAAGATGTACTAAGCAGTGATAAAAAGTGTAAAAGCGAGCCAGTGGAGAAGTTGCCCATGGCAACCAATCAGCATTGATGAAACATTTTAATACAGAGCAGCTGATTGGTTGCCATAGGCAACTTCTCCACTGGCCGGGGGCGTAAATACAGGAGAGAATGGAAGGCCCCAGTCCGGAAGGGGGTGCACTGACCTCCTCCATTGCTCCAGGTTCTACTTTACTGCCCCGAGAACAGGAATAAGCAGAGAGCCCAGGGGGCATGTGCGGCGGTTCACCCTCTCCCCATCTGGGTGCTGTTGGGGTGGTGGAAGTGATTTTGATGGGGGGAGGGGGAATGTGGATGTGATCTTCCAGAGGTAGACCCCCTTCCACAGCGGCCGGCACCTATGGGGAGAGATTTCCTCTGGAGTGCACACTCCTCCCACCCTAACGTCCCCAATTCCTTGCAGCTGTACAGGGTGTACAGGCAGCGGCACAGAGGGACCGTGTCCCCCTTACCAGATGACCCGAGCTAGGCCCCTCCAATAAGCTGAGCTCAGGTAATTATAATCCACCCCCACCCCCTACCTTGGTGCTCCTGGAGAGAGTGTGTGTCTGGGTGCTGCTGGGATGGGGTGCTCGTAATGAATGCAAGCAGAGGGGGGAGACGGACACCAGCAACTATCTCTCCTTGGGGCACCTAGTACGAACCTACATCCCCATGTATGGTGAGGTATAAATGATGCGGGACATATATGGTGAGGTATAAATGATGTAGGACATGTATGGTGAGGTATAAATGATGTGGGACATGTATGATGATGTATAAATGATGTGGGACATGTATGGTGAGGTATAAATGATGTAGGACATGTATGGTGAGGTATAAATGATGTGGGACATGTATGATGAGGTATAAATTATGTGGGACATGTATGATGATGTATAAATGATGTGGGACATGTATGGTGAGGTATAAATGATGTGGGACATGTATGATGAGGTATAAATGATGTGGGACATGTATGGTGAGGTATAAATGATGTGGGACATGTATGGTGAGGTATAAATGATGTGGGACATATATGGTGAGGTATAAATGATGTGGGACATATATGGTGAGGTATAAATGATGCGGGACATATATGGTGAGGTATAAATGATGTAGGACATGTATGGTGAGGTATAAATTTTGTGGGACATGTATGGTGCGGTATAAATGATGTGGGACATGTATGGTGAGGTATAAATGATGTGGGACATGTATGATGATGTATAAATGATGTGGGACATGTATGGTGAGGTATAAATGATGTGGGGCATGTATGATGATGTATAAATGATGTGGGACATGTATCGTGAGGTATAAATGATGTGGGACATGTATGGTGAGGTATAAATGATGTGGGACATGTATGGTGAGGTATAAATGATGTGGGACATGTATGATGAGGTATAAATGATGTGGGACATGTATGGTAAGGTATAAATGATGTGGGACATGTATGATGATGTATAAATTATGTGGGACATGTATGGTGAGGTATAAATGATGTAGGACATGTATGGTGAGGTATAAATGATGTAGGACATGTATGGTGAGGTATAAATGATGTGGGACATGTATGGTGAGGTATAAATGATGTGGGACATGTATGATGAGGTATAAATGATATGGGACATGTATGGTGCGGTATAAATGATGTGGGACATGTATGGTGAGGTATAAATGATGTGGGACATGTATAATGATGTATAAATGATGTGGGACATGTATGGTGAGGTATAAATGATGTGGGGCATGTATGATGATGTATAAATGATGTGGGACATGTATGGTGAGGTATAAATGATGTGGGACATGTATGATGAGGTATACATGATGTGGGACATGTATGGTGCGGTATAAATGATGTGGGACATGTATGGTGAGGTATAAATTATGTGGGGCATGTATGATGATGTATAAATGATGTGAGACATGTATGGTGAGGTATAAATGATGTGAGACATGTATGGTGAGGTATAAATGATGTGGGACATGTATGGTGAGGTATAAATGATGTGGGACATGTATGATGAGGTATAAATGATGTGGGACATGTATGGTGCGGTATAAATGATGTGGGACATGTATGGTGAGGTATAAATGATGTGGGACATGTATGGTGCGGTATAAATGATGTGGGACATGTATGGTGAGGTATAAATGATGTGGGACATGTATGATGATGTATAAATGATGTGGGACATGTATGGTGCGGTATAAATGATGTGGGACATGTATGATGATGTATAAATGATGTGGGACATGTATGGTGAGGTATAAATGATGTAGGACATGTATGGTGGGGTATAAATGATGTGGGACATGTATGGTGAGGTACAAATGATGGGGGACGTGTATGGTGAGGTACAAATGATGCGGGACATGTATGGTGAGGTATAAATGATGCGGGACATGCATGGTGAGGTATAAATGATGCGGGACATGTATGGTGAGGTATAAATGATGTGGGACATGTATGATGGTGACAGGGCCGTAACTAGGGGGAGGGCTAGGGGGGCAGGCGACCTGGGCGAGGAAAGAGAGAGGGCGCTGTCGCGGGGGTTGAAGACGCGCCGGGGTTGAAGACGCGCTGCTCCTGCTCCTCTGCGCCGGGTTGCTCCAGAGATCTATTTCCCGGAAATACGTGTGTGGTGCCTGGAGGTGGTAACCGGGGCATGCAGGACGGCGCAGGGTTGAAGAGGCGCCGTCCCCGCACCGCTGCGCCGGGACGGTCAGGAGAGCTGCTAACCGGAGACACATGCCACTTCACACACATGCAAGCCTCTGCCAGCGCTGTGTGTGTGACACTTCAGAAACTGAGAGGAGTCTGGAAAGGTACGGACAGGCGGTCAGCTATACAGTATATGTACAATATGTGTGTGCTGTGTACTGTAACCCAGTGTGTATGTGTGTGTTAGAGCAGTGAGCAGTGCAATGTAACCTTGTGTGTGTGTTGGAGCAGTGAGCAGTGCAGTGTAACTGTGTGTGTGTGTGTGTGTGTGTGTGTTGGAGCAGTGCAGTGTAACCTTGTGTGTGTATGTGTTGGAGCAGTGCAGTGTAACCTTGAGTGTGTGTTGAAGCAGTGAGCAGTGCAGTGTAACCCTGTGTGTTGGAGCAGTGCAGTGTAACCTTGAGTGTGTGTTGGAGCAGTGAGCAGTGCAGTGTAACCCTGTGTGTATGTGTGTTGGAGCAGTGCAGTGTAACCTTGAGTGTGTGTTGGAGCAGTGCAGTGTAACCCTTTGTGTATGTGTGTTGGAGCAGTGCAGTGCAAACCGTGTGTGTGTGTGTGTGTGTGTGTGTGTGTGTGTGTGTGTGTGTGTGTGTGTGTGTGTGTGTACTGGAGCATTGTAGAGTATCCTAGTGTGTGTCTGCTGGAGCAGTGCAGTGTAACCCTGTGTGTGTTGGAGCAGTGAGCAGTGCAGTGTAACCCTTTGTGTATGTGTGTTGGAGCAGTGCAGTGTAAACCGTGTGTGTGTGTGTGTGTGTGTGTGTGTGTGTGTGTGTGTGTGTGTACTGGAGCATTGTAGAGTATTCTAGTGTGTGTCTGCTGGAGCAGTGCAGTGTAACCCTGTGCGTGGGTGTGTGCTGGAGCATTGCAGTGTAACCGTGTGTGTGTGTGTGTGTACTGGAGCAGTTCAGTATAACCCGATGTGTGTGCTGGAGCAGTGCAGTGTAACCAGGTGTTGTGTGTGTATGCTGGAGTACCCGGGGTGGGTACTTCATTTGTATGTATAGTAGGGGTGTATTTAATCACAGTATATTGGGGTATGTGTATATACAGGGGCATGTACACAGTATATATTTAATGTGGTGGTATGTGTATATTTAGAGGCCGTACTGTGTTTATTGAGGGGGGGGGTTTTGCCAAATGACTGCCTTGCCCCGGGTGACAGATACCCTAGTTTCGGCCCTGATGGTGAGGTATAAATGATGCAGGACATGTATGGTGAGGTATAAATGATGTGGGACATGTATGATGGTGAGGTATAAATGATGTGGGACATGTATGGTGAGGTATAAATGATGTGGGACATGTATGGTGAGGTACAAATGATGTGGGACATGTATGGCGAGGTATAAATGATGTGGGACATGTATGGTGAGGTATAAATGATGTGGGACATGTATGGTGAGGTACAAATGATGTGGGACATGTATGGCGAGGTATAAATGATGTGGGACATGTATGGCGAGGTATAAATGATATGGGACATGTATGGCGAGGTATAAATGATGTGGGACATGTATGGTGAGGTATAAATGATGCGGGACATGTATGGTAGAGATGAGCGCCTGAAATTTTTCGGGTTTTGTGTTTTGGTTTTGGGTTCGGTTCCGCGGCCGTGTTTTGGGTTCGAACGCGTTTTGGCAAAACCTCACCGAATTATTTTTGTCGGATTCGGGTGTGTTTTGGATTCGGGTGTTTTTTTCCAAAAACACTAAAAAACAGCTTAAATCATAGAATTTGGGGGTCATTTTGATCCCAAAGTATTATTAACCTCAAAAACCATAATTTACACTCATTTTCAGTCTATTCTGAATACCTCACACCTCACAATATTATTTTTAGTCCTAAAATTTGCACCGAGGTCGCTGTGTGAGTAAGATAAGCGACCCTAGTGGCCGACACAAACACCGGGCCCATCTAGGAGTGGCACTGCAGTGTCACGCAGGATGTCCCTTCCAAAAAACCCTCCCCAAACAGCACATGACGCAAAGAAAAAAAGAGGCGCAATGAGGTAGCTGTGTGAGTAAGATTAGCGACCCTAGTGGCCGACACAAACACCGGGCCCATCTAGGAGTGGCACTGCAGTGTCACGCAGGATGTCCCTTCCAAAAAACCCTCCCCAAACAGCACATGACGCAAAGAAAAAAAGAGGCGCAATGAGGTAGCTGACTGTGTGAGTAAGATTAGCGACCCTAGTGGCCGACACAAACACCGGGCCCATTTAGGAGTGGCACTGCAGTGTCACGCAGGATGTCCCTTCCAAAAAACCCTCCCCAATCAGCACATGATGCAAAGAAAAAGAAAAGAAAAAAGAGGTGCAAGATGGAATTATCCTTGGGCCCTCCCACCCACCCTTATGTTGTATAAACAAAACAGGACATGCACACTTTAACCAACCCATCATTTCAGTGACAGGGTCTGCCACACGACTGTGACTGATATGACGGGTTGGTTTGGACCCCCCCCAAAAAAGAAGCAATTAATCTCTCCTTGCACAAACTGGCTCTACAGAGGCAAGATGTCCACCTCATCTTCACCCTCCGATATATCACCGTGTACATCCCCCTCCTCACAGATTATCAATTCGTCCCCACTGGAATCCACCATCTCAGCTCCCTGTGTACTTTGTGGAGGCAATTGCTGCTGGTCAATGTCTCCGCGGAGGAATTGATTATAATTCATTTTAATGAACATCATCTTCTCCACATTTTCTGGATGTAACCTCGTACGCCGATTGCTGACAAGGTGAGCGGCGGCACTAAACACTCTTTCGGAGTACACACTTGTGGGAGGGCAACTTAGGTAGAATAAAGCCAGTTTGTGCAAGGGCCTCCAAATTGCCTCTTTTTCCTGCCAGTATAAGTACGGACTGTGTGACGTGCCTACTTGGATGCGGTCACTCATATAATCCTCCACCATTCTATCAATGTTGAGAGAATCATATGCAGTGACAGTAGACGACATGTCCGTAATCGTTGTCAGGTCCTTCAGTCCGGACCAGATGTCAGCATCAGCAGTCGCTCCAGACTGCCCTGCATCACCGCCAGCGGGTGGGCTCGGAATTCTGAGCCTTTTCCTCGCACCCCCAGTTGCGGGAGAATGTGAAGGAGGAGATGTTGACAGGTCGCGTTCCGCTTGACTTGACAATTTTGTCACCAGCAGGTCTTTCAACCCCAGCAGACCTGTGTCTGCCGGAAAGAGAGATCCAAGGTAGGCTTTAAATCTAGGATCGAGCACGGTGGCCAAAATGTAGTGCTCTGATTTCAACAGATTGACCACCCGTGAATCCTTGTTAAGCGAATTAAGGGCTGCATCCACAAGTCCCACATGCCTAGCGGAATCGCTCCCTTTTAGCTCCTTCTTCAATGCCTCCAGCTTCTTCTGCAAAAGCCTGATGAGGGGAATGACCTGACTCAGGCTGGCAGTGTCTGAACTGACTTCACGTGTGGCAAGTTCAAAGGGCATCAGAACCTTGCACAACGTTGAAATCATTCTCCACTGCACTTGAGACAGGTGCATTCCATCTCCTATATCGTGCTCAATTGTATAGGCTTGAATGGCCTTTTGCTGCTCCTCCAACCTCTGAAGCATATAGAGGGTTGAATTCCACCTCGTTACCACTTCTTGCTTCAGATGATGGCAGGGCAGGTTCAGTAGTTTTTGGTGGTGCTCCAGTCTTCTGTACGTGGTGCCTGTATGCCGAAAGTGTCCCGCAATTTTTCTGGCCACCGACAGCATCTCTTGCACGCCCCTGTCGTTTTTTAAAAAATTCTGCACCACCAAACTCAAGGTATGTGCAAAACATGGGACGTGCTGGAATTTGCCCATATTTAATGCACACACAATATTGCTGGCGTTGTCCGATGCCACAAATCCACAGGAGAGTCCAATTGGGGTAAGCCATTCCGCGATGATCTTCCTCAGTTGCCGTAAGAGGTTTTCAGCTGTGTGCGTATTCTGGAAAGCGGTGATACAAAGCGTAGCCTGCCTAGGAAAGAGTTGGCGTTTGCGAGATGCTGCTACTGGTGCCGCCGCTGCTGTTCTTGCGGCGGGAGTCCATACATCTACCCAGTGGGCTGTCACAGTCATATAGTCCTGACCCTGCCCTGCTCCACTTGTCCACATGTCCGTGGTTAAGTGGACATTGGGTACAACTGCATTTTTTAGGAGACTGGTGAGTCTTTTTCTGACGTCCGTGTACATTCTCGGTATCGCCTGCCTAGAGAAGTGGAACCTAGATGGTATTTGGTAACGGGGGCACACTGCCTCAATAAATTGTCTAGTTCCCTGTGAACTAACGGCGGATACCGGACGCACGTCTAACACCAACATAGTTGTCAAGGACTCAGTTATCCGCTTTGCAGTAGGATGACTGCTGTGATATTTCATCTTCCTCGCAAAGGACTGTTGAACAGTCAATTGCTTACTGGAAGTAGTACAAGTGGGCTTACGACTTCCCCTCTGGGATGACCATCGACTCCCAGCGGCAACAACAGCAGCGCCAGCAGCAGTAGGCGTTACACGCAAGGATGCATCGGAGGAATCCCAGGCAGGAGAGGACTCGTCAGACTTGCCAGTGACATGGCCTGCAGGACTATTGGCATTCCTGGGGAAGGAGGAAATTGACACTGAGGGAGTTGGTGGGGTGGTTTGCGTGAGCTTGGTTACAAGAGGAAGGGATTTACTGGTCAGTGGACTGCTTCCGCTGTCACCCAAAGTTTTTGAACTTGTCACTGACTTATTATGAATGCGCTGCAGGTGACGTATAAGGGAGGATGTTCCGAGGTGGTTAACGTCCTTACCCCTACTTATTACAGCTTGACAAAGGGAACACACGGCTTGACACCTGTTGTCCGCATTTCTGGTGAAATACCTCCACACCGAAGAGCTGATTTTTTTGGTATTTTCACCTGGCATGTCAACGGCCATATTCCTCCCACGGACAACAGGTGTCTCCCCGGGTGCCTGACTTAAACAAACCACCTCACCATCAGAATCCTCCTGGTCAATTTCCTCCCCAGCGCCAGCAACACCCATATCCTCCTCATCCTGGTGAACTTCAACACTGACATCTTCAATCTGACTATCAGGAACTGGACTGCGGGTGCTCCTTCCAGCACTTGCAGGGGGCGTGCAAATGGTGGAAGGCGCATGCTCTTCACGTCCAGTGTTGGGAAGGTCAGGCATCGCAACCGACACAATTGGACTCTCCTTGTGGATTTGGGATTTCAAAGAACGCACAGTTCTTTGCGGTGCTTTTGCCAGCTTGAGTCTTTTCAGTTTTCTAGCGAGAGGCTGAGTGCTTCCATCCTCATGTGAAGCTGAACCACTAGCCATGAACATAGGCCAGGGCCTCAGCCGTTCCTTGCCACTCCGTGTGGTAAATGGCATATTGGCAAGTTTACGCTTCTCCTCCGACAATTTTATTTTAGGTTTTGGAGTCCTTTTTTTACTGATATTTGGTGTTTTGGTTTTGACATGCTCTGTACTATGCCATTGGGCATCGGCCTTGGCAGACGACGTTGCTGGCATTTCATCGTCTCGGCCATGACTAGTGGCAGCAGCTTCAGCACGAGGTGGAAGTGGATCTTGATCTTTCCCTAATTTTGGAACCTCAACATTTTTGTTCTCCATATTTTAATAGGCACAACTAAAAGGCACCTCAGGTAAACAATGCAGATGGATGGATTGGATACTAGTATACAATTATGGACGGGCTGCCGAGTGCCGACACAGAGGTAGCCACAGCCGTGAACTACCGCACTGTACTGTGTCTGCTGCTAATATATAGACTGGTTGATAAAGAGATAGTATACTCGTAACTAGTATGTATGTATAAAGAAAGAAAAAAAAACCACGGTTAGGTCACTGGTATATACAATTATGGACGGGCTGCCGAGTGCCGACACAGAGGTAGCCACAGCCGTGAACTACCGCACTGTACTGTGTCTGCTGCTAATATATAGACTGGTTGATAAAGAGATAGTATACTCGTAACTAGTATGTATGTATAAAGAAAGAAAAAAAAACCACGGTTAGGTCACTGGTATATACAATTATGGACGGGCTGCGGAGTGCCGACACAGAGGTAGCCACAGCCGTGAACTACCGCACTGTACTGTGTCTGCTGCTAATATATAGACTGGTTGATAAAGAGATAGTATACTCGTAACTAGTATGTATGTATAAAGAAAGAAAAAAAAACCACGGTTAGGTGGTATATACAATTATGGACGGGCTGCCGAGTGCCGACACAGAGGTAGCCACAGCCGTGAACTACCGCACTGTACTGTGTCTGCTGCTAATATATAGACTGGTTGATAAAGAGATAGTATACTCGTAACTAGTATGTATGTATAAAGAAAGAAAAAAAAACCACGGTTAGGTCACTGGTATATACAATTATGGACGGGCTGCCGAGTGCCGACACAGAGGTAGCCACAGCCGTGAACTACCGCACTGTACACTGGTTGATAAAGAGATAGTAGTATACTCGTAACAACTAGTATGACGACGGTATAAAGAATGAAAAAAAAACCACGGTTAGGTGGTATATAATACAATTATGGTTGGACGGACTGCCTGCCGAGTGCCGACACAGAGGTAGCCACAGCCGTGAACTACCGCACTGTACACTGGTTGATAAAGAGATAGTAGTATACTCGTAACAACTAGTATGACGACGGTATAAAGAATGAAAAAAAAACCACGGTTAGGTGGTATATAATACAATTATGGTTGGACGGACTGCCTGCCGAGTGCCGACACAGAGGTAGCCACAGCCGTGAACTACCGCACTGTACACTGGTTGATAAAGAGATAGTAGTATACTCGTAACAACTAGTATGACGACGGTATAAAGAACGAAAAAAAAACCACGGTTAGGTGGTATATATTATAATACAATTATGGATGGACGGACTGCCTGCCGAGTTCCGACACAGAGGTAGCCACAGCCGTGAACTACCGCACTGTACACTGGTTGATAAAGAGATAGTAGTATACTCGTAACAACTAGTATGACGACGGTATAAAGAACGAAAAAAAAACCACGGTTAGGTGGTATATATTATAATACAATTATGGATGGACGGACTGCCTGCCGAGTTCCGACACAGAGGTAGCCACAGCCGTGAACTACCGCACTGTACACTGGTTGATAAAGAGATAGTAGTATACTCGTAACAACTAGTATGACGACGGTATAAAGAACGAAAAAAAAACCACGGTTAGGTGGTATATATTATAATACAATTATGGATGGACGGACTGCCTGCCGAGTTCCGACACAGAGGTAGCCACAGCCGTGAACTACCGCACTGTACACTGGTTGATAAAGAGATAGTAGTATACTCGTAACAACTAGTATGACTATGACGACGGTATAAAGAAAGAAAAAAAAAACCACGGTTAGGTGGTATATAATACAATTATGGATGGACGGACTGCCTGCCGAGTGCCGACACAGAGGTAGCCACAGCCGTGAACTACCGCACTGTACTGTGTCTGCTGCTAATATAGACTGGTTGATAAAGAGATAGTATACAATACTACTAATATACTGGTGGTCAGGCACTGGTCACCACTAGTCACACTGGCAGTGGCACTCCTGCAGCAAAAGTGTGCACTGTTTAATTTTAATATAATATTATTTATCATGTACTCCTGGCTCCTGCTATAACAACCTGCAGTGCTCCCCAGTCTCCCCCACAATTATAAGCTTTATATACAATACATTGATGTGCAGCACACTGGGCTGAGCAGTGCACACAGACTGAGTCACTGTGTGACTGTGTATCGTTTTTTTCAGGCAGAGAACGGATATATTAAATAAAACAAACAACTGCACTGTCTCTGGTGGTCACTGGTCACTGTGGTCGTCAGTCACTAAACTCTGTCTGCACTCTGCACTCTCTTCTAATCTACAGTATCACAGCAATCTCTCTCTCTCTCTCTCTTCTAAATCTAATCTAAATGGAGAGGACGCCAGCCACGTCCTCTCCCTATCAATCTCAATGCACGTGTGAAAATGGCGGCGACGCGCGGCTCCTTATATAGAATCCGAGTCTCGCGATAGAATCCGAGCCTCGCGAGAATCCGACAGCGTCATGATGACGTTCGGGCGCGCTCGGGTTAACCGAGCAAGGCGGGAAGATCCGAGTCGCTCGGACCCGTGAAAAAAAAAGTGAAGTTCGTGCGGGTTCGGATTCAAAGAAACCGAACCCGCTCATCTCTAATGTATGGTGAGGTATAAATGATGTAGGACATGTATGGTGAGGTATAAATGATGCGGGACATGTATGGTGAAGTATAAATGATGCGGGACATGTATGGTGAGGTATAAATGATGCGGGATATGTATGGTGAGGTATAAATGATGCGGGACATGTATGGCGAGGTATAAATGATATGGGACATGTATGGCGAGGTATAAATGATGTGGGACATGTATGGTGAGGTATAAGTGATGCGGGACATGTATGGTGAGGTATAAATGATGTGGGACATGTATGGTAAGATATTAATGATGTGGGACATGCATGGTGAGGTATAAATGATGCGGGACATGTATGGTGAGGTATAAATGATGTGGGACATGTATGATGGTGAGGTATAAATGATGTGGGACATGTATGATGGTGAGGTATAAATGATGCGGGACATATATGGTGAGGTATAAATGATGTGGGACATGTATGGTGAGGTATAAATGATGTGGGGCTTGTACAGTGTATTGAGGTATAAATGATGCGGGACATGTACTGTATGGTGAGGTATAAATGTTGTTTTTAGGAGTCTATCTTTTTAAAAAACTATCAATGGCTATCCAAATGTAGCTGTGCATTTTGCAAACCTTCTAATATTCCCAAATGTAAAATCAGGACAAATTAGGTGAAACCACGTCCAGATATGCCCAGAACATTCTGACTTAATCTACGCTTACTTATGGGCACCGATAAGCTTAGTGAAAATGAGTTGGCAGGTGAGCATCTTGGCACCCACAGTTATTGCTCACATATGGGCTGTTCTGTCCTACGGTATCTGAATCCAATTCATGTAGTCCAGACACATTCTCTGGATCATCTGTATATAACCATAAACACATCTGTTCAAGGAAGAAATACTCTCCTTTAGCTACAGTATGTACAGACCAGAAGAAGCGATCTATGATCATTCCGTGTAAATGCTGTGTATAACGGGCTAGAAGATCATAACATAATGCTTTGTCCTTTCAGTATTGCACAGTACTACTTCCTAGAAATATACTGAAGTGTTTACGGGGGTACCCACAAATATTAAGGATCTCCCAAATGTATAATGGAGAGATTGCAGCAGATGTCTCCATATCTTTCAGGGTTCCTCTGTTTCCGACAGCGTCGCAGACCCCATATAGGTATCTATGGGGCTGCAAGGTTTGGCCCTGTCAGCTATCGCCACCCTTAGACTACCCATGCTCAGAAGCCCAAAGGAGAAGTGAAATTATTGCGTTTGCTATCATTTCACTTTTTTGACATCGAAGGGACAGGCTCCTTTCGGAGCCCATATACCTGTATGTGAAGATTAGTAAATTCAAGCGATGTATAACTTCTTAATGTCACGATAGGAATATGTAATTATCGGGTATCAAAATTAGTAAATAAGCCCCCGTGAGGAATCATTTACTAACAATTCAGGTTCAGAATTTCCAGTAAACCATATCAGCCAATCAGCAATGATGGAGCTTTCTCCGAGTACCAAATTATGGTGGTCCCAGAAGCTCACCAAAAGTAATAGATAGATTGTAGATAGATTGTAAATTGTAAGTTTGCGAGCAGGGCCCTCCTACCTCTATGACTGTCCGTTTTTACCCAGTTTTGTCTTATAATTGTGTCCAGTTGTAAAGCGCAGCGGAATTTGCTGCACTATATAAGAAACTGTTAATAAATCATAATAATAAAAGTAATAGGGCAACTTATATAGACGACATTAAGCCCAACCATTTTTCCACTGTGTCCCGCGGGCGGTTGGGAGGCTGGGAGATACTCTAGCATGAGCATGAGACCACGCCCCCTTTCCCGCATACGCGCAGCTGTGGTGCACTCACAATTGCCCGAAGTCTGTTTTAAGAATGTTGGGAGGTATGCATTACCTGGAAATCATGTCTTGCGCACACATCGCAAGCATAAAATGTGTAACCGAACAGGGGTGGGGGGGTGGGGGGTAATTCCGAGTTGATCGCTCGCTAGCAGTTTTTAGCAACTGTGCAAACGCATTGTCGCCGCCCACCGGGGAGTGTATTTTCGCTTTGCAGAAGTGCGAACGCTTGTGCAGCAGAGCGCCTGCAAAATCATTTTGTGCAAAACAAGACCAGCCCTGGACTTACACTTCGTGTGCGTTGATTCTAACGTTGGAGGGTTGGCTTTTGACGTCACACACCCGCCCAGCGTTCACCCAGCCACGCCTGCGTTTTCCCCGATACGCCTGCGTTTTTCTAAGCACTCCCTAAAAACGGTCGGTTGACACCCAGAAACGCCCACTTCATGTCAATCATCCTGCGTTGTGCCGTGCGACTGAAAGCTTCGCTAGAACCTGTGCAAAACCACAAAGGACTTTTACCCGTACGTCGCGTGTGCGCATTGCGGTGCATACGCATGCGCAGAAATGCTGATTTTTAGCTTGATCGATGCGCTGCGAACAACGACAGCTAGCGATCAACTCGGAATGACCTCCAGGGAGTGTTAAGCTTTCTATACAGTGTTGCCGATATCTCCACAATGGGGTATATTTACTAAAATTCGTATTTTCCCGTTTGAGGTCAAAGTTCAATCACGAATGACATCGAAAGTGTAAAGTTGCAACTTTTTGAATTTAGTACGACTAATTTACTAAGCTGTCGTATTCTGCATTTTCGGATTTACCGATGTCGATGTCATTCGTTTTTTTTGGCAGTGTTTTACGTGAGTGACTTGTAAAACACTGCCGACTTTAATACAATGAATCTCGGCCAGATCTGAGAGATCCGTGCTGGGCTTCATTGTGCACCTTTAAAAAAAATTTAATCAGTGTTAAAATCCCCCCAAAAATTGCGTGGGGTCCCCCCTCCTAAGCCAAACCAGCCTCGGGCTCTATGAGCCGGTCCTGGTTGCAAAAATATGGGGGGAAAAATGTCAGGGGTTCCCCCATATTTAAGCAACCAGCACCGGGCTCTGTGCCTGGTCCTGGTTCCAAAAATACGGGGGACAAAAAGCGTAGGGGTCCCCCATATTTCTGAAACCAGCACCGGGCTCCACTAGCCAGATACATAATGCCACAGCCGGGGGACACTTTTATCTAGGTCCCTGCGGCCCTGGCATTACATAACCAACTAGTCACCCCTGGCCAGGGTACCCTGGAGGAGTGGGGACCCCTTCAATCAAGGGGTCCCCCCCCTCCAGCCACCCAAGGACCAGGGGTGAAGCCCGAGGCTGTCCCCCCCATCCAAGGGCTGCGGATGGGAGGCTGATAGCCTTTTTGTCAAAAAATGAATGTTGTTTTTAGTAGCAGTACTACAAGTCCCAGCAAGCCTCCCCCGCAAGCTGGTACTTGGAGAACCACAAGTACCAGCATGCGGTGGAAAACCGGGCCCGCTGGTACCTGTAGTACTACTACTAAAAAAATACCCCAATAAAAACATAAGACACACACCTTGAAAGTAAAACTTTAATGCATACATCCACACCTCCATATACACATACTTACCTATGTTCAAACGAGGGTCAGTCCTCTTCTCCATGTAGAATCCATGGGGTACCTGTTGAAAAAATTATACTCACAAAATCCAGTGTAGATGGCTCTTCTTGTAATCCATTTGTAATCCAGGTACTTTGCAAAATAACAAAACGGACACCCGACCTCGCACTGAAAGGGGCCCCATGTTTTCAGTGGACCCCTTTCCCCGAATGCCAGAAACCCCCTCTGACTTATGTCTAAGAGGGTTCCATCAGCCAATCAGGGAACGCCACGTTGTGGCATCCTCCTGATTGGCTGTGTGCTCCTGTACTGTATGACAGGCAGCACACGGCAGTGTTACAATGTAGCGCCTATGCGCTCCATTGTAACCAATGGTGGGAACTTTGCGGTCAGCGGTGAGGTTACTTTCGGTCAACCGCTGACTACAAAGTTCCCACCATTGGTTACAATGGAGCGCATAGGCGCTACATTGTAACACTGCCGTGTGCTGCCTGTCATACAGTACAGGAGCACACAGCCAATCAGGAGGATGCCACAACGTGGCGTTCCCTGATTGGCTGATGGAACCCTCTTAGACATAAGTCAGAGGGGGTTTCTGGCATTCGGGGAAAGGGATCCCATGTGAAAACATGGGGACCCTTTCAGTGCGAGGTCAGGTGTCCGTTTTGTTATTTTGCAAAGTACCTGGATTACAAATGGATTACAAGAAGAGCCATCTACACTGGATTTTGTGAGTATAATTTTTTCAACAGGTACACCATGGATTCTACATGGAGAAGAGGACCGACCCTCGTGTGAACATAGGTAAGTATGTGTATATGGAGGTGTGGATGTATGCATTAAAGTTTTACTTTCAAGGTGTGTGTCTTATGTTTTTATTGGGGTATTTCTTTAGTAGTAGTACTACAGGTACCAGCGGGCCCGGTTTTCCACCGCATGCTGGTACTTGTGGTTCTCCAAGTACCAGCTTGCGGGGGAGGCTTGCTGGGACTTGTAGTACTGCTACTAAAAACAACATTCATTTTTTTACAAAAAGGCTATCAGCCTCCCATCCGCAGCCCTTGGACGGGGGGGACAGCCTCGGGCTTCACCCCTGGTCCTTGGGTGGCTGGAGGGGGGGGACCCCTTGATTGAAGGGGTCCCCACTCCTCCAGGGTACCCCGGCCAGGGGTGACTAGTTGGTTATGTAATGCCAGGGCCGCAGGGACCTAGATAAAAGTGTCCCCCGGCTGTGGCATTATGTATCTGGCTAGTGGAGTCCGGTGCTGGTTTCAGAAATACGGGGGACCCCTACGCTTTTTGTCCCCCATATTTTTGGAACCAGGACCAGGCGCAGAGCCCGGTGCTGGTTGCTTAAATATGGGGGAACCCCTATCATTTTTTCCCCCATATTTTTTCAACCAGGGCCGGCTCAAAGAGCCCGAGGCTGGTTTTGCTTAGGAGGGGGGACCCCACGCATTTTTTTTTCAAAAAAATAACACTTTCCCATCCCCTTCCCACTGATAAACATGCACGGATCTCATGGATCCGTGCATGCCTATACAAACACGGGGAAAAAAAGCAGGTCTGTTTTTTTTAAGCACTTTTTCACGAATTGTATTTAAGCACGGCAGTGTTTGGCTATTGTCGGCAGTGTTTGTGATTTGCACTTTTTAGTAAATTACCGATTTCTACCAAATTGCAGGCGTATTTGACCGATGGTGTATTCATTCGTAATTTTTTCCTAGGACTTCCAAAATATTACGAATGCCCTCATCACTGCCGAGATTTTTGCTTAGTAAATTCCCGACATGACACTTTGAAGAAAAAACGTCATCTCGGTCAAAATCGGGACCTTAGTATACCCCAATGTGTCTCGTTTTGCATGCAACCTCTTTACGCATTGGATGCACGGCAGTAAATCTGCCTGGCTTACTCCTAGACTGCAGTGTAGTACAGGAGATGCCTACGTGGTTATTTTTCACGTATTGTACCTAACAACATTATACAGCGGATTATTTTCCACCATGGAAACTTTTTTTTTTTTTGTATCGCTTTTGTAATTTGTATAATCCCTTGTATTCAGAACATGCTTGGTTTCTTTTACCAATCTCGTTTTGTTAAATTTATTTCAGAAATTAAAAATGGAAGTGTTGCTATTTGATGAAACGACTGACCATTTATTTCCGTAGCTGGTGTAAATGCTCTTTGCAAAGTGCAAATGTGTCATAAAATGTCATATATACTTACTGTAGGGATAATGTATTGTAATATATGACTTTAGTCAGCATTCATTATGCAGGATTATGAACAAAGGGGGTCATTCCGAGTTGTTCGCTCGTTATTTTTTTCTCGCAATGGAGCGATTAGTCGCTAATGCGCATGCGCAATGTCCGCAGTGCGACTGCGCCAAGTAAATTTGCTATGCAGTTAGGTATTTTACTCACGGCATTACGAGGTTTTTTTCTTCGTTCTGGTGATCGTCATGTGATTGACAGGAAGTGGGTGTTTCTGGGCGGAAACAGGCAGTTTTATGGGTGTGTGCGAAAAAACGCTACCGTTTCTGGGAAAAACGCGGGAGTGGCTGGAGAAACGGAGGAGTGTCTGGGCGAACGCTGGGTGTGTTTGTGACGTCAAACCAGTACGACAAGCACTGAACTGATCGCAGTTGCCGAGTAAGTGTGGAGCTACTCAGAAATTGCTAAGAAGTGTCTATTCGCAATTTTGCTAATCTTTCGTTCGCAATTTTGATAAGCTAAGATTCACTCCCAGTAGGCGGCGGCTTAGCGTGTGCAAAGCTGCTAAAAGCAGCTTGCGAGCGAACAACTCGGAATGAGGGCCCATGTGCACTGCAGGGGGGGTAGATGTAACATGTCCAGAGAGAGTTAGATTTGGGTAGGTTATATTGTTTGGGGGGGGGACGGTGTCTATTCACGGGAACTGGGGGCATGCCAGCGACTCACAGAGTGCTGAGCAAGCACACACGGTGACAGAAAATGGGGGTGTGGCTCGCGATAGTTGCATTCCCGCCAAGCCCCTTTTGTTGAGGCCACACCTCCTTTTTGGGAGCTTGCACATTCGCTTCTGCAGTTCTAGATATTGGGAGGTATGTGTATTGCACTTGCAATCCAATTCCAAACTTGCATTGCTTTTTCAGAGGAGATCTGCGTTTTTATGTCAGCACTCTGCAAGGGTATGAAAAGATAGAGAACATTACTGTTTTAAGGTAAAAATGTTGGGACTTGGGGGGTCATTCAGACCCGATCGCACGCTAACGTTTTTTTGCAGCGGTACGATTGGGTCTGTACTGCGCATGTGAATGCTCCGCAATGCGCAGGCGCATCGGCTGCTGGCGACGGGGATCGCCAGAAAGCGACGGATCCAGCAAAGAAAGCGATCGCACCGGCGATCGCAAGAAGATTGACAGGATGAGGCCGTTTGTGGCCGTTTTTAAGGAGTGTCCGGCCGAACGCAGGCATGTCCAGCCGTTTCAAGGGAGGGTTCCTGACGTCAGCTCCAGGCTGGATTGTTGCAGCGGCTGAGTAAGTCCAGAGCTGTGCAGAGACTGCAGAAACTTGTGTTTCTGCAGCTCTCTGCACAAGCAATCGCAGCCCTGCACAGCGATTACCCCCTCCCCTGTAGGCGGCGATTACCTGATCGCAGCACTGCAAAAAAAACGCCTTCGTGTGATCAGGTCTGAATCACCCCCATGCTTCGGAACCCCTTTGGACACTACCTCTAATGACTTATTATGGATTTAGAAGTTTTTAATAAGCTTGATTGGGGCAATAATTACATGTCATTAAAACAGGCCTCAAATGACTCCAAAATCAACTGGGTTTTTTTCACCCCAAATTTAATGAAAGTTTAATTTTCAATGAAAAATAATCGCCTTTTGATAATTTTTGAAAACGTTTTTTTTTTATATATTTTTAAAGTGGCCTCAAATTACCCCACAATCATCTTTTTTGCTACTTCTTTTGCATTTTTTTATTTCATTAATTTGTAATTAAATAAAATTTCTTTGCTTTATATTTTTTTACTTTAAACAAAAAATGCACAAATCATCCATTTGACACCTTTGAAAAGTGTCCAGTACTTTCCTTATGCCCACTGTATTGTGTGGGCTACGTTCTGTTCTGATCAAATGTAACAGTACTTCAGGCAACCAACTGAGTGAGTACAGACCAACTTACACTTTAGTACAAAAGTGACAAACAAATAAACAAACAAGAGTAATACTCATCTTTTGCCTATCTTCTTAACTTAAGATGTAGTTCGTATCCGAGGAACCCTGTCATTGGTCAGCAGATGTTCGGATCAGTCCATATGCACAAGCAGACACAATACTGCAGTTCTTTAGGTGCTGGTAGAGACTGAAGACGTTTGACTGCATCTTGCATTATATACCATAGTCTGGTTGTTGCGACCGGATATTAACCCATATAAAGATGTACAGTAGCAGTCACTGTCTAGTAGAACATAGCATGGACCTTTCTTGTCTCTTACACATGCATAGTAAGCTCTAACATATATAACCAAGACACAGTGGGCCTAATTCAGACCTGTTCGCTCGCTAGTTTTTTTTTTGCAGTCCTGCGTTCACATAGTTGGCGCCCATAGGGGAGTTTATTTTCGCATTGCAAGTGTGCGAACGCATGTGTAGCAGATATGTACAAACAGATCTTGTACAGCCCAGGACTTACTGAGCCGCTGCGAACACTTCAGCCTGTTCGGGACCGGAATTGACGTCAGGAACCCTCCCTGCAAACGCATGGACACGCCTGCATTTTTCCAACCACTCCCTGAAAATGGTCAGTTGACACCCACAAACGGCTTCTTCCTGTCAATCTCCTTGCAAACGCCCGTGCAAATGGATTCTTCGCACAAAGCCATCGCTGAGCGGCGATCCGCTTTGTACCCGTGCGATGCGCCTGCTCATTGCGTTGCATACGCATACGCAGTTTAGACCTGATTGCAGGCTGTACGAAAACGCAGCCTAGCGAACAGGTCTGAATTAGGCCCAATGTCTTCAAAGGTCCTTTGTCTAGAATTGGCCCATAATTCTATTGGAATGTAGCTCACTGTTTCCTGTAACACCATATAAGGTACTACCTCTTAGATGCCCACCCAGAGCCGGCCCTAATCAATATGATGCCCTAGGCAAGATTTTGGCTGGTGCCCCTAGCACCGCTGCTAGTTCTGCCTCTGACCCTGCACCCCTTTCCCATCACCATCACCCCTCAGTCATAGCAGTACTCATTATGGTGCTCATACCCCCTATATTTTAAATAGGAACAGTGCGCACATTCAGTACGCAGCCCAAAAAGGGGCATGTTCTTTTGAGGTTGGGGCATGGCCACACAATAGTGCCCCAAATTCAAATGACGCCACACAGTAGCGCAACTTTATTCACATTATATCATGCAATAGTGTCCCTAATTCACGTTACATCACACAGTAGTATCCCTTTACCTTATAAACATTACTCCTCACAGTAGTGCCCCTTATTCACATTACCCCACACTGAATTGCTCCTTATTCACATTACACCACACCATATTGCTCTTTAATCACATTATATCATGCGATAGTGTTCCTTCTTCACGTTACATCACACAGTAGTACCACTTTACCCTATATACATTACGCCTCACAGTAGAGCTCCTTACTCACATTACATCACACTGAATTGATCCTTATTCACATTACAGCACACCCTATTGCTCTTTATTCACATTAGACCACACAGTAGTGCCTGTTCTATACATTACGACACAGTAGAGCCCCTTATATACATAATGCCACACATTAGTAATGCCTTTATACACATAATACCACACAGTAATGCCCCTTACACATGACACACATTATTAATGCCCTTATAAACATAATGCGTCTTACACATTATGCCAACCTTTATTAATGCCCTTATACACATAATGTCCCTTACACATATGTCGCACATTGGTGGTCATTCCGAGTTGTTCGCTCGTTGCCGTTTTTCGCAACGCAGCGATTAGGTGGAAAATGTGCATGCGCATGGTACGCAGCGCACATGCGCTAAGTTATTTAACACAAAACTTAGTAGATTTGCTGGTGTTCGTGCGGCGCTTTTCAGTCGCACTGCTGATCGGTGAGTGAATGACTGGAAAGGGGCGTTTCTGGGAGGTAACTGAGCATTTTCCGGGAGTGTGCTAAAAAACGCAGGCGTGTCAGGTAAAAACGCAGGAGTGGCTGGAGAAACGGGGGGAGTGGCTGGCCGAACGCAGGGCGTGTTTGTGACGTCAAACCAGGAACTAAACGGACTGAGGTAATCGCAATCTGTGAGTAGGTCTGGAGCTACTCAGAAACTGCAGGGAATTATTTAGTAGCAGTTCTGCTAATCTTTCGTTCGCTATTCTGCTAAACTAAGATACACTCCCAGAGGGCAGCGGCCTAGCGTGTGCAATGCTGCTAAAAGCAGCTAGCGAGCGAACAACTCGGAATGACCACCATTATTAATACCCTTATACACATAATGACGCACATAATGCCCTTTGCACATGTCACACATTATTAATGCATTTATACACATGACACACATAATGCCCCTTACACATATGCTGAACACTACTGCACAACCAATCTACCCACACACAGCACTCACACGGCCGCTAAGACTGTGACCTCTGCCTCTGCTTTGGGTAAAGATGTGTCCTCATACATCTTGCCTCAATATGCCATGCAGCTCCCGTCCAGCTCTAATGTTGGGCACCTTTTTTTTGCAGAAAATGCGTCTTATTAGCATTGCTATGTGACTAGGACGCACAAGCAGCTTCTGCTGATTACAATGATATGCGGCATGCCTATGTTCTGTGTGTGACTGTGGCTGTATCTGCATACAAAATGTTACGTTACAGTGATTTCCAGGAATACACTGTAATGTAGCATTTTGTATACAGCCACAGTTGCACACAGAATATAGGCATGCCGCATATCATTTTAATCAGCAGGATCTGCTTGTGCCCAGAACAGACCTACCTCACCCCTGTCGGGATTTCAATTGTCAGGATGCCGGCAACGGTACACTGAACACCGGCATCCCGACCGCCGGTAAATCATACCCAACACATTACGATGTACTATATAAGCTATGTTGATGTCAAATCATTAACCCTATGGTTACACCCACTAACAACCTTCTACATGATTCTGTTAATGAAGTTGTCACTTTCTTGGGGTCCAGGAAGGTTTCCCCACTTTTTCATGCACTGCTCCTAGGTTGCATTTTGGAGAAAATTTGCTCAACCTTGCCGCTACTATTTCTAATTGGATCTTACATTTCGCGGCTGTGCGCATTAGAGCTTCATGAGACAGTCTCGCGCCTAATCGGATTGAGCGTGTGAGTGTTGCCAGCGGAAGAGCAGTGCTCACTGCCTCCCTGCACAGGCCCCGCCCCCAAAACTTGTGACATCACACACACACCAGCGGGTCCACCTGGGTAATTAGTATCCCCCTTCCCCTCATGCAGTACAGGATCCAAGAAAAATTGTTATCAGCCGCATTCAAAGATATGCGCGACTGTATTTCTCGTTGGCTAATCCCTTATTCTCCTAGGTTGTAGGCCACTACCACTTTTTTAATGTATTTGTTTTATTGTATTTGTTAGTAGTTGGGTGGCGCCAGTCAGAACATCTGCTTATACATATTGCTGAGCAGTCATTATCAAGTGATTACATAAATAATAAACTATTGTGAACCATCAATAAGTGGGAAATGAAGCTGATGAGGCTACACCAATTTGCAACCACTTAGAACATCAGAATGCTAAAAGCAGCACAGAGTATTTCAGATTAATTAAAAGAACTACGTATTTTCAAATTTGCTAGTACTTCAGTTTAAAAAAAAAAAAAACAACAATTGTAAAAATGACAATTTGATTTATAACTGTACTGCCTTTCATTATTAATGATACATTGAGGTTTATTCCAGACGTTGGTCACATTTTGGTGACAGTCATATGCAGCCTGTCTGAGAACGGCCAATGAGATCTCGCATCCTAAAAGCAGATAGCTTGCTCCGAACAGCTGTTAGTAGTCAGAACTGCTGCCGGGGCACTTTCAGCCTGTGCACTTTCAGCCTGTGCGTCGGTGTGACTCACACAAGCGCGCACACGCATTGAAATTATGTATATGGTAGGGAGTGGATAAAAATTCTTTCCGTACCCTCATTTGCATATCTCCTCGCTACTGCCCAAACCTTCCACTACACTGGGAGAAAAATGCTAATTAGATTCTCGCTAATCCTATTTAATGCAGACTTTAACTGACGTCCCCTAATACAGTTTGCTAAAACATCTGTATACAACTTCATATCAGTTTACGTTGACGCCACACATCAGCAATGCATGGTCTGACGTTGGCCGTGTCATTAATGCATTGGCAGCGATTAATCAGTTTACCACAGCTGCTCAGCCGTAAACCTGTGTATTATTAATTGCATTGCTCCTCTCCGTAAGGTTACGGTGGTTATCTGTACTCTGCAGGAGAAAAACACAAACTATACCGATATATTTCCCCTGCAGTAAGATCGCAGGGTCTGTAAGGTGTCTGGCGTAAGCTGTTGGTGGCTCGCAGGCGTTGATCCTGCCGGGAAAGAGCTGCTTTGTGAATGAAGGGAAAGGTCTGGGGAAGTGGGACTACAGCTGCTGCCACACTGAATTCTCCCATTGCAGAGCCTGTCCTCTGCGGGCACGCTCAGCTGTGCTGGTTCCTGTGTCAGGCTGGAGGAGCGGTCATGCACAGACCTTGTAGCTGGCTGCTCTCGCAGAAATAAAGTGATGCCATCGATTTTACCATCTTACTGAGGGAAGCCTCTGGTGGATGCACGCTGAAGGCTTCCCTGCAGATATTTCACTCTCGCAACCGCTGTGTCTTGCAGTAAGTCACTGGCTGGTTACCAAATCAGGAGCTGCAGTATTTTGATTTCAGTGGTAGAATAAAAGAAAAGCAACCCACTTCAGCTGGCACCGGGAACCTATGTGTGTTTGCTCTGAGTGGGCTCTAGATCCTCTTTTATAATGTGCTAATTGGTTCCACTGTATATACCTTTTTTTTTCTTTTTCTTCTGCCACATCGTTTCCCCTCAACTAATCTGCCTGTGGAAACGGGGGGAATCCTGTGTTTTCTGAGGCATCCTGCATCACTGATTCATCAGCAGAGGGAGAGATGCCTGAATGGAACCCGGTAGGGACCTGCGTCGTGCTGGAAGCTGTCTCCTGGCTTGGGACATATGAGGCCGGTGATGCCCTGTGACCTGGAGGGGTTGTCTGCGGAGAGGCCGGTGTTGCGGCACTAGAGGAATGTCCCCTGTTGCTAAAAGATCCTGCCTGCTTTATACCAATGATTTGCCACTGCAAAGTAGCTTGCAGCAACAACACTTTGTCGTTGATGTTCGGCTGTAAGGTAAGGAAGTGAGGGGGGGAGGAGTGGGGGGGGGTCATTTGTTTTTCTATTTCCGATTTACTACACAGTGCACAGTGTCTGGCTGGATCAACATGCATCACAGGTGGGGGCATCTATGTTGGTACAGGGAACGCCGGGAAAGAGGGTGATAATAAGGTCCTGGTAGCACACAATTCAATGTAAAAGTTTTTATTTTTTGGACAGTAACTTGTGGTATATGTTGTACAGGATTGTGTAGAGGAGGAGATGCACCAAACCTTGGAGAGAGATAATGGGTTCTTTTTTTACTAAGTTTTGGAGAGAGATAAAGTGGATGGAGATAAAGTGCCAGCCAACCAACCAAACAGCTCATAGCTATCATTTTTCAAACCCAGCCTGTAACATGGCAGCTAGGAGCTGATTGGCTGTTACTTTATCTCTCTCCAAGGCTTAGTGAATAGACAGCCAAATTGGAGAAGTGGCCCATAGTCTAACTGTAAACTCTGCACCACTTTATCTCTTTTAAAGGCTTGGTACATGTGGCGACGGTTCCCAATCCTGTACTTATGTCAGTGGTTCCCATACACGGTCCTCGAGGCACCCTAATGGTCCAGGTTTGACTGAGGTAATAATTAAGTCACCTGTGGCCAAGCACGGATATACCTAAAACCTGGACCGTTAGGATGCCTTGAGAATCGCATTTAGGAATCTCTGACTTATGTGGTGCCGGATATGTCCCCCTGATTCTGCGGTTAGAGGTGGAAGGAATTTCAGCAAAGTGCTCCCTGAATATACAGTGAGGCATTAAAGAAAATATTACACCATGTAATTAGACTGGTTTGCCAAATGGAGTATTTTTCGGTGTTTTACCCAGAAACCTGGGTAGAAAATCAGAAATCTACCCCCCAGAAGGGCATAAAATGTTTTTGTTGCCGGCAGACCCCGTTTGTTTGTTGTAGGAACTTGGCCAATGGTCTATCAGTAGCCAAACTGATCCCCCATTAGTAATGATTATTTCAGTCTTTCATAAAAATTAATTTTTCCCCGTTACCGCAAGTCACTCTCCCACGCAGTCAGTGCTTAATGGATTATTCCATTTAAACTTTTGCCCAATTTTAGCCAAGCTCCTCCCTCTTTTTATACGGAAGTAGTTTATTCCCAAACTCCGCCCTTGGTCACAGCCCCGTATTTTGTACAGTCTCCTCTCCTTCCCTGTGGATGCTGCCATGTCATTTTTCCATTATCAGCCTATTATACACAGTGCTGTACTCTGGTAGCCTAAATAAGTTCCTGTCCCTTTACATATCCACATACAGTATATAACTCGAACCTACTGTGTGACAGGGCAATTCAATATGAGGCCCTCCAGCTGCCGTGGAACCTAACATCCCAGCATTCCCTGACACAGTTTTGCTATTATGGCATGTTAAAACTATGGCAGGACATGCTGGGATGTGTAGTTCCACAGCATCTGCAGTGCCAAATGATGAATATCCCTGACCAATGGGAATTACTTTACAAATGCATGTCATTACACAGGCCCTTTCTAATCTCAGATATAGTCATTTGAATAGCGCGTTGTTCCTCTGTATGAAAGAGAACATACAGTAACATATTGTATTGGCACACACTGTGTTATTTTGCTATTGCTTTATAAAGAGACATGTAACCACTGAGCAATGGTCTTCGTGGGTGACAATATCACAAGTGCCCCCCACAGGTTACAACAAAGTATTGCAGTATTGCTGAAACGACTTGGCATCTGGATGGCCTGGGGATGCTGACACGACAAGGGGGGAGGGGCGTGGCCATGGTTTTAGATGTTTTTATCAATTATTAACGATTTTTAACCGTACCAAAAAGCCGAATTCCTGCATCCAATCGGGACTGTCCTGGACACAGAATCTGGGATGGTTGGGTGCAGAATTGGGGGTACTATCGTGCCCCTCAGCAAGGGGCAAATCCAGAGGCAGGCGATATCAGTGTGTTCGCTTTTCCCCCTCTATACCCCCGCACAGGCAGAAGAGACTGCTGCTACTAAGACCCAGATCCCTCCATCAGGCCCGGGGAATTAGTTCCCACCACCTCTCGGCAGCAGTGATGACAGGAGCAGTCTGGTTGGTACTTTATCTCTCTCCACTTTATTGCTCTCCAAGATTTGATACATCTCACCATAAATATTTCCACAGTAAAGCGCTACCACAATCTTAAAATTTACATAATTTCCCTACAGATTATGCTGGGACCCCGTTTCGTCATCTTACAAAAATATATTGTTAAAATCTCAAAATAAGATTTCATATTTCAACCTCTTATCTACAGGTTTCTATAGATTTAATAACACTTTCATGTGTATTTCGGCAACGTGCACAATCTGTACAGCACTTTTAGTTATAGCGCTTTGATAGCAGTAATACAGCTTATTCTGCTCACGGCACCGGCCGGCTACATCCCAGGTGCTCTGTGGCGAAGCTCCAACGACCTTGGCAATCGGCGTACAACATATATTTCCTGCTGGGTGTCAGGGACGGCTTTACAGCAGCACATGACCACTGAGACTTAGCAGTCAGCTCTGTCGGCCCAATAAAATGCTCAAATCATTCGGGCGGACATCGCTGTGACAAGCTGTGAGGCACGTGTATGAGCACGCTGACCCTCAATGGGGTTTTATACACTAATCTTATTCAATAAAAGCACAGTTCCACGCCCCAAAAACATATAGTTAAGGGGCTTCTGAAAGAATGGTCCTGGTGTTTATGTGTACATGTGGTAGGGAATATAGGGGGTGATTTAGACCTGATTGCTGGGCTGCTAACTATGTTGTGCTGCGTTCAGATAGTCGCCTCCCCCAGGGGGGAATGTAAATTGGCCCCCGTGCAAGTGTGCGATCGCATGTGTACGCAGAGCTGCAAAAAATCCCTCAGTCAGCGGACAGCTGAAATTCTGTTCGCACCTCACTCACCATTGAATGATTTTACCAGTGTGTGCAGTGTGGGGGTCATTCCGACCCGTTCGCACGCTGCTGTTTTTTTGCTGGGCAACGACAAGAAGAACGAAGAAAGCAACCGCTGACGCGATCACAAGAAGATTGACAGGAGGAAGGCGTTCCGGGACGTCAACTGACCGTTTGTTGGGAGTGGTGCGGCAAACGCAGGCATGTCCAGGCGTTTGCAGGGCGGGTGTCTGACGTCAATTTCAGGACTTGATAGGCTGAAGACATCGCAGCGGGTAAGTAACTCCAGAGCTACTCAGAAACTGCACAAAATGGGTTTGCATAGCTCGGCTGCACAAGCGTTCGCAGCCTTGCTATGCAAAAATCCACTCCTCCATAGGCGGTGTCTAGTTGATCGCACGGGCAGCAAAAAGTTGCTACGTGCGATCAACTCAGAATGACCCACTGTGTGCGCAGCCCAGGACTTACTCCTACAGTGCGATGAGAACAGGCTGATCGGGGCCGGAGCTGACCTCAGACACCTTCCCTGAAAACGCCTGCGTTTTCCCTGATACACCCGGAAAACGGTCAGTTACCACCCACAAACAACGGCTTCCTGTCAATTACCTTGCGAATGGCTATGCGATCGAAATTTTCGCACCAGCCTATCGCTGACCTGCGATGCCTGTTGTTGTTTGCCGACGCACGTGCGCATTGCGGTGCATGCGCAGTCTATCGCTGATATACCGCTGTGCGAAAATGCACAGCAGCGATCAGGTCTGAATCACCGCCATAGATTGTAAGCTCACTGGGGCAGGGACTGATGCGAATGTGCAAGATAATCACTGTAAAGCGCTGCACAATATGTTTGATATACAAATAGCTATTAATAATAATGAATAAAATAAATCTTCTTCAGGTCCGCTGTAAATAGCCTGGAAACAGTATATGTACAGGATATTACACTGTTTAGAGTTTAGCAAGTTAAAGTCATACAACTGGTTTCATTACAATGGAGGAAAACACTGTGATGCTGTACTTTATAATACACAGGTAAATAAATGTATCCTTAACCTGCAGCTCCCCCTGGCCCCCCCCCCTACCCCCCCCCCCCCCCCCCCCCCCTCATCCTCTCCAATCTCCGCATATTATTAGCAGTGGACAATTGGGGTCATTCTGAGTTGATCGACAGCTGCATTTGTTCGCTGTGCAGCAATGAGGCTAAAAAACGGCAGTTCTGCACATGCGTATGCGGTGCAATGCGCACGCGCAAAGTAATATCACAATAAACGATGCAGTTTCACACAGGGTCTAGCGCAACTTTTCAGTCGCACTGCTGGCCGCAGGGTGATTGACATGAAGTGGGCGTTTCTGGGTGTCAACTGAACGTTTTCAGGGAGTGTTCGTAAAAATGCAGGCGTGCCAGGATAAACGCAGGCGTGGCTGGGCGAACACAGGGCGTGTTTGTGATGTCAAAACAGGAACTGAACAGTCTGAAGTGATCACAAGCGCTCAGTAAATATTGAGCTACTCTAAAACTGCACAAAAAAATGATGCCGCCGCTCTGCGATCCTTTCGTTTGCACTTCTGCTAAGCTAAAATACACTCCCAGTGGGAGGCGGCATAGCGTTTGCACGGCTGCTAAAAACTGCTAGCGAGCGAACAACTCGGAATGACCACCAATATGCAGAAATTGCCACGCCTTGTACTGGGGCCCATCTGATGTCTAGGCGGCCACTCCAGTATCACCGCATCCTCAGGGGGCTTTTACGATTGTCCCTCTATACGCAGGTCTCTGAGAGGCGTATGGTTTAAGCTGTTTATTATTTCAAGATTTGGACACATGCGTAGTGCCATGAAATAGTAAGTGTTGTGGCCCTGTGTCATAAATAAATTACTATTGCCCCATAATATAATTATGAAATAATGCTAAAATAATATTGCCCTCACAATATAATCACACCTTCATTTGCCCACCACCTATATTCATAAAATAATTCTGCACCCAAACAATAAATAAAAAAATCTTACTCATTGTTTTTGCCCCCCAATTTACTTATTGTGCCTCCTCTTATGCTCTTACGGGCCAGATTGCTGAGACCGCGTTTGGCATGAGCAATTTTCACCTTTTACTTCTTCTTCTGCTGGTGGTTTCCCAAAGCGCAGTTTGTTAAACGTCACAGTTAAAAATTAAGATGATGGTTTCTAATGAGGCTCGTTATTAAACGGCGTTTATCTGGCTTTTATTTTTCTAGGGGTTTGTAATCTACCTAAAAGAAATGGCAAAAAACTTTGGCTTTACAAAACCGCCCTTTCGTGACTCCCGTAACTTCTAGCCAGGATTTGACTAATGTTGCTCTCCGTACAGTAAAATCAATACGCGTGTTTATATTTGCACTGTCCAACGAGCATTAGATTTCAGTATTTCGCCTGAGATGTCACTTGATTTTAGTTGTACAAACTTGCAATCAATTCAGGCCTGTAAACTTGCTGACGGCTTGATCCGTGAGTCATTATATCCTATATTCGTCATTCCTTATGTTGATCTCTAAGCACTTGAGACTTTTCTAAAAACCCTGAGAAGTTTTATTACAGTATATGTGATGCTTAGTACTGTATCTGGGAGCCAGTTAGTGTTGTTCCTTTGATTTAATGTTTTATGCCTACAGATTATTATACAAATTGTATAATACAGTAAATACTTACGTGCAATGGGGGGGGCTGCACTCTAACCATTAATTACGCTATAAGCCGCCTTATAATGGGGGTCATTCCGAGTTGTTCGCTCGCAAGCTGCTTTTAGCAGCTTTACACACGCTAAGCCGCCGCCTACTGGGAGTGAATCTTAGCTTCTTAAAATTGCGAACGAAAGATTCGCAATATAGCGAAAAGACATCTCTGTGCAGTTTCTGAGTAGCTCCAGACTTACTCGGCATCTGCGATCAGTTCAGTGCTTGTCGTTCCTGGTTTGACGTCACAAACACACCCAGCGTTCGCCCAGACACTCCTCCGTTTCTCCAGCCACTCCCGCGTTTTTCCCAGAAACGGTAGCGTTTTTTCGCACACACCCATAAAACGGCCAGTTTCCGCCCAGAAACACCCACTTCCTGTCAATCACATTACGATCATCAGAACGAAGAAAAAACCGTGAGTAAAAAACCTAACTGCATAGCAAATTTACTTTGCGCAGTCGCACTGCGGTTATTGCGCATGCGCACTAAGCGGAAAATCGCTGCGATGCGAAAAAATTTACAGAGCGAACAACTCGGAATGACCCCCATTGTTTCTGCACAAACCTCGTAAGGTTGCAAGCAGGAACAAGTAAAGAAACCCTGTTTTAAGTTAACTCCATGTGATTAGCCTAAAGAACTGTGGGGGTAATTCAGGCCTGATCGCTGCTGTGCGTTTTCACACGGTGGGCGATCAGGTCTGAACTGCGCAGCATCTCAGCCCAGTGATCGCTGGGCGGGAAGGGGCGGGCCGGCGGTGTTGGGCTGCCGTTTTGGGGGCGCTGTCCAGGCAACGCAGGCGTGCCCGGACCGTGCGGAGGGCGGGCCTCGGCGGCTGCATGATGTCACAGGCAGCCGCTGCGACCCGAAGAGCGAAGGGTAGCTCCCTGCCAGCGCACAATGCCGGCGTGCAATGCTTTTGTACCTGTGCGGCGGGGTGGGGGGGGGGGGAGGGGCCAGACATGCGGGACGGACTAGCCCTGTACTGGGCGTCCCCCCGCATGTCAGGGTGGCTGATTGTAGTTTGCACGGCTACGGTCTGAATTAGGCCCTGTGTGCCTTGTTCAGGTTTGTTAGCAAACCAAAAAAGTAGACTAATGGGCAAAACCACGTGCAGTGCAGGTGGGGCAGATGTAACATGTGCAGAGAGAGTTAGATTTGGGTGGGGTGAGTTCAATCTGAAATCTAAATTGCAGTGTAAAAATAAAGCAGCCAGTATTTACCCTGCACAGAAACAATATAACCCACCCAAATCTAACTCTCTCTGCACATGTTACATCTGCCCCACCTGCAGTGCACATGGGCCCTCATTCCGAGTCGTTCGCTCGGTAATTTTCATCGCATCGCAGTGAAATTCCGCTTAGTACGCATGCGCAATATTCGCACTGCGACTGCGCCAAGTAATTTTACAATGAAGATAGTATTTTTACTCACAGCTTTTTCTTCGCTCCGGCGAACGTAGTGTGATTGACAGGAAATGGGTGTTACTGGGCGGAAACACAGCGTTTTAGGGGCGTGTGGATAAAAACGCTACCGTTTCCGGAAAAAACGCAGGAGTGGCCGGAGAAACGGGGGAGTGTCTGGGCGAACGCTGGGTGTGTTTATGACGTCAAACCAGGAACGACAAGCACTGAACTGATCGCAGATGCCGAGTAAGTCTGAAGCTACTCAGAAACTGCTACGAGATGTGTAATCGCAATATTGCCAATACATCGGTCGCAATTTTAAGAAGTTAAGATACACTCCCAGTAGGCGTAGGCTTAGCGTGAGCAACTCTGCTAAATTCGCCTTGCGAGCGATCAACTCGGAATGAGGGCCATGGTTTGGCCCATTAGTGTGCATTTTTGGTTATCTAATAAACCTGAATAATCCCCCGTGTTCCGTACACTCTTAAATGATATCGGCATGATTTGCTGTATAGCAATGACAAATTGTGCTGGTGGTCTAATGTGTGTACTCCAGGGACGTGCAGTCAGGGGAGGCAGTGCCTCCCCTGTGATAAGAAGATACTTATGACACATATTCTGTGTCATAAGTATCTTCTTTATTGAATCCTAATCATTTTTCTGCTTTAAAGTACTTTGGGAGGCACTGATAGCAGTGCCTCCCGTGGATAATGGGAACGGGGACAGTGCGGGGGGCGGAGCCTAGCACTGGGCTGTAAAAGCCCATGAAAAACCATAGGGAAAGTGGCACTGTTCCAAGTGCCTCGCTGACAGGGACACCACCCCCATGTCAGCGAGGCACCTGTGATTGGACAGCGGATCCAGGGCTGGATCCACTTGTCCAATCATCCACATGCGGCGCTGGAGGCGGCGGGTCCCGGCATTAATGATAGCCGGGAGTAGCGGTGGGCCTTCAGCGTGTGCGGCTCCCCCCCCCCCCCCCCGTCCTCCTGCTCCGGCTCCCGCTCACTTCACTACCAGCAGCGGCGGTCACCTCACTACCAGCAGCGGCGGTCCTGCGGAGCGTGCAGCTCTCCCCCCGTCCTCCCCTTCTGGCTCCGTCCTCCCGATCACCTGACAGGCAGCAGCGGTGGCCGCACAGTACGTGCGGCTGTCCTCCTCCGCCGGCTCCAGCAGCAGGTTAGTTCTTGTTCTCTCTCTCTCTCTCTCTCCCTCCCTCCCTGGATCATATGACAGTATAATGTTCATTTTTACAGGTGCCTCTACCCCTTTGGATTCTACTGGACAAGTGGACGTGACCGGCGTGGGATGTAGGTAAGTCATCTCTCTCATTTTTACAGGTACCTCTTTGGATTCTACTGGACAAGTGGACGTGATTCTCGGCGTGGGATGTAGGTAAGTATGTGTGAGTGTGTAAGTGTGTTTTAATAAAATTTTACAGTCACGGTGTGTGTGTTTGTGTTTTTATTTGGGTATTTTTTGTTGTTGTAGAACTACAGGTACCAGCGAGCCCGTTATTTCCCCGCCTGCTGGTACTTGAGGTTCTCCAAGTACCAGCAAGCGGGGGAGGCTTGCTGGGCCTTGTAGTTCCACAACAAAAAACAATATTCTTTTTTTACACACATGGCTATCAGCCCGGCACCCACCGCCCAGGGGTGCTGGGGACAGCCTCGGGCTTCACCCCTGGCCCTTGGGTGCGTGGAGGGGGGGGACCCCTTGATTTAAGGGGTCCCCACTCCTCCAGGGTACCCCGGCCAGCGGTGACTAGTTGGGGGGGTAATGCCACGGCCGCAGGGACCTACATAAAAGTGTCCTTCGGCTGTGGCATTATCTCTCTGACTAGTGGAGCCCGGTGCTGGTTTTAAAAATACGGGGGACCCCTACATCTTTTGTCCCCCATATTTTTGGAACCAGGACCGGACTAAGAGCCCGGTGCTGGTCGTCTAAATATGGGGAACCCCTGTCCATTTTTCCCCCCAGTATTTAAACAACCAGGTCTGGCTCAAAGAGCCCGAGGCTGGTTATACTTAGGAGGGGGGACCTCACACATTTTTTTTTATTTTTTTTTAACCCATTCAGACCCTTCTCCATTAAGTTAATGGAAGCCCTGGACAACAGAATTGCATTCATGTCCTCCTCCCACTCCCTTCCCAGTCCCAAACACTAATTTTATTTTTTTTTCTATAAAAATGTACAATATATCACAAGCATGATGAGCAGGCAGGCAGCGGGCATTGGCAGCATCGGACTGAGATAGAAATTAGTGGCGGAGGGCTGGGTCAGTTGATTATGGGCGAGTTTGTAAGCCATTGTCAGTGGCAGCGGGTACCGGCTCAGAGGCAGTAGCGGGCATTGGCTAGGGGTCATCGGCAGGATTCGGCGGACATTATGGCTGTAGTGCCTCTCTAGCCACTGACCTCACCGCACGCCACTGGTGTACTCGTGACTGCACGCTCCTGAGGGTCGCATGCAACATCTGCTGGTTGGCCGTGGTAACCAGAAGACGTCGTGTATGATCAGGAGCAGTGTGATGAAGGATGGAGCGAGATATCATTACATTGTTTAGTGTGTACTGGCCATATGGCATGGTGCGGGGGGTGAAGGGTAATCCCCCTGACCATCTGCGTGATTGCTGGTCATCCTATGGTGTACCCAGCCTTCACCCGCGAAAGCACACAAGGCGCAATTCTGATTTGGACGCAAAAGTGCGGAAATCCATGGCAGCCACATTTAGGGCGTAATTCAGAGCTGATTGCTGTGCTGCAAATTTGCAGCAGTTTGCAATCAGATAGTCGCCGCCCAGGGAGAGTGAAAACCCGCCCCGTGCAAGTGTGCAAATGCATGTGTACGCTGTGCAAAAATTCTGCCAGACAGCGGACATCTGCAAATCTGTTCGCTACTCACTCACCATCGAATGATTTTTCCAGTCTGTGCAGTGTGTGTGCGCAGCCCAGGACTTACTCCTACAGTGCAATACAAACAGGCTGATCGGGGCCGGAGCTGACGTCACACACCCTCCCTGAAAACGCTTGGGAATACCTGCGTTTTCCCTGACACTCCCAGAAAATGGCCAGTTACCACCCACAAACGTCCTCTGCCTGTCAATCACCTTGCGATCGACATTTTTGCACCATACTGTCACTGTTTGGCGACGCACCTGCGCATTGCGGTGCATACACATGCGCAGTCATCCCATAATCGGTCAATTCGCACAGCAGCAATCCGGTCTGACTCGGGCCCTTAATACCTTTGGCTAATGCAAGTACATATCCATATGTGCAAGCGTGTGTGCGTCTTCATAATCATGTAAACTTCTGTGTACATCCACGTACATTGTATTCCTCTATGACTGTTAAAGGACGCTGTTCAACACAGTTTGAGAAATCCGAATGGGAGCAATACGTACGTTGTGTATAATACAAAGAAATAGATGTATTATGTGATACTTTTTATTCCAGGCGATGAAGCTTGTTTACCGTCTCTGATGTTGCTTCTTCGCCCCTTTGTGTCTCTACTAGATAGACATTACTATTTTTACATTAAGCTGTGTCTACATTACTGGAGGCGTTGGGCATGGACCTTGTGTGTTCCCGCAATCTCTGGCTTAAGGCCATACTTGCCTACTCTCCCGGAATGGCCGGGAGGCTCCTGAAAACCGGGTGACCCTCCCGGCCCCCCGGAAGAGCAGGCAAGTCTCCCAATTCTTAAATTCCCCCCTGCCCAACCGCCCACTTTGTGAGTAAAGTGGGCGGTCCGGGCAGTCGATGACGCGATTCTTGTTGAATCGCGTCATCATAGCCACGCCCCCGTGCAGTATAATACTGGTAGTAGCGGCGTTACAGAGCGAGGGGCGTGGCTTAAAGGACATCCCACTGTAACCACGCCCCGAGCTGCCTCTGTCCCGTCCCTGAACCGCCTCCACTCCGCCCCCTCTGCTCTTCATTGTCCTGCCCCGCCCCCCTGCTGAGCCGACCTGGCTGCTCTCTCCCGGAGAGAGCAGCCAGGAAGTAGGTAAGTATGCTTAAGGCGCCAAGTGTAGCAAACAGTAGATACTTAGCATCTTGTGGCATGGAGCCCTGGAACGCCCGTAGATAGGACACAGAGGGGTCTATTCATTAAGCAGTGAAAAGTGTGGAGAAGTGAGCCAGTAGAGAAGTTGCCCTTGGCAACCAATCAGCTGCTCTGTATTATTTTATAGTATGCAAATTATAATTGTTACTTCAATGCTGATTGGTCGTAACTGGCTCACTTCTCCACTGGCTCACTTCTCCGCACTTTTCACTGCCTCATGAATAGACCCCATAGTCACACGGAGCAGCTTCGCCGACAGAAATCATGAAGTCTTATTTTACACCCGTCGCTTCTACAGTATTGCAGCCGTATCATTGACTATAGAATGTTCTACATTGTCGTCTGCATTTCTGTGGCAGAAATATTCCTGCACAATGCCAAGGTCGTTGCTTCTCTATGCGCCCTTTGGTGCATCCATTAACTTTATAGTTCATAATCAATAGGAACTAATGAGTTATTGTATAATGCACGGATGACATTCCGCATCGATTTCTCTCTCTTTTGTTTAACTGTGTCAGATTATCTTTTAGGATTAATATCGCGCATCCTTCTCTTTTCCATGCACTTTATTACAACTTACAAAGTCAAAAATAAAAAAACAATCATACCCTTTGGATTTTACAGTGTCCTGATTGCCAGCTCACTGGGGGATCATTCTGTAAGCTGAGCCAATCGCTGCTTCTCTTCGCTATATCTGTACAATTCAAAAGCATTTGGTAGGTTATTTGGCTGCTGACAGAAATAGGCTTTAGTGTTTGTGACCCTGTGTGGTAGGGATTTAGGGGTTGGGTTCGGTTTGCCGGTGGTCAGAATACCGATTGCGGCATCCCAATGGTCACAATCCTGACAGGGAAAGGTAAGTATACTTACCTTTCCACCCTGGCACCCTATCCCACCCTCCTGGCAGCCTAACCCTCAGCAGTGGTGCCTAACCCTCCCCTCCCCGCAGCCTAAACCTAATGCTCCAATGGGGCAGGAAGTGACATGAATGTTTCCAGTATTCCCTGTACAGTGCACTGCGTAATATGGCGGCTGTGCAAGGCTGTATTAATGTCTAGGCACAATGGGCAGCTGCCCAGGGCCCCACAGTTATAGGGGCCTTGAGCAGGGGCAGGTGGTGGTCACGCAATCAGATCAGCCAGGCAGCCTTCTCTTCTTGCCTCCCAGCCTGCAGCCAGACAGTGAATGTCTATCAGCATGCTAATTGGTGGATGGTTGGAGATATCCACCAATCAAAGTGCTGACCGCCATTCACTGTATGTAAGCATGTGGAGACACATCGCAGGACCGCAGGAGCGGCATGTTAGGATTTTTTTTCCATTGGTTACCTTGAATGGGTAGTTAGGGGCCCAGTGCATTGCTTTGCTCAGGACCTAGAATGCTGTCAAGATGGCCCTACAGACGTGCCAATCATACAAATGCATATACACAGCTTCAATATCAACCAGAACCCTATATGTGTGGAGTTTATATGTTTTCATCGCATTTGCATGGGTTACCTGGGTGCTCCGGTTTCCTCCCGTTATCCAAAAATATACTGGCATTTTAACTGGCTTCTGACAAGAAATAACCCTTGTGTACAGTATGTGTCTGCCATGTTATAGGAAATATAGGGCCTAATTCATCTGAAGAAAAAGACACCTCCTGCCGGTATAACAGATCAGAGTGCTGCATCCAAAGAAGCAGCATCAAATCACCACCTCATCCATCAGTCGCAGCCCTCAACCATCTGAACAAGTGTAAGCTTACTCAGATTTGCCGCCAAAACTTCCCTCAGCATGCCTACAAAATGGGGGGAAGGGACACCGCTGTTTTGTAAAATGGACACTGTTGCGACATCCCTCTCTGCCCCCAAATGGCTGCGGCCTTTCAGTCTATGGCATCCAGGGCAGTGACATTGCAACCCTTGGGCACTGCACCCCACGGCCCGTGCACAGTCCCCAAAACATTGGTCATTGCACCACTTGGAGACTGCATCCAGCAATGAATCTGACCGAGTGTCGGATTGGGGCATGAAGGGCACAGAATGCACTTGTAGGGGCCCATGTGGCCGGCCACCACAGAGGGTTGGCTAACCATTAGGAGTACATGGTCTGGGCTTCTTGATTAATATACACAGTAAATACTGCTAATGCAGGCCAGGCCAACCTGTGGCTCTCCAGATGTTGTGAAACTACACATCCCAGCATGCCCTGCCACGGTTTTAGCATTCCTTAATAGCAAAACTGTGGCAAAGCATGATGGGACTTGTAGTTTTACAACAGCTGGAGAGCCACAGGTTGGCCAGGCCGGTGCTAGTGCATGCATGATAATGTACCAGATTAATAACAACAATGCACTGTATAAAATACACCATAGTCCTGTGCAGTATACATATGTATTTATCATTTAAGTGCACAGTCTTTAACCTGATCCCTCGAGGAGTCGGTGGGCCCTCAGGCAGTGGTGCCTTCCGGAGGTTTCCTGTGTCCTCCTTTGGGCCAGTCTGACCCTGATCTGGCCCATAGAGTGTCAGCTCCAGTGGGGCATTGGCCCTCATTCCGAGTTGATCGTAGCTGTGCAAAATTTTGCACAGCTACGATCATCTTTCCTGACATGTGGGGGGACGCCCAGCATGTCAGTCCGGTCCCCCTCGCCAAAGTGCAAAGGCATCGTACAGCGGTCCCCCTCGCTCCCTGGCCCGCATGGCTGCGTATGACATCACGCAGCCGCTGCGGCCCACCCCCCGTTTGGTCCAGCCACGCCTGCATTGGCCGGACCGCGCCTACGAAACGGCGGGCAAACGCCGCCGTTTCGCCCCCTCCCGTCCATCGATCGCCTCTGCCTGTCAATCAGGCAGAGGCAATCGCTATCCTGCTACGACCTTCGGCCGTCCCACATGCGCAGGTGCACTATGGCGCCTGCGCATGCGCCGCAGGGACCCTTTCGCTCTGCTGCGTTAAAACGCAGCGAGCGAACGGGTCGGAATGACCCCCAATGACTCATAATATGTGTGCGTTATATAAATAATAAAGGGAAAAATACTGTCTTACATTATAAAATTATTAATAAAAGTTAAATCTTTAATGTGTAATTAAGCACAAAAAGAAATACAAAATAAGTTTTGTATGTTAAATTAAATTACATTTTTTTTAATAAAAGCATTCATCTTTTACCCCATTAAAAATTAAATTGTGCATCTTCTTTCCGTAGTAGTTAAAAAGAAAATGTCAGATTACTAATGGGCATACACAGCTGCAACTTGCTATATCTGTAATGAAACTGACTTACTGTAAGAGCTATCAGCTGGAGGGGGTCAATGCACAATCAGCCAATAACTGCATATTGTAACATCCAGGACCGTCTAGACCAGACAAGGGCCCCTATAATAGGGGGTGGGGGGAGTGACCAGGGGGCAGAAGTATTGAGCCTTGGAAAAAATATACAACACACGGACCCTGATAGGAAAATAAAAAAGAGAAACATTCGCCCCCACAGGAAAACAACATAAAACACATTGATCCACACAGGAAAACAAAATGAAACACACATTAGCTGCCCAGCCCCCACAGAAGGCTGTCCTGTCAGTAGGACTGCAGAGAAGAGCACCCAGTCCCTCCGGCACTCTCAACGTCACCACCAGCAAGTGTGGAAGTATCGTACATCGGCGATGCTTTCGCACCTGACGAGTAGTTTCTTATGTAATGCCATTGATAAATCTATTGCCACTGGTGAATATATTGCCACTGGGGACGAGGGTACTGCGTAATGTTACAATGGGGATATATGTACTCTGCAGGCTTTTTTCTTTTGTTTTCCAACAAAACATTTAAATATGCTTTTAAAAATATGTTACTAGGTTAAATGAAAGAAATCGGCAATGTCGTTGTTTCTAGAACAAATAATCATCAGTTAAGTTTAATGATTACTTTGTTGACTTATTATGTCAATCTTTACACTGCTTGGAAATAAGCTGGTGTCTAATAAATACTGTAATCAAGTATTTGACTTATCAAAGCATTTGACACAATGGGGGAGATTCAATTGTTTGAAAAGTCAGTTGGGTGTCTGTTTTTTCCTATCTAATAGACAGGAAAAAACAGACTCCCAACCGACTTTTCAAACAATTGAATTCCCCCCAATGAGTCATCTGGAGATATTTGGCGTACAGACGTCACCTCTAGCTACAAGGCAATGTCACAGGTACAGTTCCAGACTGCTCTTTTTGCCATTTGTTCTGAATTCATATGAACAACATGTTAGTGTTTTGTGCAGTGCTTAGTATTCCATAAGATACTGTAATGTACGAGGCTCCACAAGCTATAGCCTCTGTCAGACTGACGGCCCGTACGGGGTGTTACAGCTGATTGATAAGAAGAAATTGCTGCACATATTCTAGGTCATGGTACTATGTAGAGTAGAGAGCTGTGCCTAATTATAGAAGTTAGCCTAATTTTTGTGCCCCCAATTTCCGTGTTATTTTTTTTTTTGAATGAACATGTCATCCATTCTCTACTCATTCGTGTGAATAAAATTGAGAAAAAAAATAATAAGTAGATTTGCAATTAAAACACATGGGGGGTCATTCCGTGTTGATCGCTCGCTAGCTACTTTTAGCAGCCGTGCAAACGCATAGTCGCCGCCCACGGGGGAGTGTATTTTCACTTTGCAAGTGTGCGAACACGTGCACCCGAGCAGGATGAAAACGTTTTTTGCAGTTTCTGAGTAGCTCTGTACTTACTCAGCCGCTGCGATCACTTCAGTCGTTTTGGTCCCGGAATTGACGTCAGACACCCGCCCTGCAAATGCCTGGACACGCCTGCGTTTTCCCAAACGCTCCCAGAAAACGGTCAGTTGACACCCATAAACGCCCTCTTCCTGTCAATCTCCTTGCGATCGGCTTTGCGAATGGATTTTTTGATAAATCCATCGCCCAGCAACGATTCGATTTGTACCCGTACGACGCGCCTGCGCATTGCGGTGCATACGCATGCGCAGTAGTAACCTTATTGCTGTGCTGCGAAAAATGGCAGCGAGTGATCAACTCGGAATGACCCGGAAGGTTAAAATTAATGGCGTGTGTGTGTGTCAGCCCGTAACGCGTTTCTGGTTCATCTTTCATTTGTACAATATGTGATGCTTCTATTGCAGTTTGTTGATATAGGGGGGAGATTTATTAAACATCAGAGAGTGGAGAGAGATAAAGTACCAGCCAAACAGCTCCTGTCAGCCTGTAACATGGCAGTAGGAGCTGATTGGTTGGTACTTTATCTCTCTCTCTCTCTGCTTTATACCTCTCCAAGGTTTGATACCTCTCACCCACGGTGTAGTAATACATTTTTCTATATTAAGGTAGATAAGGTCATAGGTTAAAGTGGGCTCTTTGCCAGACAGTGGAATTGGCGTCTTCCGAGTAGTAACCAGTATACAAGGAAATGCAGGATATTGATGCAGTAGAACTGAAGACACCATTTGAAGCAGAGATCATGCTACTGCACTAGGTTCAGCCTCTACAGAAGTGCGGGTCCGGTGATGCGCGTCCACCATCTTGTGCGTATGAGCTGTCAAACACACATGGGGGGTAATTCCAAGTTGATCGCAGCAGGAAATTTTTTAGCAGTTGGGCAAAACCATGGCCCTCATTCCGAGTTGATCGGTCGCAAGGCGAATTTAGCAGAGTTACACACGCTAAGCCGCCGCCTACTGGGAGTGTATCTTAGCATCTTAAATTTGCGACCGATGTATTGTATTCGCAATATTGCGATCACAAACTACTTAGCAGTTTTAGAGTAGCTCCACACTTACTCTGCCTGTGCGATCAGTTCAGTGCTTGTCGTTCCTGGTTTGACGTCACAAACACACCCAGCGTTCGCCCAACCACTCCCCCGTTTCTCCGGCCACTCCTGCGTTTTTTCCGGAAACGGTAGCGTTTTCAGCCACACGCCCATAAAACGCCGTGTTTCCGCCCAGTAACACCCATTTCCTGTCAATCACATTACGATCGCCGGAGCGATGAATAAGCCGTGAGTAAAAATACTTTCTTCATAGCAAAGATACTTGGCGCAGTCGCAGTGCGAATATTGCGCATGCGCACTAAGCGGAATTTCACTGCGATGCGATGAAAAATACCGAGCGAACGACTCGGAATGAGGGCCCATGTACACTGCAGAGGAGGCAGATTTAACATGTGCAGAGAGAGTTAGATTTGGGTGGGGTGTATTCAAACTGAAATTTAAATTGCAGTGTAAAAATAAAACAGCCAGTATCTACCCTGCACAGAAACAAAATAACCCACCCAAATCTAACTCTCTCTGCAAATGTTATATCTGCCCCCCCCCCCCCCCCCCCCCTCCAGTGCACATGGTTTTGCCCAATTGCTAAAAAACTTGCTGCTGCGATCAACTCAGAATTACCCCCATGGTCAATAAAACAAAGCGTGGTGGACCAGCATCAATGGGTCCCACCCCATATTTTGCATGTTGATGCCGTGTTGCACCACTAGATGTAGTAAGGCATTTGGTGGTATATTTACTAACAGCAGATTGTCTGCGGATGTGACCACTGGATTTAAAACGGCAACAGTGACTCAACATTAACGCCAGGCGTGTATTCCATTTCTTACCACTATATTGCCATTTTAAAATCCAGTGGTCGCTTTACAAATCCGCTGTATAGTTAATACACCATTTGGCGTCGTTGGTTCATGCCTTCACTGGAGGTCATGCATTATGAAATGTAAAACGGCCACGCTGTACTGCAAAGGCATTTTGTTTGTTTTATTATATGAGACTGACGATTACTGAGGATTGGGACTGTGTCACTGGCATGTTGCTGTTCGTGACTCCCATTATCGGCTGACGAAACTTATTTCCTGATTTGATGGATGTCATGGCAAATACAGTATGTCATGATGCAAGTAGAAATAAAAATAAAAAAAAGGAAAAAGCCGAACTAAATATGTGGGCAGCTGGGTGGAGGGCAGCAGGCTGGCTCCAGGAGACTTACCCACTCTTCCAGGCGTCCGGGGGCACCACATGGTTTTCAGGAGCCTACTGGCTGTTCTGGGAGAGTAGGCACGGATGTTTCCAAGGCTTAAATACATAAGCCTTTTAATCATAACTTCACCTACAAGTACTACAAATCAGGTTTACAGCAAAGCACTCTGTCAACATTTAACCGCTGCCTGTCTGTAGGGGTCCGGGACTGAGGGTCGACAGCACAAAGGTCGACACACCTTAGGTCGACGCCAATTGGTCGACACACCTTAGGTTGACATGGACAAAAGGTCGACAGGAACAAGGTCGACATGGAAAAAGGTCGACATGGTTTTTTAATGGTTTTTTTTTGTGTCGTTTTCTTCGTAGAGTGACCTGGAACCCCAATTAGTGCACCGCGTCCCCTCGCATGGCTCGCTTCGCTCGCCATGCTTCGGGCATGGTGCCTTCGCTCTGCTACCGCTTCGCTCGGCACACTTTACCGTTCCAATCGTAGTCCACGTGGATCGTTAAGTATGAAAAGGTTCAAAAAAATAAAAAAATAATGGAAAACTCATGTCGACCTTTTTCCATGTCGACCTTGTTCCTGTCGACCTTTTGTCCATGTCGACCTTTTGTCCACGTCGACCTAAGGTGTGTCGACCAATTGGCGTTGACCTAAGGTGTGTCGACCTTTGTGCTGTCGACCTGGAGTCCGGATACCCTGTAGGGGAAGCAGCCATTTTGGGGATGAAGTGATGCATTGTGGGACGTGCCTCTGTGAGGTCACCAATGATTAGTGACATGATTGGTGCATTTTAACATATCTTTGGAAATATTGTTATAGTTGATAGGGGTATGACTTAGACATCCTCTTTATGATACAGTCATTTATCTGCTGCCCCTGCCTAGAACTGTTCGCTGGAAAGGCTTATGCGCTACCACTGGCAGAATAAAACACATAGGGCCAGGTGCTTGTACATATGTTGGCAAAGCGTGTCCTACGTATGTTCACACAGCACACGCTCCAGGACTGAGCGGACGCCGGTGCGAGCATTTCAGAGTCATACACAGATGATTAGACACAAACCCCAAATAATGCTACAGAGATGTATCAGACCTTCTAAAGCTTCCAGCTATCAATTTAAAAAAAAAGTACTTTTTATTAGTTGCTATGGGCAACATCTTCACTTGTCCTCTTTCTTATTTGAAGCTGTTTTCTCCATACAGTATTGTTGAGGATTTAATCCAACTTCCTCTTCTACCTCAATCGCCCTCATTGTGCATTTTGTATTCTGTATTTTAATCAATTATGTAGTGCAATTTCATGAAGGAAAATTATGTAATGATTCCATTTCATGGAAGAAGAAATGAATTATTAGCTTTATATGCGCGGAAGATTTTTTTTTTTTTTTTTTAATTCAAAAGAAATATATTTTCAGAAATATTAAAATAATAACCAAGGTTTGAATTCAATTGCCGGTGAAGGGTGCAAATTGCCGTTGCCACGGTGTTTAATAGCATCCTACAGCAGCACTGCTCGCACCCTTCAAACGACCGGTTCCCCCTGATTTGCTCAAAAGAGCTTGCTACCCTATGGGGTATTGGACACTTTTGAGGAGGATCCTGCTGCAGTAAAGTGCGTACAGATGCAGCCGGGTGAAGGGTTTGCCCGGCAATTGATTTCCCCCCCCAAGAGTGAAAAAGGAATCAAGTTTGTCCCAGTGAACGTGTCCTACGGGTTGGCTCATGATCAGACGTAGAAATGTACAGAAGGGTATGACAATGATATACAAAGGACAATGCATTTTTGTTTCAATGTTATTTTACTTAAGTTTGACTAAGGTTAGAGAACAGTATTGTTTTCCTTCATTTTTCTCTTGCTCATCCCAGTGTTCCTCCATTTTTATTGTAATAAAGTATTTATTTAAAGGTTTTGAAGGTTTCACAAACATACCACAAATAGATCAAACCACAAAAAAACAAATGTGATATCAAAAATCATATTATTATTACCAGTTATTTATTATATAGCACACACATATTCCGCAGCGCTTTACAGAGAATATTTGGCCATTCACATCGGTCCCTGCCCCAGTGGAGCTTACAATCTATATTCCCTATCACATGTACACACACACACATTCATACTAGGGTTAATTTTTGTTGGGAACCAATTAACCTACCAGTATATTTTTGGATTGTGGGAGGAAACCGGAGTACCCGGAGGAAACCCACGCAAGTACGGGGAGAATATACAAACTCCACACAGTTAGGGCCATGGTGGGAATCGAACCCATGACCTCAATTCTGTAAGGCAGTAATGCTAACCATTACACCATCCGTACTGCCCCAATAATACATATAATATAATACAACTCAAACTACTGAACTTATGAGCTAAGGTTAGAGATAGGAAAAAGGAAAGAATGAAGAGAAAGAAACAGATAATGGGAGAAAGCTGAGGAAAGAGAGGAGAGGAAGGCTGAGGGGGATATATGAAATCTAGCTGAATGTAACTCAGATACGGCAGGCCAGGAACACCAGGTTCTCACAATTTTAAAGTGAGAATATAGCAGCCAATCAAATCATCAGACATTCACAGTAGCACATAGTATTTCAGATAGAAACATAGAATTTCACGACAGATAAGAACCACTTGGCCGATCTAGTCTGCCCATTTTTTTTACCATATTTTATTTTTTATCTCAAACCTTATTTGATCCTTATTTCTTTGTAAGGATATCCTTATGTCTATCCCATGCATGTTTAAATTGCTATACAGTCTTAGCCTCTACCACCTCTGGTGGGATGTTATTCCACTTGTCAACTACCCTTTCTGTGAAGTCATTTTTCCTCAAATTTCCCCTGAACCTCCCCCCCTCCAGTCTCAGCGCAAGTCCTCGTGTCCTATTGCTTCTCTTCATTTGGAGAATGTTTCCCTCGTGGACTTTGTTAAAACCCTTGATATATTTGAACGTTTCTATCATGTCCCTTCTCTGCTCCAAACTATACATAGTGAGATATTTTAGTCTTTCTGGGTATGTTTTGTGATGTAGGCCATGCACCATTTTAGTTGCCCTTCTTTGTACAGTCTCTAATATATTAATATCCTTTTGAAGATATGGCCTCCAGAACTGAACACAGTATTCTAGATGAGGCCGTACCAACGACCTATACAGTGGCATTGTTACTTCTTTCTTTCAGCTGCTGATTCCTCTCCCAATGCAGCCAAGCATCTGACTAGCCTTCCTCATTGCCTTGTTACATTGCTTACCTTCCTTTATGTCACCTGACGTAGTGACTCCTAGATCCCTTTCCTCCTTAGTAGTTTCCAGTATAGTGCCATTTATACTATATTTAGCCTTTGGATTTTTGAGACCCAAGTAAATGATTTTGCATTTTTTGGCATTAAACTGTAATTGACACACTCTTGACCATTCCTCTAGTCTACCTAGATCCTCAATCATTTGTTTTACCCCTCCTGGTGTGTCTACCCAGTTGCATACCTTTGTGTCATCTGCAAAAATGCATACTTTCCCTTTAATGCCATTTGCAATGTCACCAATAAAGATATTAAAAAGCACTGGTCCAAGTACAGATCCCTGGGGTACTCCACTGGTAACATTTCCCTCCTGTGAATGCACTCCATTTACTACAACTCTCTGTTTTCTATCCAGCAACCAAGATCTTGGAGCTAATTCAGGTTGGATTGCAAATTGCGATCCAACTGGAATTATTGTGATTGCCCGCAGGTGTATGCGCCTGCACTTTCTGCGGGGGCCGCAGAAAATGCCATGGAGGGGGGGGGGGCAATGCTCCTTTTCCAGGGCGGAGACAGAGCGTTGCGGTGGTGAAGCCGGCCAAATGGGGGATGGTGCGGCGCAAACTGGGGCGTGGTGGGGGCGTGATCGCAGCAGCTGCATGAAATCACACGCAGCCATCGTGATCGGGAACATGGCGACGGGCCTCCTATAGGCGCAGCTAAACTGCGCCCGCAGGAGGTATCCCTAATTCCTGTATTGAAGCAGAAATTGCGATGCAATACTGAATTGCGATGCAATCGCAATTTCTGCTTCATCAAGGGGGGGAGGCAGTGGTCAGCATGCTGGGTGGCCTTGCCCTGCGAAGGCCGGCCCCCAGCATTCGATCCAATGGATTGCTAATTCTGCTAATTAGCAGAATTTGCAATCCCTTCTGAATTAGGCCCCTTATCCATGCAATAATCTTAGAATCTAATCCCAAACTTTCGAGTTTATTTAACAGTCTGCGATGTGGAACAATGTCAAAAGCCTTAAGGCCCATATAGACGGGCCGATGCGGGAGAGATATGTGCCAATCTAGCACCAGCGATAGCGATGCGCGGGGCTGCGCATCGCTATCGCTGTAGGGGGTACACACGGAGCGATAATGCTTAAATTCGAAGCAATCTAGTCAGATTGCTTAGAATATCGCTCCATGAGTACCCCCCTTTACTAAAGTCTAGATAAGCTATATCCATGGCCCCACCTTTATCCATCACTTTAGTCACACAGTCAAAAAAGTCAATAAGGTTTGTTTGACTTGATCTCCCCCCAGTGAATCCATGCTGTTTGGGATCCTGTTAATTGCTGGATTACAGATAATCTACAACTCTTTCTTTTAAGAGTGTTTCCATCAATTTCCCTACTACTGATGTAAGACTCACTGGTCTGTAGTTGTTTGCCCCTTCCTTGCTTCCACTTTTGTGCAGTGGGACTACGTTAACTCTTTTCCAGTCCTCTGGAATTACTCCTGTAGCTAATTACTGGTTGAATAATTCTGTTAATGGCGCTACCAGCACCTCTTGAAGCTCTTTTAGTATTCTTGGATGTATCCCATCTGGCCCCATAGATTTGTCCACTTTCAGCTTTGAGAGTTCTGTTAGGACCTGCACCTCTGTAAATGTACTTGTTTCGTTTTCCTAAATATCCCTGCAACTTAACTGTGGCCCATTCCCCTCTCTTTCAGTAGTGAATACTGAGCAAAAATAATTATTAAGATGATCTGCTATTACATTATCTCCCTTAACAAGACTACCAGTCTCTGTCTTTAGTTTTATTATTCAGCATTTTGGTTTTCTCCTTTCGTTTAAATATACCTAAAAACGTTTTGCCTCCGTTACCCACTGACTGGGCCATTTTATCCTCTTAGGGGTCTATTCAATTGAAGTCAGAACTGCTGTCTAGTCAGAAAGACGTCAGTTTCCGACTTTTTTAGGTTGAATCATGATTCAGCCTAATCAGTGGGGCTGCAGTTTTTCCCGACTTGTCGGAAAACATGTGGATCGGCGGATTAGCCACGGATCTACGTGTTTTGTCAAATTGGTGGCCAAATCCGACAGGTTTTTGGTCCGTTTTCGACAATGTCAATCCGACTTCTTTTAAAGTCGGATTGACATTGTCGAAAACGGCCAAAACCTGTCGGATTTGGCCTCAAATTTAATACTGAACTGTCGAATCCTTTCCATAGGAAAGGATCCGACATCAGTTGAATAGACCCTTTAGTCTCCTTCTGTCTAACAAGAAATATCTCTTTTGTGTCTGCTTATATTTCCTAAAAGCCATCTTTTCTGCTTTCACAATACTTTCTACTTCTTTCGCAAACCACACTGGCTTCCTTTTCCTTGTGCTTTTCCTAACACTTTTGATACAAAGGTCTGTTGCCTTTAGTATTGCTCTTTTTAATGTTTCCCACCTCTCCAGCACTGCTTCCAAGTTCCTCCACTCTGCCAAAGAATCACTTACACATTTTCCCATCCCTACAAAATCAGCCTTCCAAAAATCCAACACCTTTGTTTTTGTATGGGATGAGTCAGTCTCTGTCTTTACGCTGAACCATACTGCTTGATGATCACTGGATCCCAGATTTTCACCCACTTTGATGTCAGATATTCTGTCTCCATTTGTAAGTATTATGTCTAATATTGCGTCTTTCTGAGTGGGCTTCCTCACCAATTGGTGGAGGGATGCTCCCTTTTCATTTAAAATGTCCCTACTTCTAGTGGAACTACCAACAGACACATCCCAGTTCACATCTGGAATACTAAAGTCTCCCATGATTATTACCTCTCCTTTTAATGCCATTTTAGTTATGCCCTGCAATAGGTTCTTCTCCAGTTTCTCTTCCTGAGCTGGTGGCATGTAAATCACGCCAATACGAAGAATCGACTTATCCCTTGTTTCTATGGTCACCCAAAGGGCCTCAGTTTTTTTCTTCTTCAATACTTTGTATTAAGGTAGTATTTATCCTTTTTGTTACATAAATTGCTACCCCTCCTCCGATTCTTCCCATTGTCCTTCCTAAATAAAGTATATCCCGGTATAGCTATGTCCCAGTCATGATTTTCATTGCACCATGACTCTGTAATTGCCACAATATCTAGATCATCCCTTGTCATTATTGCAAATAGTTCTGGGATTTATTTCCTAAGCTCCTAGCATTTGCACACATAGCTTTTAGAGTTTTGTTTGTGCTTTTCCTGTTCCTAGCTGTGTTCATCTCTCTGCCTATGTTTATTTGTTTTTATCTGAATTATCTTGCTGTGGATATGCTTCCCATTCCCTTTGCCTGCAGAAACAATACCTCTGGGTTGGGGGAGGAGATTGCTTTGTTCCTATTTGGTTCACTGCCCCCTTTGTTAGAGTGTTCTGATCCTGACGGATGCAGTGACCTGACCGTTCCTATGAAAATGTTAGTAAGGACAGTGCTGACTATGACAGAGGCAGTGACATGATGTGAGGAGGGGAATGACGGAAGCAGGAAGCCGCAGACTGATAGTTATATAATGGGAGGAGCAGGGCCACCAGCAGCCCAGGGTATATCAGGAGATAAGTGATGGGTTTAGTGAGGACAGGGCTGTATCCAGGGGCTTTTTAAGAGAGGAGGGGACCCGCGTGCAGCCTCATATGTGGGCCCTTTCCTCTCCGGTAGCTATTAGACTCTGGAGGAAGCAGGAAGTTGCAAACTGATCGTTATATAGTGGAAGGAGCAGGGTCCCCCAGCAGCACAGAGTATATCAGCAGATGAGTGATGTGTCAGTAAGGACAGGACTGCATGTGACAGGGGCAGTAACATGATGTGAGGAGGGGAATGGAGGCAGCAGGAAGTCATAGACTGAGTGAGGTATATAGTGGAAGGAGCAGGGTCCCCTGCCTCACAGAGTATATCAGGAGATGAGTGATGTGTTACTAAGTACATAGCTGCAGTGACACGGGCAGTGACATGATGTGAGGAGGGGAACAGAAGCAGCAGGAAGCCACAGATTAGGGAGATATATATAGTGAAAGGAACCACAGAAAGTAGTGATACAGTATGAGGCTACTGGCAAACTAATGCAGGAATAAATCTAACCTGTTTAAAGTAAATAGACAAATTATGTGAAAGCTTAACTACTTTAAATTGTCAAAATACACTTTTGATGCACTTCTACAAATCTATGTGTTAAAGTAAATTAGTTTAATATAGCAGAGTTTGTGTCTTATTGCCTATTGTGTTTAAGCTAGCTTTCTGCAGATATATGGCATAATATCATGCACTTTACGGGTTATTCGGGTGGCTGTAAATGGTAACCGCTTCTTTCCAGCTGCCAGAGAGCGCCGCCAACCACTGAGAGGCTAGACCCCAGACTATACTAGACTGATCTTTTTCAAAGGATTTAAGGCCGGCTACACATCAGCCTATATGGCCTATATGGCCGATATGACCTACCTGGCCGATATGCCGGGTGATCCGAATGATGTAATGAAGGACAGAACGATTACTGTTCCGTACCTTATTAATATGCAGCGGATTGGTCACATCCAATATCTTCCAGTTGACCGTGCAGCATGTCCGACCGGAAGGTTACGAATGTGACCGCAGGAATGCACAAATTGCGAGTAAACACTGGGGGTCATTCCGAGTTGATCGTAGCTGTGCTATATTTAGCACAGCTACGATCATCTTCCCTGACCTGCAGGCGGACGCCCAGCACAGGGCTAGTCCGCCCCGCATGTCAGTGCCGCCCCCCCCCCCCCCCTCCCCCGCACAAATACAAAAGCATCGCACAGCGGCGATGCCTTTGTATTTGAGGAGTAGCTCCCGGCCAGCGCAGCTCCTGCGGCTGGCCGGGAGTGAACTGTCGCTGCCGCTGGCTGAAGCGGCTGCGTGAGACGTGAAGCTGCGGCCCGCCCCCCCAACGTTCCGGGGCATAAAATGACCGTCTGAAGACATTTTTGGGGAGTGGTAAGAAAAACGCAGGCGTGTCCAGTCAAACGGAGGGTGGATGTCTGACGTCAAAGCCGGTCCCAGCATCGCTGGACCCGTCGCACAGGGTAAGTATGTCCAGGGCTGGTCTTGCTTTGTGTGAAACATTTTTAGCATAGCAGGGCTGCACAAGCGTTCGCAGCCCTGCTATGCTAAAATACACTCCCCCCATAGGCGGAGATTAGTTGATCGCACCAGCAGCAAAAAGTTGCTACGTGCGATCAACTCGGAATGAGGGCCATGGTAATTGCAATTTTATTCATTAATAACAACACTGGCCAGACACAGACTATTAGGTATATGACATTTCATTAATGGACTGCTGTACACTGTGTTTGATTGCATTTACAGTACATAGACACTGTGGTATCACGTCTCCTGGCATGCAGATGCAGCACATACTGTACTGCTGTTTCCTCCTGGAATAACACCGTCACATATTGTATTTTCTCCTGGGGTCAGACTGGTGCGTATGTTACCTTTACTGGGCTGGAGGTATTTTGAGATGTGTCTGGTAGGGATGGCCATCGATCATCGATGAGTCAAAATTATTGATGGTCTATGACTGATGGTAACTACTTTTACCATCGATGGGGGAGAACCAGATTATTTCCTGCCATTGATGATAAAGAGTTATAAAATATTTTTTTTTTCTCCAGGGTGCCCACAAAGCCACGCCCCCGGGCCCTGATTGGGCCGCTACTCAATATCAAAGTAAGGTTGTGACCATTGATGCTTCCATTACAGATGGTTTCCAACCATTGAGGTTAATCATCAATAGTACCATTGATGGATTACCCACCAACGGCCATCCCTGGTGTCTGGTTCCGTAACGGTGTCACACTGGTTCCTGATTCAGATTCCCGGCGTACACTGCGCATGCACAGCCGTCGGCTGGTGCTTATGTCACCAGGGGGCGACGGAGAACTCTCCATACAGTTTTGTGAATAGAGAAAGGCTAGTCAGATGCTTGGCTGCATTGGGAGAGGAATCAGCAGCAGAAAGAAAGAAGTAATAATGCCACTGTATAGGTCATTGGTACGGCCTCATCTAGAGTACTGTGTACAATTCTTGAGGCCATATCTTCAGATTGACATTAATACATTAGAGACTGTACAAAGAAGGGCAACTAAAATTATATTTATCGTCCTAAGTGGATGCTGGGGTTCCTGAAAGGACCATGGGGGATAGCGGCTCCGCAGGAGACAGGGCACAAAAGTAAAGCTTTTACAGGTCAGGTGGTGTGTACTGGCTCCTCCCCCTATGACCCTCCTCCAGACTCCAGTTAGATTTTTGTGCCCGGCCGAGAAGGGTGCAATTCTAGGTGGCTCTCATAAAGAGCTGCTTAGAGAGTTTAGCTTAGGTTTTTTATTTTACAGTGATTCCTGCTGGCAACAGGATCACTGCAACGAGGGACAGAGGGGAGAAGAAGTGAACTCACCTGCGTGCAGGATGGATTGGCTTCTTGGCTACTGGACATGAAGCTCCAGAGGGACGATCACAGGTACAGCCTGGATGGTCACCGGAGCCACGCCGCCGGCCCCCTCACAGATGCTGAAGCAAGAAGAGGTCCAGAATCGGCGGCTGAAGACTCCTGCAGTCTTCTTAAGGTAGCGCACAGCACTGCAGCTGTGCGCCATTTTCCTCTCAGCACACTTCACACGGCAGTCACTGAGGGTGCAGGGCGCTGGGGGGGGAGCGCCCTGGGAGGCAAATGAAAACCTTTAAAAAGGCTAAAAATACCTCACATATAGCCCCAGAGGCTATATGGAGATATTTACCCCTGCCTAAATGTACTAAATAGCGGGAGACGAGCCCGCTGGAAAAGGGGCGGGGCCTATCTCCTCAGCACACGGCGCCATTTTCTGTCACAGCTCCGCTGGTCAGGAAGGCTCCCAGGTCTCTCCCCTGCACTGCACTACAGAAACAGGGTATAACAGAGAGGGGGGGCAAAATAAATGGCTATATATATATATATATTAATATAAAAGCAGCTATAAGGGAGCACTTAATCATAAGGCTATCCCTGTCATATATAGCGCTTTTTGGTGTGTGCTGGCAGACTCTCCCTCTGTCTCCCCAAAGGGCTAGTGGGTCCTGTCTTCGTATAGAGCATTCCCTGTGTGTCTGCTGTGTGTAGGTACGTGTGTGTCGACATGTATGAGGACGTTATTGGTGTGGAGGCGGAGCAATTGCCAAATATGAGGATGTCACCTCCTAGGGGGTCGACACCAGAATGGATGCCTTTATTTGTGGAATTACGGGATAGCGTCAACTCGCTTAAGCAGTCGTTTGCCGACATGAGGCGGCCGGACACTCAATTAGTGCCTGTCCAGGCGCCTCAAACACCGTCAGGGGCTGTAAAACGCCCCTTGCCTCAGTCGGTCGACACAGACCCAGACACAGGCACTGATTCCGGTGGTGAAGGTGACGAATCAACCGTATTTTCCAGTAGGGCCACACGTTATATGATTTTGGCAATAAAGGAGATGTTACATTTAGCTGATACTACAGGTACCACTAAACAGGGTATTATGTGGGGTGTGAAAAAACTACCAGTAGTTTTTACCGAATCAGAAGAATTAAATGACGTGTGTGATGAAGCGTGGGGTGCCCCGATAAAAAACTGCTAATTTCAAAGAAGTTATTGGCTTTATACCCTTTCCCGCCAGAGGTTAGGGAGCGCTGGGAAACACCTCCTAGGGTGGACAAAGCGCTAACACGCTTATCAAAACAAGTGGCGTTACCCTCTCCTGAGACGGCCGCACTTAAAGATCCATCAGATAGGAGGATGGAAAATATCCAAAAAGGTATATACACACATGCAGGTGTTATACTACGACCAGCTATTGCGACTGCCTGGATGTGCAGTGCTGGGGTAGTTTGGTCAGAGTCCCTGATCGAAAATATTGATACCCTGGACAGGGACAATATTTTACTGTCGTTAGAACAAATAAAGGATGCATTTCTTTATATGCGTGATGCACAGAGAGATATCTGCACACTGGCATCACGGGTAAGTGCTATGTCCATTTCGGCCAGAAGAGCTTTATGGACACGACAGTGGACAGGCGATGTGTAGAGGAGTTATTTGGGGTCGGTCTATCGGATTTGGTGGCCACGGCTACGGCCGGGAAATCCACCTTTCTACCTCAAGTCACTCTCCAACAGAAAAAGGCACCGACCTTTCAACCGCAGCCCTTTCGTTCCTTTAAAAATAAGAGAGCAAAGGGCTATTCATATCTGCCACGAGGCAGAGGACGAGGGAAGAGACAGCAACAGGCAGCTCCTTCCCAGGAACAGAAGCCCTCCCCGGCTTCTACAAAAGCCTCAGCATGACGCTGGGGCTTCGCAAGCGGACTCGGGGGCGGTAGGCGGTCGTCTCAAAAATTACAGCGCGCAGTGGGCTCACTCGCAGGTAAATCCCTGGATCCTGCAGATAATATCTCAGGGGTACAGGTTGAAATTAGAGACAGAGCCACCTCGCCGTTTCCTGAAGTCTGCTTTACCAACGTCCCCCTCAGAAAGGGAGACGGTTTTGGAAGCCATTCACAAGCTGTATTCTCAGCAGGTGATAGTCAAGGTACCTCTTCTACAACAAGGGAAGGGGTATTATTCCACTCTTTTTGTGGTACCGAAGCCGGATGGCTCGGTAAGGCCTATTCTAAATCTGAAGTCCTTGAACCTGTACATAAAGAAGTTCAAGTTCAAGATGGAGTCACTCAGAGCAGTGATAGCGAACCTGGAAGAAGGGGACTTTATGGTATCCTTGGACATCAAGGATGCGTATCTCCACGTTCCAATTACCCCTCACACCAGGGGTACCTCAGGTTCGTTGTACAAAACTGTCACTATCAGTTTCAGACGCTGCCGTTTGGTTTGTCCACGGCACCTCGGGTCTTTACAAAGGTAATGGCCGAGATAATATTTCTTCTTCGAAGAAAAGGCGTATTAATTATCCCATACTTGGACGATCTCCTAATAAGGGCAAGGTCCAGAGAACAGCTAGAGATGGGTTTAGCACTATCTCAAGAGGTGCTAAAGCAGCACGGATGGATTCTGAATATTCCAAAATCCCAATTAATGCCGACAACTCGTCTGCTGTTCCTGGGGATGATTCTGGACACAGTTCAGAAAAAGGTTTTTCTTCCCGAAGAAAAAGCCAAGGAGTTATCTGACCTGGTCAGGAACCTCCTAAAACCAGGAAAGGTGTCTGTACATCAATGCACAAGAATCCTGGGAAAAAATGGTAGCTTCTTACGAAGCAATCCCTTTCGGCAGATTCCATGCAAAGGGAGCTGCTGGACAAATGGTCAGGGTCGCATCTTCAGATGCACCTGCGGATAACCCTGTCGCCGAGGACAAGGGTATCCCTTCTGTGGTGGTTGCAGGAGGCTCATCTATTGGAGGGCCGCAGATTCGGCATGCAGGATTGGATCCTGGTGACCACGGATGCCAGCCTGAGAGGCTGGGGAGCAGTCACACAGGGAAAAAAATTTCCAGGGAGTGTGGTCGAGCCTGAAAAAGTCTCTTCACATAAGCATTCTGGAACTAAGAGCAATCTACAATGCTCTAAGCCAGGCGGAACCTCTGCTTCAAGGAAGACCGGTGTTGATCCAGTCGGACAACATCACGGCAGTCGCCCATGTAAACAGACAGGGCGGCACAAGAAGCAGGAGGGCAATGGCAGAAGCTGCCAGGATCCTTCGCTGGGCGGAGAATCACGTGATAGCACTGTCAGCAGTATTCATCCCGGGCGTGGACAACTGGGAAGCAGACTTCCTCAGCAGACACGACCTTCACCCGGGAGAGTGGGGACTTCATCCAGAAGTTTTCCACATGCTATTAAACCGTTGGGTAAAACCAATGGTGGACATGATGGCGTCTCGCCTCAACAAAACACTGGACAGGTATTGCGCCAGGTCAAGAGATCCGCAGGCAATAGCTGTGGACGCGCTGGTAACACCTTGGGTGTACCAGTCGGTATATGTGTTTCCTCCTCTGCCTCTCATACCAAAGGTATTGAGGATTATACGGCAAAGAGGAGTAAGACTAGTGGCTCCGGATTGGCCAAGAAGGACTTGGTACCCGGAACTTCAAGAGATGGTCACGGACGATCCGTGGCCTCTACTTCTGAGAAGGGACCTGCTTCAGCAGGGTCCTTGTCTTTTTCAAGACTTACCGCGGCTGCGTTTGACGGCATGGCGTTTGAATGCCAGATCCTAAAAGGAAAAGGCATTCCAGAAGAAGTCATTCCTACCTTGATAAAGGCAAGGTAGGAAGTCACCGCGAAGCTTTATCGCCGTATTGGGCGAAAATATGTTGCGTGGTGCGAGCAGCGGAGTGCTCCGATGGAGGAATTTCAACTGGGTCGTTTTCCTACATTTCCTGCAATCAGGATTGTCTTTGGGTCTCAAATTGGGATCTATTAAGGTTCAAATTTCGGCCCTATCAATATTCTTCCAAAAAGAATTGGCCTCGGTCCCTGAGGTCCAGATTTTTATCAAAGGAGTACTGCATATACAGCCTCCTGTGGTGCCTAAGGTGGCACCGTGGGATCTAAATGTAGTTTTAGATTTCCTCAAATCCAATTGGTTTGAACCACTAAAGAATGTGGATTTGAAATATCTCACATGGAAAGTGACTATGTTACTGGCCCTGGCTTCGGCCGGGAGAGTATCTGAACTGGCGGCTTTGTTTTATAAAAGCACTTATTTAATTTTCCATTCGACATAGGGCAGAGCTGCGGACGCGTCCGCATTTTCTCCCTAAGGTGGTATCAGCGTTTCACCTGAACCAGCCTATTGTAGTGCCTGCGGCTACAGACGACTTGAAGGACTCCAAGTTGTTGGACGTTGTCAGAGCCTTAAAAATATACATTTAAAGGACGGCTGGAGTCAGAAAATCTGACTCGCTGTTTATACTGTATGCACCCAACAAGTTGGGTGCACCTGCTTCTAAGCAGTCGATTGCTCGTTGGATTTGTAACAAAATTCAACTTGTACATTCTGTGGCAGGCCTGCCACAGCCTAAATCTGTTAAGGCCCATTCCGCAAGGAAGGTGGGCTCATCTTGGGCGGCTGCCCGAGGGGTCTCGGCATTACAACTCTGCCGAGCAGCTACGTGGTCAGGGGAGAACACGTTTGTAAATTTTTGCAAATTTGATACCCTGGCAAAGGAGGACCTGGAGTTCTCTCATTCGGTGCTGCAGAGTCATCCGCACTCTCCCGCCCGTTTGGGAGCTTTGGTATAATCCCCATGGTCCTTTCAGGAACCCCAGCATCCACTTAGGACGATAGAGAAAATAAGAATTTACTTACCGATAATTCTATTTCTCGGAGTCCGTAGTGGATGCTGGGCGCCCATCCCAAGTGCGGATTATCTGCAATACTTGTACATAGTTATTGTTAACTAATTCGGGTTATTGTTTAGGAAGCCATCTTTCAGAGGCTCCTCTGTTATCATACTGTTAACTGGGTTTAGATCACAAGTTGTACGGTGTGATTGGTGTGGCTGGTATGAGTCTTACCCGGGATTCAAAATCCTCCCTTATTGTGTACGCTCGTCCGGGCACAGTACCTAACTGGAGTCTGGAGGAGGGTCATAGGGGGAGGAGCCAGTACACACCACCTGACCTGTAAAAGCTTTACTTTTGTGCCCTGTCTCCTGCGGAGCCGCTATCCCCCATGGTCCTTTCAGGAACCCCAGCATCCACTACGGACTCCGAGAAATAGAATTATCGGTAAGTAAATTCTTATTTTACCTACTCTCACTCTCCCGGATTCTGCTGGAGACACCCGGTTTCTTGGGTAGTCCCCCGCAGCCCCGGATGAGTGGGCACTCCTCCCGAATTCTGACCACTGAAGCACAATGGACTTGAGATAAGTCCGCGGATCCCTGTATCAAAGCCCTTTTTACACAGGTTCCGGCTCCGTCGCACACAGATGTACAAATGTCACAAGCCCCAGTGGTCAGTGTAATCCAGTCATGTCGTTTTTCGCTCCCAGTTTTCCTTATTTATGCACATTTTAAGCTAAAAAGAGCACAGCCGAGTCGCCCGGAACCAGGCGCGCTGAGAGGGGTTATTTGGCATGAGTGAAGCTACAGTATTAAAGGACACAACTGTTGTGCAAAAACACACGAGATACAACGGGGATACGTTCAACTGCTCATGGGGGGCTCCGGTATGAATGACTGCCGGACGGGATGCTGGCAGTCCTAATACAGACGCCGGCATCCGATTTCTTAAAATCCCGACAGGTGTGATTTTACTATTCTAACCCCTGTCCCTTACCCTCTAGTCTAACCCTAACCCTCCTTTCCCGCAGCCTAACCCTAACCTCCTCCCTTAGTGCCTAACCCTAACCTCCTTTGCGGTGGTGCCTAAACCTAGCCTCCCCTGTCTCGCAGCCTAAACCTAACCTTCCCCTCTTAGTGCCTAAACCTAACCTCCCCCCAGTGATGCCTAACCCTAAACCCCCCTGGTCGCAGCCTAACCTTAAACTCCCAACCCCCACAGCCTAACCCTAACCCCCATGGTGTCGACTAAACATACACCTCCCTCTACCCCGACACTAATGAGAGCTCCGGCAGCTATACTTACAAGGGTCGGGATCCTGGCTGTTGGGAGTTTCGACGTCGGTAACTTGTCCCCGACAGAACTCCGATGTCGAGATTTTGACGGGTGACAGGATTCTGGTGTCTGGATTACGGCAGCCGGGCTCCCGATAGCCGGGATATAAACGCATCCCACCAATAGGGATACATTTAACTGTGCATCAGGCCCTCAATGTAGAGGGTAAAGCAAAACAAAAGCCCCAGTGCCCCATAATCCTTCATTTTAGTTGTGGGGGCGAAGGTATGAACCTTGTGCCTTTATGTTTATTTCTGTGTGTGTGTAGGATCACTGGGTACAGTAATTGCACAGATAGAGCCAGGATACTGGATATGAGGGGCTGGCGGCCTAGCAGGATTTCACTGCAGAAGTGTTTCTCTGTGTGACAGCCACATTAATTACCACCCAGGGTGAAAATATCTCTCATTAATGTTTTTCGGAGACGCTGACAGCCCCTGTCATGCATTCTCTTTGTCCCAGTCTAGATTATCATCTGATTGTGTTCAGTCAAAATCAGTCTGCAGTCCCGGAACACAATTATTTAGCTGCATCTAATGATTGCTAATGAAGGAATAAATCACTCAGGAGAACTTAAATAAAAATCATCTGTTGAATAGAACAAAGTTTTGTGGTTTAGGGAGAGCTGGCTATAAATGAAATTCTAGATTAAGAACATGTTGTATTATTATTACAATAGTGAGCCAGTTGGCTGCTACTGATAAAACAGAGGTCCTTATGATGGGACTGCAACATCAAAGGACAAGACTCTTATAGGCCCTACACACTTGGCGATATTCTGAAAGATATGAACGATCTCGTTCATAAATGAACGAGAACTCGTTCATATCTTTCAGTGTGGAGGCTCCAGCGATGAACGATGCGCGGCCCCGCGCTCGTTCATCGCTGATCTCCCGTCGGCTGTGCATGCAGGCCAATATGGACGATCTCGTCCATATTTGCCTGCACTTCAATGCAGCCGGGTGACGGGGGGAGTGAAGAAACTTCACTCCCCCCGTCACTGCCCCCCCGCCGCCGGGTTGCTCGTCGGCCGTATCGGCCGTCGGGCACCTCGGCGGCACATCGCCGAGTGAGTAGGGCCCTTTACACTCGTGGATTCAGAATTACAAACCACTGATCGTGTGCGGAATCTTGGCGTTGTCCTGGATGGTGGCTTGACACTTAAACATCAGATATCAGCCACAATCAAATCCTCATTCTTTCACCTGAGGAACATAGCCAGAATCAAGCACTTAATTCCCTCAGATGACATGCCAAAAGTCATCCATGCATTTGTATCATCTCGTTTAGACTACTGTAATGCCCTCTACCTTGGTCTACCAGCAATAGAATTACACCGCTTACAGCTGGTGCAAAACACAGCTGTCAGGCTGTTAACCGACCAGCCCCGTTCTAGCCACATAACACCCATCTTCTACTCCCTTCACTGGCTGCCTGTAAGATGGCGAATCATCTTCAAGATTGGCTTACTGAGCTTCAAAGCATTACATGACCAAGGCCCAAGGTACCTGAAGCAGCTTCTGACCCCATACTGCCCCACTCCATTACTGCGATCTGTAGATGAAGGACTTTTAGCAGTACCTAGAATCTTCCGTAATTCATCTGGGGGTCGAGCTTTTAGTCATGCGGCTCCGACTCTATGGAACTCACTTCCCCGCACAGTGCGAGAGGCCCCAACTATAGAATCCTTCAAAAGTAGACTCAAGACTTTTCTGTTTACTCAAGCATTTCCATAATTTCCCTGTAGTATCTCCATGCTTCTGTATTTTATGAAAAGCTGTTCTGTACTTCATTATTTTCTGCACTATATTATGCTATGTATCTGTTAAGCGCCTTGAGTCCTATTGGAGAAAGAGCGCTATATAAATAAAATTATTATTATTATTATTATTATTATTATTAAATTCTGGGCGATCACCCTGTCTTTGATCTGTAAAAGAAAAGCCATGAACATTTATCATTTATCACTTGTGCTTTTGACAGACAGCCTTTAACATGACCATTAGGAGCTGGTACTTTATCTTTCTCCACTTTATTTCTCTCAAAGCGTTGATACATCTCCCCCTTAGTCTGTACCCTGTTTGTATACAACTCTATAGATGGTGCTGCAGATCTTGGTGGTTTAAGATACATTTAATGCTAATTATAATAATCTTAAAACGTGGTACTGCTAAATGGGATCCGGTCTCTAAGTCGACAGTAACTAGGTCGGCAATGTCTAGGTCGACCACTATTGGTCGACAGTAACTAGGTCGACAGGGTCTTTAGGTCGACATGTTCTAGGTCGACAGGTCAAAAGGTCGACATGAGTTTTTCACAATTTTCTTCTTTTTTTGAACCTTTTCATACTTAACGATCCACGTGGACTACGATTATCTGTGCCGAGCGAAGCGGAAGCGGAGCGAAGGCACCATGCCCGAAGCATGGCGAGCGAACGCGGTGCACTATTTGGGGTTCCTGGTCACTCTACTTAGAAAACGACACCAAAATAACATTAAAAATTCATGTCGACCTTTTGACCTGTCGACCTAGACACCCTGTCGACCTAGTTACTGTCGACCAATAGTGGTCGACCTAGACATTGTCGACCTATTTACTGTCGACTTTCAATACCACACCCCTGCTAAATAGGTTTCATACATCTACACCAGAGACTTCTAATGGTAAAAGTACAGTATTTGAAGCATAATGCATACCTCCCAACTTTCATGGCTCCCTAGAAGGGACATGCCGCTCCGGAGCAGCTGGAAAGGGACGGGGCTTCGAGTGGAGGAGGTGTGACCGTGAGTGGAGGGGCATGGCCAGGGGCGTTTTAAGAGAGGCGGAGGCCCGTGTGCAGCTATCTGCATCAGGGGTCCCCTCCTCTCTGACTGTGGCACAAGATTTTCATACTTACCTCTCCGGAGTCCCCCAGTGGTGTCATCCTTCTCCGCAGTGGCAATAGAGTCTGAGCACAGCGCAGACCTCCGGGAACACGGCGCAGCGGCCATTTTCCTGAAGATTTCCCTAATGCACATGCGCAAAACTCTGGAGCCCAGGGCCTGTGTGCCCCGCACACACTGCACCCATTATAGATACGCCAACGGGCGTGGCCCAGCGGCAAGACCCCCGATTTTGTCATTCGGGAGGCATGGCCAGCGTTCTGAGCGGCTGGACAACCCCCGACTCCCCTCCTTACACGGATAGATGCACGGCATCTATTCAGTGATCACCGGCTGTTTTGCAGAGCAGAGCAGAGGTGATCACTGGCTCTTCCAACTGTGTGTGTGTGTGTGTGTGTGTGTGTGTGTCCCGCCCGCGGGACTCTGCGGCCCATGGGAGGGACAGCGGGACAGAGTACAATTAGCGGGACTGTCTGTAAAATTCCGGGTGTCGGAATTCTGGCGTTGGTCTCCTGAACTCCGGGATCCCGACAGCCGGTATATTGACTGCATCCACTTTATGCCAGGACTATCCACCCTTGCTTGTTTATTTCCCTATTTATATAGCAGACGGGGTCCTCCCAGTGGGACCCCCAACGCTGCCACATTAGCTGCAATGAATTGTTGATCCGCGTCCGAAAATGTGCACAAGTCCTGTATGCAATCGATGTTCCATTTAATAAACAGATGTGTTCTCATTCACCCAGCATTTATGTACCATGTGATGCAAGACACTTAGGGGTCTGCCCTAAGGGATAAAGAACCAGCCAGCTCCTAAGTATCAGTTTTCAAACACAGCCGGTAATATGTCAGTTAGGAGCTGATTGGCTGGTACTTTATCTCTATCCACTTTATCTCTCTAAAGGCCCGTACACACTGGTCGATATATCGGCCGTTCTCCTGAACGGCCGATGTATCGCGGGACCGTCGGCCAATGTGTACGGCCGATACGTTTGTGAACTCCGTCGTTCACAGACGTATCGCGTCGGCCGCGCAGCCGACAGCCAATATATCTACCGATATATTGGCGCGTCGCTGTGTGTGTACGGGGCGGTCGCCCGCCCAGTTCATGACGTCAGTCCCCGACTGATCGGGCAGTGTGTATGCTGAACACACTGCCCGATCCGTCCATAGATATATCTGCAGATCAATTGATCTGCAGATATATCTATCAGTGTGTACCCACCTTAAGGCTTAGTACATAGACCCCTCAGTGAATCTTAAGGTGGGTACACACTGATAGATATATCTGCAGATCAATTGATCTGCAGATATATCCATGGACAGATCGCTGAGCATACACACTGCCCGATCCGTCGGGGACTGACGTCATGAACTGGGCGTGCGTGTACTGCACACTATTTTTGGTAGCTAGGCGTATGCAGGTTGATTGACAGGAAGTGGGAATTTGGGGGTGGTAACTGCCCATTTTCTGGGAGTGTCAGGCGTTCCCAAGTGTTTTCAGGGCGGGTGTGTGACGTCAGCTCCGGCCCCATCAGCCTGTGTGTATCGCACTGGAGGAGTAGGTCCTGGGCTACGCACAGACTGCACAAACTGGAATAAACATTCGATGGTGAGCGAGTTGTGAACGGATTTGCAGCTGACCGGCGTTTACAAAGCTTTTTGCACGGTGTACGCAGACTTGCACGGGGCCGGTATTCACTCTGTCTGGGCGGTGACTATACGCCACAAACCTCTGCAGATTCACAGAGGAGCGATCAGGTCTGAATTAGGCCCTTGGTCATTATGTACATGTCAACAGTCTGTATGTCAGCATTTTCCCAGTATTTGAGCCCTAATCGCATCCTAAACATATACGTTTTGGGAAAAGCTTTGCATATGTGATGAATAATTTTGCTTGGGCTGCAGATTATCACCTGCAGTACTTCTCATAGGGAACAACGATAAAATGAAAAGATAATGCTAGTGAACAACATGTGATAATGGGGTCCATTCCGAGATGATCGTAGCTGTGCTAAATTTAGCACAGCTCCGATCATTCACACTGACATGCGGGGGGACGCCCAGCACAGGGCTATCCCACCCCACATGTCAGTGCCCCCCCCCCCTACCCCCGCAGAAGTGCAAAGGTATCGCACAGCGACGATGCCTTTGCACTTCAAGAGTAGCTCCCTTTGCATACGTTAATGAAAAGATGGTTCTACTCATAGGCTAATAGACAAGAGAAACTGACATTGATGTACGATACTAATCCAACCTACAATGGCCGGATCCTCAAGCGACACGTGTGTGAATGTAGCCAGTAGATGATGCCTATTGATTGAGTGAACGGTCATCTTCTATCAGGCATCAGTGATAGAGGAAGAGGGCCGACTGCTTGAGGTGATCTCTTTTCTACTGTCTACCTTTTCCATGTCGACCATTTTGACAGTGTCAACCTAATGGGGTCGACCTGTTGACTGTCTATCTAATTTATATATCTATTTTATACCAATCTCGTGTGACCTACATTAAACCTGGCAACAAAAATGAGTCACTTCAGAGATATCATCCATAGTATACACTGAGAAATATTTACATAGAATGACTTGGGTCTGGGACTGAGGGTCAACAGCACAAAGGTCAACACACATTAGGTCGACGCCAATTGGTCGACACACCTTAGGTCGACATGGACAAAAGGTCGACATGCAAAAAGGTCGACGTGAGTTTTTTGTGTTTTTTTGGTGTCGTTTTCTTCGTAGAGTGACCGGGAACCCCAATTAGTGCACCGCGTTACCGTTCCAATCGTAGTCCACGTGGATCGTTAAGTATGAAAAGGTTAAAAAAAAGAAAAAAATTGTGAAAAACTCATGTCGACCTTGTTCATGTCGACCTTTTGTCCATGTCGACCTAAGGTGTGTCGACCAATTGGCGTCGACCTAAGGTGTGTCAACCTGGAGTCCGGATACCGAATGACTTCACGCCTAACCTATAATATGTTCTATAATCTATCTATCTATTTATTTATCTATCTATCTTTAATTGTTTGTTTGTACGTACGTACGTACGTACGTACGTACAGGGTAAACTCAAGAACTACTGAACCGATTTTGATGGGATTTTCACTGAAATGTTCCTTGAGATCCCCTGAGTAACATAGGCTATGAATCATCTTGCTATCATGTTAATTGGCTAATTAGCAAACAAAATAAAAAATAAATAAACAGTGTGAGCACATCTTGTGAACAAAAAGTATAAACACAACACACACACACCACACACACCACACATATACATACATGTGTGTATATGTGTGTGATGTATGTATATGTGTGTTGTGTGTTTATGAATTGTGTGTATACTTTTTGGTCACAAGATGTTCTCACGCTGTTTCTTTGCAAGTATATCTATTTACCTATATATATATATTTATATATATTTAAAATCATTACTTTGTATGTACTTTCGCGATAAACCCGATAGCAACTGAACTGATTTTAACCAAGTTTTCACTAAAATGTTCCTTTAGATCCGAGTAACACAGGCTATGAATCATCTCGCTATTATGTTAATCAGCTTATTAGCATACAACATAATCTACACATTGAATTGTCTCAGTCGTCACGCCACAGAGCAGGTAAAGTGGGGTCCAAATCCACATATGGGTAATTAGGGGGATATCAGAGGCACACATGAGCTACACATGGGTAATGAGGAAAGGGGGTCAGGGGCACACATGAGTATTGGGGCACATAATAATAATAATGGGACCCCTCTGTCATTTAGGAAATTTGAATTTTATTCAAGTGCAGCAACACAGTGTGCAAAGGGGGGGGGGGGGGGGGGGACGACAAGCGGGTGCCTATCAGTGTAGTGAGGTGTGGTGCGCTGAGGAGACTAATACTGTTTGCCCATCGCCTACATGTTCCTGACTGCAGTGCTGCTGTCTCGGCGGCCCCTCCTCTTCCGCAGTGCTGCGCATCTTTGCACAATGTTGCTGCAGTTGAATAAAATTAAATAATAATTTTCCTATATGACACATGCCTTGGTCCCACCGAATCCACCTCTGCATGCGCACATAGTTGCCGCATCACTACCACAACCACACACACATGATGAAACAAGTGTGCAAGTGACACACAAACTCACGTCTGCATCTATGGCGGTCCCGTTCGCACGAGCACTGTCTGGGCGTGCAGCCTCCTTATGCGTCGGACGTGTTCATGTGATCTTCGCACTCTTGTTAAGATGCAGTGTCTGTTTTTGTTTTTCAAGTGTATTTGACTGCTGAAATAAAATATTACTCAAATAAATAACTAGAAGCTGTTAAAGCAGACGAGTGAGCTAAAAAGATATGAACGAAAAATGTATCATTGAATAAAATGAATAATCACTCGACTGCGACGGGTAGCGACTGCTAATTTTTATTTATAAATCAAGTAATTGCAGAGAAAAACAAGAGTGAGTATGTGTGATTACACGGGCCTGCAAAACCGTCTGCAATTCTCTGGCCTATTCCAAATCGAAACATTTGGTAACCCTCCTCCAGAAATCTTGCGTTTGCACCTGACCAACAAAAGTCCAGCATTATCTATATAGTTGCTTATGGGACTGTCTCGGCCTAAAGACTTTGATAAATCACCCTGAAAAAGAAATTCCTATTATTGCGATATGCTGCGATAAGGAATGATAGTTTTCACTGCTTTTTTATGTCAGTTGATAAATAAGCCCCGAAGGGTAAAGGATGAATGAATCACAGGAAGATATCATTGCCGGAAAGGATTGAGATTGACCTACAGGGGGAGAGATGGATTTAATTAAAAGGTAGTGTAATTAAAGTGAATTACAGAGGAGTGGGGGGGGGGGGGGTGAATTACAGCTGTATTCAGCAGGGGGGTAATTGAGAATTACATTACGTGAGTGGATGGTGGGCACGGAATAAAGCGAGGTGGGCGACCGGTGGAAATTAATTACTGGGGGGGGTGTGGAGGCTGGGGATTAAACGTTACAGTATATCAGCATTAGTTGTGCTTCTGACTCTTGCCCACACATGACATACAAATATGCATGTATATCTTTATATATATATAAAAAATATAATATCTATATATATATCTATATATACTCGTATGTATATATATATGGGACCATGCTGATCTGAAAATCAGAGCGTGTGTATGTCAGAGCTGCACTCAGCCATCACCAGCTGGGATTTGTATGTTGCAGACATCTCCACAATTAGAAGTCTTCGCCATTAAATCAATATTGCCGCGACTTAGTGTTCCATTCCGGGTGTCACGCTGCGATGTCTCTTAGTGCTGTTTTTTTCTTTTCTTTTAATCCTGGAGAATTTGATAGAGACGTGGAAGGTGGCAGTGTTAGTGAAGAGGCGTTCGATCGCAGAATGTATTTCCCATAATCATTTCTCGCCGCGCGATCCTTTACTGGTATCTGAAATCCATAGTAGGCTGTGGGGCACAGCGCTAGGCCGCACTTCCAGCATCTGCTGGATGTCAAAGTCGTTCTTCACAAATGTCTCCTTCTAAGTGAAGGACTGCCGGAGACACAGAGGGCCTGACGCAGAGGGAGCACTGCGCCAGCTTGTGTGGGATATCCTGCTTACCGCAGCACTGGGCATGTCCAGAGACCCGAAGCAGCAGCACCCTTGTGTGTCTGTGCAGGCCAACAACAGCCGTGCCTAGAGAGGCGGGAGAGGGCAGGGAAGGTCACTATTGGACCAGTGCAGCAAAGGCGTGTTCACATAACTGCGATCCCATGCAGGCCAGAATCTGCCTGAGAGGCTATTAGAAGGCGGTCAGGGGTACAAGGGCAATGAGGTTGCCAGCACCAGTCAGCTGCTTGTGATTGGCTGTTAGCGAATGCCCTAGTGTAGAGTGACAATAATGTACAAGGAAAAAACAGGTAAATGATTGCCGCTTTAAAAAATCCAGCCAAATTCGCACAAAGTCCCGCACCTGCTGTTTCTCCCAGCCTATTACATTTTACCCCTATGTTGAAAAGATGGTGTTAAGTTGTCGACCATATGGTGTCTATCTAGACAGTGTATATCTAGCAACCGGATACCCTGTAAACCAGGCGCAAGTGGTACCTATGCCCTGGCTGTATGCTGCTCAGTATGCGGGCACAAATAAGCTATGGGTGTGTTTTAGAGTAAATAATGCCATTGTGTGACTTTCTCTACAACAGACCCTTACAATATATAATGGCCCTCATTCCGAGTTGTTCGCTCGCTAGCTGCTTTTAGCAGCATTGCACACGCTAGGCCGCCGCCCTCTGGGAGTGTATCTTAATTTAGCAGAAGTGCGAACGAAAGATTAGCAGAATTGCTACTAAATAATTCTTTGCAATTTCTGAGTAGCTCCAGACTTACTCACAGATTGCGATCACCTCAGTCCGTTTAGTTCCTGGTTTGACGTCACAAACACGCCCTGCGTTTGGCCAGCCACTCCCCCGTTTCTCCAGACACTCCCGCATTTTTCCATGATACGCCTGCGTTTTTTAGCACACTCCCGGAAAACGCTCAGTTACCACCCAGAAACGCCCCTTTCCTGTCAATCATTCACCGATCAGCAGAGCGACTGAAAAGCGCAGCAGGATCCACAGCAAATCTGCTAAGTTTTTAGTTAAATAACTAAGCGAATGCGCCCTGCGTGCCTTGCGCATGCGCAATTAGCAACAAATCGCAGCATAGCGAAAATCGGCAACGAACGAACAACTCGGAATGACCCCCAATAACCAGTGCTGAAAGTAGAGTGGTACGGAGTACCATTAAGAAATTGTACCACCAGCCCACCGCTGGGGCATAATTTATAAGGTGCATTTTTGTGTGTGGGACATAAAATGGTGTCGGTCGCATGACTGTGTGTGGCATAATATGTAATAGGCATTACGGTGTGTGGTATAATATGTAAGGCATTATGGTGTGTGGCATAATGTGTAATGGCATTACGGTGTGTAACATAATGTGTAATAAGCATTACAGTGTGTGGCATAATGTGTAATGGGCATTACAGTGTTTGGCGTAATGCAGTGGTTCTCAAACTGTGTGCCGTGGCACCCTGGGGTGCCTTGGGACACTTGCAGGGGTGCCCTGGGTTGGTGGTTCAGAACCAAATAAAATTATTTATGATCAGTGTAATAGGCAAAACCAGTGCTGGTGACTGTCAGTCATAAAATATGTGGACAAACAGAAACAAATCCTGTCCCTCACCACACAACTGACCCTAAGGATGATATATAAACACAATTTACTTAATGTAATATTTCTTTGTAAATTTCTCAATAAGAAACTTTTGGCCTAGGCGTGCCGTGAAATAAATTCTGATACTCTAGGGCGCCATGATTCAAAAAAGTTTGAGAACCACTGGCATAATGTGTAAGGGTCATTATTACGGTGTGTGGCATAATGTGTAAGGGGAATTACGGTGTGTGGCATAATGTGACCATGCCCATATTGTCATGTAGCCACTCCCCTAGTTTCATGTGACCACGCCCCCTCATGACATGTGACCCGCCCATTTTTACTATCAGTACAACTAAGAACAAATTTCTGCTTGCACCACTGATAATAACCCTTGTATGTTCTATATGGGTAAGGCAGTAACTATACTTTTTCTGCTGCGCTCCTTTATTGCAATTCTCCTGGTACATGTAATCGCTAAACAACAAGCCATTCTTGCCTAGTCTCCCGGTATGTCCGTGAGACTCCCGAATTGTCCGGCGGACGTCCAGGAGAGTACATGTCGTCAGTAAACGGGCACGCTTTCTTGGGCACAAATCGTCTGTAGTTCATCACACAGGTACAGTAGATGGCTACAGCCTATAGCAGTGTTTTTCATCCACTGTGCTGTCCTGAGCAGTCTCCAGGTGTGCCGCCATAGAAGTAGAGCCAGGCCCGTCAGTGTTTTGCCGCTACTGAGGCCCTGGAATGATCAATACTGGTGGGTTTAGTGGTTGCAGAGCCAGTTCTAATTTTGGGCCCGGGCAGTGTTGGGCTCTTCTGGCTTTCTCGGATGTAGCTCAGGCGTTACCTATGGAGAAGCTGCGACATGACATCCTAGGACACGCAACTGCACCATGCATCACCATTATATTTGAGTGTGCCTTGGCAATATTTAAATCCTGTTCAGTGTGCCGCGAGTTGTAAAAGGTTGAAAATCTCTGGCCTATAGGCTACACTCCATAAGAAGTACCGGGAGTGAGACTCCTAGGATCCCTCCCCACACTCACGCTCGGTAGTGTGGCCGGCCCCAGGAAATAAAAGTGAACGCTAATACGATTGCAGGGACGGGCTCCTACCTCTGCTCCTGTCCCTGCACCAGTTTCTGATACGTGCTGGCCGTATTTCGTTTGTTATTGCCGCAAATAACGGGAACGAGAAATTGCAATTATCAGGTCTAAAAAAGCGATAATTAATAAATAGGCCCTTTAAAAGCAAGGTATTACTGTTTTTGCTATATAATAATGTCATTTATGGCTTTTAATGATCTAATTATGTATTTATGTTAAATTGTGCTACTGTCTGTGTCTGTGTAACTTGTTTGCCTTGTACCTATGTAATCCTGCATGTTCTGTGGCTATATACAGCACCGCAGGAACCTTGTGGCACCATGTACTGTAATTAAGAATAATAATTAGTCACTATGAGAAGCACTGCCGTAATATTTAGTAAGGTGGAGACTGTTAGGGGCAAAAGACAGGGACAATGTTTAAATGTAATTTAGTGCAAGTTAGTGCAATGATCTTAACTGCAATCTACAGGCCGGATAACAGATGCCCTAGATATACCTATATTTGTGTCATCTATAACCCAGCGACTGCAAAATGAGATTGTGGGGTGAGAGAATCCATCTGTAGGTTGTAAATTCAATATACAGAACTGAAAAACAACTTGTTGATGCCAGACGGACGGATAGTTCCCTAGGGCGACGGCGTCTACCTCAGACAAAGTACACTCAAACAGTCCCTGAAGTTTGCTGTGGGTGTTTAATAAAAACACACAAGATAATTAGCAAGGAAAGTGAATAACGATTCAGTTATATTTACCTCTGTCTCCCTGCAGTGACTGAGGTTGGATGGGGATTGCAGTGCGTAGAACTACTTGTTACTGTGGCATGTATTTGCAGCAACTCGATTGGCACAATGGCTCAAACTCTTCTAAGTGCCACTTTCACCCTGAATCTACTCTTTCCGGATATATAGCTGCCGGTGTGACATGTTTCTGACACGTCCCAGTATAGTTGACTATGCTATCTTCTCTCTGGAGCAGATTTAATAACCTGGAGAAGGCATAAGGAAGTGATAAACCAGTGATATGTGCAAGGTGATAAAACACACCAGCCAATCAGCTGCAATATGTAAATTAACAGTTAGGAGCCGATTGGCTGGTGCATTTATCACCTTGCACATATCACTGGTAAATCACTTCCTTATGCCTTCTCAAGTTTAATACATCTGCCCCTCTGTCCCAGTAGCCATGGACTATACATGTAGATGAGAGGCAGCAGCATTCCAGAACAGAGGATGCATCAATCCTTGCAGAGAGGTAAACTGGAGCAGTTGCCCAAACCAACCAATCAGCACCTAACTGTCATTTCAAAGACAGTGCTAGATAAATGGCAGTTAGCAGCTGATTTATTGCTTTGGGCATCTTCTCCACCTCATCTCACTCCAAGGCTTGATACCTCTCCCTCATTATCCTGATCACAAACCGCACATTACCGTGTAGCTGTAGCAGAAAGGAAATTCAGGCCTGCTGATCCATTATTATAAATTACAGGCAAATAGCAAGTCGCTCGACATCATGCTGTGCCGCATACCACTCCATCAGTACAAATGCACTTACTTCTATGGTGGGATCATAAGTTAGTGTCTAATAAGCCATACATATTTTTAATGGCACAACCTATGTAATATGGGGGGTAATTCAGAGTTGATCGCAGCAGCAAATTTGTTAGCAGTTGAGCAAAACCATGGCCCTCATTCCGAGTTGTTCGCTCGTTATTTTTCATCGCATCGCAGCGATTTTCCGCAAACTGCGCATGCGAAATGTTCGCACTGCGGCTGCGCCAAGTAAATTTGCTAAGAAGTTTGGTATTTTACTCACGGCATTACGAGGTTTTTTCTTCGTTCTGGTGATCGTAATGTGATTGACAGGAAGTGGGTGTTTCTGGGCGGAAACAGGCCGTTTTATGGGTGTGTGCGAAAAAACGCTGCAGTTTCTGGGAAAAACGCGGGAGTGGCTGGAGAAACGGGGGAGTGTCTGGGCGAACGCTGGGTGTGTTTGTGACTTCAAACCAGGAACGAAACTGACTGAACTGATCGCAGTTGCCGAGTAAGTATCGAGCTACTCAGAAACTGCTAAGAAGTGTCTATTCGCAATTTTGAGAATCTTTCGTTCGCAATTTTGATAAGCTAAGATTCACTCCCAGTAGGCGGCGGCTTAGCGTGTGCAATGCTGCTAAAAGCAGCTTGCGAGCGAACAACTCGGAATGAGGGCCCATGTGCACTGCAGGTGGGGCAGATGTAACATGTGCAGAGAGAGTGAGATTTGGGTGGGGTTTGTTCAAACTGAAATGTAAATTGCAGTGTAAAAATAAAGCAGCCAGTATTTACCCTGCACAGAAACAAAATAACCCACCCAAATCTAACTCTCTCTGCAAATGTTACATCTGCCCCCCTGCAGTGCACATGGTTTTGCCCAGCTGCAGGCGGAAACAGAAGTTTCCGCATCATTTAATTATTGTGGCCATTTACCAGGGGGCTGATTCTAATTTTAGAGCTTCACACTTGGAACAAACTACGTTGCAATGTAAGGGGTGCAAATACATTTATTATGTTTGCATGCAGGGTAAATACTATCTGCTTCTGCATGTAGCCCACACAGGCTGGACAGCTTTATGTTTACACTGCAATTTAGATTCCAATTAGGACACATCCCACCCACATCTTATAGCCAGTGGTGCAAGTAGAAAAAATGTCTTACAGGTACTGTGTGTGTGCGCCGAAGGCACGTGCGCAAAAATGGGTGTGGCCAAATGCCACATGGGGCGTGGTCAATTAAAATGGGGGCGTGATACACATATGGGGGAGGGGCAGATACACGTATGACCCCAATAGTGCCAGATACACATTGACCCACAGTGCCAGATATACATTGCCCCACAGTGACAGATATACATTGCTCCACAGTGACAGATACACATTGCTCCACAGTGCCAGATACACATTGCCCCACAGTGCCAGATACACATTGCCCCACAGTGCCAGATATACATTGCCTCACAGTGCCAGATACACAAATGCCCCCAGAGTGCCAGATACACATTGCCCCACAGTGCCAGATACACATTGCCTCACAGTGCCAGATACACAAATGCCCCCAGAGTGCCAGATACACAAATGTCCCCAGAGTGCCAGATACACATTGCCTCACAGTGCCAGATACACAAATGTCCCCAGAGTGCCAGATACACATTGCCTCACAGTGCCAGATACACAAATGCCCCCACAGTGCCAGATATGCCCCCAGTGCCAGATACAGAAATGCCCCAGTGCCAGATATGCCCCCAGTGCCAGATACAGAAATGTCCCCAGTGCCAGATACACAAGTATGCCGCCATTACCAGATATGCCCTCAGTGCCAGATACACATGTCTCCGCAGTGCCAGATATGGCCACAGTGCCTGATACACATGTTCCCCCAGTGCCAGATATGCCCCCAGTGCCAGATATCCCCCAGTGCCAGGTACACAAGTCCCCCCCCAGTGCCAGATATGCTCCCAGTGCCAGGTATACATGCCCCCCCAGTGCCAGATATCCCCCAGTGCCAGGTACACATGTCCCCCCCGAGTGCCAGATATCCCCCAGTGCCAGGTATACATGCCCCCCCAGTGCCAGATATCCCCCAGTGCCAGGTATACATGCCCCCCCAGTGCCAGATATGCCCCCAGTGCCAGATATCCCCCAGTGCCAGGTATACATGCCCCCCTCCGTGCCAGATATCCCCCAGTGCCAGGTATACAAGCCCCCCCCCCAGTGCCAGATATCCCCCAGTGCCAGGTATACATGCCCCCCCCCCCCCCCAGTGCCAGATATCCCCCAGTGTCAGGTATACATGTCCCCCCCCCCTCCCCTGCTCACCGCTGCCGTCCTGTGCGAGCTCTGATTGGCTCACGGATCGGCGCTGAATTAAACTGAGACACCCGCCGGAGACTGAGGGGAAGGAGAGGCGCAGGCTGCACTCTGCTTTCCTCACATCAGCGGTGGTGCGGCGGGGACGGTGGGTGCGGCGGGGACGGCGGGTGCTGCGGGAAGCAGCAGAGGGAGGGAAGAGGAGCGGCGGCCCGTCGGTGTGGGTACGGCGTACCCACGGCTAAATTCTTACGGGTACGCCGTACCCACCTGTACCCACACACTTGCACCACTGCTTATAGCCCCTATACATCAGCTATAAATTGCTGCAATTTCTCTATCCCCCCGCGGCCAGGTTTTTGAATCGTGCATATTAAACATGTTAAAAATCCTGATTCCCCCACCCTGACTTTCGACCATTTTCAGTTGGGATCAGGGAATTGAGCATTTTTATCATGTTTCATTTCCCTGACTGCCCGACAGATCGGCGACCGTCACTGGCCGCTGGCGCAAAGGCACAAAGTTACTTTACCTCCCATATGTCTAATGCAAGCAATATTGCAGGCATCTCCTGCATGTGGCACAGAACCCTAGCAAACCGCCGTCCCCAGAAGGCAGCACAGTCACAGTGATTGCCCTTATAGGACCCCTTGTTCTTTTCTAAAGACTAACATTGCTCATCGCTGTTCTGCATTACGTGGAACACCAGCCGGATCTGCCTATCTTATGAAATGAGGGGTTTATGGGCGGCAAACACTGCTCGCGCAAGGAACCACCCTGACTTTGTGGGAGTGTCATGGGGCAAGTATATAAAGCCAGGTGGTATTCTGGGTGGTGCGCATGGGAAGAGAGAACTGTTTCTGATCGATCTCCAGCACCTACCTTGGAGCTGGTGCAATTCCCAATACTATTGATGATGGTTATGGCGGCCAGGGTAAAATCAGTGGGAAGCACAGGTTTCCGCTTGCAGGCGCATTAACCCCGCCCCCCCCTGCATTAACCCTACGGATTCTCACATTCGCAGAGGTGTAGTGCCGGCGACCAGGGTTGGAATGGCCCACAGGGGAAACCCCCGGTGGGCCCTACCCCCTGGGGACCCATTTCCTCCTCTAGGGATCAGGTTCCAGACTGTGTACTTGAATTATACATTATGCATATGTTACATTTGATTATATATACAGTATATATATGGTTCCGTGTTAAGGGAATGTTGCGGATGTGACAGTGAAAGTCATTTACCCGTAGCCACCCAGTTTTACAGGGAAATGAAGCTAGCAGAAGCTCAATAAGGGGGAGATGTACTAAGCAGTGATAAAAGCGGAGAAGTGAGCCAGTGGAGAAGTTACCCATGGCAACCAATCAGCTGCTCTGTATAATTTTATAGTATGCAAATTATAAATGTTACGTCACTGCTGATTGGTTGCCATGGGCAACATCTCCACTGGCTCACTTCTCCACTTTTATCACCGCTTAGTACATCTCCCCGTTAGGTGCCTATGTAATATTTACAAAATGAATTCTATTACGGCTAGTAATTGGATTTTCTCACCCATATTCTTTTTCAATAAACACAAATAAAACATGATGAACAACGAGCTTTGTCGCAGTTATCCTTCCCACTGATGAAGTTTACTGTAACTTTAAACAGAGACAAACAGAGCAAATCCCTCGCCAGTAAAAGTTTACTGTACAGTCTGTGACCTAAATTTGTCAGAACCGTCGCTGCCTGTAAACACAACTATCAATTAAGGAACATAAAAGTGTTGGCGTGTTTTTGCAACAAAGAGTATCATCATCTTTTTTTGTTAATGTTTCATTGTATCAGTTAAAATGCAATTATCATAATTCTACCGCCAAAGTGTACATTTAAGGCCTTAATGAGGCGGGAGCCAGCATGTTATACAGAATTTAATTGACAACACATCAAAGTGCCACAAATTATAAAGTGGTAACAGATACAGTTTGAAATCACATCTTGATCATTCACAAATATGCAGTATATATAATAATTCTTATGTCATTACCAGGGGCAAACGCCGGATATCTGGAGGGGGGGTTTTGCAAATAATTGAGTCTAGAGGGATTGCCGCCAGACCATTAAGGATGCATAATTGGCATTTGACAAGTTATTGCCTGCCAAACACAAAGTGCAGTCAGGGCCGGTTCGACGGTCCTTGGCGCCCCGGGCAGGGGATGGAGGCGTGGCTTATACAGGGGGCGTGGCCAGTTACGCCCCCTGTACAGTGGAAGCGCCGCTAAAATGCTGAGCGGTGCGCGATGACGTCATCACGCACCGCTCAGCAAAGGTCCTCTCCGCGAAGGGAAACTAGACGCTACGCGTCTAGTTCCCTTCACAGGGGACCAGAGCCGGGGGACACAGCGGGCAGCGGAGGGCACAGCAGTGGCGGATCTTGCCATGGTGCGGCACCCTCCGGATGGCGCCAGCGCCCTCCGGAAGGCGGCGCCCCGGGCAAAAGTCCTGCTTGCCCGTGGCAAGATCCGCTACTGAGTGCAGTGTATGTAATACAGTACGTCAGACATATGCAGGCCTAGTGATCACGGTAACTGAGACACTTACCAGATTTTCTCTCTCTGGTGCGGTGATTGAGCACTTAGATCCACACACAGCAGACTTGGTAGGAAAATCTGCTGCCACTGGGCGGGTGCAAAGAGCTCCATTCCACCCTCTATACTGCATGTAGTGGCAGCAGGTCAGGCTGTGGGGAAGGAGGGCTTCCGGTCAACTGGAGCCCCCACCCCCTCCATGTTTACCTATAATTGCAGAAATTAAAATGGCAGGTATTCTTATTAATTAACCAATTCATTTCTAAACAAATATGTACTGTGAAATTAGTTTAGAACATAAGATACGCTTTGTGGTCAATGAATGTTCCATGTCCAATGTGACTTTAAATGCTATGGCCACAATTAGTGTTGCACCTGCAACTGGCGCACGGGAGATGCACAGTCTCAAAAAGGTTTTGAAAATGTATTAGGTGTTCTTGGGCGGTGACTGGGAGGTGGTGAAGTGGAGGCACAGCGATGTACCATCTTATAGGCATGCTATGGGAGTGCCTTGGGCATGTCACTGATAGTGGTGTACAGAGACACAAATTTATTAGTATAGTAGGCCGTATTCAGACGGATAATCAGCACCTGCAATAGGGCTGCTGCAAGTTTTGATGGTGCGACCAATGGTGGCATCTAAAGACACACCGAATGGTATTTTGGTTTATACCGTATATGGGCGCTCAGAGCCGGTCCTAGCACAAGCAGCTTATGCTGATTAAAATGATGTTTGGCATGCCTACATTCTGTGTGTGACTGCACCTGTATCTGCATACGAAATGCTGGAAATCACTGTAACGTTGTATTTCGTATGCAGATACAGCCACAGTCGCACAGAGGCATGCCACATATTATTGAGGCATGCCATATATAATTTCAATCAGCAGAAGCTGCTTGTGCATCCTAGTCACATAGTAATGCAAATAAGACACATTTTCAGCAAACAAAGGCACCCGAGCAAAGCTGGCCGAGAGCTGCCAGCTGACTCATGCCAGTCATCTCCTGCTGCATGGCTTATTGAGGCAAGTTGTATGAGGACACATCTGTATCCAAGCAGAGGCAGAGGTCACAGTGTTAGCGGCCATGTCAGTGCTGTGTGTGGGTGGGTTGACTGTGCAAAAGTGTTCGGCATACGTGTAAGGGGCATTATGTGTGTAATGTGTATAAATTAGAGATGAGCGGATTCGGTTTTACTCGGTTCTCAAAACCGAATCTTATTGGCTATCCAAAACACGTGACATCCGTGAGCCAATAAGATGTCGTTTTGAGAACCGAGTAAAACCGAATCCGCTCATCTCTAGTATAAATGCATTAATAATGTGGGCATATGTGTAAGGGGCACTGTGTGTGTCATTATGTGTATAAGGGCATTAATAATGTGCGGCATTAGATGTGTCATTATGTGTATAAGGGCATTAATAATCAGCAGTATTTTTGTAAGGGACATTATGTGTATAAGGGCATTAGTAAAGGTTGGCATAATGTATAAGGTGCATTATGTTTATAAGGACACTAATAATGTGTGTCATATGTAAGGGGCATTACTGTGAGGTATTATGTGTATAAAGGCATTACTAATGTGTGGCATTATGTGTATAAGGTTCTCTACTGTGTGGCGCAACATATAGAAAGGGCACTACTGTGTGGTCTAATGTGAATAAAGAGCAATGTGGTGTAATATGAATAAGGGGCAATTCAGTGTGATGTAATGTGAATAAGGGGCACTACTGTGAGGAGTAATGTATATAAGGTAAAGTGGTACTACTGTGTGATGTAACGTGAAGAAGGGACACTATTGCATGATAAAATGTCATTAAAGTTGTACTACTGTGTGGCGTAACGTATAGAAAGGGGACTACTGTCTAATATGAATAAAGAGCAATATGGTCTGGTGTAATGTGAATAAGGGGCACTACTGTGAGGAGTAACGTATATAAGGTAAAGTGATACTACTGTGTGATGTAACGTGAATTAGGGACACTATGGCATGATAAAATGTGAATAAAGTTGCACTACAGTGTGGCATAATTTGAACTGGGAGTACTATTGTTGTGCCCATGACCCTTCCCAGCAAGAACACGCCCCTTTTTGGGCTGTGTACTGAATGTGCGCACTGTTTAAAATGTAGAGGATAGGAGCACCAAAATATGGACTGCTCTAGGTGAGGGGTGATGGTGCTGGGAAAGGGGCTCTGCGTACGCTGGCAGTGGGTGTCTCAGTCCTTGTACTTTATAGGCACAGATGTACCAATTGTATAAAGTCACAGATATGCAGCTAGCAAAAGACACAGATATGGCTGTGTCCAGCGTAGTATCAGGACTATAGTATTTACTGCTGTATCTGCCAAGCAGTGATAACCTCTCTTTTGTAACTTTTCATGGAAAAAGGTGTTATCACAGCTTCCTGTTCTCCAGAGACGCAGACGGCTCTCCAGGAGGAAGTAAGATCACAACTGCTAATTTATGCACGCCCAGAAAAATGTATTTGTGTGCAGTCTATAAGTGTTATAGAGTACTGCAAACCCACAATATCTCTTTATGTGTAATGATCCCACTTCTCTGCCTTGCGCATTTCGGGGTACACACCCGCCTCACAGTCTTGGCCTGGCTTTACAGATAGAATTTGAGAGATTCCACCTTGTTGCAACACAAAGCCATGTGCTTTCCCATAAAGTTGACCTGCAGACTCATAGGTGCCAATTCCGTGGGTGCTCCTGGGCCCGAGCAACCACGGACAATGAGGAGCACCCACGGAACCGCTGTCCCAAGACAATTACTGCTATCCGCTGCAGCCCCCGCAGTGGATTCAATTTCAGACATGCTGGGTTTGCGGAAGCGCTTTCGTACATTGCAATGTAAGTAACCCCACCAAAAATGTTTGATCTCTAGCGGCTGTCTTCCTGGCGGCGGGCATTTTAAGGGTTTTCTGCACACTGCAATGTACGGAAGCACTTCCGCAGCCCCCAGCGCATCTTAATCCTCTGCGGGGGCTTTATAGTTACTGATGCCCGCACCCACCATCCCATACTTTACTGGGGCAGCGGCCAGGAGAACCCTGGCAACGCGCAGGAAACACTTGGCAATGCGCAGGAAACCCCTGGCAACGCGCAGGAAACACTTGGCAATGCGCAGGAAACCCCTGGCAACGCGCAGGAGATTGACAACACAAATGAAAACCCCAGGCAACACGCAGGAGACCCCTGATAAATGGCAGGTCATTTAAAAGTAATTAGAAGCCTTAATGTGTGGCATCATTTGTAAGGGGTATTATTATGTGTGGGGCATAAAATGGTGTCAGGCCATAACTGTGTGTGGCATAATGTATAATGGGTATTACAGTGTGTTGCATAATGTGTAATGGGCATTACTGAGTGTGGCATAATGTGTAATGGGCATCACTGAGTGTGGCATAATGTGTAATGAGCATTACAGTGTGTTGCATGATGTATAATGGGCATTACGGTGTGTTGCATAAAGTGTAATTGGCATTACGGTGTGTTGCATAACGTGTAATGGGCATTACGGTGTGTTGCATAATGTATAATGGGCATTACGGTGTGTTGCATAATGTATAATGGGCATTACGGTGTGTGGCATAGTGTGTAATAGACATTACGGTGTGTGGCATATTGCGTAATGGGCATTACTGTTTGTTGCATAATGTGTAATGGGCATTACTGTGTGTGTTGCATAATGTATAATAGGCATTACGGTTTGTTGCATAATGTATAACGGTGATGACGGCGTGTTGTATAATGTGTAATGGGCATTACAGTCTGTTGCATATTGTGTAATGGGCATTGCGATGCGTTGCATAATGTGTTATTGGCATTACGTGTGTTGCATAATGTGTAATGGCCATTACGGTTTGTTGCATAATGTATAATGGGCATTATGGTGTGTTGCATAATGTGTAATGGGCATTACGGTGTGTTTCATAATGTGTAATGGGCATTACGGTGTGTTGCATAATGTATAATGGGCATTACAGTGTGATGCATAATGTGTAATGGGCATTATTGTGTGTTGCATAATGTGTAATGGGCATTACGGTGTGTGGCATAATGTGTAATAGACATTACGGTGTGTGGCATAATGTGTAATAGACATTACCGTGTGTGGCATAATGCGCAATGGGCATTACGGTGTGTGGCATAATGTATTATGGGCATTATGGTGTATTGCATAATGTATAATGGACATTATGGTGTGTGTAATAATGTGTAATGGGCATTACTGTGCGTAATGCCCATTACACATTATACCACACACCGTAATGTCTATTACACATTATACCACGCACAGTAATGCCCATTACACATTATTACACACACCATAATGCCCATTATACATTATGCAATACACCATAATGCCCAATGTGTAATAGGCATTACGGTGCCTGGTATAATGTGTAATGGGCATTAAGGTGTGTTGCATAATGTGTAATGGGCATTACAGTGTTGCATTATGTGTTGCATAATGTGTAATGGGCATTATGGTGTGTTGCATAATGTTTTATGGGCATTACGATGTGTATAATAATGTATAATGGGCATTACGGTGTGTTGCATAATGTATAATGGACATTACGGCGTGTGGAATAATGTGTAATGGGCATTACAGTGTGTTGCATAATGTTTTATGGGCATTACGGTGTGTGGCATAATGTGTAATGGGCATTACGGTGTGTGCATAATGTGTAATGGGTATTAGTCACTGCCGCGGCCACCCGTTCATTCCCGCTCCCACCAAGCACCCATCAGTAAAAACATAAATCAGCACCTACAGAATGCCTGCAGTTGTGCACAAACAGGTGTGGGATATCATGAAAAGGCATTTATGCTGTGCTGCTTTGTGTGACGTCAATGTCTGATTAGATCTTATTCAAATGGATGGTGTACGGTATTGCTTTAGAAGACATCCAAGTGTGAAACGCAACAAGCAAATGCACATTCAGTACGGACATAGACTGTGGCATGCGTAATATAAGGACAGGTCATTGTGAAATGCGCTGTAGCTTGCAATGATGTGGAAGGGTCTTAAAATAGATCATTGTCTTTCTTTTGTACAATATTAGATCTCCTTGTGTAAGATGTTTCTGTCAGACTAGCAGACAGAGCTGCGCTGCCTCTTCGCCAGGGTGGAAAGGCTCCTCTGGTGACAATGACAATGGTATATTATACATAAACAATCAGCCAATATGCGTTTTATTTTGTGGGCTGTTCATTATAAACTTGTAGTCAGGGCCGGTGCAAGGTTTCTCGGCACCCTAGGCAAAATTTCTGCCTACACCCCCCCCCCCCCCCCCCCCGTCCTCCCGACCCTCCCCTTCCCCTGTTGCTTGGACAGTGGAGTGATCACGTTATCTAGAGGCTATGTTAACGGTATGTTGATCCTCCTGAAGCAGCCAAATAACAGCAAAAGAAAACCTGACAAATATTATATTAAATGCACACAAGTTAAAAAGCATCCAGCCCCACATCCATATATAGTATAATACCACAGTCTGTAGTTTTATACAGTATTATAGATAGGCATCAGGGTTGTAACTAGAACTTTGTGGCAGTGACGTGCGGTGAGGTCATTGGCTATATATATATATACATATATAGTGTTCATTCTAGCACCCTGCACCTTTCAAATACTGTGCAGTTCCTCTTTCCTGCCCGGGGTGTCGCTCTCTGCTGTGGTGCTTCTCCGCACACTCTGATCTGTTACTCAGTGCTGTGATACAGACCTGTGTGTGCTGAGAAACACCAGAGCAGAGAGTGACACCCCAGGCAGGAAAGGGGAACTGCATGGATTTTGAAAGGTGCAGGGTGCTAGAATGAATACTATATATATATATATATATATATATATATACACACACACACACATACATATAGAGTGGTCGAAGTATACATTTTGAAGTGGGGGTATGGAAAAGTGAAGGTTGCAATTATGCGCGCGCCTCCGGGAGAGGGTGTGTGGCCACTCAAATGGGGGCGTGTCCTTCAGTGTATTAGGACCCCTTATACTATCTAGAAATTCTTATACTATCTAGAAATTCACATTACAGCACACGGAATGAGCCGAAATTCACACTACAGCACATGGTATGAGCCAAAATTCACACTACAGCACATGGTATGAGCCAAAATTCATATTTTACCACACAGTATGAGCCGAAATTCACATTACAGCACACCGTATGAGCCGAAATTCATATTACAGCACACCGTATGAGCCGAAATTCACATTACAGCACACCGTATGATCCGAATTTCATATTTTACCACACAGTATGAGCCGAAATTCACATTACAGCACACGGTATGAGCCGAAATTCACATTACAGCACACGGTATGAGCCGAAATTCACATTATAGCACACGGTATGAGCCGAAATTCACATTATAGCACACGGTATGAGCCGAAATTCACATTACAGCACACGGTATGAGCCGAAATTCACATTACAGCACACAGTATGAGCCAAAATTCATATTTTACTACACAGTATGAGCTGAAATTCACATTACAGCACACGGTATGAGCCGAAATTCACGTTACAGAACACGCTATGACCCAAAATTTCAGATTTTACCACACTGTATGAGCCGAAATTCACATTATAGCACACGGTATGACCCGAAATTCACATTACAGCATACTGTATGAGCCAAAATTCTGATTTTACCATATGGTATGAGACGAAATTCACATTATAGCAAACGGTATGACCCACAATTCAGGGACAGGGAGAGAGAGTGACAGCAAGGACTGAGAGAGTGACAGCAGGGACTGAGAGCGTGACAGCAGGGACATAGGGTAACATTACCTGATATGTGCAGCGGAGGTGCGGAAGGGACTGTGGTTGTTGGTGGCGTATGAGCCCATGGTCTGCGGGGGATGCGGCGGTACTAAGCTGTCCTTCTTCGCTGCGGCGTTGATGTCCCTCTGACCACCGCCAGTTGTGGTCTGCGGTGGTCAGCTTTCAATGGCGGTGCAGTGTGCAGAAGTGAGCGCTGGTCAGCGGTGGGAGGCGGGCAGCTGTGATATAAATATATAATTTTTTTACATTTATTTTATTTATTTTTCCCTGTCCCTGCGTCCAAGTGATCTGGGGGTGTGCTGCAGTCCAAGTGATCTTGCCCAGATCACTTGGCCTGCAGCTCACCCCCAGATCACTTGGACTGCAGCTCACCCCCAGATCACAAGGCGGGGAGCTGCAGTCCAAGTGATCTGGGGGTGAGCTGCCCAGACACTTGCCACCAAGCACAACTCCCCCACCCCTCGCCTTAGTGGTCCTGGTTCCTCAGTCCCGGAGGAAGCAGATGCTGCCGGAGATGCTGAGGGCACGGAAATAGAGGTAACAGCGCTCCTGTTGTCTCCGGAGCTGCCGCTGCTGTAGGCAACTCCAACATCGGGAGGTGCGGGGCGGCAGGGAGGGAGGGGATAGGGAGACGTGGAGTGGGAGGGAGGGGATAGGGAGACGCAGGGCGGCAGGGAGGGAGGGGATAGGGAGACGTGGGGTGGGAGGGAGGGGATAGGGAGACGCGGGGTGGAAGGGAGGGGATAGGGAGATGCGGGGTGGGAGGGAGGAGATAGGGAGGCGCGGGGCGGCAGGGAGGGAGGGAGGGGATAGCGAGACGTGGGGCGGCAGGGAGGGGATAGTGAGACGCGGGGTGCGAGGGAGGGGATAGGGAGACGCGGGGCGGCAGGGAGGGAGGGGATAGGGAGACGCGGGGCAGCAGGGAGGGAGGCGCGGGGAGGGAGGGGATAGCGAGACGCGGGGCGGCAGTGAGGGGACAGTGAGACGCGGGTGGGAGGGAGAGGATAGGGAGACGCGGGGCGGCAGGGAGGGAGGGGATAGGGAGACGTGGGGTGGGAGGGAGGGGATAGGGAGATGCGGGGTGGGAGGGAGGAGATAGGGAGGCGCGGGGCGGCAGGGAGGGAGGGGATAGCGAGACGTGGGGCGGCAGGGAGGGGATAGTGAGACGCGGGGTGCGAGGGAGGGGATAGGGAGACGCGGGGCGGCAGGGAGTGAGGGGATAGGGAGGCGCGGGGCAGCAGGGAGGGAGGCGCGGGGAGGGAGGGGATAGCGAGACGCGGGGCGGCAGTGAGGGGACAGTGAGACGCGGGTGGGAGGGAGAGGATAGGGAGACGCGGGGCGGCAGGGAGGGAGGGGATAGGGAGACGTGGGGTGGAAGGGAGGGGATAGGGAGATGCGGGTGGGAGGGAGGAGATAGGGAGGCGCGGGGCGGCAGGGAGGGAGGGGATAGCGAGACGTGGGGCGGCAGGGAGGGGATAGTGGGACGCGGGGTGCGAGGGAGGGGATAGGGAGACGCGGGGCGGCAGGGAGTGAGGGGATAGGGAGGCGCGGGGCAGCAGGGAGGGAGGCGCGGGGAGGGAGGGGATAGCGAGACGCGGGGCGGCAGTGAGGGGACAGTGAGACGCGGGTGGGAGGGAGAGGATAGGGAGACGCGGGGCGGCAGGGAGGGAGGGGATAGGGAGACGTGGGGTGGGAGGGAGGGGATAGGGAGACGTGGGGTGGGAGGGAGGGGATAGCGGGGCGGCAGTGAGGGGATAGTGAGACGCAGGTGGGAGGGAGAGGATAGGGAGACGCGGGGCGGCAGGGAGGGAGGGGATAGGGAGACGTGGGGTGGGAGGGAGGGGATAGGGAGACGTGGGGTGGGAGGGAGGGGATAGGGAGACGCGGGGTGGAAGGGAGGGGATAGGGAGATGCGGGGTGGGAGGGAGGAGATAGGGAGGCGCGGGGCGGCAGGGAGGGAGGGGATAGCGAGACGCGGGGCGGCAGTGAGGGGATAGTGAGACGCGGGGTGGGAGGGAGGGGATAGGGAGACGTGGGGTGGGAGGGAGGGGATAGCGAGACGCGGGGCGGCAGTTAGGGGATAGTGAGACGCTGGGTGGGAGAGAGAGGATAGGGAGACGCGGGGCGGCAGGGAGGGGATAGGGAGGCGCGGGGCGGCGGGGATGGAGGGGATAGAGAGACTTCTCTTGTCTTTCAGATGTTCCAATTAAATATATTTTACACAAAAAAATATATATTTTGATAAGTAGATAAGTAAGCCCAGACCAGGGGCGGCCGCGGCGAGGGTCTAGCCTGCCACAGCCGTCAGTCACCTCACCTACGCCAGTGTGATTTCCCTGCGGCTGCTCCATGTCTCTAACAGAAATAGACGGAGCCGCGCGTATGAGAGAGCAGGTCAGGAGACGGGCGCCACACAAGCGCTGACGTTCGTGCTGACGGCGCCTAGCAGGATGCGTGTTAGGCTGTCAGTGTGGGCGGCGCCCGTCTCCTGACCTGCTCTCTCATACGCGCGGCTCCGTCTATTTCTGTTTAGACATGGAGCAGCCGCAGGGAAAGCAATACACTGGGCTGGTGAGGTGACTGACGGCTGTGGCAGGCTAGACCCTCGCCGCGGCCGCCCCTGGTCTGGGCTTACTTATCAAAATATATATTTTTTTTGGTAAAATATATTTAATTGGAGCCTGCCGCCCTCCAGTGGCCAGCGCCCATAGGCAGCTGCCTAAAGCTGCCTAATGGTAGCGCCGGCCCTGCTTGTAGTGTTTACAGAAAGATAAACATATATATTATCCATGTAGATCTGCACTGGCAGGCTAGGACATCCTCTCCTGCACTATGGAGTCCAAATAAGGCTGCAACAGTAAGATCTAACGAGCAGGGCCCTTAGCCGTCATGTGCTTTTCCTTCACTTACTTAAACCATCTTCGACGTCACCAAATACCGCGGTTTTCTGCCGCCCCGATACTTATGTCAGTGTCGTCTGCTGATGCAGCTTATGTTCATGTAACCCTGTACTCGTCCTATATTGTCTTCAACTGTAAGTACCTATTTTCCTGTTTTATTTAGTTTATGTTCTCTGTAATTGGGCGCTGCAGATCCCTTGTGGCGCCACATAAAAAATAATAACAACAGGTTATCTACAGCAGGCTGCTCTGTGTAATGCTCTAAAAAGCCCTATTGTATATTACTGAAAGGGCTGCAGACAGGGTAGGCATGAGGGAAAGAGAGGGTGGATAGGCAGGGCGGTAGAGAGCCGGTCTGGGCCCAGGTACTTTTCAGGGTGCGTGGCCTAATCACAGGAGGCGTGGCCATGCACACTTAGAAAAATATATTGAAATAATTGTATTTGAAGCGCCTCCTGGGCCACACTGCAGTTCAGCACACAGCAGCATGTGCTGGGCTGAGGAGAAGAGTTGCTGTTGCTACTGCCAGGTTACGGGGTGCGGGCCTGGGGCCCCCACCAGGCCCTCACTGGGCCCCTCCATCAGACCTGAGCAGTTCTGCAAGTATTGCGGTATGGGGTGGCACTGCGTACCGGTAAGAAATTGCCAGCCAGTACGCAGTATCACCGGCCTGACCGCCATGCTTCCAGCCGCTGCTGTGTTAGGGGAAGAGAATGCAGCGAGCGCCTCTCCTGCCCCTCAGTGCCCAGTGCGGTATCTGGAGTCCGGCGGCATGAATATCAAATGAGGTGCCGTTTGTTAGCCAATCAGAGCTCAGACCGGCAGCCGCGGTTCCTGATTGGCTGCCAGTCTGCGAGCTCTGATAATTCTGGCTAATGAACCGGCGCCTTATTTGAGATGCACGCCGCTGCCGCCAGACTCTGGAGACCGGACTGAGCACTGAGGGGCAGGAGAAGTGCTCACTGCGCTCTCCTCCCAGTCCCCTCACACAGCAGCAGCAGTAATGGCAGTGGTGAGGGGGGTAGTGCACTGTGGGGGCCTATCTAGCACTGCGGGTGGGGGCATATCTGGCAGTGTGAGTGGGGGCATTTGTGTATCTGGCACTGTAGGAGCATATCTGGCACTGTGGGGGGCATTTGTGTATCTGGCACTGTTGGGGCATTTGTGTATCTGGCACTGTGGGGGCATTTGTGTATCTGGCACTGTGGGGGCATTTGTGTATCTGGCACTGTGGGGGCATTTGTGTATCTGGCACGTTGGGAGCATATGTGTATCTGGCACTGTAGGAGCACATCTGGCACTATGAGGCATTTGTGTATCTGGCACTGTGGGGGCATATTTGTATCTGGCACTGTGGGGGTATATTTGTATCTGGCACTGTAGGAGCATATCTGGCACTGTGGGAGCATATCTGGCACTGTGGGGTCATATGTGTATCTGGCCCCCCATATGTGTATCACGAACCCTTTCACAGTAGCCACACCCCATGTGGCATGTGGCCACACCCATTTTTTTGCAGTGCGCGCACGCAGTACCACTAAGATTTTTTTTCTACTATCACCACTGGACCTGGCCCCGGGTAACTAGTACCCCCCCCCCCCCCCCTCCCCCTTCTCTCTCTTGTCACCACTATGGACATAAGAGACAAAAATGATAGAGAGAGAATGATGGGGGAGTGAGGGATAGAGAGGACAGAGAGACAGATAGGGGACATGAAAAATACTCCTGCAATGCCAGGCACAATAGCTAGTGAATGGTGGCTTGGCTTCATAATATTACTTCTCTTATTTGCAGCTTGGACATTGTGCCAACGCTTTACTGTATTATAAGTTATATCAGTTTTTTTTAACCCATGATCTCTAAAAACTACCCAGACCCCCTAATTTATTACAGCACGATTGCTGGAGGAATGAAATGGTCTTTCAGTTTTATTGGTGGCAGATGAGTCTCTCTCACTGTTTCTGGTCTTTGGCATTCAACACACAAACAATGGCTGCATCAGGCCTGCCTGATAATAAACTCCAGTCACACATATCCCATCCAATGCTGAAGCGCTGAAGCCTGCAAATCCCAGAGCATGGTTTCATGAAGCTTCTAGAGTGACGGCTCGCAGACATTTGCATCAAGAGCCGCTATCATGTTGATGTCACAAAATGTCTTGGCTTCAAAAACAGCCGTTCCAGTTTTACTGGTTGGAGTCAGATAATGATTTTTCTCTCAAACATGCTGCTTATTTGCAATCAGCGACAATTAGCGGTGCAATTACGGCCAGCACAGCCTGACGGGCACATCTGACGCCGGAGTCACTTGCTAAGACGAGCTGTCATGGACATTGTAAGACTTTGCCATGTAACGTCTGCGCTACTCCTAATTCCTCCTGCCACTGCGCTATTTATCCAAACAAGGACCATTATTTTAGCTCCTACCCCAGAGGCACAATCATTTATTAGGAGGAATAATGGTAGATGCCCATCTTAATGAAATGGAAGAAGATAGAGTATCTGATAATGGTTCAATGTGTTCGCTGCTGGACTTGCGTCTGGCTGGAGTGCATTCCAAGTCTTTATACAACCAGGATCTCTAGCAGTGCGGGTCATTCAGGTGCGGTTGCACCTGCGGCTATCATTGCAACGTGCTGATTTTCGTATGCGCAGGACCGGTTTTGCTTGTGCGTGAACGGGTCCTGCGGCATAGGACACAGACCGACATTAGACTGCCAGTAATTGACAGTCTGATTCTGTTTCGGGGGTGGGGCGGCGATGGTCTCCTTCTGGAAAAATGGAGGTGCGTTGCCGCTGTTTTGGGGGTGGAAAGAGACCAGTCTTAGGCCAATGCCATAACTAATTTTCGCAAAACCAAGAGGCCCATTTGCTGCATGGCCGTTGAGAGACATGCCGGGCCCCCGGTAAAGGCCTAGGGGTGTGGCTTATTAAGTGGGGGCATGACTATGCCCTTTAGTATAAAAAAAGTGAATAATAAAATAATTGTGAGGCCGCCGAGAGTGCTCCACAAGGGGGGATGCCATTTTAACATAGGGGGGTGCCTTTTTAACATAGGGATGCAGGTGGGAGAGAACCCACTTACTACCTTACTTGATCTGGAAGCGGGTCTCTCCTCTCCCCGACCAGCTCCATCTTCCCAGTGATATTTGAGAAGATGATGCTGGGCACTAGAAAGCAAAGACTTTCTATGCTTTATACGTGTGGCGCCATCTTCCCGAAGCTATCACCAAGTGGATGGCACCGCGCCTGCCGGCCAGCGGACTAGCCCCCCACTTCCTCCCTGGCCCCTCCAGCAGTCTGGGCCCGGGTAATTTGTACCTGCTCCCCCTGCCTCCCGGCACCACTAATTTGCTGCACCTTGAGAAAGTGTATTTCCATCTCTGTGCGTCTTTAGGCACGCCATTGGTGCACCAGCAGACATACCACCGATAATTGCGCTGATCCTATAGAAGATTCTCAGTCTGGCCATAGCCTATAGAGTGGGTCCACAACACGCCCTCGTCTGCATAGCCACACCCCTGTTACCTTCCTGAACACCCATTAAAATTCCCCAAATCTGCGTCCAATTCAGGACGGCGTCTCCGAGCGCTAACAAAGGGGACGCATGTGCGGACTTAAAACATTGGCCAACTGCGTGCAGCAATGACACTTTTTACTGTCACTGCCGTTACCTTCACCAAACGTTCCCTTCCTGTCAATCACTCTGTGAATAAAATGTCACTGCGGGCGGCACTGCAAAGGAACCTTGGTGCGCGCGCAGTTCTATTACAGCGCGTGCACAGTCTACCGATAATCGCTCAGTTGTGCGAACATCGGCATTACATACAAATCGGAGCCAGGCCCATAATCCAGAGCACACAAAGCTGAACTGTAGCTCATCTTTAACAAGGAACGCTCAATTAGTGTGTGTGTGTAATGACCGAGGCTTTGCTGGATAAATGTTTTAAGTTCATATAATAAAAACTACAGATATGCGCCGGACCATTTTTGCCGGTTTTGTTTCTGGTTCTTATTCGTCAGAAGGTTTTGGTGTTGCTAAAACTGCCGCACTGGTTTTGTTTTTTTAATTATAAAAACAGCTAAAATCATGTTATTTTTTAATGCAAACAGAATCCAAAACCCACAATTCGGATTTAAAATCTGAATTCCGAACCGTGTGAGGATCCGAAGCGGGACTTGGTTCGGATCTTCTCTGGAGATCCGGACCGGGTTTTGGTTTGGTTTAGATCCGCAAAGGTAGATTCGGTTTTCTGGAGAGCCAATCCGCTCATCTCTGCTTATTTCTTTTGCAAAAAATACGGATGGTGAACGCGGTCATGCTCACTATTATGTGGACAGGCCCCCACCAGTGAGCCATTTACACGTTCCCCCACACTGCTATTCTGCACTCCCAGTGTTGGAGATACGCTTTGCTTTTATGTAGTAACATGTATTATGTAGGAATATACCAAGCAGATATATAACCTGCAATCCACAGAATTCAGGTGGGTCAGGATTTCTGGAGAACCGAACGGCACATTTCTAATAAAAATGTTTGAAATTGTCAAAATATTGACTTTACTTCCTGATAATTGCTATTTATAGTGTGCGATTGCTGGGATTGTATATACACCAGTCTAATAAAACAAGTTATAAGAACCCAATAAAATTAAATGAAAGGAAGTAAATTGAAAGGGAAAGGGTTTGTTGTGTCGACAATATTTAGGTCGACACTCATTAGGTCGACAGGCCGTATGTCGACACCTGTAAAAGGTTGACGTGGACATCAGGTCAACATGGAAAAGGTCGGCATAGAAAAAAGGCTGACATGAGTTTTTTTGGGGTGTCGTTTTTTTCGTAAAGTGACCGGGAACCCCAGTTAGTGCACCGTGGGCCTAATTCAGAGTTGATTGCAGCAGCAAATTTGTTAGCAGTTGGGCAAAACCATGGCCCTCATTCCGAGTTGATCGGTCGCAAGGCGAATTTAGCAGAGTTACACACGCTAAGCCGCCGCCTACTGGGAGTGAATCTTAGCTTCTTAAAATTGCGACCGATGTATTCGCAATATTGCGATTACTAACTACTTAGCAGTTTCAGAGTAGCTCCAGACTTACTCTGCCTGTGCGATCAGTTCAGTGCTTGTCGTTCCTGGTTGACGTCACAAACACACCCAGCGTTCGCCCAGGCACTCCCACCGTTTCTCCGGCCACTCCTGCGTTTTTTCCGGAAACGGTAGCGTTTTCAGTCACACGCCCCTGAAACGCCGTGTTTCCGCCCAGTAACACCCATTTCCTGTCAATCACATTACGATCGCCGGAGCGAAGAAAAAGCCGTGAGTAAAAATACTTTCTTCATAGTAAAGTTACTTGGCGCAGTCGCAGTGCGAACATTGCGCATGCGTACTAAGCGGATTTTCACTGCGATGCGATGAAAAATACCGAGCGAACAACTCGGAATGAGGGCCCATGTGCACAGAGAGAGAGAGATTTGGGTAGGGTGTGTTCAAACTGAAATCTAAATTGCAGTGTAAAAATAAAGCAGACAGTATTTATCCTGCACAGAAACAATACAACCCACCCAAATCTAACTCTCTCTGCACATGTTACATCTGCCTCCCCTGCAGTGCACATGGGGGGTCATTCCGAGTTGTTCGCTCAGTAAAAATCTTCGCATCGCAGCGATTTTCCGCTTAATGCGCATGCGCAATGTCCGCACTGCGACTGCGCCAAGTAAATTTGCTATGCAGTTAGGAATTTTACTCACGGCTTTTTCATCGTTCTGGCGATCGTAATGTGATTGACAGGAAATGGGTGTTTCTGGGCGGAAACAGGCCGTTTTATGGGCGTGTGGGAAAAAACGCTACCGTTTCCGGAAAAAACGCAGGAGTGGCCGGAGAAACGGGGGAGTGTCTGGGCGAACGCTGGGTGTGTTTGTGACGTCAAACCAGGAACGACAAGCACTGAAATGATCGCAGATGCCGAGTAAGTCTGGAGCTACTCAGAAACTGCTACGAGGTGTGTAATCGCAATATTGCGAATACATCGTTCGCAATTTTAAGATGCTAAGATTCACTCCCAGTAGGCGGCAGCTTAGCATGAGCAAATCTGCTAAAATCCGCTTGCGAGCGAACAACTCGGAATGACCCCCATGGTTTTGCCCAACTGCTAACAAATTTGCTGCTGCGATCAACTCTGAATTACCCCCCCGTGTCCCCTCGCATGGCTTGCGAATCGCTCGCCATGCTTCAGACAAGGTTACCGTTCCCAATCGTAGTCCATGTTGATTGTAAAGTATGAAAAAGTATTTAAAAAAAATGGATTTTGTTTTTAAAAACTCACGTCAACCGTTTCATGTGTTGACCTTTGCCATTTCGACCTAATGCATGTGGACCAATAGTGGTCGACCTATGACTGTTGGCCTAAGGACCGTATCCCATTGAAAGCTTCACACCTAATCCCTGCTGTACATAGGGGGTCATTCCGAGTTGATCGCTCGCTAGCTACTTTTAGCAGCCGTGCAAACACATAGTCGCCGGCCACTGGGGAGTGTATTTTAGCTTAGCAAGTGTGCGAACGCCTGTGCAGCCGAGCGCAGCAAAAACACTTTGTGCAGCTCTGGACTTACTCAGCCCTTGCAATCACTTCGGTCTTTTTGGTGCCGGAATTGACGTCAGACACCCGCCCTGCAAACGCCTGGACACGCCTGCGTTTTTCCAACCGCTCCCAGAAAACAGTCAGTTGACACCCACATACGCCCTCTCCCTGTCAATCTCCTTGCGATCGGCTGTGCGAATGGAATCTTCACTAAATCCATCGCCTAGCATCAATCCTCTTTGTACCTATGCGGCGCGCCTATACATTGCGGTGCATACGCATGCGCAGTTTTTCAGTTTTTTCACCTGATCACTGCGCTGCGAAAATCGTCAGCGAGCGATCAACTCGGAATGACCCCCATTGTTGGTATGAGAAACCCTCTCACACAATGCTGCTTTTCCCTGTTTGTTGCTAATTGTATTCTCTTGCAAAGCATCATTGTGTCACTTGTCGGTGTGTTCTGATTACAGGAAGACAATGACAGGGAAAGCGTGCTTGTATCTATCGGTCCTGTGTTTGATTCATTGATAATTACACAGTTATTTCAGTCCCACTGTGTTTGTACATTTGTTTTGTTCTCCTTTCTTCATTTTCTATAAAGCACTTTCTATTCTGTGAAGAGAATCCAAAGTCCGTGATGTTGTGGATAGAAGTTGAAACTTGAAAGTAACTACTGACAAATCTGAATTATATATTTGATGTCATTTACAAAACGTCAGTGCGCAATGTATCATCCAACTGTGTGAGAGTGTAAATGAAAACTGCGCACGATATCCGGCCTACCTGATCGTAGAAATAAAAGCGGTCAGTACTTTTAATGAATTGTCTCCATTCTGCAATCCCAGTTTTTGCATCTATGAATATGTTGTTCAACGTTGATGCTACTATGGCCCTCATTCCGAGTTGATCGCTCGCTAGCTGCTTTTTGCAGCCGTGCAAGCGCATGGTCGCCACCCACGGGGGAGTGTATTTTCGCTTTGCAAGTGTGCGATCGCATGTGCAGCCGAGTGGGACGAAAAAGTTTTTTGCAGTTTCAGAGTAGGTCTGAACTTACTCAGCCGCTGCGATCACTTCATCCTGTCCAGTCCCGGAATTGACGTCAGACGCCCGCCCTGCAAACGCCTGGACACGCCTGCGTTTTCCCTACCACTCCCTGAAAACGGTCAGTTGACACCCATAAACGCCCTCTTTCTTTCAATCTCCTTGCGATCACCCGTGCGAATGAATTTGTCGCTAGAAGCATTGCCCAGCAACGATGCTGTACCTGTACGATGCGCGTGCGCATTGCGGTGCATGCGCAGTAGTAACCTGATCACTGCGCTGCAAAAATCGTCGGCGTGCGATCAACTCGGAATGACCCCCTGTATACAGAGTAAAAAAAAAAACAGCGCGTTATGGGGCTTATTAACCAAGCCGTTTCTATCCCTGAAACATGTGAATACAGCTATTCCCGCGTATTTAAGGAGAGAGTTACAAATCAATACAATCTTACATACTCTTCTGGGAACAGCCAGGAGGCTCCTGAATCTCAACGAGCTCTCCTGGGAGCTCCGAAAACTGGGCAAGTCTCCCAGAGGCCATCTGCCCACTTCCTGAGTGAAGTGGCCCTTTTGGTGTGATTAGCTATGAATTTTTTCATTGTGGCCCCATCCAGTGGTATCATTAAGGGGTGCAGACCACACCTGGGTGTCACCCAAAATGCAGGCTAATGCTCAGTGAGTACAATGTGACATTGGCCCTCATTCCGAGTTGATTGCTCGCTAGCTACTTATAGCAGCCGTGCAAACGCATAGTCGCCGCCCATGGGGGAGTGTATTTTCGCTTTGCAGGAGTGTGAACGCCCGTGCAGCCGTGCGGCAGCAAACACATTTTGTGCAGCACAAGACCAGCCCTGTAGTTACTTATCCTGTGCGATGATTGCTGCGACGAGTGACACGGTAATGACATCAGATACCCGCCCAGCAAATGCCCGGTGACGCCTGCGTTTTTCAAAACACTCCCAGAAAACGGTCAGTTGCCACCCACAAACACCCACTTCCTGTCAATCTCCTTGCGGTCACCAGTGCGACTGAAAGCGTCGCTAGAACCTGTGCAAAACCACAATGCTCATTGTACCAGTACGCCGCGTATGCACCGCAATGCGCAGTTTTGCCATTTTTTTAACTGATCGCTATGCAGCGAACAATGCCAGCTAGCGATCAACTCGGAATGAGGGCCATTATCTGCAGCGCCAGCTACTGTCAGGAGGAGGAGCCAGCAGTGCAGGGGAAGTCTCCAGGGACAGCCCAGTATCTTCGAAAAATGCTGGGCACGCCCCCAGAGTGATGAAAATGGGGCTGTGCTATGAAACCATACCCCCTTCTTGTGAAGCCACACCCCTTTCCAGGGCTCTCTTGCCACCCAGGTGTCAGCACACGTACACTGCTGGCCCCATTCCCACTTCACAATGCCAATACCACTTGAACTTTCCATACCCTACCCCCCCGCAATCTGACCTGGACGGGGTAATTTTTATCAAGGAGTAATATGATTTATATAGTCATACTTGTGCATATACAGACTCTTTGCATGGAGCGGAGATTGTGCAAAGTATAAAGGTCACCAGCTTGTGACAATATATGGGTAACAATGCTTGTAAAAGGAGGAGTCAAGTAGAACACATCCGCAGCGCTCTAACACAGTGACTAGATGGCGCTGCGCAGTAGACCAGGTGGTGCCCATCTTGGTAAGGGTTTTGAAGCCTCCCTGAAGAAGCAACATGATGGCTGCACAGGAGCGCAATCCATTTCTCAACAGATAGGAGGGGTAGGTGGTCCAGCACTGTCACCTTCTACTGAGATTTTGGGGAGCAATTATTTCTGTATTGTACAGTAGCATGTAGAGAAGCCATCAGCTGCAGGACTGTTCTGTGTAGCTTTACAGGAAACCTGTGCCTATTCTTCATGCGTTCTTGCACTCATAAAGGGGGTCATTCCGAGTTGTTCGCTCGTTATTTTTTTCTCGCAACGGAGCGATTAGTCGCTAATGAGCATGCGCAATGTCCGCAGTGCGACTGCGCCAAGTAAATTTGCTATGCAGTTAGGAATTTTACTCACGGCATTACAAGGTTTTTTCTTCGTTCTGGTGATCGGAGTGTGATTGACAGGAAGTGGGTGTTTATGGGCGGAAACAGGCCGTTTTATGGGAGTGTGCGAAAAAACGCTACAGTTTCTGGGAAAAACGCAGGAGTGGCTGGAGAAACGGAGGAGTGTCTGGGTGAACGCTGGGTGTGTTTGTGACGTCAAACCAGGAACGAAACTGACTGAACTGATCGCAGATGCCGAGTAAGTCTGGAGCTACTCAGAAACTGCTAAGAAGTGTCTATTCGCAATTCTGCTAATCTTTCGTTCGCAATTTTGATAAGATAAGATTCACTCCCAGTAGGCGGCGGCTTAGCGTGTGCAATGCTGCTAAAAGCAGCTTGCGAGCGAACAACTCGGAATGACCCCCAAAGATGTGACATCAGTCTGCAGACATTGGATGTGAGAACACAGCGTGGGGGCAGGGGTCTAATGGCCGTGCCCCGCATAAAGGCTCCAATTATAAAATAAAACTGCTCAGCGATTCACAGTGTGACTGTCGTAGGCCACGCGTAGAACCTCCACTTTACCTCTCAGCTGGGAAGCAAAACAAGTTGACCTATTCGTTGTGCGTGGCGGGTTTTCCGGTGAGTTTAACAATATCAGCTAATGTGCGGCGAACACGATTAAAGGAATAGACCGACCAAATCTGATATTCACCAAGGGCCATTATTCTCTCTGTTTTTACGCTGTTGCTCTTTAATATAATATGAGTAGGAGATGATTTCCAAATTTTGGGGCAGATGTATTAACCTGGAGAAGGGATAAAGAAGTGATAAGCGCAAGGTGATAACGCACCAGCCAATCATTACGGATTTTGAAAAATGACCGTTAGGAGCTGATTGGCTGGTGAGTTATCACCTTGCACTTGTCACTTCTTTATCCCTTCTCCAGGTTAATACATCTGCCCCATTATTACATATTGGGCCTAATTCAGACCTGATCGCTGCTGTGCACAGTGGGCGATCGGGTATGAACTGCGGCGCGGCGGCACATGCCAGAGATGCGTTCGGCGTTCGCTGGGCGGGAGGGGGCGGGCCAGCAGCGTTTGGCTGGCGTTTTAGGGGCGTGGTTTGGGTAATGCAGGCGTGCCCGGAATGCGCACTAGGGAAACCACGGCGGCTGCGTGACGTCACACGCAGCCGTTGCGACCCGGAGAGCAACGCTGCCGCGTGATGCTTTTGTACCTGTGCGGCGGGGGGGGGGGAGGGCCAGATATGCGGGGCGGACTAGCCCTGTGCTGGGCGTCCCCCGGCATGTCAGGGTGGCTGATCGTAGGCGTGCAAAATTTTGCACGGCTACGATCAGGTCTGAATAAGCCCCATTGTTCTGCTACTTCGTGGCTGAAAACAAAATCTAAAACGGGCATGGTGGGAAAACAAAGGTCTTGTATACAATGAGTAGTCTTGTGACAGCTGATGCAGGAGGAACTAGTGCGGCAGCGCAATTCCCATACAGAGTTATGCTGTTATTATTGCACATTGCCTGCACTAATGATTGTTTCTTTCCGTGTACATTGTTCTCCTCTTTATCTATGCTGAACTAATGCTTCAAATAAAGACATTCAAAATATTTAAAAAAAAATAGAACTAGTTTGGAAAAGAGATCCATCGATATTTTCTGCGTACCGCCTCCTCTGTTACACCAGCAGCCTAGGGGGACCCCAGGAAGCGGCTACACCAGGCAGCGCTGCTGAAAATCCATGTTATGTAACTGGCTTAACCCCTTTTATGAGAAAGCCAGTTTCCACATTCCTCTAATCATGTCTCCAGGCTTCGTCAGGATGTCAGTTTCTTACTATACAAAAGAATGTGTCAGACCAGTCATCTCACTGCGGACAGGCAATGCTGGCTTCTGTTTGCAGAATATTGGAATACATGTTGCGGATAGATCCAGGCATATCTCACTATTACTGTAGAGAGCTGAACGCAGCACGTCTGACTGTGGGTGGGGTATGCTGGTGGCACTGATGCCAGGATTTCCTGCACAGCTATGACTAGTTAATCCTAGTTCTCTGCTCTCCTGTAATGTCTGGGAGACTTCTGAATTTCTGGGAGCTCTCCCAAAGTCCCGTGAGAGTAGGCTCCCTACCAATTCTTGAAGCATGATGCCCTGATTCGCGGTGATTCACTTCGATTCCCTTCTACCGCTGCACAGTGCTGCGGATCATCCCACTTTGATGTCATGCTTTGATGTCATCAGAACACTAGGCACTCCACATCCCTGCGGTAATAGTTAAATTCCTGACCACTACCGCGTCTGTGTGGAGTTTGTATGTTCTCTTGCGTTTTCAAGGGTGTCCACTGGCTCTGTTTTCAGATTTTTTTTATCACACTCCAAAAACATACTGGAAGGTTTATTATCTTCTGACGCAAAAGAAAATATAACTGTGGTGTCTGTGTCTATCCACTGGGGCAGGGACTGATGTGAATGACTGAAATATTCTCGGCGCTGGGTAATATGTGTGCGCTATATAAATAGATGTTAATACATAACTATGTAGTGAGTACAGTGGTTCCCAAACACAAACCTCAAGGCACCCCAGAAGGTATAAGCAAACTGAATTAGGTACTAATTAAGTCACCTTTGACAAGGCATGGACATCCTTAAAACCTGGACTGCTGGGGTGCCTTGATGACCGCAGTTGTAAACTACTGAGTTAATAAATAAATAGGATTCTGGGCAAGTCCATGAATAGCTTTTCTCCTCTGTGTGTAGAAGATGGGTGCAGGGACAGAGTTTTCAGGTGCTGGGGAGGGGGGGAGGGCGCAGCCACAGGAGGGTGCCTGCCTCCTGCTTCAGTATACACCTATGGTGTGCACACTGGTGGGCGTGGTCATGGCATCATGTGCGTCATGGTGACCTCTCCGCAGCACTCCTGGGCCTCTACATAGGCAAGGCCCGAGACCCCTATATGGGTGCGCTTTCTAATTAACTTTTATTCCCCATTTCTTTGACAATCTGTACTGTTGGCAGAGAAGGAATAATCATGTCAGGGCTGTAATCCATACTTGCCTACCCTCCCGGAATCTGTGGGAGACTCCCGATGTTTCTGGTAGTCCTCGCAGCCCCGGAACGGTAGGTGACTCTCTCGCATCCCGACCACTTCTCAGTGAAGTAAGCAGGATAGGGATAAACTCACAACAATCCCGGCATCTGTGTGAAGGGGGTGGGGCTAAAAGAAGCAAAACGCATCATTTAGACCTGAAACCTACCCACGAACCGGCAAATCGCGGGTATTTCCCCATCTTGGGGGTGGGGCCTAATAACATCCCAGTCTGGCTCCACCCCCTGATGCAGAGTATGCTGTAACTAGAGGTGTGCAAGCGGTGCCAAAGCACAGAGTGCAGGGGTATGTGGACTGCACCGCTACTGCCCCATGCTGTTCTTCCCAACACCTGGAGGTACCACCCCCTCGGCATAACCTCATACCATACATAACTACTTTCTGTCCGCCACCTCCGAGCCAGGTCGATTCAACAGAGGGCCGGGATTCATCATATGTGGGCGGTGCGGAGACTCCATTGCGTCATTGCGGCTCCACCCCCCGCTTTACAATGCCCTGATTACCATCATGTAAAGTTGGAGGCGGACCTACAATGACACGATGAAGCATGGATAGCGTCAATGCCCCGCCCTTTTTGGTCTATGAGATGGGGATGCGCGGGGTCTACAGGTATATTCTAGGTATATTCTACGGGGTCTGCAGGTGGAATTTGTGTGTGTGTGGGGTGGGGGGGGGGAGCAGGAATTTGACAGTCTTGTCTTCCGGGGGGCCAGGAGTGCTACCTGATTTTTGGGAACTTCCCGGCCATTCCAGAAGAGTAGGCAAGTATGCATCATACACTCAGGGAGTGTGGCCCGCACAGGGTGCCATTATGCCCCGCTGGATAACGTAATATTGAAGGTGGTCTTTTAGGCGGCATGAATTGCTTTAGAAAAAAAAAAAGTTTCATTAGCAGTGAAATGAAAGTCTCCGTGTTTACCTTCCGCTCGGCTCAGGGGAATAATAACCTGCACGGAATCTGCATCGTCAATCTTTCCTGCTCTTATTATAGTCAATTATATAAGATGTAAAAGCGCCACAGATGAATGTATAATAACATAAAGTAAATTTCCCACGTTTACTTAAGACATGTTGTATTATGTTGGACCGCTGCTCTGCAGCTTGTAATAAATTTATTGACGGCGGGTTCAGCGGGAAATCTTTTTACCCTAGATCTTCTTTTTTTTTATGCTGTATACATTATTCATGTTCTTTGTGGGTCTATATACCCATTTTATCTGTTAGAATACTGCTGGAGTGACTGGGCCCAGAGCTAGTAGAGGGGCCCAGTCGTGAAATTGTGCTTCAAATGCTCATCCATAATGCACACGTCATGGTATATATAATGCATAGCTCCGTTCTAGTGGTCATGGCAGGAGAGAGAGCGCTGTTCATTGCTGACAGTAAGGGTAGGTAAAGTAAGAAGCCGCGTTATCAGTGTGCTGGGTGCTCCACCTGTTCCAATGTAGCATAAATATGGCAGATGAAATCCTTACACCTCATAAGACAAATTAAATATAATATACTTAAAAGTAATTTCAAATCAAATCACGAAAAAAGAAACAATAGAATGTATCTAGTAATCATTTTTATGAATAATCTTCAATGTGTCGGCAAAAAGACAAGAAATGGAACCAGTACCGACTTATACCCCTTTTAGACCGCCACCTATGAACACGGATTATTGGCATATGAGCGCGCATAATCCGTGTGCATGTGCAGTCTGAAAGGTGCAAGGGTTGAAGTACCAGGTCGGGCAACCCGGTATTTCAACCTGGTCGCAAACATGGTTGAACTCGTGTTCAACCCGGCTCACTGTGCGGTGTGAACGGGAGCCGGGTCGACGCAATCCATTTCCTGTTCACTGTGTGCATACGGGCGGCGCTTGGAGATCATGTGATTTCCAAGCGCGACCCTGCTGCGTCACCAATGATGTCACCAACCCGGCAATATGTGGGGTGCCTGAGGCGGGGCGCACACTGGGAGCTCCCGTGTCAGGCTTCCAGGTGTGACCCGCCTCAGGTGGTCCAAAAAGAGTATAAGTGGACTTCCACAATATCTACTGTATAGACAAGAGTGTCAATTGCTAAAAATATTATTATGAATGTCTCTAAAGAGCTCCTATCAGGGGCGTTTTAACAGAAGAGGGGTCCATATACAGGTTCCGGGTGGGCCCCCTCCTCCGGCATTGTGCTGGATTCCACTGCTCCCGCCATGTTCCAGAGACTAATTACATACTGAGCAAGCGCAGCAGCCATTTTGGCAGTGATTTTTGCAGCAGCTGCAGTGCCCGACGCAAGACTCCGGAAAGGTACGTATTATACCTTGGGTGCGCACATTTCACCCATTATAGAAACGCCAATGGCGCCTATTATAGCATATTATGCAAGTGGAATAAAAATGTACATTGCACATATTATTGCAGACTGCCTTAGTGAAACAATATGAATTATCACATTACCAATAAGATGTGCTGAATCATAGACGGATGGGGTAATAAGCTAATAATACCTCATTTATACCCCTTTCATGCCGCAAAAATAACCCGGTATCGACCTGGTATATTGCCGGGTCGGCACGGGTCGCTGTGCGGCATGAAAGGGGCCATGGAAGAACTCCCTGGTTGCCTGACCCGGTAATTCAACCTGGGAATAAAGAAGGGTTATTCCCGGGTTATTACCGGGTCAGGTGCAGTGAGAACGGGTTGGTGCGACCCGGGGCCTGTTCACTGCATAGGGTGAAGCGGCGCGGGGATGATGTCATCTCCCAGCGCCGCCCCCGATGCCGGGTCCGTCCCCGGATTGCAACCTGACCTGGCATAGTGCCATATCATGTTCTAGACCTGCAGCCAGGACTAGACTGCCCATCTGACAATTCTGGCATATGCCAGAAGGGTCGATTGGGCTGGTGGGCCGGCCCAGTACCACAGAGAGCCGGGAAGGCCGCATGCAGTGCAGCCTTCGGCTCTCTGATCCGTGCGTTTCCATGGAAATGAGGGCGTGACATGAGTCCACACCCGCTGACTCGCATCACGCCTCCGTGCGTCATGTCCACGCGCCCCCCGGGGACCTGTGTTTCCATGGTAATTTGGGCGTGCCACGAGTCCACGCCCCCCTGACTTGCAGCGCGCCCCCGTGCGTTGTGTCAGCACGAGCCACACAAATGCCAGGGCCGAATCAGAGCCCCAGTCCGCCCCTGCCCGCAGCGCTGCTGCACATGCACGGTCTGCTGACCACATATATGCGGCGGCCATTGCTAGGGAGGGTTCTCTCTGTCTTCCGGTAATGTCTGTATGATGTAGTCCGTACGCGGTAGCAGTTCAGATTTGAATGCGAAAACGCATAGCAGTGATCAGGTCTGAATTACCCCCAGTGAACGCTAGCGATTGCGTAGCACGTCTGGGACCGGCACAAATTGTCCAGCACTCAGGAAAGTTTCCAAATAGAGATAATGGTACACTCAGATTAAATGTCCCAAAGAAACTTCAGAGTAATAATAATGGTAACGATGAAACATCTAGTCTAATTGTGGTATTAAAGGTCTTAATTGCAGTTACATTTCTAATTCGAGTTAAGCGCATGTAAATGGATGTGAAAATAAAAATCATTGTACCACAGTAGATAGGACATATTCTGCATTATTATGGGCGTTTAATTTGTCCCTCGCTGCCGTGACTTTTTCTGAATGGTTCTTGTTCCATTCATGCAGCTGAAAACAGGAAAAGAGGGGCGGGAGCGGGACAGAGAAAAGGGATATCTCCTAAATCAGGCATGTCCAAACTGCGGCCCTCCAGCTGTTGAGAAACAACACATCCCAGCATGCCCTGACACAGCTTTAGCATTCTCTGACAGCAAAACTGTGTCAGGGCATGCTGGGATATGTAGTTTCACAACAGCTGGAGGGCCGCAGTTTGGACAAGCTTGTCCTAAATCCTTACACGTGTCACATGTTATTTTGGTTTGAGAGATAAATTTGGCACACGGGAAACATCTGAGCAAACCCATCGCTGCTTAATGTGGAAAATCATCTGCGAATATGACTGACTAATAATACTGAGTTGCTTTATTATAGCACTTACAATTCTAATGTTGCCATATTCCTGGGAGGAAAGTTTCGCAATTCATCATAGCTGGATGTGAGGTTATTTGGATTCACAGCCCGTCATCAACTTACCATATTTGTAGCATTCCTATCACTGAGGAGGGTTGTATGAATGGAGTCATTCTCGTTGTAGCACATCAGATGCATTTCTGTCACTTTATGTTTTACTTTATTGCAGATTTGTTTGTTTTTTAATATATATCACAATTAGGTGATATTATGCTCTATACTGCTCCGGAAGATTTATACTAGACAATCTGTCCAGTGATAATAAGTGTTTGAACCTGAAATGGTCATTGCCACTGGGTTTCCTCTTTGTTGCCACGGGTTCATGCTCGTTGCCAGGGTGTTTCACACCGCCCGCCTGCTCACACTTGACCTCTAGCGTCTGGAGAGCAGAAAGACAGATGCTAGAGGTCAAGTGGGGCCTCTAGTGTCTGACTGTTTCCCTTAATGGTGTCGGCGGCAGCGAGCGTCCATGCAGCCCACAGCACCGGCTGCAGCCAGGAGGGTGCCTGCGCGGTGATGACTGTGTCCCGCTTGCCAGCACCTAAAACCGCTCCTGGTCCTGGGCCCAGGCAGAAAGGGTGCCCGGGTGGCAGTGGTGTGGATTAGGTAGCGTACCGGCAGATAGGGACAGGGTTGATTCTATTTCGGAGTGGGAGAAGGGACCTTCTGACGTATCTAGGGGAGGAGACACGTCACCAGGGGGAGGGGCTACGTGCGAACAGGGTACCCGAAAAGTACCCTCGCGGGCTCGCTTCGCTCGCCACGCTTCGGGCTCGGTGGCTCGCTCCGCTCGCCACCTGATTACTAAAGGTAATAGTTGGTGGCGTGGACAGTAGAGGAACTATCCCGCTGGCCTAGCTCCTCCCCCTTGTGTTGTAACTCCTCCCCCTTACGAAAAAGGTCCCTTAGCCCACTTTATTCTAGCATCTACCATAAGGACAGCGGCATAGTGCTTATGCTAGTGACCTGTGCCATGTTAATGAAAGAAGGAGCGATGTGTTGCTGTGACCTTCATAAGTCATGCCAATGTGTACCCAGGTATCGGCTGGGTACACATCATGTAGTATGTACCCAGCTTTATCCTACATTATTATCTTATATGATTTTCCGTTTCCCCCGGTATTATTAGCAACTTTTAGGATTCTCCCAATCAGACCTCTGTCCATCATCTCCTTAACTATTTCCTTTTAGACCTCTGTTCTCATCCCTAATTCTAGTTCTTCTTATTCTTTTCTGAATATTTCTCACTCTTATTGGGTTGGTATCGCGTTACCGCCGGTCAGCATCCCTACACCGGGATCCCGGCAGCAGAATGCCGGCGGGGGTGAGGGCAACTAAGTCCCTTGCGGGCTCGCTGAGCTCGCCGCGCTGCTGGCTTGGCAGTCTGCATGCCGACTGTTGGGATTTGGAGCGGGCGGGATTTAAGAGTCGGTATTCTGTAGATCTTATTCTCTATCTCACTACTGTTATTTATAGATTTGCATTTTATTTCTGTGACTGTTTATTTTATTTTTGTTTTTATTCGCTGTGTTTTTTTGTTTTTAATGATTTTTATTTGTATTTATTAGTTTTGTTTTTGATTCATTTTGACGGTTTATTTGACCTTATATCAATACACTCAACTCTATACGAAATATTGAATACATCTTTTTACGTGCATTGCATTCACTTTTACCACACTTGTATAATAAGTGTAATAGTTCTGTAATCTGAACTGTTACACTCACTCACATTACTAGTACTCCGTCAGGTAGGTAGTGTAGCGGGTAATTTAGGAATTTAGAGAGGCCAAAATGTTATTATATCTTGGTCCCCCAACCTAACATTGTTGTGGCGACTCTATTTATTATTTTATTATTATTATCATTTATTTATATGGCGCCACAAGGGTTCCGCAGCGCCCAATTACAGAGTACATATGCACATAATCAAAACAGTTACTTACAGTTGAAATCAAATTTTGGACAAGTACAGGGTAACTAAGCATAACTACACCAGTAAATGACAGAGATAAGTTCCAGGTGGCCCAAAAACTGTGATTTGGGCAGTTGAGAATTATTAAAGAAGAAAAGGGTGAGCACATGAGGGAAGAGGGCCCTACTCGTGAGAGCTTACATTCTAGGGGGAGGGGTAGACAGACAGGGGGACTCTAGTGCTGGCATATACGGACTGGCAGACAATATTCTTGCAAGTCAGTCCGATTCTGCCCGGTCGGTCCTACTATACCTTAACCAGACCCCGGCAACATGCCACAGCCACTCTTTCGTCTCAGCATCGATTACTATCACTGCTTTCAACACTTCTCTGACGGAGCAGAACGACAATGGTGAAAGTCTCGTACTTCTTCTCATGTCTTACTCACAGGGCTGTATCTAGCCAAATTGGCTCCCAGTGCGAACACACACAAAAAACGGGCGGGGTCTTGCTAAAATTGGCGTGGCCTTGCAGGAAAGTACTACCTTAACCATATTGTGCCCCAAACAGTAATGTCACTAGCACCATATTATGCTCCACACTGTAATGCCCCTTGCACCATTTTAAGCCCCAAACAGTAATGCCCCTTGTACCTTATGTCCCCATACAGTAATGCGCCCAGCACCATATTATGCCCCACACAGTAATGTCCTTGCACCAAAGTATGCCCCACACAGTATTGCCCCTTGTTATGCTCCACACAGTAATGCCCCTTGTTATGCCCCACACAGTAATGCCCATGCACCATACCTCACTCAGTAATAATCACAATGCCCCTTAAAATTGGCTCATTGTCAGGGGTTGTTTCATGCTGCTGCTAGCCTGCTCCCTCAGCTGCCGCTGCTGCTCCCACCGCCATATTTCTGGCACTGTTGTGCCGTTGCCTGCCTCCTCCCTCCAGGTTTCCGTCTAAATGTCCCTCCCAAAATGGCTGCTGCCTCCTTTAATATCCATCAAAACTGTCCTCTCTCAGGCGGTGGGCATTTTGGGAGAGACGTTTTTACAGTATCTTATTCAGCCGGCCAGACCACATAGAATACTACACATAATAGCCGCGGGCTGGCGCCCTATGCGATTGCACAGCTGGCCTGTCCCTAAAACGCCGCCGGCACTGCTTACTCACATATTCTACTACCACCCGCCTACAGAAATGTTCCCAGGCTCTCAGGCTTTTAACCAAACACACTCCGACTCCAACCTGTCATGAACCCCATCACTACCCACTTTAAGGGGAAGATTGACAAGATTCAACATGTTATGCTCTTGCCGCACCTACTCAACTCCTTTCCATTATCATTTGTATCTACTTCTCCTCCTGGTCTTCTTCCTCATACTAGCAGGGGCAATCTCAGGATTTCTAGAGGGGGGGGTTTCCAAATGCTGGGTTTGAGAGCGAGTGTGGCCAGCCCATGAAGATGGCATAAATAGCACTCAACATGCTATAGTGCGTTACATGTAATAAATGAGGCATATACAATACCAGCAATCACAGTAAGCCATTGGATGCGGCAGTAGGGCCTGATATAAATTACATTCTCTGTACAGCGCTGCATACAGTACATTGGTGTTGCTACATAAATGAATGACAATTATGATAATCTCATCTTCTGGATTTCCCTGTTTATAACATGTCACTATCTCAGTACTGCCACCTGGTGTACATTATCTTTATTGCAAGTATTATTGAGTATTACAGACCATTGTTTTTTCCCTTAAGCTTTCATATCTTCAGATTTGCATATTTTTGATTTTCAGTTCGGTGCATGATCCAGGAGCATATATCACATGAATACGAAATTGTATGTTTTATAGCTTTCCAAATCAATTTAACTGCCCAATTATACAATATGGGAGGACAGTAATTGCTTATATCTGGATATAGTTTAATGGTCTGTTATTTAATATCTTTGAATTGAAAGATTCATAACAGACGGGTATTAATCACGGCAGGTAATTTGTCTGTGTCTGCATCCTTGCCTTCCCATGCTGCTACATTTTATCTTGATTGACAACTATTGAGCTTTGTGAATTTCTCCTGTGGATCCTGTTTAGTATAATAGAGGAATTAAAATCTCTGCATCTTCACCTGACTTCAAAATTGTACAGGGCGACCAGTGGCTAATTGACATGTGTAGTGTTACCCAATTAGGCAAAATTTACGTCCGGGTCTAAAATCTGTTTTAAAATATACCATAGATCAGAATCATTCAAGGCTCTTTGTATAGCATGTTTTTTTTTTAAGCGTCATCTTATATGCTAACTTCCACTGCAACTGCATTTGAAAGTAATGTATTATTTATCACCCACTTTCAACATAAATAGCATTAGCTCCACCCCCTACCGTTGAGGACAAAATTCAGATAATTACAGTCATTTGAGCTGCTGTGACATCACCAGTCTCGCCAATGAATCTACCAGTCAACACAGTGCAAGCCTGTGAGTCACTGCTCATCTGATTATATCTTGATGGGATGAAGACATTTTTTTACTTCTATTATGCCCTGTGAGGGCAGCTGTCATTTTAGACTCATTTTATCCAATTAGTTTTTCACAGTCACCGGCCATCTGTAATATATTTTATTACTCACTTTGCAGATTTATTTTTTTTATAATTTAATTCCTTCTACTGGCAATTCTCTTTTTAGAAAGTACATGACACACTCCAGGCCTATTCATTAGCATTTGTTCCCATCAGAAACTTATATTTATTTAGAATAATTTTGGGTGTGAAATTAAATTGAACTTAATTTATCTATCTACTTAACTTTCTTTCTATCTACGTATCTATCTATGGGGGGTATTCAACTACATAAAAATCATTGATTGTGGGTACTTGTCTTGCCGGGGACAATTCAATTAGCCCCGATAAGCCGGCGTGAGCTGCAAGCTCGCCTGGGATTTTGATTCACTGGACCTGTGTGTTTTCATGCGAAAAGGATTTTTTCGGGTGACCTAATTGGATACGCCGTAAAAAAATTTTTTTATAAACGCCATGAGTCTTCTTCGCCAGTAGGCAAGAATGGTCCACATGGTAATTTTGTTGACTTTAGATGTCATTGTTAGGTCTACAGTTAGGGTTAGGTTGCAGTTAGGGTAAGGTTACAGCTTAAATACTGTGACAACGCTATGGTGTCATACTGACTGTTGACAAACATTGTGTTTATGGACATTTTATACCACACACAATAGTACATATCCCACTGACTTTTTGTAGTCTAGCAAAGAACTGAACAAGCGCAAACATGCGCAAGTTACAGTGCTCTCAGATTGTGACATCATACTGTACGTTGGAGGCGAGGAGCTTAGTATCTCTCAGATGACTTGGATGATAATGATAAATTGCTCAATAAGCATTGTTATATTGCTGCCCTCTCATAAATAGGCCCTGGGTTCTAACCTAGTGTTGTAACAAACATAACGGGGAAGGTTGGTAATAAGAGAGGTGTGCGGCCTACATTGGGTGCAGTGTAAATGTCCTTTGGATATATATTGTACTTTCTAATTGAAGTTTAATGCACAGTGTATGTGTGTGTGCGTTGCTCTGGTACTGACATAAAGCAGATAATCTAATAGATTGTGAATAATAAGATATACTTTATGTGATATTAATGATGCAAAACATACTGTAGCATGATACATACATATCATACATACAGTAGTAAACATATGTAGCATACATACAGTAAGTAATGCACAAACACGTCATACAGTACATACATACATACAAACAGTACATACATACAGTAGCATATATACATACATGTGTAGCATACATATACAGTAAATACATAGGATTCATACAGTTGCATATATACAAATAATGTTGCATATATACCGTAACATATATACACATATATATAGCATGCATGCATACATACATAGATTACACACCGTTGCATTATTGCATACAATCATACATACATATGTAGCATCCATCAGAGGCATAACTGTGGGAGGCAACGGAGTCAGCTGCCGCCGGGCTCCTGCTCTTTAGGGGGGCACCTCTCCTCCCATTCCGTGTTCAGTGACAACATTCAATTACGTTAATTGACAGCCGTCACTATGTCTTCCGAGTCTGACTCCCCTCCCTCACTAGTCCCTGCACCTTACAAGTCACACCCTATTTATTATAGATGCACATTTTAAAAGTGTCATACCCAGGATTAGAACCCACAACCTACTACACTGGAAGCAGGCACCTTACTGATGGAGCTATCGCATATGTATACTGTATGTGTGTGTGTGTGTGTATATATATATATATATATATATATATATATATACATACATACATACATACATACAGAGCCGGCCTTAGCTATAGGCAGGCAAGGCATTTGCCTAGGGCATTCAAGCATGTCTAGGGGCATCCAAGCATGTCCCTGCAGTATCTCATGCTGAGAGGGACAGTCCGCAAACTAACTGTTACTTTCCAAATGTATTCAATCATTTCTTGTATACACTGCTGTTTACATTTGTCAAAAAAAATGCACACTGTGCCTTAAACTTCCTCTGACATGCTTGAATGCCCCTGACTTGTGAGACCTCAGACAGACAGCAGAAGCCCAGTAAATGCAATTCCTGGACCTGTGACAATTTTACTGACTATATAAGGTTATTACTGGATGGCTTCTTATGATAACACATGTGTATTTTGGAAGACTGCTTCACAGAAACCTGACATCACCTATACTGCTTGTGCACATGGGGGAGGGGGACCCTGCCATCCTGTGTGTGTCCCTTATCCCTGTGCAATTCCCAGGTGTCTGCAGGGACATAACATGGGCAGTGTTCTCCCCACACTTTATTTCCTAGTCAGTCCATACCGTAAAATTCCCCTGCCATCTAGCACTGTAACGTGGTCAGTAAGTTGCGTTGTGCTATTTCTATATGAAACATCAGTGCAGCGTGACTTTTGGACACATCAGACTGGAGGGCAGAGCATTTAGCTCCCACAGTATAAAGTAAAGGGCATGCAGTTAACGGGAGTAACAGACACCAGCAAACACACTGAATAGCGAAGAGAATGGACAGTTTCTACATGTTTGATACTGATCTTTTTGTATAACCAGCAAGTGTGGCAGTATATGTGTATTATGGGCATTACTAATGTGGGGCATATGTGTAAGGTGCATTACTGTGTGGCATTATGTGTATTATGGGCATTACTAATGTGGGGCATATGTGTAAGGTGCATTACTGTGTGGCATTATGTGTATTATGGGCATTACTAATGTGGGGCATATGTGTAAGGTGCATTACTGTGTGGCATTATGTGTATTATGGGCATTACTAATGTGGGGCATACGTGTAAGGTGCATTACTGTGTGGCATTATGTGTATTATGGGCATTACTAATGTGGGGCATATGTGTAAGGTTCCTTTACTGTGTGGAATTATATGTATTATGGTCATTACTGTGTGGCATTCTGCAGAGTTGAACTTGCCCACAGGGTAACCCCCCGGTGGGCCCCACTACCTGAGCGTTGCAGGTACAGATGCAGAACTAGCAGCGGAGCTAAGGGGCACCAGACAAAATTTCGCCTAGGGCATCAAATTGGCTAGGGCCGGCTCTGCATACATATATTTATCTATATATGGGGGGGGGGGGGGACCACCAATATTTATCTTTCCCCCTGGCAACTGGGACGAATTTACGCCACTAGCATCCATCCCTCCATGCATAACATAAATACATACATAGCGTGATTACATACTGTACATACATAATGTACATACATGACTTATGATACATGCATAGCGTACATACAGTACATGCATACATAAAGTACATACATGGCATATGATACATGCATAGCATACATACAGTAGCAGCCTCTGTGGCTTACAGTGACCTTCTCTCTGCCCATCTGTATTAGTAGCTTTACGTGTCCGTCTCATTAGAGACACACATGTATGTCCCCAGGATATGTCTTTATTACTGCATGATAACAAGAGTTCCCATTTCAGGGCTTCACAAGCCGTGTATATTCTCCAGCAGTGGCCTGAGGAAATCCATATTAATGGACTCCTACCCACAGACTGCAGTGATGTAAAGAATATGCTTCAGTGGGCAGGAGTCAGCCAGGAATCCCTAATGATCCGTACAGACTATTGATTAACATTGACGTTACTACATTGCTGCGGTGCAGTATTGATGGAAGCATCAGCCAGACTAAGCTTTGTATCCAGTGTACAGCAATGTACATTCAGCAGGAAATGTCACAGTAATGTACCACTTGCTGCAGACCACTGTTAGTGGATGTGCGGATATATATCACCTTGTTGTTAGCTCTGCGTGATATTCTGCACCCTCTGCAAATGTAGGGATGAGCAGTACAAGTAAAGATGGTGATGATGACATAATAGAAATTGAGGACACTAATGTGGAAGTGCGACAGGATGACGTTAACATCTAGGCACCTCCTCCATGTTAAGCCAATTGCAGCGATTTCATGAAATTTATTTTACAAAATTATAATAATTTGTAAAATAATAACAAGCAGTCCAGTATTAGCTAGCAGCCCATGCACTCTCCACTGCCAATACTCATTAATGATCGGATGTAGTGCTCTCAAAAAAAATTATTTGTGGGGGCTCAAACAAACCATGGGGGTAATTCAGACCTGATCGCTATGGTGTGTTTTTTGCATCCCAGCGATCAGGTAGTCGCCGCCTACAGGGGGAGGGGGAAATCACTGTGCAGGGGTTCGATCGCATGTGCAGGAGAGTTACACAAACATCAGTTTGTGCAGTCTCTGCACAGCCAAGGACTTACTCAGCCACTGCGTTTATCGTAGCCAGAGCTGACGTCACAAATCCTCCCACAAAACGCTGGGTCCCTCCTGCGTTTTTCCAGACACTCATTAGAAACGGTCAGTTGCCACTCACAAATGTCCTCTTCCTGTCAATCTTCTTGCGATCAACGGTTGCAATCGCATTTTTTACACCATCCTGTCGCTGCCCGGCACTCCCCGTCGCGGCTGCGCATTGCGGTGCATGCGCAGTTCAGACCTGATTGCTCGCTGTGCGAAAATGCACAGCAGTGATCAGGTCTGAATTAGGCCCCAAGCACTTTCCCTGTTGCTGAAGTGCTTGGTTTGTTAAACTGTGCATGTCTTTTTTCATATACAACATATGGGTGGGACAATTCCATCTGGCACCACTTTTCTTTTCATAAAGGGATGTATTTTTGGGGTGCTTAGACATTTTTATTGGGTATTGCTCTAATACTAATGTGTAACACATTTTTAAACAGAAATAACTGGCGTGTGTTTGTGCCGCTGCTCTGTTGCTTAGTTTAGCCTTTGACCAATATTGGGGAAGAATATTGTGAGCTGGTGGTCAAAATTGACTGCAAATTACTGTTATTGAGGTTAATAATACTGTAGGAACAAAAACAAGCCTAAACGAAAAGATTTTAGTTGAGGTCAGTGCACATTTCTATTATCCAATAGCTACAGACATGGTGCATATTATCTGCTATCTAATGGCTACAGACACGGGTGGAACCGACCATGCAGAAATAATTTAATAGGCAAAACCAACCTGACCTGGGCCCATATATCAGTAATCAATTGGGACAGTTCAATGTTTTGCCGATGATTGTGTAAAAATATCAGCAACTTTTGGGTAGACCATCGTCTGCTCTCGCTCTTATATAATTAGGTCATGGTTACTGATAATATCAGACATAGGACAGCGCCGAGCAGAATTATTTGCTCAGAGCCGGTTGATATAATTAAAGAGGCTCCATGTGAACTATTATTAAATAATTAACTAGTAAGAATTATCGGCTAAAAATAATCCCGCACTAAGTGGCTCGGCAGGAGTACTTTGGTTCCAAAGGAAAAGAGATGACATAATTCTGACTTTTGCTGTATGCTGACATGAGAGTGTGCCAGGGCCTGTCACCGCCATCTGTTCCTAGGCTGGTAACTAGCAGGCAGTTCCTGCATGGGATTATACTGACCTGTGGGCCCAGGGATGGCAGAGATTATACAGAACGTAACCCTGCTTCACTCTTTCCTCCGGACAAAACTCCTATTGTCTCTTAGCAGAATCCGCAGGGTGTTTATTTATGTTCTTAGGGAGTGATAAGAGGGAAAATGTATGAACTATGGGGGTCATTCCGAGTTGATTGCTCAATGCCGAATTTCGCAGCGCAGCGATCAGCTAAAAATACAGCATTTATGCGCATGCGTATGGCCCGCAATGCGCACGCACGACGTACGGGTACAAAGCCCGTTGTGGTTGTGCTCAGGTTCTAGCGAAGTTTTCCTTCGCACTGACGGTCGCGAAAAGATTGACAGGAAGGGGGCGTTTCTGGGTGTCAACTGACCGTTTTCAGGGAGTGTTTGCAAAAACGCAGGCGTGGCTGGGCGTTCGCTGGGTGGCTGTATGATGTCAAATCCGGACACGAATAGGCTGAAGTGATCGCAAGCGCTGAGTAGGTTCAGAGCTACTCAGAAACTGCACAAACTGTTTTTGCAGAGCTCGGCTGCACAAGCGTTCGCACTTCTGCTAAGCTAAAATACACTCCCCAGTGGGCGGCGGCATAGCGTTTGCACGGCTGCTAAAAACTGCTAGCGAGCGATCAACTCGGAATGACCCCCTATAGGAAATGTCCTCCTGCCTTTTACTTCAGCCTGTGACTTGGGGATGACGATGCATCCACAACACTGCCACCCAGAAACGCCCATCTGGGGACGTTGTTGGATTGGCGCTGTCATCCAGACACAGGGGGTCATTCCGAGTTGATTGCTAGCTGCCGTTGTTCGTTGCATAGCGATCAGTGGAAAAACCGGCTAATCTGCGCATGTGTAGGCTCCGCAATGCGCACACGCCTCGTACGGGTACAAAGTCCATTGTGGTTTTGCACTGGTTCTAGCGACGATTCCAATCGCACGACCGAACGCAAGGAGATTGACAGGAAGAGGGAGTTTCTGGGTGTCAACTGACCGTTTTCAGGGAGTGCTTAAAAAAACGCAGGCGTGGCAGAAAAAACGCAGGCGTGGCTGGGTGTTCGCTGGGCGGGTGTGTGACGTCAAAAGCCGTCCCTCCGTCGTTAGAAGCAACGCACACGAAGAGTAACTACAGGGCTGGTCTTGTTTTGCACAAAAAGATTTTGCAGGCGCTCTGCTGCACAGGCGTTCGCACTTCTGCAAAGCAAAAATACACTCCCCAGTGGGCGACGACAATGCGTTTGCACGGCTGCTAAAAGCTGCTAGCGAGCGATCAACTCGGAATGACCCCCATAAGCCCAAACACTGCATGTAAAAAGAGCTTTGCCGGAAGGTGAAGGATAACGGAGGTTCACCCTCTCTCTGCACTTTGCCTCGGGACGGGCAGAGAGTTGGATTTAAAATGGACATATGTATGTACATTGCTAAAAAAAAATGTAATCAGAGAAATGACGTACTTTCGTACATATGCTGAGATGTTCAGCTGAGATCGCATCGGCGCCATTCGTGCCTGGTCATCAGTATTGCCCCATAATCATAATTGCCCACAGGGGAAGCCCAGAGGAGAGATGCAGCTGGCTGCTGATGGTTGCAGGGATGGGTGCTTCTTGTCATTAGGCCCTGCCCCTTGTGGTTGTATGAAGCGGGGGTGGGGTTTAAAATGACCATACTCTCATAGAATTGCATCATATTGGCCCTGGCCCCTCCTGACAGACCCACGGTTCATGACTTTATGGTCCTCATCCTGCCCATTTCACTAGGAAGCAGGAAGAAAGCGGGAGGGTCACCTACTCTTCCGAGGGGTACCAGTTGATTTACCGGATACAATACCGACGGTCATAATCCCAACAGCAATTGACCGACAGTCAAAATACCGGCACGGTCAAAATACCGTCATTCAGTATACTGACATGTTCAAAATGCCGACATGTCAAAATGCCAACATGCATTTTTAAGGAATTTTTACCCAAAAACAGACTTGTTCCTACTGTACCATCCCAGTGGACCTGGAGGGTCCAGCGAGCCATGCGAGGGCACGCGGTATATTTACACTGTGTCCATGTCATATTGTGAGATGTATCTATCGGGGTCATTCCGAGTTGATCGCTCGCTAGCTGCTTTTAGCAGCAGTGCAAACTCTAAGCCGCCGCCCTCTGGGAGTGTATTTTAGCTTAGCAGAAGTGTGAACGAAAGTATTGCAGAGCGGCTACCAAATATTTTTTGCGCAGTTTCAGAGTAGCTTCAGACCTACTCAGCGCTTGCTATCACTTCAGACCATTCAGTTCCTGTTGTGACGTCACAAACACGCCCTGCGTTTGCCCAGCCACGCCTGCGTTTTTCCTGGCATGCCTGCGTTTTTCTGAACACTCCCTGAAAATGGCCAGTTGACACCCAGAAACGCTCTCTTCCTGTCAATCACTCTGCGGCCAACAGTGCGACTGAAAAGCTTCGCTATACCTTGAGTGAAACTACATCGGCCATTGTGAAAGTACGTCACGCGTGCGCTTTGCGCCGACGCATGTGCAGAAGTGCCATTTTTTTGCATCATCGCTGCACAGCGACCGAATGCAGCTAGCGAACAACTCGGAATGACCCCCTATGTTGTCAGGGTATATCTAGGAATATATAGGAATCTAGGAATATTAACCCTTTAGATCAGGGGCATTTTGTAGGGTAACCATACGAACATAAGCGTAAATGTGAAGTCACGGCAGCCTTTGCTCTGCACTCTCCTACATTCCCCTTAGTGTGTTTTCAGGCAGACATGAGAGCCCTCGGATGTTCGTTCGGCTCCCTCCCCTGCTCTCTCTCCCCCCTCTTCCCCTGGTCAGTACTGTGACCTGAGTCAGATAACAGTGGCAATCAGTGAGTGTTTGATTTGTCAAGTGCAGTAATGTCACTGCAGAAGGTAATTGTTATTGATGCTCAAAATAAAAGCAGGTGTGTTTTCCAGGGTTAGCCGCAAATATTAAGTATCCCCCAAATGTATGTAGGAGGGTCCGCAGCAAATATCTCTAATCTCTCCATTCCTATTGGCAGCTGCATCCCCCATAGATCTCTTAATATCATGGCCAGATTACATTGCCGACGCAATCAATGATAAATGGGCTTCTATGGGGGGCAATTCAAGTGGGTGCTAGGTTTAGCGAGGCATAAAACCCTTGCGTACCTCGTACAATTTTGGATTACTGTGGGTATGCGTGCTTCCGATATGCGCGGTATCCAATTTAAAAAAAAAAATGGTTGCGGGGTTTTAAGAGCTGAAAACTCGCGACGTGCGAGTACAAAGAATGAAAAATTATACTCACCTGTCCGGTGGTCTCTGCGGCTCCCGCTGGTCTTGACTTGGAGGCTCTGGGGCTGCTGGGAGCTGTAGTCCTCGCAGCCGCTGCCTCTGGGGGAACACTACATGGGGGGGGGCGGTTGTCACACACTCATGCACACACACACACACACACTCACAGACACTCACATAACACTCACGTACTCGCCGCCGCTGCATAGGACCGGCTCCTGACGCTGGAGAAGACACTGCTTTGGAAGGTGAGTAATTAGTGACGGATTAAGCTAATTGAAAACTTCTAAGTGCTTAATTAGTCCTCTGGGGGTGGGGGTGGGGGAGTGCAGTCGGGGTGCCAGAGCAAGTCCCAGTGATTTTCCTAAAATTAAAAAGGTGAATGACATTTTAGTGTTCTGTTATTAACATCTCACCTGATCTTGATGGAAAATGAGTATGTAGGCACACTGGGTTGCTGCCCAGGGCCCCACGATTATAGGGGCTTTTGAGCAGGGGTGGGTTGGAACAGGGATTGCCTCCGGAGTTTCTTGGGAGGCAGGAAGAAAATGCTGTCAACCACATTCCATGCAGGGTGTAGAGATCTCTTATGGGCCCAATTTATTTTTTACGGGGGGGGGGGAGGGGGGGGGTTGACCTAGTTTTCTGATGAGCTCCCACATTCTCACCCCTCCATATTGGTACATGTTTACGTTAAGTACATATTACTGAACCTTAAAAACTTGTGGTCTATTTACTAAGCCTTAGATGTAGATAAAGTGCCAGCCAATCAGCTCCTAACTGTCATTTTTCAAACCCAGCCTGTTACATGGCAGTTAGGAGCTGATTGGCTGGTACTTTATCACCATCCACTTTATCTCCATCCAAGACTTAGGGGTCTATTTACTAAGCTTTGAACAGAAATAAAGTGGACGGTAATAAAGCACCAACCAAAGAGCTCCTAAATACCATGTCACAGGCCGGGTTTGAAAAATGACAGTTAGGAGCTGATTGGCTGGTAGTTTATCTCCGTCCACTTTATCTTCATATAAGGCTTTGTAAATAGACCCCATAGTACATAGAACCGTTAAGCCCTAAACCTAAGTCATACTGTATATACAAGCATTCAGCAGTCCGCTGCACAAGACACAGGGCAATGTCCGGGAGAGAGCAGCCAGGTTCGCTCAGCAGGGGGGGCGGGACAAGGCAATGATGAGCAGAGGGGGTGGGGTGGAGGCGAAATGGGGGTGTGGTTACTGTATCACATCATGTAAGCCACGCCCCCGCTCTGTAATGCCGATATTATGATTTACTCACTAAGTGGGTGGCCAGGCAGGGGGGACCAGAAAAATTGGGAGACTTGCCTGCTCTTCCGGGGGGGCCGTAAGGGTCACCCGATCTCCGGGCCATTCCGGGAGAGTAAGCAAGTATGACACAAGGCCTAATTTAGCATGGATCGTAGATGTGCGAAAAATTGCACATCTACGATGCCCGCCGCAACACCTCTTAAACACTGCATCAACGCCCCGTCCTGCCCCGTGAATGCCTCTGCTTGTCAGTCAGCCGGAGGCATTCGCAGATGTGCGATGCCGTTGCATCTCACAGGGTGCGCATGTGCAGTGCGGCTTCTGCGTTTGCGCACGCTTCACAGGGCTTCAGCATGCGCACGCTGCCGCAGATGAGTTCCATGCTGAATAAGGCCCACATGCTGCAGCCAGAATCGCACAAGTATTACCCCCACTCACTAGATCCCAGGGCCAGTGCACAGGATTCATCTTCCTTGGGCCTAGGAGGCCTTATGTCGCTTTACTCGTTACAATAGAACTTGGCAGGCAGAAATAACTATGGTTAGGTTTATCTGTGGTTTGCAGAAAGGTGGCTGAATACACTGCGCTCCTGCCGTGCTCAGCCCCCAACGTTCTCCCTGTGTAGGAAATATTCCGCAATCACATGAAGCCGTGAATTAAAATCAGATTACAATCATTTCTGCACATTCAGCCTTTACTGAGCAGGTTACAACGGTTTCCTTTTATGTCAATAAGTAGAATCACTGCTGTAATTTCCCCCGGTAGTCTGGCGTGATTGCTTGCGACCGGTGTAAAAACAAGGTACATTAAAGGCGATGTAATTGTCAAAGTATTTGTGTTTTGCTTTCAATGCTGAGTGGTTATTTTGCCTTTATCTTATATTGGCCCTCATTCCGAATTGTTGTTCGCTCGCAAGCTGCTTTTAGCAGCATTGCACACGCTAAGCTGCCGTAATACTGGGAGTGAATCTTAGCTTAGCAGAATTGCGAACGAAAGATTCGCAATATTGCGAAAAGATTTCTCTGTGCAGTTTCTGAGTAGCTCGAGACTTACTCTTCCAGTGCGATCAGCTCAGTGCTTGTCGTTCCTGGTTTGACGTCACAAACACTCCCAGCGTTCGCCCAGACACTCCCCCGTTTCTTCAGCTACTCCCGCGTTTTTTCCAGAAACGGCAGCGTTTTTTCACACACACCCATAAAATGGCCAGGTTCCGCCCAGTAACACCCACTTCCTGTCAATCACACTCCGATCACCAGAACGAAGAAAAAACCTCGTAATGCCGTGAGTAAAATACCAAACTTCTTAGCAAATTTACTTGGCGCAGTCGCAGTGCGAACATTGCGCATGCGCAATTAGCGGAAAATCGCTGCGATGCGAAGAAAATTACAGAGCGAACAACTCGGAATGAGGGCCATTATGCAATAGAAAAAAAGGAAAATCTAGGTTCTCATTCAGTAAGGATTTCATTTACAAATCTGCTGGCCGCTAGCAATGCAGAGGCAGGAGGGGGCGCGTAGCACTACGTAATCCTACTTTTAATAAACCTTCCCTAAGGGGATGAAAAGTGGGTTGACATAATGACGTCATAGCGTTGCGTGAACGATAACGCCCAAACGGACAATCGGATAAAAATTTGGATTGCACCTCCAGTGTGTAGAATTTAATCAACCACAAAAATGGTCCTGTCACTTTTTACCGTATTTGCTACGGGTGCTCCTCGGGTAACGCCAAGAACCATGGATTAATATTTACTTACATTAAGACGTCTCAAATTTACATCTCTATAGATTTACCTTATGTTTTACACTCATTTATATTTACAGCCGTGAAAATCAGAAACTCCCGTGTGAAGAACGGGTAGAACAGCTAGTGATTGATAAAACTCTTCACGCAATGGGGGTCATTCCGAGTTGATCGCTAGCTAAAAATGTTCGCAGCGCAGCGATGATACAAAAAAAATGGCACTTCTGCGCATGCGTATGCGGCGCAATGCGCACGCGCCACGTACTTTCACAACGGCCAATGTATTTTTACACAAGGTCTAGCGAAGCTTTTCCGTTGCACTGCTGGCCGCAGAGTGATTGACAGGAAGTGGGCATTTCTGGGTGTCAACTGACCGTTTTCAGGGAGTGTTCGAAAAAACGCAGGTGTGCCCACAAAAACGCAGGCGTGGCTGGGCGAACAACGCAGGGCGTGTTCATGACGTCAAAACAGGAACTGAACAGTCTGAAGTGATCGCAAGCTGGGAGTAGGTCTGGAGCTACTCTGAAACTGCACAATTTTTTTTGTAGACGCTCTGCGATCCTTTCATTCGCACTTCTGCTAAGCTAAAATACACTCCCAGTGGGCGGCGGCTTAGCATTTGCACGGCTGCTAAAAACTGCTAGCGAGCGAACAACTCGGAATGACCCCCTATGTGACTAGGTTTGTGAAGTGCTTGGATGGTGTCACTAACTCCCCTTCCATCCAACAACCAATCATTATGGCGCATAGTAATGGCCTCTACTTAGCTCTTCAGGGCAGTACCAAATTTCCAGCCCGTGAGACAAAGATGTCATTGACTCGGGGTAATCCTGCATAAATTGGGACAGTTGCACTGTCGGCACAGTTAATACACCCATTTTAGCCAGTGGCAAGGCTCTTCTCTCTTAGGGGCTGATGTATGAAGCAGTGAAAACGGTGAAGAAGTGAACCAGTGAAGAAGTTGCCCATGGCAACCAATCAGCTGCAACGTATCCTTTCATAGAATGCACTTATAAATGTTACTTCAAAGTCGACTGGTTGCCATGGGCAACTTCTCCACTGGCTCACTTCTCCACTCTTTTCACTGCTTCATACATCTACCCCTTAGGGGCATTTTTCAAAACATGGAGAGAGATAAAGTGGAGACAGGTAAAGCATGAACCAATCAGCTTCTCACCGCCATGTTGCGGGATGTGTTTGAAAAATAACAGGCGCTGATTGGTTGGTGCTTTATTTCTCTCCGCTTCATCTCTCTCCATGTTTTGATAAATACCCCACCCAGATAAATACAGCATGGGGGCTATTTACTAAGCCATGGAGAGAGATAAAGTACCAGCCAATCAGCTCATAGTTGCCATGTTACAACCTGTGTTTGAAAAATTACAGCGAGGAGCTGGTTGGTTAGTACTTTATCTCTCTCCGCTTTATATCTCTCGAAGGCTTAGTAAATAGACTCCAGAGTACTAATCAATCAGCTCCTAACTGCCATGTTACAGGCTGTGTTTGAAAAATGACATGAGCTAGTTGGTTAGTACTTTACCTCCGTCCACTTTATCTCTCTCCGAGGCTTAGTATATAGACCCCAGTCCCTTCATCCCTTTATCCTTAATTCATCTCTATTGCAGTAAGAGCAGTGAAGTGCTAGGTAATGTGCTTGTCAGCATTCGGCGAGGAATCTGTAATATCGGGATGCAATCTAGGTCAGTGTCACATTTAGCCAAGCGCTCTCTGATGCAGCCGTCATGCATTGCTCTGAAAACACGAGGTTAATGAGCCAGCATTTCCAATTCCTAAAACAGGTGAGCTCCACGCTGTATCCGACAAGCCTATTATTACCGCGGCATCCTGCCTCGCTGCTCACTTTAAGCAAATGTGGGTGAATTTCTGACTTTGCTTTGGGCATTTTTGAAAAAAAATAATCCAGGTCGCTAAGGCGATGGTTTCCATGGAAACATGTCCATAGATGTGTGTGTGTGTGTGTGTGTGTGTGTGTGTGTGTGTGTGTGTGTGTGTGTGTGTACAGTATACGAGTGTCAGAAAGGGGAAAGCAGTGCATTACAGTAACGCAGAGAGATATTTTACAAAGACACTGAGCACGTCACTGTGGGTTAATGACAAAATACAGTACGTTGGACAATTTTGATTCGACGATTCTGACCCAAAATGACGAAATCCGAGATTTTTAAAATGTAGTATTTTTGCCCCAAGAAATTGCGCATCGGCGAATCGGATCACAGTTGGCAGATTGGATTGGCATCAGGGAATCGCCACTTAAATGTATGAGTCCGTCATATATATCAAGTGTACCCCACACACCACTGAGATTGGTAGCTCATTTTATAAGGGGCATTCATTTCCTTCTGTCTCATGTCATTGTGTTTTTATTTACATTACGGCCCCATCAATGCACAGTGCTGAATAATACAGATGTGTCTCATGCCCGGATGTACTAAGCCTTGAAAAGTGATAAAGTGAAGAATGATAAACTACCAACCAATCAGCTCATAACTGTCATTTTTCAAACACAGCCTGTGACATGGCAGTTAAGAGCTGATTGGCTGGTATTTTATCACTTTCCACTTTATCACTTTTCAAGGCTGACTACATCTACTGCGGCTTCAGTCACACCAAACAGCCTCTCTTAGCGGACCAGGTCCCCGGGAACTCGGCCGCTTTGATTGGCTGTGAGTGCACAGTATATAGGGTGGACCCTAACCCGGAAGCAGAGTGATAGTGTAAGCTACTGTATCACTCTACTTCCAGCTCTTCACCAGGACGGGTCTTTAGCCGTACCATGCCGTGTCCCGGCAAGGCATTTTTTTGCTAAATTCGATTTAATGTTTAAATTTTCACAAATAGCGAATGTAGTCGATAATATTTTCCCACCGCGTTTATAATGCGGCAATGATAAATGGGCCTCTAAGGGGGACATTTACTAAGCAGTGATAAGAGCGGAGAAGTGAGCCAGTGGAGAAGTTGCCCATGGCAACCAACCAGCACTGAAGTAACACCTATAATTTGAATACTATAAAATGATACAGAGCTGCTGATTGGTTGATGGAGCAACTTCTCCACTGGCTCACTTCTCTGTTCTTATCACTGCTTAGTAAATGTCCCCCTTATAGGCCCTACACACTGGCCGATTTGTTTGACAGATATGAACGATCTCGTTCATAAATGAACGAGAACTCGTTCATATCTTTCAGTGTGGAGGCTCCAGCGATGAACGATGCGCGGCCCCGCGCTCGTTCATCGCTGGTCCCCCGTCGGCTGTGCATGCAGGCCAATATGAACGATCTCGTCCATATTTGCCTGCACTTCAATGGAGCCGCGTGACGGGGGGAGTGAAGAAACTTCACTCCCCCCGTCACTGCCCCCCCGCCGCCGGGTCGCTCGTCGGCCGTATCCGCCGTCAGGCAGCGGATCGGCCAGTGTGTAGGGCCCTTTAGTCTCCATTCTGAAAGTGGGATTGTCGGTAGTGTACTGTAGCAAAGCTAAAACGTTCTGTAATCCCTAACAGCCAATTAGAGGAAGGGGCCTTTGTCCGGTGCCCCTCCTCTCTAGCCGGCGGCGCACGTGAGCTGACGCTAATTGCTGGAAAAGTGGCCGCCACACAGTAATTTCCCAGTAATATATGCACTGCTGCCGCTGGAGAGGTAAGTATTGTAGAATATTTATTATTATTTATTATTACCAGTTATTTATATAGCACACACATATTCCGCAGCGCTTTACAGAGAATATTTGGCCATTCACATCAGTCCCTGCCCCAGTGGAGCTTACACTCTATATTCCCTATCTCATATACACACACACATTCACGCTAGGGTTAATATTTGTTGGGAGCCAATTACCCTACCAGTATATTTTTGGATTGTGGGAGGAAACCAGAGTACCCGGAGGAAACCCACGCAAGTACGGGGCGAAAATACAAACTCCACACAGTTAGGGCCATGGTGGGAATCGAACCCATGACCTCAGTGCTATGAGGCATGGGTTCGATTCCCACCATGGCACTAACTGTGTGGAGTTTGTATATGCTCCCCGTACTTGCATGGGGAGTACATCCGTACTGCCCTATGGATGAATATGAATATCGATGTAGGGTGGGCAGTGTGGGCCCCCCACCGTATGCAAACTATTCCAGGTACTGTATAATTCTTGCACGGGGCCCCACTTCCGCTTTGTTCCTTCATGGGGCCCAAATACAAAATCAGATGTACCCAGTGCTATGAGATGGTTTCACTGATCTACAGTATAGTCCGCTGCTAATTACCACATTATAAAATGTAAGTATAGATTCAGGTGATGAAGGTATCATAAAGATGAACAAAAGTATGATACAGTATCACCCATTGAGAACCACACAGAAGTCACACTTCTAATAAAGACAGTCAGAGGTAGTTACTCATCTGCTTACACAAATAAAATGTTTGTAGGAACCTAGACACCAGGGAAGATGCGATCACACAGCACGCCAGCCGCCTAATCACTTGGATAATTGGACTGTTAATGTATCATCCTTTATATCAAGCACAATAAGAGATTATTCACCTGAAGTATCCACTTCACCAGCCACATGAAAGCACCCTGCCGGCGGAGGCCATAACAGCTTCTGCTGCTCCATTCATTTTATTTATTACTTAATTACATCAGTCTGATTCAATCTAAAAGGTCTGGTAGGATAATTAAGCTCTTGCACTGATACCCTGGGGTTATATACTCGTATATATGGTGTGTTTTATACGTTATACAGTATATGTGTGTGTGGACGTTTGTCCATTGATTGATATGGCTTCCGAACACGCCGATTATACGGTATGCAGTCATTATGTTGAGATTCAGAAAGTCGACACCAGAATGTCAACAGGGTCTTTATGTCGACCCGGACAAAATGTTGACAGCGAAAATGTCGACAGTCACAATGTTAATGTGGACATGACATCAGCATTGCCATAATGTCAACATAGTGAAGGTCGACAGGCAGAATGATGACAGTTCATTTTAGTGTTTGGGTTAGGCTGCAGTTAGGGTTAGGTTGCAGTTAGTGTTAGGGTTAGGCTGCAGTTAGGGTTAGGCTGCAGTTAGTGTTAGGGTTAGGCTGCAGTTAGGGTTAGGTTGCAGTTAGGGTTAGGCTGCAGTTAGTGTTAGGGTTAGGCTGAAGTTAGTGCTAGAGTTAGGCTGCAGTTAGTGTTAGGCTGCAGTAAGGGTTAGGCTGTAGTTAGGGTTAGGGTCGGGGTTAGGCTGCAGTTAGGCTGGAGTTAGGGTTAGGCTACAGCTAGGGTTAGGCTGCAGTTAGGGTCAGGGTTAGGCTGCAGTTAGGGTCACAGTTAGGCTGCAGTTAGGGTTAGGCTGCAGTTAGGGTCAGGGTTAGGCTGCAGTTAGGGTTAGGCTGTAGTTAGGGTCAGGGTTAGGCTGCAGTCAGGGTTAGGCTGCAGTTAGGGTTAGGCTGCAGTTAGGGTCAGGGTTAGGCTGCAGTTAGGGTTAGGCTTCAGTTAGTGTTAGGGTTAGGCTGCAGTTAGGGTTAGGCTGCAGTTAGGGTCAGGGTTAGGCTGCAGTTAGGGTGGTTCCGGTATGAATGGTCGACCATGTTATGGTCGACAGTCATTAGTTCGACCACTATTGGTCGACATTGACATGGACACATGGTCGACACATGAAAATGGTTGACACATGAAAATGGTCGACACATGAAAAGGTCGACATGAGTTTTTTTACTTTTTTGGGTGTCGTTTTTTGCGTAAAGAGACCGGGAACCCCAATTAGTGCACCGCGTCCCCTCGCATAGCTCGCTTCGCTCGCCATGCTTCGGGCATGGTGCCTTCGCTCCACTACCGCTTCGCTCGGCACAGATTACCGTTCCAATCGTAGTCCACGTGGATCGTTAAGTATGGAAAAGTTCCCCAAAAGAAAAAAAGTAAAAAAACCCATGTCGACCTTTTCATGTGTCGAGCATTTTCATGTGTCGACCATGTGTCCATGTCGACCATGTCAATGTCAACCAATAGTGGTCGACCTAATGACTGTCGACCATAACATGGTCGACCATCTGAACGGATACCAGTTAGGGTCAGGCTGCAGTTAGAGTCAGGGTTAGGCTGCAGTTAGGGTTAGGCTACAGTTAGGGTCAGGGTTAGGCTGCAGTTAGGGTCAGGGTTAGGCTGCAGTTAGGGTTAGGCTGCAGTTAGGGTAAGGGTTAGGCTGCAGTTAGGGTTAGGTTGCAGTTAGGGTTAGGTTGCAGTTAGGGTTAGGCTGCAGTTAGGGTCAGGGTTAGGCTGCAGTTAGTGTTAGGGTTAGGCTGCAGTTAGGGTCAGGGTTAGGCTGCAGTTAGGGCTAGGCTGCAGTTAGGCTACGGCCACAAATAGCGGCCAAGCGGGACCTGCTTGGCCGGAAGGAGATTGCACATGGGCGTCTATGCAGACACATGTGCGGCAGTCCCGTCGCTGCCGGATCCAACCGCAGCATGATGCGGTTGAGCCGGATGACAGGATGGCGGGATTTAAATGTGAACACATACATTTCATGGCCGCACTGTGTGCTATTGAAATCCCATGTGTCACTAGCCGGATCTTGTCTTTTTCGGGATCCTGCAGAACAGAATCCGTGTGAATGCAAAAACCCCCTCCCGGCCAAGAACGGGACCCGCTTGGCCGCTATGTGTGGCCGTAGCCTTAGGGTCAGGTTTAGGCTGAGGTGAGAGTTACGGTGCAGTTAGGTTTAGGTTGGGGATTAAGTCAACATGGCAATGTTGACAGTATGTCAATGTTGGCAGTTGACATGTCGGCATAATGTGTCCATGTTGACATTCAGAACATGTAGACAATCTGTATGATGACATTTTGTACCACTCCCGATTATACAGTCATGTCGCCCATACTGTCACTGGATGCAGTTGATTACCACCATCTCTATTTTCACCCCACACGGATACCAGTAACTTTCCCAGACCCCCCTTCCCCCCGGCCACCTAACAGCTCTGGGGTACATGAGATATGTTCCTGCTGCCGGGATCAGATTATAGAAAATATTGGAGCCCTTTATCAGATCCATGTCCCTTCATACAGAATATGCCGCGCGTTCTACTTGGAAAGGAAACTGCGTAACGTAGTAATAACAGGTAAGAGCTGCGGCCGGGTTACTTTCCTAGGAAATAAGTATCATTCAGAATGGTGTAATTGAATGTGCGCTAACCTAATGTACCATAATAGCTCAGGATATTTTCGGTCAGAACCTGAATGTTTTGCCACGGTTGAAATAAACAGCCAGTTATGGATAATTTCCAGATCGGTGACGGTTACATTTCGCGACCTGTGCAGTTAGATGTTTCCTGCTCTTTGTCCTCCCAATTGGGAATACAGTACTGCATCATTACCCTGTACGGGGGGTGATCAGCGGCCATTCTTGAGAAGCAGCAGCTCAGCTCCACTTACAGTAATAGGAAAGCCGGTTTGAAGCACAGGAGTTGATTCTAAAGGCCCGTACACACCGGTCGATATATCGGCCGTTCTCCTGAACGGCCGATATATCGCGGGACCGTCGGCCAGTGTGTACGGCCGATACATCTGTGAACTCCGTCGTTCACAGACGTATCGCGTCGGCCGCGCAGCACAGCCGACGGCCAATATATCTACCGATATATTGGCGCGTCGCTGTGTGTGTACGGGGCGGTCGGCCGACCGCCCGTACACATGCTGCGGCGGCCGGCGGTGATTGACAGGTGAACTGGGCGGGCGTGTGTACACGCCCGCCCAGTTCATGACGTCAGTCCCCGACGGATCGAGCAGTGTGTATGCTGAACACACTGCTCGATCCGTCCATAGATATATCTGCAGATCAATTGATCTGCAGATATATCTGTTAGTGTGTACCCACCTTAATGAGTAAAGCAAAAAATGCCAAGTACAGTAACTTTGCACCTGGAACAAACCATGCCGCACTGCAAGGGGGGCAAAAACATTTTTTATTTTTTTTTTGCATGCAGGAAAACTGTTGTCTGCTTTTGCATGTAGCCCACACATGCTGGACAGCTTTATGTTTCCAAAACAAAGAACACTTGTGTTCAGAACATATTTTAAATGAAATAGAAGATACTGTATGAGAAAGTCCAGTCAACTGTGCGAAACGCGTCAGTCCTCTGCTCTAGGCCCACAGTCAGCTGGTGCAGCGTCATTACAGCTTTACGCCCTCTGAATCCCCAGCTGTGAGTGGTCTCTCAGCTCATCTATTCTGGCAGCAGATCGCAGGGACTGATGAGCCTCCCTGTAAGGGACCCAGACCCATTGCTGTATCTACTGTATAATGGGTGCAGTGTGACCCCTGGACCCACACTGTATACCCTTAACCTATGTTTCTCTAACGTCCTAAGTGGATGCTGGGGACTCCGTAAGGACCATGGGGAATAGCGGCTCCACAGGAGACTGGGCACAAAAGTAAAGCTTTAGAACTACCTGGTGTGCACTGGCTCCTCCCCCTATGACCCTCCTCCAAGCCTCAGTTAGATTTTTGTGCCCGAACGAGAAGGGTGCACACTAGGTGGCTCTCCTGAGCTGCTTAGTGAAAAGTTTAGTTTTAGGTTTTTTATTTTCAGTGAGACCTGCTGGCAACAGGCTCACTGCATCGAGGGACTAAGGGGAGAAGAAGCGAACTCACCTGCGTGCAGAGTGGATTGGGCTTCTTAGGCTACTGGACATTAGCTCCAGAGGGACCGATCACAGGCCCAGCCATGGATAGGTCCCAGAGCCGCGCCGCCGGCCCCCTTACAGAGCCAGAAGACAGAAGAGGTCCGGAAAATCGGCGGCAGAAGACGTCCTGTCTTCAACAAGGTAGCGCACAGCACTGCAGCTGTGCGCCATTGCTCTCAGCACACTTCACACTCCGGTCACTGAGGGTGCAGGGCGCTGGGGGGGGGGCGCCCTGAGACGCAATAATAACACCTTGGATGGCAAAAAAAATGCATCACATATAGCTCCTGGGCTATATGGATGAATTTAACCCCTGCCAGAATACACAGAAAAACGGGAGATAAGGCCGCCGAAAAGGGGGCGGAGCCTATCTCCTCAGCACACTGGCGCCATTTTCCCTCACAGCTCCGTTGGAGGGAAGCTCCCTGGCTCTCCCCTGCAGTCACTACACTACAGAAAGGGTTAAAAAAGAGATGGGGGCACTAATTACGCGCAGTATTAAAAATACAGCAGCTATAAGGGGAAAAACACTTATATAAGGTTATCCCTGTATATATATAGCGCTCTGGTGTGTGCTGGCAAACTCTCCCTCTGTCTCCCCAAAGGGCTAGTGGGGTCCTGTCCTCTATCAGAGCATTCCCTGTGTGTGTGCTGTGTGTCGGTACGTTTGTGTCGACATGTATGAGGAGAAAAATGATGTGGAGACGGAGCAGATTGCCTGTAATAGTGATGTCACCCCCTAGGGGGTCGACACCTGAGTGGATGAACTGTTGGAAGGAATTACGTGACAGTGTCAGCTCTGTATAAAAGACAGTGGTTGACATGAGACAGCCGGCTACTCAGCTTGTCCCTGTCCAGACGTCTCATAGGCCGTCAGGGGCTCTAAAGCGCCCGTTACCTCAGATGGCAGATATAGACGCCGACACGGATACTGACTCCAGTGTCGACGGTGAAGAGACAAATGTGACTTCCAGTAGGGCCACACGTTACATGATTGAGGCAATGAAAAATGTTTTACACATTTCTGATAATACGAGTACCACCAAAAAGGGGTATTATGTTCGGTGAGGAAAAACTACCTATAGTTTTCCTGAATCTGAGAAATTAAATGAGGTGTGTGATGTTGCGTGGGTTTCCCCCGATAACAACTGATAATTTCTAGAATGTTATTGGCATTATATCCTTTCCCGCCAGAGGTTAGGGTGCGTTGGGAAACACCCCCTAGGGTGGATAAAGCGCTCACACGCTTGTAAGAACAAGGGCTCTACCCTCTCCTGAGATGGCCGCCCTTAAGGATCCTGCTGATAGAAAGCAGGAGGGTATCCTAAAATGTATTTACACACATACTGGTGTTATACTGCGACCAGCAATCGCCTCAGCCTGGATGTGCAGTGCTGGGTTGGCGTGGTCGGATTCCCTGACTGAAAATATTGATACCCTAGATAGGGACAGTATATTATTGCCTATAGAGCATTTAAAAGATGCATTTCTATATATGCGTGATGCACAGCGGAATATTTGCCGACTGGCATCAAGTCTAAGTGCGTTGTCCATTTCTGCCAGTAGAGGGTTATGGACACGACAGTGGTCAGGTGATGCGGATTCCAAACGGCATTTGGAAGTATTGCCTTATTAAGGGGAGGAGTTATTTGGGGTCGGTCTTTCAGACCTGGTGGCCACGGCAACAGCTGGGAAATCCACGTTTGTACCCCAGGTCGCCTCTCAACATAAGAAGACGCCGTATTATCAGGCGCAGTCTTTTCGTGGGCAAGCGGGCAAAAGGTTCCTCATTTCTGCCCCGTGACAGAGGGAGAGGAAAAAGGCTGCAGAAATCAGCCAGTTCCCAGGAACAGAAGCCCTCTCCCGCCTCTGCCAAGCCCTCAGTATGACGCTGGGGCTTTACAAGCAGAATCAGGCACGGTGGGGGCCCGTCTCAGTGAATTTCAGCGCGCAGTGGGCTCACTCGCAAGTAGACCCCTGGATCCTTCAGGTGATATCTCAGGGGTACAAATTGGAATTCGAGACGTCTCCCCCTCGCCGTTTCCTAAAGTCGGCTTTACCGATGTCTCCTTCTGACAGGGAGGCAGTTTTGGAAGCCATTCACAAGCTGTATTCCCAGCAGGTGATAATCAAGGTACCCCTCCTACAACAGGGAACGGGGTATTATTCCACACTGTTGTGGTACCGAAGCCGGACGGCTCGGTGAGACCGATTCTAAATCTAAAATCTTGAACACTTACATACGGAGGTTCAAATTCAAGATTGAGTCACTCAGAGCAGTGATTGCGAACCTGGAAGAAGGGGACTACATGATGTCTCGGGACATCAAGGATGCTTACCTTCATGTCCCAATTTACCCTTCTCACCAAGGGTACCTCAGGTTTATGGTACAGAACTGTCACTATCAGTTTCAGACGCTGCCGTATGGATGGTCCACGGCACCCCGGGTCTTTACCAAGGTAATGGCCGAAATGATGATACTCCTTCGAAGGAAGGGAATTTTAGTTATCCCTTACTTGGACGATTCCCTGATAAGGGTAAGATCCAGGGAACAGTTGGAGGTCGGTGTAGCACTATCTCAGGTAGTGTTGCGGCAGCACGATTGGATTCTCAATATTCCAAAATCGCAGCTGATTCCGACGACTCGTCTTCTGTTCCTAGGGATGATCCTGGACACAGTCCAGAAAAAGGTGTTTCTCCCGGAGGAGAAAGTCAGGGAGTTATCCGAGCTAGTCGGGAACCTCCTATAACCGAGCCAAGTCTCAGTACATCAATGAAATGGTTCTGGGAAAAATGGTGGCTTCCTACGAAGCAATCCCATTCGGCAGATTCCACGCGAGAACTTTCCAGTGGGACCTGCTGGACAAATGGTCCGGGTCGCATCTTCAGATGCATCAGCGGATAACCCTGTCACCAAGCACAAGGGTGTCTCTCCTGTGGTGGTTGCAGAGTGCTCATCTTCTAGAGGGCCGCACATTCAGGACTGGGTCCTGGTGACCACGGATGCCAGCCTGCGAGGCTGGGGAGCAGTCACACAGGGAAGTAATTTCCAGAGCTTATGGTCAAGCCTGGAGACATCACTTCACATAAATATCCTGAAGCTAAGGGCCATTTACAATGCTCTAAGCTCAGCAAGACCTCTGCTTCAAGGTCACCCGGAGTTGATCCATTCGGACAACATCACGGCAGTCACCCACGTAAACAGACAGGGTGACACAAGAAGCAGGGGGGCAATGGCAGAAGCTGCAAGGATTCTTCGCTGGGTGGAAAATCATGTGATAGCACTGTCAGCAGTATTCATTCCGGGAGTGGACAACTGGGAAGCAGACTTCCTCAGCAGACACGACCTCCACCCGGGAGAGTGGGGACTTCACCCAGAAGTCTTCCACATGTTTATAAAACTCGACAAGTATTGCGCCAGGTCAAGGGACTCTCAGGCAATAGCTGTGGACGCTCTGGTAACACTGTGGGTGTACCAGTCAGTGTATGTGTTCCCTCCTCTGCCTCTCATACCCAAGGTACTGAGAATTATAAGATGGAGAGGAGTAAGCACTATATTCGTGGCTCCGGATTGGCCAAGAAGGACTTGGTAACCGGAACTTCAAGAGATGCTCACGGAGGATCCGTGGCCTCTACCTCTAAGAAGGGACCTGCTCCAGCAAGGACCCTGTCTGTTCCAAGACTTACCGCGGCTGTGTTTGACGGCATGGCGGTTGAACGCCGGATCCTGAAGGAGAAAGGCATTCCGGATGAAGTCATTCCTATCCTGATCAAAGCCAGGAAAGATATAACCGCAAAACATTATCACCGCATTTGGCGAAAATATGTTGCGTGGTGCGAGGCCAGTAAGGCCCCGACGGAGGAATTTTTCAACTAGGTCGATTCCTACATTTCCTGCAAACAGGAGTGTCTATGGGCCTGAAATGGGGGTCCATTAAGGTTCAAATTTCGGCCCTGTCAATTTTCTTCCAAAAAGAACTAGCTTCAGTCTCTGAAGTTCAGACGTTTGTGAAAGGGGTACTGTATATACAGCCTCCTTTTGTGCCTCCAGTGGCACCTTGGGATCTAAATGTAGTTTTTGGGTTCCAAAAGTCACATTGGTTTGAAGTTGAACCACTTAAATATGTGGAGTTAAAATATCTCACATGGAAAGTGGTCATGCTATTGGCCCTGGCCTGGGCCAGGTGCGTGTCAGAATTGGCGGCTTTATCCTGTAAAAGCCCTCATCTGATTTTCCATTCGGACAGGGCGGAATTGAGGACTTGTCCTCAGTTTCTCCCTAAGGTGGTTTTCAGCGTTTCACCTGAATCAACCTATTATGGTGCCTGCGGCTACTAGGGACTTGGAGGACTCCAAGTTGCTAGACGTTGTCAGGGCCCTGGAAATATAGGTTTCCAGGACGGCTGGAGTCAGAAAATCTGACTCGTTGTTTATTCTGTATGCACCCAACAAGCTGGGTGCTCCTGCTTCTAAGCAGACTATTGCTCGTTGGATTTGTAGTACAATTCAGCTTGCACATTCTGTGGCAGGCCTGCCACAGCCAAAATCTGTAAAAGCCCATTCCACAAGGAAGGTGGGCTCATCTTGGGCGGCTGCCCGAGGGTTCTCGGCTTTACAACTTTGCCGAGCAGCTACTTGGTCAGGAGCAAATACGTTTGTAAAATTCTACAAATTTGATACCCTGGCTGAGGAGGACCTGGAGTTCTCTCATTTGGTGCTGCAGAGTCATCCGCACTCTCCCGCCCGTTTGGGAGCTTTGGTATAATCCCCATGGTCCTTACGGAGTCCCCAGCATCCACTTAGGACGTTAGAGAAAATAAGAATTTACTTACCGATAATTCTATTTCTCGTAGTCCGTAGTGGATGCTGGGCGCCCATCCCAAGTGCGGATTGTCTGCAATACTGGTACATAGTTATTGTTACCAAAAAATCGGGTTATTGCTGTAGTGAGCCATCTTTTCTAGAGGCTCCTCTGTTATCATGCTGTTAACTGGGTTTAGATCACAAGTTATATGGTGTGATTGGTGTGGCTGGTATGAGTCTTACCCGGGATTCAAAATCCTTCCTTATTGTGTACGCTCGTCTGGGCACAGTATCCTAACTGAGGCTTGGAGGAGGGTCATAGGGGGAGGAGCCAGTGCACACCAGGTAGTTCTAAAGCTTTACTTTTGTGCCCAGTCTCCTGTGGAGCCGCTATTCCCCATGGTCCTTACGGAGTCCCCAGCATCCACTACGGACTACGAGAAATAGAATTATCGGTAAGTAAATTCTTATTTTAATTACTTCTCCGCCGCAGTCCTGCATCAGATCTGCAGTTGCAGCAGAAATCAACTGGAAAATGGAGTGGCGGCCATTTTCCCAGTGATTTGCGCATGCACAGTAGAGAGAAGTCACAGGGAGACCTGTGCATGTGCACTGCACCACATACAGGAGGCTCATCACTGGCTCATTGTACTGTACATGCTGTTTTGACTTCCTTACTACTAGCAGATCACCTGTATGTTCTAAAACCAACCAAGTTTATCATCTGGCACTAACTGTTATGCCCTGCGTGTATACTGCTTGATAAATGCTGCATAACCGTTCTGTAACCATCTCCGGCTGACCGCTGCAGTGTAGTCAAGGATTTGTTCTCCCACAGGATTATTTTTTTTCCTTCACTGCCATTAATGGATTGTTACTCTGTACATACAGATTAAGGAGCCTACTGTGTGTATATCAAATAATACAGGTATTTGCTGCTTCCCCACCAAAAACACCCATTTTCGGGGGTTGCCAGCGAATATCAAGCATAAGCCATAAGTATAAAGGGGGGACTGCAGTGGAGATATTTGCTGCGGTCTGACCATTTCCGAAAGCCGCTGCAGCCCGCAATCCGCCATCTGAAGGCTGCGCCGACCTCTGACACTTCACAAGATTGACATGGAGAGGGGCTATCACTCTCCTTGTATCTCTTAATATAATAAAAATAAGAATTTACTTACCGATAATTCTATTTCTCATAGTCCGTAGTGGATGCTGGGGACTCCGAAAGGACCATGGGGAATAGCGGCTCCGCAGGAGACTGGGCACAAAGTAAAAGCTTTAGGACTTGCTGGTGTGCACTGGCTCCTCCCCCTATGACCCTCCTCCAAGCCTCAGTTAGGATACTGTGCCCGGACGAGCGTACACAATAAGGAAGGATTTTGAATCCCGGGTAAGACTCATACCAGCCACACCAATCACACCGTACAACTTGTGATCTGAACCCAGTTAACAGCATGATAACAGAGGAGCCTCTGAAAAGATGACTCACAACAATAATAACCCGATTTTTTTAACTATGTACAAGTATTGCAGACAATCCGCACTTGGGATGGGCGCCCAGCATCCACTACGGACTATGAGAAATAGAATTATCGGTAAGTAAATTCTTATTTTCTCTAACGTCCTAGTGGATGCTGGGGACTCCGAAAGGACCATGGGGATTATACCAAAGCTCCCAAACGGGCGGGAGAGTGCGGATGACTCTGCAGCACCGAATGAGAGAACTCTAGGTCCTCCTCAGCCAGGGTATCAAATTTGTAGAATTTAGCAAACGTGTTTGCCCCTGACCAAGTAGCTGCTCGGCAAAGTTGTAAAGCCGAGACCCCTCGGGCAGCCGCCCAAGATGAGCCCACTTTCCGTGTGGAATGGGCTTTTACAGATTTTGGCTGTGGCAGGCCTGCCACAGAATGTGCAAGCTGAATTGTACTACAAATCCAACGAGCAATCGTCTGCTTAGAAGCAGGAGCACCCAGTTTGTTGGGTGCATACAGGATAAACAGCGAGTCAGATTTTCTGACTCCAGCCGTCCTGGAAACATATATTTTCAGGGCCCTGACTACGTCCAGCAACTTGGAATCCTCCAAGTCCCTAGTAGCCGCAGGCACCACAATAGGTTGGTTTAAGTGAAATGCTGAAACCACCTTAGGGAGAAATTGAGGACGAGTCCTCAATTCTGCCCTGTCCGTATGAAAAATTAGGTAAGGGCTTTTATAGGATAAAGCCGCCAATTCTGATACACGCCTGGCTGAAGCCAGGGCTAACAGCATTACCACTTTCCATGTGAGATATTTCAAGTCCACAGTGGTGAGTGGTTCAAACCAATGTGATTTTAGGAATCCCAACACTACATTGAGATCCCAAGGTGCCACTGGAGGCACAAAAGGAGGCTGTATATGCAGTACTCCCTTGACAAACGTCTGAACTTCAGGAACAGAAGCTAGTTCTTTTTGGAAGAATATCGACAGGGCCGAAATTTGAACCTTAATGGACCCTAATTTGAGGCCCATAGACAGTCCTGTTTGCAGGAAATGCAGGAATCGACCCAGTTGAAATTCCTCCGTAGGGGCCTTCCTGGCCTCGCACCACGCAACATATTTACGCCAAATACGGTGATAATGTTGTACGGTTACATCCTTCCTGGCTTTGATCAGGGTAGGGATGACTTCATCCGGAATGCCTTTTTCCTTCAGGATCCGGCGTTCAACCGCCATGCCGTCAAACGCCGCCGCGGTAAGTCTTGGAACAGACATGGTCCCTGCTGGAGCAGGTCCTGTCTTAGAGGTAGAGGCCACGGGTCTTCCGTGAGCATCTCTTGAATTTCCGGGTACCAAGTCCTTCTTGGCCAATCCGGAGCCACGAGTATAGTCTTTACTCCTCTCCTTCTTATGATTCTCAGTACTTTTGGTATGAGAGGAAGAGGAGGGAACACATACACTGACCGGTACACCCACGGTGTTACCAGAGCGTCCACAGCTATTGCCTGAGGGTCCCTTGACCTGGAGCAATATCTGTCCAGTTTTTTGTTGAGGCGAGACGCCATCATGTCCACCTTTGGTTTTTCCCAACGGTTTACAATCATGTGGAAGACTTCTAAATGTGAAGTCCCCACTCCCCCGGGTGAAGATCGTGCCTGCTGAGGAAGTCTACTTCCCAGTTGTCCACTCCCGGAATGAACACTGCTGACAGTGCTATCACATGATTTTCCGCCCAGCGAAGAATCCTTGTCACTTCCGTCATTGCCCTCCTGCTTCTTGTGCCGCCCTGTCTGTTTACGTGGGCGACTGCCGTGATGTTGTCCGACTGGATCAATACTGGCTGACCCTGAAGCAGAGGCCTTGCCTGACTTAGGGCATTGTAAATGGCCCTTAGTTCCAGGATATTTATGTGAAGTGACGTTTCCATGCTTGACCACAAGCCCTGGAAATTTTTTCCCTGTGTGACTGCTCCCCAGCCTCTCAGGCTGGCATCCGTGGTCACCAGGACCCAATCCTGAATGCCGAATCTGCGGCCCTCTAGGAGATGAGCACTCTGTAACCACCACAGGAGAGACACCCTTGTCCTTGGAGACAGGGTTATCCGCTGATGCATTTGAAGATGCGATCCGGACCATTTGTCTAGCAGATCCAACTGAAAAGTTCTTGCGTGGAATCTGCCGAATGGAATCGCTTCGTAAGAAGCCACCATCTTTCCCAGGACCCTTGTGCACTGATGCACTGACACCTGGCCTGGTCTTAGGAGTTTCCTGACTAGGTCGGATAACTCCCTGGCTTTCTCTTCCGGGAGAAACACCTTTTTCTGTACTGTGTCCAGAATCATCCCTAGGAACAGCAGACGTGTCGTCGGAATCAGCTGTGATTTTGGAATATTAGAATCCATCCGTGCTGTCGTAGTACTATTTGAGATAGTGCTACTCCGACCTCTAACTGTTCTCTGGACCGTGCCCTTATCAGGAGATCGTCCAAGTAAGGGATAATTAAGACGCCTTTTCTTCGAAGAAGAATCATCATTTCGGCCATTACCTTGGTAAAGACCCGGGGTGCCGTGGACAATCCAAACGGCAGCGTCTGAAACTGATAGTGACAGTTCTGTACCACAAACCTGAGGTACCCTTGGTGAGAAGGGCAAATTGGGACATGGAGGTAAGCATCCTTGATGTCCAGAGACACCATGTAGTCCCCTTCTTCCAGGTTCGCTATCACTGCTCTGAGTGACTCCATCTTGAACTTGAACCTTTTTATGTAAGTGTTCAAGGCTTTCAGATTTAAAATGGGTCTCACCGAGCCGTCCGGCTTCGGTACCACAAACAGCGTGGAGTAATACCCCTTTCCCTGTTGTAGGAGGGGTACCTTGATTATCACTTGCTGGGAATACAGCTTGTGAATGGCTTCCAATACCGCCTCCCTGTCGGGTGTAGACGTTGGTAAAGCCAACTTCAGGAACCGGCGAGGGGGAGACGTCTCGAATTCCAATTTGTACCCCTGAGATACTACCTGCAGGATCCAGGGGTCCACTTGCGAGTGAGCCCACTGCGCGCTGAAATTCTTGAGACGGGCCCCCACCGTGCCTGAGTCCGCTTGTAAGGCCCCAGCGTCATGCTGAGGACTTGGCAGAAGCGGGGGAGGGCTTCTGGTCGTGGGAAGAAGCTGTCTGTTGCAGTCTTTTTCCCCTTCCTCTGCCCCGGGGCAGATATGAGTGGCCTTTTGCCCGCTTGCCCTTATGGGGACGAAAGGACTGAGCCTGAAAAGGCGGTATCTTTTTCTGCTGCGAGGTGACTTGGGGTAAAAAGGTGGATTTCCCAGCCGTTGCCGTGGCCACCAGGTCCGATAGACCGCCCCCAAATAACTCCTCCCCTTTATACGGCAATACTTCCATATGCCGTTTGGAATCCGCATCCCCTGACCACTGTCGCGTCAATAATCCTCTTCTGGCAGAAATGGACATCGCACTTACTCTTGATGCCAGAGTGCAAATGTCTCTCTGTGCATCTCGCATATATAGGAATGCATCCTTTAAATGCTCTATAGTCAATAATATATTGTCCCTGTCCAGGGTATCAATATTTTCAGTCAGGGAATCCGACCAAGCCACCCCAGCACTGCACATCCAGGCGATTGCTGGTCGCAGTATAACACCAGTATGTGTGTATATACTTTTAAGGATATTTTTCAGCCTCCTATCTGCTGGCTCCTTAAGGGCGGCCGTCTCTGGAGACGGTAACGCCACTTGTTTTGATAAGCGTGTGAGCGCCTTATCCACCCTAGGGGGTGTTTCCCAACGAGCCCTAACCTCTGGTGGGAAGGGATATAGTGCCAATAATTTTTTAGAAATTAGCAGTTTTTTGTCGGGGGTAACCCACGCTTCATCACACACTTCATTCAATTCATCTGATTCAGGAAAAACTACGGGTAGTTTTTTCACACCCCACATAATACCCCTTTTTGTGGTACTTGCAGTATCAGAGATGTGCAAAACCTCCTTCATTGCCGTGATCATGTAACGTGTGGACCTACTGGAAAATACGTTTGTTTCTTCACCGTCGACACTGGAGTCAGTGTCTGTGTCTGGGTCCGTGTCGACCCACTGAGGTAACGGGCGTTTAATAGCCCCTGACGGTGTTTGAGACGCCTGGACAGGCACTAACTGAGCTGCCGGCTGTCTCATGTCGTCAACAGTTTTCTGTAACGTGCCGACACTGTCACGTAATTCCTTAATTACGGCCATCCATTCAGGTGTCGACTCCCTAGGGGGTGACATCACCATTATAGGCAATTGCTCCGCCTCCACATCATTTTCCTCCTCATACATGTCGACACACACGTACCGACACCCAGCACACACACAGGGAATGCTCTGATAGAGGACAGGACCCACTTAGCCCCTTGGGGAGACAGAGGGAGAGTTTGCCAGCACACACCAGAGCGCTATATATGTATAGGGACAACCTTACAATAAGTGTCTATCCCTTATAGCTGCTTATATCTGTTATTTTGCCAAATAAGTGCCCCCCTCTCTTTTTTACCCTGTTTCTGTAGTTGCAGGATGCAGGGGAGGTTCTGGGAGCCTTCCTACCAGCGAAGCTGTGTGGGAAAAATGGCGCTGTGTGCTGAGGAGATAGGCCCCGCCCCCTTCACGGCGGGCTCTTCTCCCGCTTTTTTCTGGAAAACTGGCAGGGGTTAAATACATCCATATAGCCCAGGAGCTATATGTGATGTATTTTTTGCCAAATAAGGTAAATTCATTGCTTCCCAGGGCGCCCCCCCCAGCGTCCTGCACCCTCAGTGACCGAAGTGTGAAGTGTGCTGAGAGCAATGGCGCACAGCTGCAGTGCTGTGCGCTACCTTATGAAGACAGGAAAGTCTTCTGCCGCCGATTTATGGACCTCTTCTTGCTTCAGCATCTGTAAGGGGGCCGGCGGCGCGGCTCCGGGACCCATCCATGGCTGGGCCTGTGATCGTCCCTCTGGAGCTAATGTCCAGTAGCCTAAGAAGCCCAATCCACTCTGCACGCAGGTGAGTTCGCTTCTTCTCCCCTTAGTCCCTCGATGCAGTGAGCCTGTTGCCAGCAGGTCTCACTGAAAATAAAAAACCTATTTAAACTTTTACTCTAAGCAGCTCAGGAGAGCCACCTAGATTGCACCCTTCTCGTTCGGGCACAAAATCTTAACTGAGGCTTGGAGGAGGGTCATAGGGGGAGGAGCCAGTGCACACCAGCTAGTCCTAAAGCTTTTACTTTGTGCCCAGTCTCCTGCGGAGCCGCTATTCCCCATGTTCCTTTCGGAGTCCCCAGCATCCACTAGGACGTTAGAGAAATACTGTTTTAGTGATAATTTAAGCACTGTGGAATACAGTATGTGTGTGCTGTATAAATAACCGGTAATCATAAATGATCAAATTCTGCTAATTGAGTTTCACATGAATGCGATCATTGCCTGCCACCTAGTGCCAGAACTGTGTGGGATTTTTTTTTTGTTTTTTGTTTTTTGTTTTAAAGCTTTATCTTTACACTGCAGATTAGATTAGCGTTTGGACACAGGGCTGCCCCTCCCGAATCCAAATCTCACTGCACATTTTTCACCCCCCTCCACCCCCACCCCACCTGCGGTGCAACATGGTTTTGCCCAGCTGCAAAGTTAGTTTCTCTATTTTGTTTTGCTACCCAATCAGAATCAGCCCTTGAAGTGAGTGGAAGACTACCGTCTCCCACAGCGGCACTCTAAGGGGGGGATCCAGCCGGGAGCGAGGTATAGTGAGGTAAAATACCTTGCTTGGATTACCGCGGGTATGCGCACTCCCAATACCCGTGGCGTCCAATAAAAAACAATGGTCGCAGAGTTTTCAGCACTGATAACTGCACAACACGTGAAATAGAAAATACTTGCCTCTCCGGGGGGTTTCCACAGCTCCCAGTGGTCTCCCTTCCATCTTCTCACTGGGGAGGGGGCTGCTGGGACTGGATTCCAAGGGCTGCTTGGAGGCTTCGGGAGGTGCTGGGAGATGTAGTTCTCCCAGTGGCCAGATCTGGGGGGATGACATTCATTCACTCACACCTCACATACTCACCGCTGCTGCAGAGGGCCAGCTCCTGACGCTGGAGAAGACCCCACTTCATTTGGTAAGTAATTACTGACTAATTAAGCTAATTGGAAGCTTCCAATTGCTTAGTTAGCCCTCAGGGTGGATGCTGCCGGGGTCCCAGAGCAAGTCCCGGTGATTTTTCCTAAAATTAACAATTATAGGAAAAATCACATCTGCTCTGGAGGTGCAAGAAAAAGATGCAGTGATTTCAACAGAAAGCATTGCGTCCCATTTTCTGTCCCGCAATTGAATACCAAAAGCCCGTGGCTGTGGGAAAAACTGTATGCCACAGGGATTTTTACATTTCTCACCATCAATTGGATTGTGCCCTAAAGCTGGATACACACTATAAGATTATCTGTCCAATCTTTCTGGTAGGAACGGAAATGTGGTAATGTATAGGAACAAATGACAATCACCCATTTGCTCCCAAACACTGGAAAACAGACAAAGATGGATGTTCAGGCAACTTGGTTAAATCCATTTGATTTAACCAACTTATTTGAACGACCACTTTTACCCATTTTCAGCTTCCGGGGTGGGTGATTGTCATTTGCGCACAGACATACAGGCTCATCTATGGGTGATGCAATAGAAAAAAAGTTTGAATAGTAATTTACGGTAAGTACTACAATTCATACTTGGCTACTGTTCCGGAATGTCCGGCTGGCTCCCAAATCTCGAGTGGCACTACCAGAGGAGAGGACATGTCTCTCGGTCTCCCCTTCCACCCAGAGCCGGCCTGGCTGCCTCCTACCAGAGGCAAGAGCCAGTAACTCATCAAGTATGCTTCAATTTACATGAAATATCACAACCAGCACTTGAATCGCAGTAGTTACTGTAGGCCCAGCATAAGGATAATAGAAGCAGTGTCAGACTGGGGCATGAAGGGCCCACTGGGGAAATGCAGTAATAGAGGCCCATACTTAGGGGTGTGTCCATCCTACAAAGGGGGTGTGGCCAGCTACCATAGAGGCTTGAAATACACAATAGTTTAGTGCAGCGTAATGCAACATATCTACCATGTATAATACAAGTACACAGTCTGGAACCTGATCCCTAGAGCAGGGGTGGGGAACCTCCGGCCCGCGGGCCGTATAAGGCCTGCGAAGCCGTTTGGTCCGGCCCACCCGCTCCTCTCAGTGAGACACGCCGCCGCACAGTCCGGCGGCAGCGTGTCTCAGCTGTCACCACACGGAGGAGAGCGAGGCTATTGTCGGGCGGCGGCCTGTAGGACTTGAAACCAGCCGCCAGTTCGTGAGCCAATCAGAGCTCGCGGACCGGCAGCCAATCAGGAGCCGCGGCTGCCGGTCCGCGAGCTCTGATTGGCTCTCGAACCGGCGGCTGGTTTCAAATCTTACACGCCGCCGCCCAACATAGCGGCGCTCTCCTCCGTGTACCCGCCGAAAGGAGCGGTAAGCGCGGGGGGGGGGGGGGGGGGGAGACGGTAGGGCATCTGTATACCTGACACTGTGGGGGTCATCTGTATACCTGGCACTGTGGGGGCATCTGTATACCTGGCACTGTGGGGACATCTGTATACCTGGCACTGTGGGGACATCTGTATACCTGGCACTGTGGGGGCATCTGTATACCTGGCACTGTGAGGGGCATTTGTATACCTGGCACTGTGGGGACATCTGTATACCTGGCACTGTGAGGGGCATTTGTATACCTGGCACTGTGGGGGCATCTGTATACCTGGCACTGTGGGGACATCTGTATACCTGGCACTGTGAGGGGCATTTGTATACCTGGCACTGTGGGGGCATCTGTATACCTGGCACTGTGAGGGGCATTTGTATACCTGGCACTGTGGGGGCATCTGTATACCTGGCACTGTGAGGGGCATTTGTATACCTGGCACTGTGGGGGCAATTGTGGATCTGGCACTGCACTATTGGGGGCATATGTGTATCACGTCCCATTTTAACTGGCCACACCCATTTTTTGGGCACTCGCGGGGGCAGACTTGTATGGCCCCCGAAGGATTTTATAAATATCCAAATGGCCCTCGGTAGAAAAAAGGTTCCCCACCCCTGCCCTAGAGGAAGGAGTGGGCCCTCAGGCAGTGGGGCCTACCGGTGGTTTCCCTGGTACCCCTGTGGGCCAGTCCGACCCTGAATAGAAGGGAATTGGAGGCAGCAGGAAGCCACAGACTGAGAGTTATATAGTGGAAGGAGCAGGGACCCCAGCAGCACAGAGTATATCAGGAGATGAGTGATGTGTCAGTGAGGACAGTGCTGCGTGTGACAGGGGCAGTGACATGATGTGAGGAGGAGAATGGAGGCAGCAGGAAGCCACAGACTGAGAGTTATATAGTGGGAGGAGCAGGGTCCCCAGCAGCACAGAGTATATCAGGATATGAGTGATGTGTCAGTGAGGACAGGGCTGCATGTGACAGGGGCAGTGACATGATGTGAGGAGGAGAATGGAGGCAGCAGGAAGCCACAGACTGACAGTTATATAGTGGAAGGAGCAGAATAGCTTAGTGCTCTAAACACAAAGCCATTTCTATGACATGATGTTATCAGGGCCAGTTCCGGGGCTTCTTGCGCCCCGGGCGGCATTAGGGTGTGTGGCTTCATACAGGGGGCGTGGTCAGTTACGCCCCCTGTACTGTAGTAGGATGTGCAGTGAGCGATGACGTCATCACGCACCGCACAGCAAAGGTCCTCTCCACGAAGGAAAACTAGACGCTAAGCGTCTAGGTCCCTTCGTGGAGAGGACCTTTGCTGTGCGGTGCGCGATGAAGTCAACGCGCACCGCACATCATTACAGTAAAGGTCCTCTCCAAGAAGGGAAACTAGACGCGTAGCGTCTAGTTTCCCTTCACAACGGGCAGCCGACGAAGGGAAACTAGACGCGTAGCATCTAGTTTCCCTTCACAGCAGGCAGCGGCACGGGGGGCACAGCAGCAGCGGATCTTGCCATGGTGCAGCGCCCTCTGGATGGCGGCGCCCTGGGCAAAAGTCCTGCTTGCCCGTGGCAAGATCCGCTACTGGATGTTATCACCGTACATCTCCACAAGTTGGTGATGAATTCAGCTGCTGATGTGCCCTTTACACACAGAAATCTGATCACACACCTCAATGTATGACCATGGCCCTCATTCCGAGTTATTCGCTCGCTAGCTGCTTTTAGCAGCCTTGCAAACGCTAAGCCGCCGCCCTCTGGGAGTGTATCTTAGCTTAGCAGAAGTGCAAATGAAAGGATCGCAGAGCAGAGGCAACAAAAAAAGATTGTGCAGTTTCTGAGCAGCTCCAGACCTACTCAGCGCTTGCGATCACTTCAGACTATTTAGTTCCTGTTTTGACGTCACAAACACACCCTGCGTTCGGCCAGCCACGCCTGCATTTCCCCAGGCACGCCTGCGTTTGTATCTGACACGCCTGCGTTTTTCCACACACTCCCAGAAAACGGTCAGTTGACACCCAGAAACGCCCACTTCCTGTCAATCTCTCTGCGGCCAGCAGTGCGACTGAAAAGCGTCGCTAGACCTTGTGTGAAACTACTTCGGCTGTTGTGAAAGTACGCATGCGCAGAAGTGCTGCTTTTTTGACTAAACGCTGCGCTGCAAACGAAAACAGCTAGCGAACAACTCGGAATCAGTGGCGTAACTACTGCCCCCGCAGTCCTCGCGGTGGCTTGGGGGCGAGGGGCTGCGGGGGCGCCACTGATTTACAGCAGACTGACATGCGGACGAGCGTCCGCATGTCAGTCTGCAGTCTCCTTCCCTCCGCCGCTTGTTGGAGGGACACGGAGGGCACACCTGTGTCCCTCCTGCTGCATCATCTCCGGCCGCCGCGGGTCTAATAGGGGGAAGTGCCGTCCATGAGCTCTAATTGGCTCACGAACCGGCACTTCCCCCTATTAGACCCGCGGCCGCCGGAGATGATGCAGCAGGAGGGACACAGGAGAGACGAGCTGTGCCCTCCGTGTCCCTCCAAAAAGCGACGGGGGGGGGGGGGAGGGGGAAATATCTGGCACTGGGGGCATATATGGCACGGGGGGGGGGAGGGAGGAATATCTGGCACTGGGGCATTTCTGGCACTGGGAGGAATATCTGGCACTGGGGGGGGGGGGGATATCTGGCACTGGGGCATATATGGCACTGGGGGGGAATATCTGGCACTGGGCGCATATCTGGCACTGGGGGGGGAATATCTGGCACTGGGGGCATATGTGGCACTGGGGGGGTATATGTGTACCTGGCACATGGGGACGACGACTATATTTGGCACTGGGGCATGTAAGTACCTGGCACCGTGGGGGAATATCTGGCACTGGGGACATATGTGGCACTGGGAGCACAGCCCTAGCAACAAGGACTACCTCCTAGCAACGAGCATGACACCCAGTGCATGAAACACCTGGCAACGAGCATGACACCCAGTGCATGAAACACCTGGCAACGAGCATGACACCCAGTACATGAAACCCCTGGCAATGAGCATGACACCCTGAGCATGAAAACCCCTGGCACCGTGCATGGAACCAAGAGCATGAAACCCCTGGCAACGAGCATGACACCCAGTGCATGAAACCCCTGACAACGAGCAGGTAATTGAAAAGTAATTAGAAGCCTTACTGTAGGACTTAATGTGTAATGGGCATTACGGTGTGTGGCATAATGTATCACGGACATTGCGGTGTGTGTCATAATGTGTCACAGGCATTACGGTGTATGGTATACTATATCGCGGGCATTGTGATATGTGGTATAATGTCTCAGGGTCATTGCAGTGTGTGGCATAATGTATCACGGACATTGCGGTGTGTGTCATAATGTGTCAGGCATTACGGTGTGTGGTATACTATATCACGGGCATTGTGGTATGTGGTATAATGTCTCAGGGTCATTGCAGTGTGGCATAATACATAACGGGCATTGCGATGTGTGGCATAGGGTATAACGGGCAGGGCATTGCGGTATGTGTCACAGGCATTACGGTGTATGGTATACTATATAACGGCATTGTGGTATAATGTCTCAAGGTCATTGCAGTGTGTGGCATAATGTGTCACAGGCATTGTATGTGCTATAATGTATCGGGCATTGCAGTGTGTGGCATAATGTATCACGGACATTGCGGTGTGTGTCATAATGTGTCACAGACATTGTATGTGCTATAATGTATCAGGGGCATTGCAGTGTGTAGCATAATGTATAACGGGCATTGCGATTCCTGTCATAATGTGTCACAGGCATTACGGTGTGTGGCATAATGTGTCACAGACATTACGGTGTGTGGCATAATGTGTCGGGGGCATTACAGTGTGTGCATATTGTGTCGTGCATTATTGTGTGCGGCATAATGTCTAAGGGCCATTGCAGTATGTGGCATAATGTATACTGGGCATTACTATAAGGAGGAAAAATGACAAATAATGTAAGGGGCATGAATCAGGATTATTTTTCTTTCCTGTGGTGGCCAACGTATGGGCGTGCAGGTTGCAAAACTGGGGTATAAGGTAGTCTTTTCCTGCAATGCCACGCCCCTTTATGCGAAACCACGCCCACTCCAACAAAACCACGCCCCTTTTTTCGGCGCGCACATATTTATCCCTTTCTTGCTCCCAATTATGGAGCATGAAGGGGGGGGGGGCGCCGAAGAATTTTTTGGCTTGGGGGAGAAAAATTTCTAGTTACGCCACTGCTCGGAATGACCCCCTATGTCTCCACCAGCCCCGCCATCTTACACTTGATGCTGGGACAGTAAGACTGATATGAGGCGCAGTGTAATGGCCGTGAGGGGAAGCCATGCTCTACCTGCTCTGGCCTGGTGGGGAATTAAAATGCAATAGAGATCATTACACATGAGAGGTCCTGTTACCTTACTTACTAAACCACCCTCGTATTTATATCTCCTGATTTTAAAGTATGTCTTGTTTCCATACTCTTGGCCCAATGACTTGCAATCTACCATGCATTGAGACAGGGGCTGGCTAGCAGGTTTTGGCCTGGGGAACCAAGTACACAACACTGGACCTTGAGCCGGTGCACAGCCTCGCCCATAGGGGGTCATTCCGACCTGATCGCACGCTGCCGTTTTTTGCAGCACAGTGGTCAGGTCAGAACTGCGCATGCGTAGGCACCGCAATGCGTGGGCGCGTCGTACGGGTACAAAGCAGATCATTGCTGAGCGATGGATTTAACGAAGAATCCATTCGCACAGCCGATCGCAAGGAGATTGACAGGAAGAAGGCATTTGTGGGTGGCAACTGACCGTTTTCTGGGAGTGGTTGGAAAAACGCAGGCGTGTCCAAGCGTTTGCAGGGCGGGTGTCTGACGTCAATTCCGGCCCCGGACAGGCAGAAGTGATCGCAGCGGCTGAGTAAGTTCAGACCTACTCAGAAACTGCACAAAATGCTTTTGAAGAGCTCGGCTGCACAGGCGTTCGCACACTTGCAAAGCAAAAATACACTCCCCCGTGGGCGGCAACTATGCGTTTGCACGGCTGCAAAAAGTAGGTAGCGAGCGATCAACTCGGAATGACCCCCATAGAATAGTGGAAATCTTAGTAAATATCACGCGTATGCGGTACATTGACAGACAACGGGTGCATTAAGTAAGTTATACCAAACCAGCTGAATACCTGCCCAAATGTATTCTAAATGGGTCATGCTCCCTGGCTGCCCCCAGCTCAGACCGCCCCTGTATTGAGATATAAGACGTGTCTTCTACAATGCAAAACAGTATGGTTAGGGTGTGTTCCAGAACAGGCGCTCAGCAGCTATGGTATAGCGGACCTCATGAGATGTCACCACATCTCCAAAACAACAAATACTGCCACAAAATCAGAGATGTGTGTTTATAACCACAGTGCTTTAACACAAAATTATAGACAAATAAAAATCACCATAACGTCCCTTAATGAAGGTTCCTGTGATGGAGTCCTCAAAGCGAATGTTCTGATGGAATTTCTCCAGAGTATAGTAACATGTAAGGGAATAAAAATAAAGACCAATGTGTAGTAGATTCCTTTTATGTATCCACAGTTCTTAGTGTATTTTTTATATGATAAAGAGGTGGCTTAGGAGCGTATCCCACTCACACTTTGATTAAGAAGCTATAAGCCCATCAAGGTTTCTTTGCCCAGGCCAGGCGAGGCCACGGCATTGGGCAAAGAAACCTTGATGGGCTTATAGCTTCTTAATCAAAGTGTGAGTGGGGTACGCTCCTAAGCCACCTCTTTATCATATAAAAAATACACTAAGAACTGTGGATACATAAAAGGAATCTACTACACATTGGTCTTTATTTTTATTCCCTTACATGTTACTATACTCTGGTGTCTTCTACAATGTTGTCATATAAAACTGGATACATCTGTGTCTTCTACTGAGGTCATAAATCACTCAACATAAATTACATTGAGTCATTATCATCAGAGCACTTTAAAAAAAAAAAAAGACATTAAATGCGTATGAATTATGCAGCTGGAAATAATCTGTGATTCAAGGCCGGAGGAAGAGAGTGGGAACTGAGAGATGTTATGTAGGGTTGGTAAAGCTTCAGTAAAGTATTGCCACCGTTTAATATGATCATAGAAGTGAATCTTTTTATGAATGATTTTACAGTGTGCACACAAGACAAGACTTTCCCAGTTACCGTAGCTCAGAGCCGCACATTTACTGAATGGCTGACAGTATACAGATAAACTCCCTGGGTAATCTCTCTACCAAGCTGACTTTATTATGCAGACAATGGGCAGCTGGAGGACTGCCACCTACTCTGTAAGGAACTGTTTCTGCCAGTTGGAGTGCTGCTGCTTTTAGTCTGCTTTGCTGGTTAACACAGTGCAATGTATGCTTGTACATTTAGCAAACAATGGGGGTAATTCCAAGGTGATCGCAGCAGGAATTTTTTTAGCAGTTGGGCAAAACCATGTGCACTGCAGGTGAGGCAGATATAACATGTGCAGAGAGTTAGATTTGGGTGGATTATTTTATTTCTGGGCAGGGTAAATACTGGCTGCTTTATTTTTACACTGCAATTTAGATTGCAGATTGAACACACCACACCCAAATCTCTCTCTCTCCACATGTTATATCTGCCCCCCCTGCAATACACATGGTTTTGCCCAACTGCTAAAAAAATTCCTGCTGCGATCAACTTGGAATTACCCCCATTGGGGGTTATTCAGGTTTGTTAGCAATTGGGTAAAACCATGGGGGTCATTCAGATGTGATCGCTGCTGTGTTTTTTTTCCCGCACAGCGGGTGATCAGGTCATAGCTGCGCATACGTATGCACCGCAATGCGCACGCACGTCGGACAACAACGGACATCGCCGATCAGCGACGGGATGGTGCGAAAAATCCGTTCACAGAGGCGTTGGTAAGGTGATTGACAGGAGGAAGATGTTTGTGGGTGGCAACTGAGCGTTTACTGGGAGTGTCCGGAAAAATGCAGGCGTTTCCAAGCGTTTTCAGGGAGGGTGTGTGACGTCAGCTCCGGCCCCGAACAGCACTGGAGGAGTAAGTCCTGGGCTGCGCAGAGACAGCACACAGTGGATTTTAGCAGCTCATTGTACACATGGGATCGCACACTTGCACAGTGAATATACACTCCCCCTGGAGGCGGCGACTATCTGAACGCAGGACAGAAAAATTTGCAGCCCAGCTATCAGATCTGAATGACCCCTATGTGCACTGCAGGTGGGGCAGATGTACCATGTGCAGAGAGATTTAGATTTGGGTGGGTTATATTGTTTCTATGGGGGTTATTCCGAGTTGATCATAGCTGTGCTAAATTTAACATAGCTACGATCAGGAACACAGACATGCGGGGGGACGCCCAGCACAGGGCTAGTCTGCCCCACTTGTCAGTGCCGCCCCCCCCCCCTCCCCCGCAGAAGTGCAAAAGCATCGCACAGCAGCGATTCTTTTGCATTTGAGGAGTAACTCCCGGCCAGTGCAGCTCCTGCAGCTGGCCGGGAGATCCTCTGCGCTGCCCCTGGTCGCATTGGCTGCGTGTGACATCACGCAGCCGCTGCGGTCCGCCCCCTGCACGGTCCGGCCACGCATGCGTTGGCAGGACCGCACCACCAAAACGGCGGCCAAACGCCACCGTGCCACCCCCTCCCGTCCAGCGACCGCCTCTGCCTGTCAATCAGGCAGAGACGATCGCTAGGGAACGACGGCCTTCGACCGTCCAGCATGCGCCGGCGCATGCGCAGTTCCGACCCGATCGCTGCGATAAACTGCAGCGAGTGATCGGGTTGGAATGACCCCCTGTCTGGTAAATACTGGCTGCTTTATTTTTACACTGCAATTTAGATTTCAGCTTGAACACACCACACCCAAATCTAACTCTCTGCACATGTTACATCTGCCCCACCTGCAGTGCAACATGGTTTTGCCCAGTTACTAACTTTTCTGGTTTGCTAACAAACCTTAATAAGGCCCCTAGGGCCTAATACAAGATTGATTGCAAAAGCAAAATCTTCCTCTAACAGGCAAAACCATGTGCACTGCAGGTGGGGCAGATGTAACATGTGCAGAGAGAGTTAGATTTGGGTGGGGGGTGTTCAAATTGAAATCTAAACAATATAACCCAATATAACCCACCCAAATCTATATCTCTCTGCACATGTTACATCTGTCCCCCCCTGCAGTGCACATGGGGGGTCATTCCGAGTTGTTCGCTCGGTAAAAATCTTCGCATCGCAGCGATTTTCCGCTTAGTGCGCATGCGCAATGTTCGCACTGCGACTGCGCCAAGTAAATTTGCTATGCAGTTAGGAATTTTACTCACGGCTTTTTCATCGTTCTGGCGATCGTAATGTGATTGACAGGAAGTGGGTGTTACTGGGCGGAAACAGGCCGTTTTATGGGCGTGTGGGAAAAAACGCTACCGTTTCCGGAAAAAACGCGGGAGTGGCTGGAGAAACGGAGGAGTGTCTGGGCGAACGCTGGGTGTGTTTGTGACGTCAAACCAGGAACGACAAGCACTGAACTGATCGCAGATGCCGAGTAAGTCTCGAGCTACTCAGAAACTGCTACGAGGTGTGTAATCGCAATATTGCGAATACATCGTTCGCAATTTTAAGAAGCTAAGATTCACTCCCAGTAGGCGGCGGCTTAGCGTGAGCAAATCTGCAAAAATCAGCTTGCGAGCGAACAACTCGGAATGACCCCCATGGTTCTGCCCAACCTTGAATTAGGCCCAATGGACCTTATTCAGTAAGGATTGCAGATTCTGCTTTTTAGCAGAATCTGCAATCCTTGCAATGGCAGCAGAAAGACCCGCAGTCTACCCAATGCGATCACACTGTAATTGCGATCGCACCAAAATTTCAGCATTGTCACAGAGATTGTGGATGCCTCCTACCAGGGGAGTCCCAATGCCATTTTATCGATAGGAGCGGCTGCGTGTGATGACACGCCGCCGCCCCTAAAACACTGCCGACACGCCCCCGTTTTCCTGACGCCACCTAAAAAATTTCGGACGCCACCCTCCTGCCCGTCCCGCTAATGCCTCTGCCTGTCATTCAGGCAGAGGCATTGGCAGTTAATGCGGGCCGACCGCACTAACTGCGGGCGCAGGACGGGACCAGCGCATGCGTACGTGGGTCCCGTCGCTGATTTAGAGCTCGTATCGCGTTTGCGATGGGACCTGAATCAGCCCCAATATCGCTTTTTATTACTGGTAAAGTGGCTGCCATACATATCAATGCTAGAGCGCAAATCCGGGCAGTTTGTTCTTATACGGGGGCATACTTACCTACTCTCCCGGAATGGCCGGGAGGCTCCCGAAAATCGTGTGGCACTCCCGGCCCCCTGGAAGAGAGGGCAAGCCTCCCGGCGAACCGCACCTGCCTGTACTTCCCCCGCAGCCGCACGCGAGCTCCCGCAGACAGTGGGGGAGGGGGGTTGATGACGTGATTTGATGTAAATCGCATCATTGTGCCCCCGCCCCCTACCTCACAATGCCTGTATTGTCAGCATTGTGTAGCGGGGGCAGGTCCACGATGATGCAATTTTATGGACGCCTCCCCCGCTCCACCCCTATCCAGCATCACCCCAAACCGTAACGCCCCCAGTATGCCAAGCCACGCCCCCGCCATGCCGAGCTGGCTGCCTCCTCCCGGATATCGAGGGTAATCTAGAAAGTCTGGCTGTAAAAAACCCAACTAGCAAATAATAATAAAAATAAATATTCGAGAAGATTACCATTACTCCATATACTCACCTCCTTCATTTCTCTATCGTCCTAGTGGATGCTGGGGTTCCTGAAAGGACCATGGGGAATAACGGCTCCGCAGGAGACAGGGCACAAAAAGTAAAGCTTTAGGATCAGGTGGTGTGCACTGGCTCCTCCCCCTATGACCCTCCTCCAAGCCTCAGTTAGATTTTTGTGCCCGGCTGAGAAGGGTGCAATCTAGGTGGCTCTCCTAAAGAGCTGCTTAGAAAAGTTTAGCTTAGGTTTTTTATTTTACAGTGAGTCCTGCTGGCAACAGGATCACTGCAACGAGGGACTTAGGGGAGAAGAAGTGAACTCACCTGCGTGCAGGATGGATTGGCTTCTTTGGCTACTGGACATTAGCTCCAGAGGGACGATCACAGGTACAGCCTGGATGGTCACCGGAGCCTCGCCGCCGGCCCCCTTGCAGATGCTGAAAAGAGAAGAAGGTCCAGAATCGGCGGCAGAAGACTCCTCAGTCTTCTTAAGGTAGCGCACAGCACTGCAGCTGTGCGCCATTGCTCTCAGCACACTTCACACGGCAGTCACTGAGGGTGCAGGGCGCTGGGAGGGGGGCGCCCTGGGAGGCAATGTAAACCTATTTTTTGGCAAAAAATACCTCACATATAGCCTCCGGGGGCTATATGGAGATATTTAACCCCTGCCAGAATCCGTTGAAGAGCGGGAGACGAGCCCGCCGAAAAAGGGGCGGGGCCTATCTCCTCAGCACACAGCGCCATTTTCCCTCACAGAAAGGCTTGAGGGAAGGCTCCCAGGCTCTCCCCTGCACTGCACTACAGAAACAGGGTTAAAACAGAGAGGGGGGGCACTAATTTGGCGTTAGAAATATATAAAAAGATGCTATAAGGGAAAACACTTATATAAGGTTGTCCCTATATAATTATAGCGTTTTTTGGTGTGTGCTGGCAAACTCTCCCTCTGTCTCTCCAAAGGGCTAGTGGGTCCTGTCCTCTATCAGAGCATTCCCTGTGTGTGTGCTGTGTGTCGGTACGTGTGTGTCGACATGTATGAGGACGATGTTGGTGAGGAGGCGGAGCAATTGCCTGTAATGGTGATGTCACTCTCTAGGGAGTCGACACCAGAATGGATGGCTTATTTAGGGAATTACGTGATAATGTCAACACGCTGCAAGGTCGGTTGACGACATGAGACGGCCGACAAACAATTAGTACCGGTCCAGAAGTCTCAAAAACACCGTCAGGGGTTTTTAAAACGCCCGTTTACCTTAGTCGGTCGACACAGACACAGACACGGACACTGAATCCAGTGTCGACGGTGAATAAACAAACGTATTCCTGATTAGGGCCACACGTTAAGGGCAATGAAGGAGGTGTTACATATTTCTGATACTACAAGTACCACAAAAGAGGGTATTATGTGGGATGTGAAAAAACTACCTGTAGTTTTTCCTGAATCAGATAAATTAAATGAAGTGTGTGATGATGCGTGGGTTCCCCCCGATAGAAAATTATTGGCGGTATACCCTTTCCCGCCAGAAGTTAGGGCGCGTTGGGAAACACCCCTTAGGGTGGATAAGGCGCTCACACGCTTATCAAAACAAGTGGCGGTACCGTCTATAGATAGGGCCGTCCTCAAGGAGCCAGCTGACAGGAGGCTGGAAAATATCATATAAAAGTATATACACACATACTGGTGTTATACTGCGACCAGCGATCGCCTCAGCCTGGATGTGCAGAGCTGGGGTGGCTTGGTCGGATTCCCTGACTAAAAATATTGATACCCTTGACAGGGACAGTATTTTATTGACTATAGAGCATTTAAAGGATGCATTTCTATATATGCGAGATGCACAGAGGGATATTTGCACTCTGGCATCAAGAGTAAGTGTGATGTCCATATCTGCCAGAAGATGTTTATGGACACGACAGTGGTCAGGTGATGCAGATTCCAAACGGCACAAAGGTGTATTGCCGTATAAAGGAAGAGGAGTTATTTGGGGTCGGTCCATCGGACCTGGTGGCCACGGCAACTGCTGGAAAATCCACCGTTTTTACCCTAAGTCACATCTCTGCAGAAAAAGACACCGTCTTTTCAGCCTCAGTCCTTTCGTCCCTATAAGAGTCATATTTGCCCAGGGATAGAGGAAAGGGAAGAAGACTGCAGCAGGCAGCCCATTCCCAGGAACAGAAGCCTTCCACCGCTTCTGCCAAGCTCTCAGCATGACGCTGGGACCGTACAGGACCCCTGGATCCTACAAGTAGTATCCCAGGGGTACAGATTGGAATGTCGAAACGTTTCCCCCTCGCAGGCTCCTGAAGTCTGCTTTACCAAGGTATCCCTCCGACAAGGAGGCAGTATGGGAAAAAATTCACAAGCTGTATTCCCAGCAGGTGATAATCAAATTACCCCGCCTACAACAAGGAAAGGGGTATTATTCCACACTATATTGTGGTACTGAAGCCAGAAGGCTAGGTGAGACCTATTCTAAATCTAAAAAAATTTGAACACTTACAAAGGTTCAAATCAAGATGGAGTCACTCAGAGCAGTGATAACGAACCAGGAAGAAGGGGACTATATAGTGTCCCGGGACATCAGGGATGCTTACCTCCATGTCCCAAATTTGCCCTTCTCACTAAGGGTACCTCAGGTTCGTGGTATAGAACTGTCACTGTCAGTTTCAGACGCTGCCGTTTGGATTGTCCACGGCACCCCGGGTCTTTACCAAGGTAATGGCCGAAATGATGATTCTTCTTCGAAGAAAAGGCGTCTTAATTACCCCTTACTTGGACGATCTCCTGATAAGGGCAAAGTCCAGGGAACAGTTGGAGGTCGGAGTAGCACTATCTCGGATACTGCTACAACAGCACGGATGGATTCTAAATATTCCAAAATCGCAGCTGATCCTGACGACACGTCTGCTGTGCCTAGGGATGATTCTGGACACAGTCCAGAAAAAGGTGTTTCTCCCGGAAGAGAAAGCCAGGGAGTTATCCGAGCTAGTCAAGAACCTCCTAAAACCAGGAAAAGTGTCAGTGCATCATTGCACAAGGGTCCTGGTAAAAATGGTGGCTTCCTACGAAGAAATTCCATTCGGCAGATTTCACGCAAGAACTTTTCAGTGGGATCTGCTGGACAAATGGTCCGGATCGCATCTTCAGATGCATCAGCGGATAACCCTATATCCAAGGACAAGGGTGTCTCTCCTGTGGTGGTTACAGAGTGCTCATCTTCTAGAGGGCCGCAGATTCGGCATTCAGGATTGGATGCTGGTGACCACGGAGGCCAGCCCGAGAGGCTGGGGAGCAGTCACACAAGGAAAAAATTTCCAGGGAGTGTGATCAAGTCTGGAGACTTTTCTCCACATAAATATACTGGAGCTAAGGGTAAAATTATAATGCTCTAAGCTTAGCAAGACCTCTGCTTCAAGGTCAGCCGGTATTGATCCAGTGGGAAAAACATCACGGCAGTCGCCCACGTAAACAGACAGGGCGGCACAAGAAGCAGGAGGGCAATGGCAAAAACTGCAAGGACTTTTCGCTGGGCGGAAAATCATGTGATAGCACTGTCAGCAATGTTTCATTCCGGGAGTGGAAACTGGGAAGCAGACTTCCTCAGCAGGCACGACCTCCACACGGGAGAGTGGAAACTTCATCGGGAAGTTTTTCCACATGATTGTGAACCGTTGGGAAATACCAAAGGTGGACATGATGGCGTCCCGTCTGAACAAAAAACGGGACAGGTATTGCGCCAGGTCAAGAGACCCTCAGGCAATAGCTGTGGACGTTCTGGTAACACCGTGGGTGTACCAGTCGGTGTATGTGTTCCCTCCTCTGCTTCTCATACCTAAGGTACTGAGAATTATAAGACGTAGAGGAGTAAGAACTATACTCATGGCTCCGGATTGGCCAAGAAGGACTTGGTACCCGGAACTTCAAGAGATGCTCACAGAGGACTTATGGCCTCTGCCGCTAAGAAGGGACTTGCTTCAGCAAGTACCATGTCTGTTCCAAGACTTACCGCAGCTGCGTTTGACGGCATGGCGGTGGAACGCCGGATCCTAAGGGAAAAAGGCATTCCGGAAGAGGTCATTCCTACCCTGGTCAAAGCCAGGAAGGAGGTGACCGCACAACATTATCACCACATGTGGCGGAAATATGTTGCGTGGTGTGAGGCCAGGAAGGCCCCACGAAGAAATTTCAACTCGGTCGATTCCTGCATTTCCTGCAAACAGGAGTGTCTATGGGCCTCAAATTGGGGCCCATTAAGGTTCAAATTTCGGCCCTGTCGATTTTCTTCCAGAAAGAATTGGCTTCAGTTCCTGAAGTCCAGAAGTTTGTCAAGGGAGTATTGCATATACAACCCCCTTTTGTGCCTCCAGTGGCACTGTGGGATCTCAACGTAGTTCTGGGATTCCTCAAATCACATTGGTTTAAAACCAGTCAAATCTGTGGATTTGAAGCATCTCACATGAAAAGTGACCATGCTCTTGGCTCTGGCCTGGGCCAGGCGAGTGTCAAATTGGTGGGTTTTTTTCTCAAAAAAGCCCATATCTATTTGTCCATTCGGACAGGGCAGAGCTGCGGACTCGTCCCCAGTTCTCTCCCTAAGGTGGTGTCAGTGTTTCACCTGAACCAGCTTATTGTGGTGCCTTGCGCCTACTAGGGACTTGGAGGACTCCAAGTTGCTGGATGTTGTCAGGGCCCTGAAAGTATAGGTTCCAGGACGGCTGGAGTCAGGAAAACTGACTTGCTGTTATCCTGTATGCACCCAACAAACTGGGTGCTCTTGCTTCTAAGCAGACTATTGCTAGTTGGATGTGTAATACAATTCAGCTTGCACATTCTGTGGCAGGCCTGCCACAGCCAAAATATGTAAATGCCCATTCCACAAGAAAGGTGGGCTCATCTTGGGCGGCTGCCCGAGGGGTCTCGGCTTTACAACTTTGCCGAGCGGCTATTTAGTCAGGGGCAAACACGTTTGTAAAATCCTACAAATTTGATACCCTGGCTAAGGAGGACCTGGAGTTCTCTCATTCGGTGCTGCAGAGTCATCCGCACTCTCCCGCCCGTTTGGGAGCTTTGGTATAATCCCCATGGTCCTTTCAGGAACCCCAGCATCCACTAGGACGATAGAGAAAATAAGAATTTACTTACCGATAATTCTATTTCTCGGAGTCCGTAGTGGATGCTGGGCGCCCATCCCAAGTGCGGATTATCTGCATTACTTGTACATAGTTACAAAAATCGGGTTATTATTGTTGTGAGCCATCTTTTCAGAGGCTCCGCTGTTATCATACTGTTAACTGGGTTCAGATCACAGGTTGTACAGTGTGATTGGTGTGGCTGGTATGAGTCTTACCCGGGATTCAAAATTCTTCCTTATTGTGTACGCTCGTCCGGGCACAGTATCCTAACTGAGGCTTGGAGGAGGGTCATAGGGGGAGGAGCCAGTGCACACCACCTGATCCTAAAGCTTTACTTTTTGTGCCCTGTCTCCTGCGGAGCCGTTATTCGCCATGGTCCTTTCAGGAACCCCAGCATCCACTACGGACTCCGAGAAATAGAATTATCGGTAAGTAAATTCTTATTTTAGCATTTATCATAAATTAGAGATGAGCGGGTTCGGTTCCTCGGAATCCGAACCCGCCCGAACTTCAGCTTTTTTTACACGGATCCGAGCGACTCGGATCTTCCCGCCTTGCTCGGTTAACCCGAGCGCGCCCGAACGTCATCATGACGCTGTCGGATTCTCGCGAGGCTCGGATTCTATCGCGAGACTCGGATTCTATATAAGGAGCCGCGCGTCGCCGCCATTTTCACACGTGCATTGAGATTGATAGGGAGAGGACGTGGCTGGCGTCCTCTCCATTTAGATTAGAAGAGAGAGAGTGAGATTGAGACAGAGACACTTGATTTACTGGAGCTTAGGAGTACTAGAGAGTGCAGAGTTCACTAGTGACTGACCACTGACCAGTGACCACCAGTGCAGTTTTATTTAATATAATCCGTTCTCTGCCTGAAAAAAACGATACACAGTGACTCAGTCACATACCATATCTGTGCTCAGCCCAGTGTGCTGCATCATCTATGTATAATATCTGACTGTGCTCACACAGCTTAATTGTGGGGGAGACTGGGGAGCAGTTATAGGTTATAGCAGGAGCCAGGAGTACATATTATTAAAATTAAACAGTGCACACTTTTGCTGCAGGAGTGCCACTGCCAGTGTGACTGACCAGTGACCTGACCACACTGACCACCAGTATAGTATACTATATTGTGATTGCCTGAAAAAGTTAAACACTCGTCGTGTGACTTGTGTGGTGTTTTTTTATTCTATAAAAAACTCATTCTGCTGACAGACAGTGTCCAGCAGGTCCGTCATTATATAATATATACCTGTCCGGCTGCAGTAGTGATATATATATATTTTTTATATCATTATTTATCATCCAGTCGCAGCAGACACAGTACGGTAGTTCACGGCTGTAGCTACGTCTGTGTCGGCACTCGGCAGTCCATCCATAATTGTATACCACCTACCCGTGGTTTTTTTTTTCTTTCTTCTTTATACATACTACATCTCATTATCATCCAGTCTATATTAGCAGCAGACACAGTACAGTACGGTAGTCCACGGCTGTAGCTACCTCTGTGTCGGCACTCGGCAGTCCATCCATAATTGTATACCACCTACCCGTGGTTTTTTTTTTCTTCTTTATACATACTACATCTCATTATCATCCAGTCTATATTAGCAGCAGACACAGTACAGTACGGTAGTCCACGGCTGTAGCTACCTCTGTGTCGGCACTCGGCAGTCCATCCATAATTGTATACCACCTACCCGTGGTTTTTTTTTCTTTCTTCTTTATACATACTACATCTCATTATCATCCAGTCTATATTAGCAGCAGACACAGTACAGTACGGTAGTCCACGGCTGTAGCTACCTCTGTGTCGGCACTCGGCAGTCCGTCCATAATTGTATACCACCTACCCGTGTTTTTTTTTTCTTCTTTATACATACTACATCTCATTATCATCCAGTCTATATTAGCAGCAGACACAGTACAGTACGGTAGTCCACGGCTGTAGCTACCTCTGTGTCGGCACTCGGCAGTCCATCCATAATTGTATACCACCTACCCGTGGTTTTTTTTCTTCTTCTTTATACATACTACATCTCATTATCATCAAGTCTATATTAGCAGCAGACACAGTACAGTACGGTAGTCCACGGCTGTAGCTACCTCTGTGTCGGCACTCGGCAGTCCGTCCATAATTGTATACCACCTACCCGTGTTTTTTTTTCTCTTCTTTATACATACTACATCTCATTATCATCCAGTCTATATTAGCAGCAGACACAGTACAGTACGGTAGTCCACGGCTGTAGCTACCTCTGTGTCGGCACTCGGCAGTCCATCCATAATTGTATACCACCTACCCGTGGTTTTTTTTTCTTTCTTCTTTATACATACTACATCTCATTATCAACCAGTCTATATTAGCAGCAGACACAGTACAGTACGGTAGTCCACGGCTGTAGCTACCTCTGTGTCGGCACTCGGCAGTCCGTCCATAATTGTATACCACCTACCCGTGGTTTTTTTTTCTTTCTTCTTTATACATACTACATCTCATTATCATCCAGTCTATATTAGCAGCAGACACAGTACAGTACGGTAGTCCACGGCTGTAGCTACCTCTGTGTCTGCACTCGGCAGTCCATCCATAATTGTATACCACCTACCCGTGGTTTTTTTTTCTTTCTTCTTTATACATACTACATCTCATTATCATCCAGTCTATATTAGCAGCAGACACAGTACAGTACGGTAGTCCACGGCTGTAGCTACCTCTGTGTCGGCACTCGGCAGTCCATCCATAATTGTATACCACCTACCCGTGGTTTTTTTTTCTTTCTTCTTTATACATACTACATCTCATTATCAACCAGTCTATATTAGCAGCAGACACAGTACAGTACGGTAGTCCACGGCTGTAGCTACCTCTGTGTCGGCACTCGGCAGTCCGTCCATAATTGTATACCACCTACCCGTGGTTTTTTTTTCTTCTTTATACATACTACATCTCATTATCATCCAGTCTATATTAGCAGCAGACACAGTACAGTACGGTAGTCCACGGCTGTAGCTACCTCTGTGTCGGCACTCGGCAGTCCGTCCATAATTGTATACCACCTACCCGTGGTTTTTTTTTCTTTCTTCTTTATACATACATACTACATCTCATTATCAACCAGTCTATATTAGCAGCAGACACAGTACAGTACGGTAGTCCACGGCTGTAGCTACCTCTGTGTCGGCACTCGGCAGTCCGTCCATAATTGTATACCACCTACCCGTGGTTTTTTTTTTCTTTCTTCTTTATACATACATACTACATCTCTTTATCAACCAGTCTATATTAGCAGCAGACACAGTACGGTAGTCCACGGCTGTAGCTACCTCTGTGTCGGCACTCGGCAGTCCGTCCATAATTGTATACTAGTATCCATCCATCTCCATTGTTTACCTGAGGTGCCTTTTAGTTGTGCCTATTAAAATATGGAGAACAAAAATGTTGAGGTTCCAAAATTAGGGAAAGATCAAGATCCACTTCCACCTCGTGCTGAAGCTGCTGCCACTAGTCATGGCCGAGACGATGAAATGCCAGCAACGTCGTCTGCCAAGGCCGATGCCCAATGTCATAGTACAGAGCATGTCAAATCCAAAACACCAAATATCAGTAAAAAAAGGACTCCAAAACCTAAAATAAAATTGTCTGAGGAGAAGCGTAAACTTGCCAATATGCCATTTACCACACGGAGTGGCAAGGAACGGCTGAGGCCCTGGCATATGTTCATGGCTAGTGGTTCAGCTTCACATGAGGATGGAAGCACTCAGCCTCTCGCTAGAAAAATGAAAAGACTCAAGCTGGAAAAAGCACAGCAAAGAACTGTGCGTTCTTCGAAATCCCAAATCCACAAGGAGAGTCCAATTGTGTCGGTTGCGATGCCTGACCTTCCCAACACTGGACGTGAAGAGCATGCGCCTTCCACCATTTGCACGCCCCCTGCAAGTGCTGGAAGGAGCACCCGCAGTCCAGTTCCTGATAGTCAGATTGAAGATGTCAGTGTTGAAGTACACCAGGATGAGGAGGATATGGGTGTTGCTGGCGCTGGGGAGGAAATTGACCAGGAGGATTCTGATGGTGAGGTGGTTTGTTTAAGTCAGGCACCCGGGGAGACACCTGTTGTCCGTGGGAGGAATATGGCCGTTGACATGCCTGGTGAAAATACCAAAAAAATCAGCTCTTCGGTGTGGAAGTATTTCACCAGAAATGCGGACAACATTTGTCAAGCCGTGTGTTCCCTTTGTCAAGCTGTAATAAGTAGGGGTAAGGACGTTAACCACCTCGGAACATCCTCCCTTATACGTCACCTGCAGCGCATTCATAATAAGTCAGTGACAAGTTCAAAAACTTTGGCCGACAGCGGAAGCAGTCCACTGACCAGTAAATCCCTTCCTCTTGTAACCAAGCTCACGCAAACCACCCCACCAACTCCCTCAGTGTCAATTTCCTCCTTCCCCAGGAATGCCAATAGTCCTGCAGGCCATGTCACTGGCAATTCTGATGATTCCTCTCCTGCCTGGGATTCCTCCGTGGCATCCTTGCGTGTAACGCCTACTGCTGCTGGCGCTGCTGTTGTTGCTGCTGGGAGTCGATGGTCATCCCATAGGGGAAGTCGTAAGCCCACTTGTACTACTTCCAGTAAGCAATTGACTGTTCAACAGTCCTTTGCGAGGAAGATGAAATATCACAGCAGTCATCCTGCTGCAAAGCGGATAACTGAGGCCTTGACAACTATGTTGGTGTTAGACGTGCGTCCGGTATCCGCCGTTAGTTCACAGGGAACTAGACAATTTATTGAGGCAGTGTGCCCCCGTTACCAAATACCATCTAGGTTCCACTTCTCTAGGCAGGCGATACCGAGAATGTACACGGACGTCAGAAAAAGACTCACCAGTGTCCTAAAAAATGCAGTTGTACCCAATGTCCACTTAACCACGGACATGTGGACAAGTGGAGCAGGGCAGGGTCAGGACTATATGACTGTGACAGCCCACTGGGTAGATGTATGGACTCCCGCCGCAAGAACAGCAGCGGCGGCACCAGTAGCAGCATCTCGCAAACGCCAACTCTTTCCTAGGCAGGCTACGCTTTGTATCACCGGTTTCCAGAATACGCACACAGCTGAAAACCTCTTACGGCAACTGAGGAAGATCATCGCGGAATGGCTTACCCCAATTGGACTCTCCTGTGGATTTGTGGCATCGGACAACGCCAGCAATATTGTGTGTGCATTAAATATGGGCAAATTCCAGCACGTCCCATGTTTTGCACATACCTTGAATTTGGTGGTGCAGAATTTTAAAAAAAACGACAGGGGCGTGCAAGAGATGCTGTCGGTGGCCAGAAGAATTGCGGGACACTTTCGGCGTACAGGCACCACGTACAGAAGACTGGAGCACCACCAAAAACTACTGAACCTGCCCTGCCATCATCTGAAGCAAGAAGTGGTAACGAGGTGGAATTCAACCCTCTATATGCTTCAGAGGTTGGAGGAGCAGCAAAAGGCCATTCAAGCCTATACAATTGAGCACGATATAGGAGGTGGAATGCACCTGTCTCAAGCGCAGTGGAGAATGATTTCAACGTTGTGCAAGGTTCTGATGCCCTTTGAACTTGCCACACGTGAAGTCAGTTCAGACACTGCCAGCCTGAGTCAGGTCATTCCCCTCATCAGGCTTTTGCAGAAGAAGCTGGAGACATTGAAGGAGGAGCTAACACGGAGCGATTCCGCTAGGCATGTGGGACTTGTGGATGGAGCCCTTAATTCGCTTAACAAGGATTCACGGGTGGTCAATCTGTTGAAATCAGAGCACTACATTTTGGCCACCGTGCTCGATCCTAGATTTAAAGCCTACCTTGGATCTCTCTTTCCGGCAGACACAAGTCTGCTGGGGTTGAAAGACCTGCTGGTGAGAAAATTGTCAAGTCAAGCGGAACGCGACCTGTCAACATCTCCTCCTTCACATTCTCCCGCAACTGGGGGTGCGAGGAAAAGGCTCAGAATTCCGAGCCCACCCGCTGGCGGTGATGCAGGGCAGTCTGGAGCGACTGCTGATGCTGACATCTGGTCCGGACTGAAGGACCTGACAACGATTACGGACATGTCGTCTACTGTCACTGCATATGATTCTCTCAACATTGAAAGAATGGTGGAGGATTATATGAGTGACCGCATCCAAGTAGGCACGTCACACAGTCCGTACTTATACTGGCAGGAAAAAGAGGCAATTTGGAGGCCCTTGCACAAACTGGCTTTATTCTACCTAAGTTGCCCTCCCACAAGTGTGTACTCCGAAAGAGTGTTTAGTGCCGCCGCTCACCTTGTCAGCAATCGGCGTACGAGGTTACATCCAGAAAATGTGGAGAAGATGATGTTCATTAAAATGAATTATAATCAATTCCTCCGCGGAGACATTGACCAGCAGCAATTGCCTCCACAAAGTACACAGGGAGCTGAGATGGTGGATTCCAGTGGGGACGAATTGATAATCTGTGAGGAGGGGGATGTACACGGTGATATATCGGAGGATGATGATGAGGTGGACATCTTGCCTCTGTAGAGCCAGTTTGTGCAAGGAGAGATTAATTGCTTCTTTTTTGGGGGGGGGGTCCAAACCAACCCGTCATATCAGTCACAGTCGTGTGGCAGACCCTGTCACTGAAATGATGGGTTGGTTAAAGTGTGCATGTCCTGTTTTGTTTATACAACATAAGGGTGGGTGGGAGGGCCCAAGGACAATTCCATCTTGCACCTCTTTTTTCTTTTATTTTTCTTTGCGTCATGTGCTGTTTGGGGAGGGTTTTTTGGAAGGGCCATCCTGCGTGACACTGCAGTGCCACTCCTAGATGGGCCCGGTGTTTGTGTCGGCCACTAGGGTCGCTTATCTTACTCACACAGTCAGCTACCTCATTGCGCCTCTTTTTTTCTTTGCGTCATGTGCTGTTTGGGGAGGGTTTTTTGGAAGGGACATCCTGCGTGACACTGCAGTGCCACTCCTAGATGGGCCCGGTGTTTGTGTCGGCCACTAGGGTCGCTTATCTTACTCACACAGTCAGCTACCTCATTGCGCCTCTTTTTTTCTTTGCGTCATGTGCTGTTTGGGGAGGGTTTTTTGGAAGGGACATCCTGCGTGACACTGCAGTGCCACTCCTAGATGGGCCCGGTGTTTGTGTCGGCCACTAGGGTCGCTTATCTTACTCACACACCTACCTCATTGCGCCTCTTTTTTTCTTTGCGTCATGTGCTGTTTGGGGAGGGTTTTTTGGAAGGGACATCCTGCGTGACACTGCAGTGCCACTCCTAGATGGGCCCGGTGTTTGTGTCGGCCACTAGGGTCGCTTATCTTACTCACACAGCGACCTCGGTGCAAATTTTAGGACTAAAAATAATATTGTGAGGTGTGAGGTATTCAGAATAGACTGAAAATGAGTGGAAATTATGGTTTTTGAGGTTAATAATACTTTGGGATCAAAATGACCCCCAAATTCTATGATTTAAGCTGTTTTTTTAGTGTTTTTTGAAAAAAACACCCGAATCCAAAACACACCCGAATCCGACAAAAAAAATTCGGTGAGGTTTTGCCAAAACGCGGTCGAACCCAAAACACGGCCGCGGAACCGAACCCAAAACCAAAACACAAAACCCGAAAAATTTCCGGCGCTCATCTCTATCATAAATGCCAACGAGCTTTAGAATCCCTTTAATGTACTTGGCTGCAGCGACGGACTGGGGCCTTGATTCGGCCCTGGCATTTGTGAACGCGCCCAGGGAGGTACGCGCACATATCACAGGGGGCGCACTGTACGACGTATGGAGGCGTTCCGCAAGTCATGGGGGTGTGGACTCGTGGCACGCCCCCATTACTATGGCGACGGTTGCTGGGGGGGGGGACGCGCCATGAGTCCAGGGGGCGTGGACTCGCGTTTCCATGGAGACCATGGAACCAGAGAGCAGGAGGATGCGCTGGGCGCGGCCTTCCCGGCTCTCTGAGCGACCGATTCGACCTACCTGCCCATCGGCCCTTCTGGCATGTGCCAGATGGCCAGTCTGGCCATGCTTGGCTGTATCCAGTGCATTGAACCAGTTATGACGGTATCCAGTTGCTAGGCCGATAGGTTCAAAAGGTTGACATGACAATGATCGACACATTGAGGGTAATTCAGACCCGATCATAGATGTGCTAAATTTAGCGCATATGCAATCAGTTTCTCTGACATGAGGGGGGACGCCCAGCACAGGGCTAGTCCGCCCCGCATGTCTGGCTCTGCTCCCCCCCCCCCACCCCGCACACACACACAGGTACATAAGCATCGCACGGCGACAATGCTTTTGTACCTGAGGAGTCGCTCCCTACCTTCGCAGCTCCTGCGCGCTGGCATGGAGCTATTCGCCGCGTCCTGGGTCGCAGCAGCTGCGTGTGACATCACGCAGCCACTGCAACCCGCCCCCCCCCCCCCCCCCCCCCAATGGTCCGGACACGCCTCCGTTGTCCAGACCGTGCCCCTCCAACGGCGTTCTAATGCCCTCCCGCTCCGCAACTGCCTTTGCCTGTCAATCAGGCAGAGGCGATCGCACCAGTGCGATGCTGATAGGGGGTGAATAGGGGGTGTGGCCAAAATGATGTGATTAGTATAGAATAGTTACTGCTCTGCCCATTTTATTAGGAAGTGGGCAGAATGCGGGAGGGATGCCCACTCTTCTGGGGGTGCCGGGGACTACCCCAAAAATCAAGAGTCCCCCGCAGGATCCGGGAGAGAAGGCAAGTATGTAGTAACCTGTAACCTTGTACTTAGGTCTCATCGTGTGTATGTCATTGGTCTCGGCCTTATGGGCAATGCATTTACTATTACTGTTTCGCTCGCCCAATGTCGATAATATGTTCTTCTAACATCCGAGAAACGTGGAAATGAAGGAAGCGCTGCTCCTAAAGTGGAAGTATGCCGGACTTACAGTAATGTTCCAGCTCACCCCAAATCCACCACAAAGATCACACAGAACATGTTTACTGGGGTCATTAGAAGATCCTTGTTGTGTGTGAGGTGGCCGGTTAGGCACATTTGCGCTAAATGCGTTCCTGCACGTTTGCTATTTATAGTGTTACATAGCATGTATTACTAGTACGGGACAACTGAGTCGAACTATATTTTAAATGTCCCTTTCTATCTCATTTAGGGGCATATTCATCATCCTTAAAATGTCACAATTTCTACATTCTGCAGGGTTTTGTGATATTCATCATACTCTGAAAAAGCATTGTGTAATTGCATGTACAGCAGCGGGATCTATTCAGATCAATAAGGTGCCGACGGCGAGGGGAAGAAGCAGCCGCAGCAGGGACACAGTGCCGGCAGCGGCAAGGGGAGGACCGGCTGCAGAGGGGAAGAGCGGCCGGGTCACATAAGTGCAACCGAGGCTGGGTCACATAACTCCCGGCGGAGAATGGGGAGTGGCCATGGCTGGGATACATAAGTGTGGCCGTGGTAGGGACATGTAAGTACCGGCGGGCAGAGGAGGGGGAGAGCTAATGCAGCACCGGCAATAACATGTGCGTAGGGGGTAGGGGGGTGCACGACTGCAGAGCAGTGGGGTGTGGGGGCCTCTGCAGCCATGTTGTCCCAGCGGGGACATGGGTGGGGGCCACTGCTGCAGAGAGGAAAGTTATCACTTTCCGAAAAACTGTCTTCTCAAAAAACCCAGTGTTTCAGAAGTGATAATTATCTCCTGCTGGCATAATGAATCATGAGAAATTTGTGTGAGAACGCAATGAGAATTGAAAACTAAAAATTCTCATTGCACAATTTTTTCATGATGAAAATGTCCCTTAAATATCTAATGCACATTTTCATTTGGGTGACGTATTAAAGTATTTTTACTGTCTTGTATTGTGTTGTACTGCATGCGTAAGGGACTCCAGTATCTGCCCCCATGGCCGCTAAAATCAAAATTTAGCAAATGGGGTGCTGCCCACATAGCCTCTAGCCCTCTACACAATCTGGTGCTGCACACGCAGCCTCTACACAATCCGGCGCTGCGTGTTCAGCCTCTACAGAAACAATTGCTGCAATTGGCACATATTGGGGGCCGAATTACCCGATTGCCATAGAAATGACCCATTAGGCCCCGCCCCCTTCTCAGACTACTGTACTATTCTCTGCGTTCTGCCTACTTCTCTATGAAGTAGGCAGAATGCAGGAGGGGTGCTCACTCTTCTGGGGGTGCAGGGAACTACCTGAAAATTTGTGTGTCTCTCGCAGAAACCGGGAGAGTAGGCAAGTATGACAGAAAGTGGTTCTAGGCTTGAATGACTATACTCTGTCTCCGCGTGTCCCCAAACTGGATGGGGTTGGAGCAACGGAACCCCATATCCCAATCACATGTTTTTTGGGGTTTCCTCCAGTTTTCCCTTCAGTCCACATACATACCGGTAGATTGATGGTAGCTTAATTGACAAACCATGTGTGCACTATCTATCTATTTATTTATCTATCTATCTATCTATCTGTCTGTCTGTCTGTCTGTCTGTCTGTCTGTCTGTCTGTCTGTCCGTCCGTCTATGATACTGTTTGATACTATGATACTGTTTTGATACTACACCCAAGCTGCCAGCATTTATCTCTCATTTCTATGAAAAATGTGGATATTGGGGGGTCATTCAGACCTGATCGCTGCTGTGCGTGTTCGCAAAGCAGTGATCGGGTCTGAACTGCGCATGTGCAGGCGCCACAGTGCGGCGGCGCATGGCAGGCAGCCGACAGCTGGTGTAGGCTAACGATCGCCTCTGCCAGATTGACAGGCAGATGCGGTCGCTGGGCGGGCCGGCGGTGTTTGTCTGCCGTTTAGGGGGAGCGGTCCGGGCAACGCAGGCGTGGCCGGACCGTTGGGGGGGCGTGTGACGTCTCGCAGCCGCCGCGACCCAGGCAGCGACGAGTAACTCCTGCCAGCACACAGTAGCTGCGCAGGCTGGGAGTTACTGCTACAGAACAAAAGCATCGCCGCTGTGCGATGCTTTTGTACTTCTGCGACGGGGCAGGGACTGACATGCGGGGCGGACTAGCCCTGTGCTGGGCGTATCCCCGCATGTCAGTGTGCCTGATCGTAGCTGTGCTAAATTTAGCACAGCTACGATCAATTCTGAATCACCCCATCATGTTTTCCTGTACAACTTGTATGTGTTAAAGGTGAGCACTGGAAATGTAGAGAAACATAGGGATGGCCTGCCACCTAGTGTTAGTAAATGGAAGAGCAGAAAATGTATATAAATAAGAAATTCAATGTCAAGGTATTATATAATATCAGCTATTGAGATTTGGTGAGTGATTAAATTAAGCACTAATTACCTGGCATGTGCTTTTAACAGGGGAATGTGCCACGAGCAATTCAATTGCAAGTCCCACCGTTGCTACTGGAATAAATCCTAATATCGGCCATTTTTGCTCGCACCTCCACATGAGATACTGAAGTGGGAGGCCCAGGTGGGAGATGTGGGGGACATGGCCTGTGAATTTCAATATTATAGCCCAACCCACCACTGTACCATGTTGCGATTTGCAGCACAATGACACAGTTTCCCTCAAATTGCTTTATTTGAGGTAAACTGAGTCTCCCACTTCTCCGGGGAAGTGGTTGGATCCAAGAGACTGGTCTACTCTCTTTGGAGTCTGGGAGAAGCTCCCCCGACATTTGGGTGTTTGCACAACAGGCAACAGGCATGGATGAATCTGCAGGATGTTGAGGTGGGTGCAGACAAGAGGGCAGAGGGAGTGTGGGTGCTGGATTGGGGTGTGAGTGGTCCGGTAAAGGGAGTGGACCTGTGGATTTTACCTCAGTTTTGGGATTTATGTGCTGCTAAAACAGAAAACGCCTACAGGAGAGTGCGATACGGCTGTATGACAGGAAATAATTACGCTACAATATAAAATGTACTACGGAGCTATTTTTCGGGATGTAGTCAACCTTAACAATGTTGATATTCGAAATTGTGTCATTTCGTTACACCCCTGTCTGGGAACCTGCGGCGAGTCGCTGGATTCTTGCCACGGCAGGGGTGGAACCTAGTGATGTGACAGCCCGGCCTCACAAATTGAATATGACCACAATATTACGACTGCCTATATATCATACCACACCCCTAATTACTACAGGTGACAAGTGCCTCTATAGGATGAGCCTGGTGACTTCCAGTGCTTTACGCAGAAGCTGGATTTATGGTCACCTGCATTTCCTATCAACGTTCTGCAGGTTCTCTGCTACATTAGGTCCAATCAGTATCACTGATTGCATACGGGTGTTTTTTCGTTGGGTTGACAGTAACCAGGTCGACAGTTATTAGGTCGACCACTATTGGTCGACAGTGACTAGGTTGACACCTGAAATAGGTCGACACGGTCATTATGTTGACATTGAAAAAGGTTGACATGACAAAATGTCAACATGAGTTTAAAAAAAATTGGTGTAGTTTTCTTCGTAAAGTGACTGGGAACTCCAATTAGTGCACCGTGTCCCCTCGCACGGCTCGCCAAGGTTACTATTCCCAATTGTAGTCCACATGGATCGCAAAGTATGAAAAAGTTCAAAAAAAGGTAAATTTTTTTGAAAAACTATTGTCGATATTTTCATGTGTCGACCTTTGTCAGGTCAACCTAGTGAGCACGTCGACCTAATGCATGTCGACCAATAGTGGTCGACCTAATGAGTGTCCACCTAGGTGCTGTCGATCTAAAGGCCGTATACCATTGCATACAGTACATGACTCCTGTGTACTAGAGGAAGAGACCTGGGTATTAACCACTGATGTGTATCTTTCCCCTCCAGAAATACCGTTACCAAGATGAGGACACCCCTCCGCACGACCATTCACTGCCGCGATTAACCCACGACCTCAAAGGTCCTGAGCTTGTCCACGTGTCAGAGAAGAACCTGTCGCAAATAGAAAATGTCCACGGCTACGTGATGCAATCGCATATATCTCCTCTGAAGGTAAGCCTTGAGGCCTCATTCCTTATTAATGTGGTGCTGGGCTGCCGTTATAAATTCTCTTTTATGGTCCGCACATGGAATCGTATATGACTGGGTATAAGGGATGGGAGGAATAACAAAGCCTGATCGGAGCTGATAAATAACACTCTAGATTATTATGTTCTCCAGCTTGTTACAGATAAACATGTAGGTAAATCAGCAATCTGCATCCCCTGATATAATAACCCCATTTCTCGGACGTCCTAGTGGATGCTGGGGACTCCGTAAGGACCATGGGGAATAGCGGCTCCGCAGGAGACTGGGCACAAAAGTAAAGCTTTAGGACTACCTGGTGTGCACTGGCTCCTCCCCCTATGACCCTCCTCCAAGCCTCAGTTAGATTTTTGTGCCCGAACGAGAAGGGTGCACACTAGGTGGCTCTCCTGAGCTGCTTAGTGAAAAGTTTAGTTTTAGGTTTTTTATTTTCAGTGAGACCTGCTGGCAACAGGCTCACTGCATCGAGGGACTAAGGGGAGAAGAAGCGAACTCACCTGCGTGCAGAGTGGATTGGGCTTCTTAGGCTACTGGACACCATTAGCTCCAGAGGGATCGAACACAGGCCCAGCCATGGAGTCCGGTCCCAGAGCCGCGCCGCCGGCCCCCTTACAGAGCCAGAAGCAAGAAGAGGTCCGGAAAATCGGCGGCAGAAGACATCCTGTCTTCACCAAGGTAGCGCACAGCACTGCAGCTGTGCGCCATTGCTCCTCAGCACACTTCACACTTCGGTCACTGAGGGAGCAGGGCGCTAGGGGGGGGCGCCCTGAGCAGCAATAAAAACACCTTGGCTGGCGAAAATACATCACATATAGCCCCCAGGGCTATATGGATGAATTTTAACCCCTGCCAGAATCCATAAAAAAGCAGGAGAAAAGTCCGCGAAAAAGGGGCGGAGCCTATCTCCTCAGCACACTGGCGCCATTTTCCCTCACAGCTCCGTTGGAGGGAAGCTCCCCTGGCTCTCCCCTGCAGTCACTACACTACAGAAAGGGTTAAAAAAGAGAGGGGGGCACTAATTAGGCGCAGTATTAACAATACAGCAGCTATAAGGGGAAAAACACTTATATAAGGTTATCCCTGTATATATATATATATAGCGCTCTGGTGTGTGCTGGCAAACTCTCCCTCTGTCTCCCCAAAGGGCTAGTGGGGTCCTGTCCTCTATCAGAGCATTCCCTGTGTGTGTGTGCTGTGTGTCGGTACGTTTGTGTCGACATGTATGAGGAGGAAAATGATGTGGAGGCGGAGCAAATTGCCTGTAATAGGGATGTCACCCCCTAGGGGGTCGACACCTGAGTGGGTGAACTGTTGGAAGGAATTAACAGTGTCAGCTCTTTACAAAAGACAGTGGTTGACATGAGACAGCCGGCTACTCAGCTTGTGCCTGTCCAGACGTCTCATAGGCCGTCAGGGGCTCTAAAGCGCCCGTTACCTCAGATGGCAGATACAGACGCCGACACGGATACTGACTCCAGTGTCGACGGTGAAGAGACAAATGTGACTTCCAGTAGGGCCACACGTTACATGATTGAGGCAATGAAAAATGTTTTACACATTTCTGATAATACAAGTACCACTAAAAAGGGGTATTATGTTCGGTGAGGAAAAACTACCTGTAGTTTTCCTGAATCTGAGAAATTAAATGAGGTGTGTGATGAAGCGTGGGTTTCCCCCGATAAAAAAGTTATTGGCATTATATCCTTTCCCGCCAGAGGTTAGGGTGCGTTGGGAAACACCCCCTAGGGTGGATAAAGCGCTCACACGCTTGTCAAAACAAGGGCTCTACCCTCTCCTGAGATGGCCGCCCTTAAGGATCCTGCTGATAGAAAGCAGGAGGGTATCCTAAAATGTATTTACACACATACTGGTGTTATACTGCGACCAGCAATCGCCTCAGCCTGGATGTGCAGTGCTGGGTTGGCGTGGTCGGATTCCCTGACTGAAAATATTGATACCCTAGATAGGGACAGTATATTATTGCCTATAGAGCATTTAAAAGATGCATTTCTATATATGCGTGATGCACAGCGGAATATTTGCCGACTGGCATCAAGAGTAAGTGCGTTGTCCATTTCTGCCAGAAGAGGGTTATGGACACGACAGTGGTCAGGTGATGCGGATTCCAAACGGCATATGGAAGTATTGCCTTATAAAGGGGAGGAGTTATTTGGGGTCGGTCTTTCAGACCTGGTGGCCACGGCAACAGCTGGGAAATCCACGTTTTTACCCCAGGTCGCCTCTCAACATAAGAAGACGCCGTATTATCAGGCGCAGTCCTTTCGTTCCCATAAGGACAAGCGGGCAAAAGGTTCCTCATTTCTGCCCCGTGACAGAGGGAGAGGAAAAAAAATGCAGAAATCAGCCAGTTCCCAGGAACAGAAGCCCTCTCCCGCCTCTGCCAAGCCCTCAGCATGACGCTGGGGCTTTACAAGCGGACTCAGGCACGGTGGGGGCCCGTCTCAAGAATTTCAGCGCGCAGTGGGCTCACTCGCAAGTAGACCCCTGGATCCTTCAGGTGGTATCTCAGGGGTACAAATTGGAATTCGAGACGTCTCCCCCTCGCCGTTTCCTAAAGTCGGCTTTACCGACGTCTCCCTCCGACAGGGAGGCAGTTTTGGAAGCCATTCACAAGCTGTATTCCCAGCAGATGATAATCAAGGTACCCCTCCTGCAACAGGGAAAGGGGTATTATTCCACACTGTTGTGGTACCGAAGCCGGACGGCTCGGTGAGACCGATTTTAAATCTAAAATCTTTGAACACTTACATACAGAAGTTCAAATTCAAGATGGAGTCACTCAGAGCAGTGATTGCGAACCTGGAAGAAGGGGACTACATGGTGTCTCGGGACATCAAGGATGCTTACCTTCATGTCCCAATTTACCCTTCTCACCAAGGGTACCTCAGGTTTGTGGTACAGAACTGTCACTATCAGTTTCAGACGCTGCCGTTTGGATGGTCCACGGCACCCCGGGTCTTTACCAAGGTAATGGCCGAAATGATGATACTCCTTCGAAGGAAGGGAGTTTTAGTTATCCCTTACTTGGACGATCTCCTGATAAGGGTAAGATCCAGAGAACAGTTGGAGGTCGGTGTAGCACTATCTCAGGTAGTGTTGCGGCAGCACGGTTGGATTCTCAATATTCCAAAATCGCAGCTGGTTCCGACGACTCGTCTTCTGTTCCTAGGGATGATCCTGGACACAGTCCAGAAAAAGGTGTTTCTCCCGGAGGAGAAAGCCAGGGAGTTATCCGAGCTAGTCAAGAACCTCCTAAAACCGAGCCAAGTCTCAGTGCATCAATGCACAAGGGTTCTGGGAAAAATGGTGGCTTCCTACGAAGCAATCCCATTCGGCAGATTCCACGCAAGAATTTTCCAGTGGGACCTGCTGGACAAATGATCCGGGTCGCATCTTCAGATGCATCAGCGGATAACCCTGTCACCAAGGACAAGGGTGTCCCTCCTGTGGTGGTTGCAGAGTGCTCATCTTCTAGAGGGCCGCAGATTCGGCATTCAGGACTGGGTCCTGGTGACCACGGATGCCAGCCTGCGAGGCTGGGGAGCAGTCACACAGGGAAGGAATTTCCAGGGCTTATGGTCAAGCCTGGAGACATCACTTCACATAAATATCCTGAAGCTAAGGGCCATTTACAATGCTCTAAGCTTAGCAAGACCTCTGCTTCAAGGTCAGCCGGTGTTGATCCAGTCGGACAACATCACGGTAGTCACCCACGTAAACAGACAGGGTGGCACAAGAAGCAGGAGGGCAATGGCAGAAGCTGCAAGGATTCTTCGCTGGGCGGAAAATCATGTGATAGCACTGTCAGCAGTATTCATTCCGGGAGTGGACAACTGGGAAGCAGACTTCCTCAGCAGACACGACCTCCACCCGGGAGAGTGGGGACTTCACCCAGAAGTCTTCCACATGATTATAAACCGTTGGGAAAAACTCGACAGGTATTGCGCCAGGTCAAGGGACCCTCAGGCAATAGCTGTAGACGCTCTGGTAACACCGTGGGTGTACCAGTCAGTGTATGTGTTCCCTCCTCTGCCTCTCATACCCAAGGTACTGAGAATTATAAGATGGAGAGGAGTAAGCACTATATTCGTGGCTCCGGATTGGCCAAGAAGGATTTGGTAACCGGAACTTCAAGAGATGCTCACGGAGGATCCGTGGCCTCTACCTCTAAGAAGGGACCTGCTCCAGCAAGGACCCTGTCTGTTCCAAGACTTACCGCGGCTGCGTTTGACGGCATGGCGGTTGAACGCCGGATCCTGAAGGAAAAAGGCATTCCGGATGAAGTCATCCCTATCCTGATCAAAGCCAGGAAGGATGTAACCGCAAAACATTATCACCGCATTTGGCGAAAATATGTTGCGTAGTGCGAGGCCAGTAAGGCCCGACGGAGGAAATTCAACTGGGTCGATTCCTACATTTCCTGCAAACAGGAGTGTCTATGGGCCTGAAATTGGGGTCCATTAAGGTTCAAATTTCGGCCCTGTCAATTTTCTTCCAAAAAGAACTAGCTTCAGTCCCTGAAGTTCAGACGTTTGTAAAAGGGGTACTGCATATACAGCCTCCTTTTGTGCCTCCAGTGGCACCTTGGGATCTCAATGTAGTTTTTGGGTTCCAAAAGTCACATTGGTTTGAACCACTTAAATCTGTGGAGTTAAAATATCTCACATGAAAAGTGGTCATGCTGTTGTTGGCCCTGGCCTGGGCCAGGCGCGTGTCAGAATTGGCGGCTTTATCCTGTAAAAGCCCTTATCTGATTTTCCATTCGGACAGGGCGGAATTGAGGACTCGTCCTCAGTTTCTCCCTAAGGTGGTTTCAGCGTTTCACCTGAACCAACCTATTGTGGTGCCTGCGGCTACTAGGGACTTGGAGGACTCCAAGTTGCTAGACGTTGTCAGGGCCCTGAAAATATATGTTTCCAGGACGGCTGGAGTCAGAAAATCTGACTCGCTGTTTATCCTGTATGCACCCAACAAGCTGGGTGCTCCTGCTTCTAAGCAGACTATTGCTCGTTGGATTTGTAGTACAATTCAGCTTGCACATTCTGTGGCAGGCCTGCCACAGCCAAAAATATGTAAATGCCCACTCCACAAGGAAGGTGGGCTCATCTTGGGCGGCTGCCCGAGGGGTCTCGGCTTTACAACTTTGCCGAGCAGCTACTTGGTCAGGAGCAAATACGTTTGTAAAATTCTACAAATTTGATACCCTGGCTGAGGAGGACCTGGAGTTCTCTCATTTGGTGCTGCAGAGTCATCCGCACTCTCCCGCCCGTTTGGGAGCTTTGGTATAATCCCCATGGTCCTTACGGAGTCCCCAGCATCCACTAGGACGTCAGAGAAAATAAGAATTTACTTACCGATAATTCTATTTCTCGTAGTCCGTAGTGGATGCTGGGCGCCCATCCCAAGTGCGGATTGTCTGCAATACTTGTACATAGTTATTGTTACCAAAAATCGGGTTATTGCTGTAGTGAGCCATCTTTTCTAGAGGCTCCTCTGTTATCATGCTGTTAACTGGGTTTAGATCACAAGTTATACGGTGTGATTGGTGTGGCTGGTATGAGTCTTACCCGGGATTCAAAATCCTTCCTTATTGTGTACGCTCGTCCGGGCACAGTATCCTAACTGAGGCTTGGAGGAGGGTCATAGGGGGAGGAGCCAGTGCACACCAGGTAGTCCTAAAGCTTTACTTTTGTGCCCAGTCTCCTGCGGAGCCGCTATTCCCCATGGTCCTTACGGAGTCCCCAGCATCCACTACGGACTACGAGAAATAGAATTATCGGTAAGTAAATTCTTATTTTCTCTAACGTCCTAAGTGGATGCTGGGACTCCGTAAGGACCATGGGGAATAGCGGCTCCGCAGGAGACTGGGCACAACTAAGAAAGCTTTAGGACTAACTGGTGTGCACTGGCTCCTCCCACTATGACCCTCCTCCAGACCTCAGTTAGATTCTTGTGCCCGGCTGAGCTGGATGCACACTAGGGGCTCTCCTGAGCTCCTAGAGAGAAAGTATATTTTAGTTTTTTTATTTTACAGTGAGATCTGCTGGCAACAGACTCACTGCAGCGAGGGACTAAGGGGAGAAGAAGCGAACCTACCTAACTGGTGGTAGCTTGGGCTTCTTAGGCTACTGGACACCATTAGCTCCAGAGGGATCGACCGCATGGAACCGGCCATTGATGTTCTGTCCCGAAGCCGCGCCGCCGGCCCCCTTACAGAGCCAGAAGCAAGAAGAGTCCGGAAAATCGGCGGCAGAAGACATCAGTCTTCACCAAGGTAGCGCACAGCACTGCAGCTGTGCGCCATTGCTCCTCATACACACTTCACACTCCGGTCACTGAGGGTGCAGGGCGCTGGGGGGGGGGCGCCCTGAGCAGCAATAAAAACACCTTGGCTGGCAAATATATCACAATATATAGCCCCAGAGGCTATATATGTGATAAATACCCCTGCCAGAATTCATTAAAAAGCGGGAGAAAAGTCAGCCGAAAAAGGGGCGGAGCTATCTCCCTCAGCACACTGGCGCCATTTCTCCCTCACAGCTCCGCTGGAAGGAAGCTCCCTGGCTCTCCCCTGCAGTCTACACTACAGAAAGGGTAAAAAAGAGAGGGGGGGCACTAAATTTAGGCGCAATATACATATAGCAGCTATAAGGGGATATAATTTAGTTAATCCCTGTATTATATAGCGCTCTGGTGTGTGCTGGCATACTCTCTCTCTGTCTCCCCAAAGGGCTTTGTGGGGTCCTGTCTCCTGTCAGAGCATTCCCTGTGTGTGTACGGTGTGTCGGTACGGCTGTGTCGACATGTTTGATGAGGAGACTTTTATGGAGGCGGAGCAAATGCCTGTAAATGTGTTGTCACCCCCTGCGGGGCAGACACCTGAGTGGATGGACTTGTGGAAGGAATTACGTGAAAGTGTCGACTCCTTACATAAAAAATTTGATGACATGCCAAATGTGGGACAGCCGGCTTCTCAGCTCGTGCCTGCCCAGACGTCTCAAAGGCCATCAGGGGCTCTAAAACGCCCGCTACCTCAGATGGCAGACACAGATGTCGACACGGATACTGATACCAGTGTCGACGATGAAGAGACTAATGTTATGTCCAGCAGGGCCACTCGTTACATGATTGAGGCAATGAAAAATGTTTTACACATTTCTGATGTGACCCCAGGTACCACAAAAAAGGGTATTATGTTTGGAGAGAAAAAACTCCCAGTAGTTTTTCCCCCTTCTGAAGAATTAAATGAAGTGTGTGAAGTAGCGTGGGCTTGCCCAGATAAAAAATTGGTAATTTCTAAAAAGTTACTAATGGCGTACCCTTTCCCGCCAGAGGATAGGTCACGTTGTGAAACACCCCCTAAGGTGGATAAAGCGCTTACACGCTTATCAAAAAAGGTGGCACTACCGTCTCCGGATACGGCCGCCCTGAAGGAGCCTGCTGATAGAAAGCAGGAGGCTCTCCTGAAGGCTATATATACACACACTGGTATTATACTGAGACCAGCTATTGCTTCAGCATGGATGTGCAGTGCTGCTGCTGCGTGGTCAGATTCCCTGTCAGAAAACATTGACACCCTAGACAGGGACACTATATTGCTGAACGTAGAGCATATTAAAGACGCTTTCTTATACATGAGAGATGCACAGAGGGATATTTGCCGGCTGGCATCTAAAATAAGTGCATTATCCATTTCTGCCAGGAGAGGGTTATGGACTCGGCAGTGGACAGGTGATGCAGATTCTAAAAGGCACATGGAAGTTTTGCCTTATAAGGGTGAGGAGTTGTTCGGCGATGGTCTTTCAGACCTAGTGTCCACAGCAACGGCTGGGAAGTCAGCATTTTTACCACATGTCCCCTCACAACCAAAGAAAGTACCGTATTATCAGGTACAGTCCTTTCGTCCCCAAAAGAGCAGGCGGGGTAGAGGCGCGTCCTTTCTGCCCAGAGGCAGAGGTAGGGGAAAAAAGCTGCAGCATGCAGCCAGTTCCCAGGAACAAAAGTCCTCCCCCGCTTCTTCTTCTAAGTCCGCCGCATGACGCTGGGGCTCAACAGGCGGAGCCAGGTACGGTGGGGGCCCGTCTCAAAAACTTCAGCAATCAGTGGGCTCGCTCACAAGTAGATCCCTGGATCCTTCAAGTGGTATCTCAGGGGTACAGGCTGGAATTCGAGACATTTCCCCCCCCCGCCGTTTCCTCAAATCTGCCTTGCCAACAACTCCCTCAGGCAGGTAGGCTGTGATAGAGGCAATTCACAAGCTGTATTCCCAGCAGGTGATAGTCAAGGTGCCCCTTCTTCAACAAGGACGGGGTTACTATTCCACAATGTTTGTGGTACCGAAACCGGACGGTTCGGTGAGACCCATTTTAAATTTGAAATCCTTGAACACATATATAAAAAAATTCAAGTTCAAGATGGAATCGCTCAGGGCGGTTATTGCAAGCCTGGAAGAGGGGGATTACATGGTATCACTGGACATCAAGGATGCTTACCTGCATGTCCCCATTTACCATCCTCACCAGGAGTACCTCAGATTTGTGGTACAGGATTGTCATTACCAATTCCAGACGCTGCCGTTCGGCCTGTCCACGGCACCGAGGGTAATTACCAAGGTAATGGCCGAAATGATGATACTCCTTCGAAAAAAGGGAGTTTTAATTATCCCATACTTGGACGATCTCCTGATAAAGGCGAGGTCCAGAGAGCAGTTGTGGGTCGGGGTAGCACTATCTCGGGAAGTGCTACAACAGCACGGCTGGATTCTAAACATTCCAAAGTCACAGCTGGTTCCTGCGACACGTCTACTGTTCCTGGGGATGATTCTGGACACAGTCCAGAAAAAAGTGTTTCTCCCAGAGGAAAAAGCCAAGGAGCTGTCATCTCTAGTCAGAGAGATGGTGTCGGTGCGTCACTGCACGCGAGTCCTGGGAAAGATGGTAGCTTCCTACGAAGCAATTCCATTCGGCAGGTTCCATGCCAGAACCTTTCAGTGGGACCTGTTGGACCAATGGTCCGGATCGCATCTTCAAATGCATCGGCTGATAACCCTGTCTCCAAGGACCAGGGTGTCTCTGCTGTGGTGGCTGCAGAGTGCTCATCTCAGAGAGGGCCGCAGATTCGGCATACAGGACTGGGTCCTGGTGACCACGGATGCCAGCCTTCGAGGCTGGGGGGCAGTCACACAGGGAAGAAACTTCCAAGGACTATGGTCAAGTCAGGAGACTTCCCTACACATAAATGTTCTGGAACTAAGGGCCATTTACAATGCCCTAAGTCAGGCAAAACCCCTGCTTCAAAACCAGCCGGTACTGATCCAGTCAGACAACATCACGGCGGTCGCCCATGTAAACCGACAGGGCGGCACGAGAAGCAGGACGGCGATGGCAGAAGCCACAAGGATTCTCCGATGGGCGGAAAATCACGTGTTAGCACTGTCAGCAGTGTTCATTCCGGGAGTGGACAACTGGGAAGCAGACTTCCTCAGCAGGCACGACCTCCACCCGGGAGAGTGGGGACTTCATCCAGAAGTCTTCCAAATGATTGTAAACCGTTGGGAAAGGCCACAGGTGGACATGATGGCGTCCCGCCTAAACAAAAAGCTAGAAAAGTATTGCGCCAGGTCAAGAGACCCGCAGGCGATAGCTGTGGACGCTCTAGTGACACCGTGGGTGTACCGGTCGGTTTATGTGTTCCCTCCTCTTCCTCTCATACCAAAGGTACTGAGGATAATAAGGAGAAGAGGAGTAAGAACCATACTCATTGTTCCGGATTGGCCAAGAAGGGCTTGGTACCCGGAACTTCAAGAAATGATCTCAGAGGACCCATGGCCTCTGCCGCTCAGACAGGACCTGCTACAGCAGGGGCCCTGTCTGTTCCAAGACTTACCGCAGCTGCGTTTGACGGCATGGCGGTTGAACACCGGATCCTGAAGGAAAAGGGCATTCCGGAGGAAGTCATTCCTACGCTGATTAAAGCTAGGAAAGAAGTAACCGCAAACCATTATCACCGCATATGGCGGAAATATGTTGCGTGGTGTGAGGCCAGGAAGGCCCCAACGGAAGAATTTCAGCTGGGTCGTTTCCTGCACTTTCTACAGTCAGGGGTGACTATGGGCCTAAAATTGGGTTCCATTAAGGTCCAGATTTCGGCTCTGTCGATTTTCTTCCAGAGAGAACTGGCTTCCCTACCTGAAGTTCAAACGTTTGTTAAGGGAGTGCTGCATATCCAGCCCCCTTTTGTGCCTCCAGTGGCACCTTGGGATCTCAACGTGGTGTTGAATTTCCTAAAGTCACATTGGTTTGAGCCACTTAAGACCGTGGATTTGAAATATCTCACGTGGAAAGTGGTCATGTTGTTGGCCTTGGCTTCGGCCAGGCGTGTATCAGAATTGGCGGCTTTGTCATGTAAAAGCCCTTATCTGATTTTCCATATGGATAGGGCAGAATTGAGGACTCGTCCCCAGTTTCTCCCTAAGGTGGTGTCAGCTTTTCACTTGAACCAACCTAATGTTGTGCCTGCGGCTACTAGGGACTTGGAGGACTCCAAGTTACTGGACGTAGTCAGGGCCTTGAAAATTTATGTTTCCAGGACGGCTGGAGTCAGGAAGACTGACTCGCTATTTATCCTGTATGCACCCAACAAACTGGGTGCTCCTGCTTCGAAGCAGACTATTGCTCGCTGGATTTGTAGCTCAATTCAGCTTGCGCATTCTGCGGCTGGACTGCCGCAGCCTAAATCTGTAAAAGCCCATTCCACGAGGAAGGTGGGCTCTTCTTGGGCGGCTGCCCGAGGGGTCTCGGCTTTACAACTTTGCCGAGCAGCTACTTGGTCAGGGGCAAACACGTTTGCAAAATTCTACAAATTTGATACCCTGGCTGAGGAGGACCTTGAGTTCTCTCATTCGGTGCTGCAGAGTCATCCGCACTCTCCCGCCCGTTTGGGAGCTTTGGTATAATCCCCATGGTCCTTACGGAGTCCCAGCATCCACTTAGGACGTTAGAGAAAATAAGATTTTACTCACCGGTAAATCTATTTCTCGTAGTCCGTAGTGGATGCTGGGCGCCCGTCCCAAGTGCGGACTGTCTGCAATGCTTGTATATAGTTATTGTTAACTAAAGGGTTATTGTTGAGCCATCTGTTGAGAGGCTCTGTTATATTCATACTGTTAACTGGGTATAATATCACGAGTTATACGGTGTGATTGGTGTGGCTGGTATGAGTCTTACCCGGGATTCAAAATCCTTCCTTATTGTGTCAGCTCTTCCGGGCACAGTATCCTAACTGAGGTCTGGAGGAGGGTCATAGTGGGAGGAGCCAGTGCACACCAGTTAGTCCTAAAGCTTTCTTAGTTGTGCCCAGTCTCCTGCGGAGCCGCTATTCCCCATGGTCCTTACGGAGTCCCAGCATCCACTACGGACTACGAGAAATAGATTTACCGGTGAGTAAAATCATATTTACTGGCATGTCTGTACACATTGCACTTCCCCTCTAAACCGGGCTGTCCGGGAGATTCCAGAATTTCAGGAAGCTCTCACGGGAATCCAGAGAAAGCCAATTAACCAAATATCATCGTAGCCCTGCCCCCTGCGCCGTGATATGGAAATGGCTGAATTATGGCAGTGATGACGCCATTTGCGGAACAATTCTTCCCTCACCACCCACTTAACCGATCCTTCTGGGATCTCCCGGAGGGGAGGAATTACTGTCTGACTGGTGGGTAATGGGGGTGTACCTACCACTATTATAATCATTCTAGCCCCAGAGAATGGTATAAGCTTACTGTAGAGGAAGACACAAACTTTCAATGAAATAGACATTAACCTCAAACATATATCTCTGTTTGTGCTGGGATGTAAATATGAAATTGCTGACTGCTTTTATGTTCTATCTCTGGGTAAAGATATTGGGGGTCATTCCGAGTTGTTCGCTCGGTAAAAATCTTCGCATCGCAGCGATTTTCCGCTTAATGCGCATGCGCAATGTCCGCACTGCGACTGCGCCAAGTAAATTTGCTATGCACTTAGGAATTTTACTCACGGCATTTTCATCGTTCTGGCAATCGTAATGTGATTGACAGGAAATGGGTGTTACTGGGCGGAAACAGGCCGTTTTATGGGCGTGTGGGAAAAAACGCTACCGTTTCAGGAAAAAACGCAGGAGTGGCTGGAGAAACGGGGGAGTGTCTGGGCGAACGCTGGGTGTGTTTGTGACGTCAAACCAGGAACGACAAGCAGTGAAATGATCGCAGATGCCGAGTAAGTCTGAAGCTACTCAGAAACTGCTACGAGGTATGTAATCGCAATATTGCGAATACATTGTTCGCAATTTTAAGATGCTAAGATTCACTCCCAGTAGGCGGCGGCTTAGCATGAGCAAATCTGCTAAAATTCACTTGCGAGCGAACAACTCGGAATGACCCCCCCATTATACAGTATACACATGACTGGACCCCAGTGGTTCTCCGGCTACTTTTCAGGCTCATTCCCCCAAACAAAATATCTGCTTAAGCTAAAAAGTTCCGTAGCGGGAGGTGCAGATAGAGGTGGTAGAAAAGTGTTGTGGCACACAAAGGTAAGAGGAGGTTTTATCGGAGGAAATCAAGACCATGGGGCATATTCATCATGAAAACACTGTGCAATGAGAATGTCTAGTTTTCAATTCTCATTGTATTCTTTCACAAATTTTTCATGATTCATCCTGGCCCTGTGAGAAAATGACCACTTTCAAAAAACTGGCCTTTTTGAGAAGACAGTTTTTCGGATAAATATATATCCAAAGCCCGGCACTCCAAGTAGAACATGAGATAGCTGCGCTGGTGCCCTCACAAATAGTTTGTATAATGCATCTTGGGTGCGGCACTCAGCTCCAAAATCCAAGAAGTACAAACACAAGGGGGTAAATTTACTAAGATGGAAGCTCTATTTAAGATGGGATGTTGCCCATAGCAACCTATCAGATTCCAAGTATCATCTTCTAGAGGGTGCTAGATAAATGAGAAGTAGAATCTGATTTGTTGCTATGGGCAACATCCCATCTTAAATAGAACTCCCATCTTAGTAAATTTCTCCCAGGGTTTGATTATCAATGTTTCAGTTCTTTATTGGCACTATCAGACCCTCCAACATGACCCGCCCCACTAGGTACAAAATACTCTATTTCTGGACTTCCCCCTTAATTTATGATTTCCATCACCTGTGTTGAACTAGTTAAATGATAAGAAAGCTGTTTCTTCACAGGTGATGGCAATAATGCATTAAGAGGGAAGTCCAGAAACAGAGCATTTTGTACCTAGTGGGGCGGGTCATGTTGGAGGGTATGCACTATCATCAGGGTTCAAAACATAACATGAATAGTGCACGTACCTTTTTTACCCAACACCTATAATGCATACCTCCCAACATGACCCTCTCCAGGAGGGACAGAACGCTCTGCTCCTGGACTTCCCTCTTAATTTATGATTGCAGTCACCTGTGCTGAAACACCTTTCTGATCCATTAACCTGTTCAAAACAGCTGTTGGCAATCATAAATTAAGAGAAAAGTCCAGGAGCAGAGCATTTTGTCCCTCCTGGAGAGGGTCATGTTGGGAGGTATGCATAATGAGACAATCGGGAGCCATGTGAAGAGTCAAACACCTGCCCACAGTCGCATAGTGATGACATCATAGCTCCTGTCAATCACATGTAACATAATGGAAAAAAAAAAACAGAAAGAAAACTGCAGAATGAACATAAAAACAACAATAACAAATAGAGCACGCAATACCGCAATAAATAATCACTATGTTATATCCAATAAGGGTTAAAAAACATTGTGAACAGAAGGTGAGCAGCCGTGTTTAAACACATAAAGATACAATGTAAATAGTAATCATCGTTTTCCACACAGTTATCCACTTATTGTTGATACAGATGCTCAAAATGAAATCTGTGAGGATCATTTTGGGTCAATTAAACAGGACGGTTACCCTGGGAAGATGCATATAAATGTTAAAAAATAACCAATAAAATTGGTCCGTTGCTATGGGAGATCACCCCTACTAAAAGAGTAAAAGAACTTTGGCCCTCATTCCGAGTTGATCGCTCGCTAGCTGCTTTTAGCAGCAGTGCAAACGCTAAGCCGCCGCCCTCTGGGAGTGTATCTTAGCTTAGCAGAAGTGCGAACGAAAGATTAGCAGAATTGCTCGTAAATCTTTTCCTGCAGTTTCAGAGTAGCTCCAGACCTACTCCTAGATTGCGATCACCTCAGTCTGTTTAGTTCCTGCTTTGACGTCACAAACACGCCCTGCGTTCGGCCAGCCACTCCCCCGTTTCCCCAGCCACTCCTGCGTTTTAGCCAGACACGCCTGCGTTTTTTAGCACACTCCCGGAAAACGGTCAGTTTCCGCCCAGAAACACCCACTACCTGTCAATCACTCACCGATCAGCAGAGCGACTGAAAAGCGTCGCTCGCCCCTGTGTAAAATTGCATAGTTTTGTGTGCAATTACTTGGCGCGTGCGCCCTGCGGCCCATACGCATGCGCAGAACAGCCGATTTTTAGCCTGATCGCTATGCTGCGAAAAACGTCAGCGAGCGATCAACTCGGAATGACCCCCTATATGCTCACAATCAAATCTGCTAGGATTGTTCTGGGTCAATTAAACAGGCCTGTTATCCTGGGAACCGCATATAAATGTGAAAAAATTCTGGCCAATAAAATTGGTCCGTTGCTATGAGAGATCACCTCTAATAAATGTAAAAGAGTTAATGAACCATAAGTAGTAAATAGGCCGTGATAGCTAACCTTGACACTCCAGCTGTTGTTGAACTACACATCCCAGCATGCCCTGCTACAGCTTTGCTATTTGGCCAAGCTAAAACTGATGCAGGGCATGCTGGGACGTGTAGTTCAACAACAGCTGGAGTGTCAAGGTTAGCCATTACTGAAATAGGCAATACAACTTGGGTTCAGCAAGAATGAGTATGCATTGATGGCCTGTTGATAAGGAGCAATATATGTATATGATGATGGCCTGTTGCTAAGGGATAATACATGTAATGACATTTAAAATACAAAGCTTATTTAAGGCATAACTAGGCACATAAATGAATTGACAGTAATTAAAGTGACATGCATTTCAACAGTGGCAACTGAAATTCGTACAGCGTAATAACTTGATGTTTGGGCAAATATTCATATTGGGCATTGTTTGCAGAAAAAGGCGACAATTATAAATGCAATGGCAGTGATTACAGTATCATAATGTACATAGGTGGAAAAGATTTTTAATATGTAACAACATAATTGCTACCGCATAGTCACTGCAGCCGCGGCACACCACCACCACCTCCCCCTGGGTGGCTCCTAATTACCGGGACAGCCCGGCTGCAGAAAGGATCGCTGTAACCACGGACCCCTCTCTCTCCCCCCCTGCTGCCGGCACTTACTACCGCGGGCTGTGTGTCTGCAGAGATCACACTGCAGCTGCGGCCCCCCTCTCCCCCCCCCCCCCCCACTCTGCTGCACAAATTACTGTGTACACGGCAGCTTGTGAAGGGATTAGAGGGCTGTTCGAACAGAATCTCAATCAAACCTCCCAAAAAATGCTTTTTCAGAGTTTGATGCATGCCACAATTTCTACATCCCCTGGGAAGTGTAGAAATGTTGACATTTAAAGGATGATGAATATGCCCCAATGGTGGTGGTTCACATAGGCTGTGTAATTGCTGTGTATTGTTGGCACTGCCACAGGCTGCGCGAGAATCCTCTCAGTATCATTCCTTGTGTAGTGCGAGTCCCCGCTTACTGCTTTTAGGGGGTTATTCAGCACGGATTGCAGATTTTGCTAAAAAGCAGAATCTGAAAGCACTTCTGTAGCATGCTGGGGGCCACCCAACGCAGGGCAAGGCCACCCAGCACGCTAACACGCGCCCCACAGCTGCAATCACAATCTGATTTGCGATGCGATCGCAGCAATTGTGGACGACCCCCTGCAGCCGCAGCTGGGTTGCGTATGGAGGTGGTCCACCGCCATTTTTTCCATCGAAAGCGACTGCGTGTGACGTCACATGGCTGTCCTGAAAATGTCACCGCCCCACCCCCATTTTCCCCGTGCCACCCCCGCAATGGTCCGTAACTGCCCCCGTCCACCCCGCAAACGCCTCTTCCTGTCAATCAGATCGCATTTGCCGGGCTGCGCACGTGCAGGACGGGACCTGCACGTGCGCATTGGTGCCGAGAATGGGGCTATTGCAGTCGCATCACTTTTCAATGCGATCTGAATAACCCTCTTACTTCCTCCTGGAAATCTGGAGCACCAGCGGAGAAGGTACAGTACTAAGCAAAACTGATTTCCTCGAAGAATTTATCGAGGTCAATAAATCAATCCATTTCTAAAACTGGATCAAACCGCAGCAGCAAGAGCGTCCTTTCCACATTACCTCTAAATACGTCCTCTACATCACCATTTCTCATCTACCGCTGCTCTCATGCCACAAACCGTCTCCCTGGGTGATTCACGTGTGGCTTCTCACATCTCCCCAACCACTGGTCCCCGCTGTCTTCACCCCTAACGTAATACCCTATTGGCTGCAGAAGTGCAGTAGCATGCGTGGCCTGCCCAAAAACAAACCCACACTGTATGGCATGACCTCGATTTTTTCACATATGGTTTATAAAGAAATATAATTCCAGTAATCCTTTAAGAAGTTTAATTAGCACTTTGTCAATGTAGAGCTATTTTTATTTCATGCCATACAGTGTGGGTTTGTTTTTGGGCAGGCCACGCACGCTACTGCACTTCTGCAGCAAATAGGGTATTACGTTAGGGGTGAAGACAGCGGGGACCGGTGGTTGGGGAGATGTGAGAAGCCACACGTGAATCACCCAGGGAGACGGTTTGTGGCATGAGAGCAGCGGTAGATGAGAAATGGTGATGTAGAGGACGTATTTAGAGGTAATGTGGAAAGGACGCTATTGCTGCTGCGGTTTGATCCAGTTTTAGAAATGGATTGATTTATTGACCTCGATAAATTCTTCGAGGAAATCAGTTTTGCTTAGTACTGTACCTTCTCCGCTGGTGCTCCAGATTTCCAGGAGGAAGTAAGAGGGTTATTCAGATCGCATTGAAAAGTGATGCGACTGCGATAGCCCCATTCTCGGCACCAATGCGCACGTGCAGGTCCCGTCCTGCACGTGCGCAGCCCGGCCAATGCGATCTGATTGACAGGAAGAGGCGTTTGCGGGGTGGACGTGGGCAGTTACGGAGCATTGCGGGGGTGGCACGGGGAAAATGGGGGTGGGGCGGCGACATTTTCTTACAATAACTTACATTACACATATGCTTTTAGTAGTGTAATACTGTATGCAACGCTGATACTGTACATGTTCAGTACCATGCTTATCTGATTATCCATCTTATGTTGAATGTTGTGCCACTTAGACACATTGTAGATAGAGGTAGAGATGGAGGTAGAGATATTAGAGATCCATCACAGTGTAGTCAGTGGTGTAGCCAGCTTTTGACAAGACGAGAGTGAGGATGGAGAAATAGATACCCAAGGATCCATGGTAGATGCTAGAATCAAGTGGGCTAAGGGACCTTTTCCGTCTGGGGGAGGAGCCACGACACAAGGGGGAGGAGCTAGGCCAGCGGGATAGTTCCTCTACTATCCACGCCACCAACTATTACCTTTAGTAATCAGGTGGTGAGCGAAGCGAGCCACCGAGACCGAAGCGTGGCGAGCGAAGCGAGCCCGCGAGGGTACTTTTCGGGTACCCTGTTCGGCCGTAGCTCCTCCCCCTGGTGACGGGTCTCCTCCCCTAGATACGTCAGAAGGTCCCTTCTCCCACTCCGAAATAGACTCAACCAAGGATCCATACCTCACACACAAGACACCCTTCACTCACCTACACCCCCATCTCTGTGTTCTATTCTGCCCCCCACACTCCTATCTCTATCTTCCATACTGCCCCCCACACATAGGTAAATTCAGGGGTCCTTTTGCCCGGAAACCCCTCTCCTCTTGGCAAGTAGCTCAAATGACAACAATAGCAATGCAGTGTAAGGGACAGAGCGGAGCTGCTGCACATGCCCAGTGGTAGCAGCTTCTTCTACCAAGTTTGTTCGGTGTGTGGAGTCCTTAGTATGTGCACTGGACCAGAGAGTAGCTACTAGGAAGAAGAAACAGGCGCCCTACCATAAGGTGGAAGAATGTGTGCTTAAAAAGTGCAGTACTGGTTCTTCTATTATGTTTGCGCATTATTTTTTAATGATATGTTTAATCTTTTCTGACTACTTATTTATATTATTTACTGTAAATGTTTGATACAGCCTATACTAGAGACCATCTATTGTTTTAAATATTAATTCTGTATTCCATACAGTGTCCAGTGTATGAAAAGACCAATGTTTATATCAATGCCCAGGGCCATTACTAGGTTCTTCTACCGCTCCCCCGGACTCTCGTACTTGCTCCAATGTTCAGTAGAGTGGGGAGATTGTGCACTGCATTTAGAAACCCCCCTCTAGAAATCCTGTGTGTGCCACTGACTCCTATATATATATATATATATATATATATATATATATATAAAATACTCCTATATTCCATACTGCTTCCCACACCCCCATTTCTATGTTCCATACTGCCTCTCACCCTCCCATCGTTATATTCCATACTGCCCACCACAGCCCCATATTTTTGCATGCAGTCGCTGGCCGCATCATGCCTGCATCTGACTAGCCACCTCACTGTTACCTACAAGGAAAACCCCCCAACATTGCCCCTCTCTGCATCCAAATTTGCGCTGTGCCTATCAGTGGTAACCGTTGGAACACAAGTGCAGTGCGACTCTGACTCATCAGCTGCTGCACCGGCCTCTGTATCAGCCCCACTATGTGTGTATGGGAATATATACCAACTGCTCAGGTACTGAAGGGGAAAGCCTACTTATCACATACCTGGCTTCACTCACTCTGTGGAATGCCCTCCCACGCACAATAAGACTCACCTCTAGTCTCTAAACCTTTAAACGTTCCCTGAAAACTCACCTCTTCAGACAAATTCCAGACCCACCCACATAACCTTCAATGCTTCCCTATCTAATTACATCCTCTCTGTACAGTACACATAACATCACATATCTTGTCTTTCTTTACTCTCACACCCTCCTGATCCTTGACCAACATTTCTGGGTGATCATATCATACGACCCATTAAGAACCTAGCAATCTGGTGGACCATTATGCAATAGGTAGCATCTATCCTTATGTATCAATGCTTATTTCCCTATAGATTGTAAGATTGCGAGCAGGGCCTTCCTACCTCTATGTCTGTCTGTCTTTGCCCAGTTTTGTTCTATTACTGTTGTTCTAATTGTAAAGCGCAACGGAATATGCTGCGCTATATAAGAAACTGCTAATAAATAAATAAATAAAAATACCTCCCAGCATCTATGAGTGGGGATTCGGGACCTTAGCGCAGCGAAGCCGCACCGGATTTTAAAAAAAGGGGCGTGACCTATGAGAAAGGGAGCGGGGCTCAGAATCATGGCACTCCCGCGAAGCCACACTCCCTTTCCCATAGGTCACGCCCCTTTTTCCATCACTGAGGAGGCATGCCCAGCGCTTTGTGAGCCCCCTCGCTCTCCCTCTGTCTCTAGTGAATAGACGCTGTGCGCATGCTGTGTATTCATGAAACAGCAACAAGTCTGTGACATCAGTGATTTCTCCATACTTCTCACTGCACTTAAATATGGAGAAGACCTACAGTAAATATCACATTTTTTTGAGATAATTGTGTTTATTAAATATCCCCCTTTATCTCCGTCCACTTTATCTCTCTCCAAGGCTTAGTACATAGAACCCTGATTGTACTATAAAAGTACTAACTAAATATCAAATACAGTAGTTAAAATAACATAAAAAAGACAATAGAACATAAAGCCTGGTATAAAGGAATCAGACCTCTCACTATCCAGCCGCAATGTCTACCGTATGCTGCTTCTATTCTGTTTATAGTATATGTAACTGGCCTGTGATATGCAGGCAGGAATTAACTGGATCTATACCTGTAATATGTAGGTGGAAATCACATTGGACATCTAAAAAGTCTCATATGCCTTGGTTTCTGGCCAACTGCATGATAATTATTACAGCTCGGCCCAGGCTATACAGGCTAGAAATACAAGAGCAAAAAACCGTTGCAAACTGTGATAAGACCAGCAGAGGGCAGCGTTGCACAGAGCAGTGGTTGCAGTGTATAATTGTGTCAGGCGTCTCTGTCCGTTCTTCTAGAAAGGGTTATTTATGCACATAGTAAGAGCCCCCCTGTGACTTTATCTGCTCCTGTCTGTATATAACTATGCATGGCAATATAACTATGCATGGCAAAATGCGACCGGAGCACATGCTGTGCCTACAGTAACTCACCTCAGCAGCAGCACGTGGGCAGTGGTGCCGAGAGAGGGTACAAATTATCCGGGCCCAGGTCTGATAGAGGGGCCCAGAGAGTGTCAAGTTGAGGCCCAGGCCCCCTCCCCCTTACATGGCAGCAGCAGCTGCAGCTCTTCTCCTCAGCCCAGCACACGCTGCTGTGTGCTGGGCTGCAGTGTGGGGCCAGGGAGGTGCTTAAAATACCCTTTTTTCTGTATTTTTTCTAAGAGAACATGGCCACGCCTCCTGTAGTTAGGCCACACCCCTTGAAAAGTACCTGGGCCCAGCCTGGCTCTTGACTGCCCTGCACGTGGACCATATTACAGCTGCAGAAATTACTTCTCACTTTGTGATCGGAGGCGCTCCACTGTGCCCGCAGTGTGGCAAGCCTGCAAGGAGCTCTTTTGCGCTTACCCCGCTGTCGGCATGCCGGCAGTGTGGATCACGGCGCCGGTATGCTGGGCGCCGGGAACCCGAAAGCCGGCATAACGTAGCAGACCCCTTTGTGATGTCTGTCTGACCAGTTCAGCAATTAAAATAAAGTCAGTACCAAGTTTTGGAAGTCATTATAATTATCAAATTATTATAGAAGCCACAAAGATCTGCAGCACCGTATACTGAGCTGTGATACAAACAGGGGCATGAGGGGTCACTCAGATCTGATCGCTGCGCAGGCGTTTTCACACAGCGGGCGATCAAATCACAACTGCGCATGCGTATGCACTGCAATGCGCTGGCGCGTTGGACAGCTACAACGGGCATCGGCGATCAGTGACGGGATGGTGCAAAGGATCCATTCGCACGGGTGTTTGCAAGGAGATTGACAGGAAGAGGGCGTTTTTGGGGGTGGCAACTGACCGTTTTCAGGGAGTGTCTGGAAAAACGCAGGCGGGCCCAGGCGTTTCCAGGGAGGGTGTCTGATGTCAGCTCTGGCGCCGATCAGCAGGATTCAATCGCACTGTAGGAGTAAGTCCTGGGCTCCGCAGAGACTGCACAAGCAGCTCAGCTACACAGGCGATCGCACACTTGCACAGCTAAAATACACTCCCCCTGTAGGCGGCGAACAGATCTGAATTAGGCCCATATTTACAAAAGTACAACTTTACATAGCACAAGGAGGGTCATTCCGACCCGTTCGCATGCTGCAGTTTGTCGCAGCGGTGCGAACGGGTCAGAACTGCGCATGCAGTGGACGCATTGCGCATGTGCGTCGTTGCCCGCAGCGACACCACCAGCGGAAAAAGTGATCGCAGCCGATCGCAAGAAGACTGACAGGCGGGAGGCGTTCCGGGGCATCAACTGACCGTTTTCCAGGCATGGTGAGGCGAACGCAGGCGTTCCAGGCGTTTGGAGGGCGGATGTCTGACGTCAATCCCGGGACCTTCGTCGCTGGATCCGTCGCACAGGGTAAGTAAGTCTGATCCTGGTCTTGTTTTGCAGGAAACTATTTTAGCATAGTAGGGCGGCACAAGTGATCGCAGCCCTGCTATGCTAAAATTCACTCCCCCATAGGCGGCGTCAAGTTGATCGCACGAGCAGCAAAAAGTTGCTACGTGTGATCAACTCGGTATGAGGGCCAAGATACAGTAACATGGTGCTCTAAAAGGGGGGGGATGATGACACAAGGAGGGATATGTAATCACTATCTGCGTATATAATGGCAACACGAAAATGCAGACCGTTATGTCGATGTGCCTAAAATGTCAACATCTAACGTGTCAACATCTGGGAATTGTCAACGTGGACAAAAGGTCATCAAATGACATGTTGACATAGTGAAAATGATGACGTTATGGTTAAGTAAGGTTTAGAGGTTAGCGTTAGGGTTCGGCATACCTTAAAAATGTATTAATACTGTGAGGATGTCGACACTTCATCAACATACTAAATGTTGACATGCAGAACATGTTGACATGTCTGTCGACATTATGACCTTGTCTACTTGGTCACCGTGACCTATACCGAACCCTACAAGGGGAGTCAAGCCCCCGGTCATAAGAGCTTACATTCTGAAGGGGAGAGGTAGAATTGATGGTACTGGCGAGACCCGAATTGGGCGTCATTTCTATTCTGCACAGTTACTTGACGCTTGCGCCAGATCAGAGTTGTGGGTATGTGTCTGGGTGGTGGTGCCAGCCTGCTGCAGTGCAGGTATAGTCAGGCGCTGACCTTGCTCCACCCACTCTCACCTTCAGGCCGCCAATGCTGTGACGCTCCTGGAACGCAGGTCGGATGCACATATGGTGCCAGAGGGAAATCCAGATCTTCGGACCCTGCAAAGGCGAGCTAAGACTGGATGACAGCCACCGGGTACAGTGGTCATCATTGGCACTTTTGCCCTCAGATTTAGGTACACCCAATGCCAAGCACCAGAATGTAACTAGTTGGAACGCCCAATGAAGGGATGGGAATTGGGATGATATGACCGGGCACAGATTGCAGTCACCGAGAATATTCTTATCGACTTTATTCAATGTTCCACACACAGAGCCCAGCAAATAAGCAGAGACAAACACAGACACAACAGCCTGCACCTATGTGTATCACTTCACTTCTATAATTAGATGTTGTATTAATTTGCCACTAACATCAGGTTAAACAACACAATTCCAATAATAACCAACAGCAGGTTACACTAGACAGACAATACATTACCAATGAACACATAAGAACTGCCCAACTGACCTCTACTTACATCCCTCAAGATTTCATGTGGGGCATGCATTAAGGAAAGTGTGGACCTAGTGCTCAACCTATTAGGGCCTTATGAGGGACACAGGACTAGTTGTACCGTATGGGGACATGGGTCTAGCCTACTGTAAGGGAGGAGGGGTCTTACTGTACATTAATGGTCCTAGTGCCAAAGCAGCTCGAGCCTGGTACCCACCTATTCCAGTCAATACCTTGGTAACCTAGTGCCCAAGAATCCTTTGGCCTAATGGCCACAATGCTGAGCCAGTGCCTGCCTACCATGGCCCCAACTAAGAATATAGGGCCAAGTGCCTAACTTGGGAGAGAACATTCGTGGTGGCTTAGTGGATAAGTGAGTAGTGGTGCCGCACTGAGGCTTTACCCAACCTAGCTGACCTCAGTGGGCAAAGAGAGGAACCCTCTATGACAGTCATTCTGCACTTGGGTCAGTTTGTCAACTGCCGGATCCAGCCTTGACTCTTGGCTTTGGCTTGATTTTGACACCTATTGACTTCTGCGGGTCTTCACCTAAATAGCAAGGGGGCCAATATAAGTTACTGTATTTTGCAAAAACTCTCTTGCCGCCTGGACTTAAGCATCCAGAAGTCTTCAGGTTTGACCCAGCATTTTCTTCCTTCTCCACAGCACTTGTCTCCCTTTTCTGGCATCTTCTTTCTTCTTCCCGCCAGGCCTTCTCCTTTTCTATGGTGTTTTCTCTTCTTCTTGATCTCAGGTCCCTCGTTACTGCCGGACTCCCTTGATGCCTCTCGCACTGGCTAATAAAAGTCAAGAGCTAAGAGACAGAGCCATGAGATGACGAGTCGGGATTGGCTCTCCATGGTCGGCTCTGATTGGCTGCTAGCCACAAGCCATGATTAGATTGTGACTGGCGCCTATTTAAAAAACGAGGTACCTTTACTTCCAGCACTGGATGCCGATATTCGGCTCAATGCTGGGCTCCCTCTCGGCAGTCGGGGCATCCTGATACTTTTAATGGGACCCATTCGGATCCATGTGTAGAAGCTCATTTCCATGTTCTTTCCAAACAATGTAATAAAAAGCTTCACTCACACAGAATTATCATATTTAGTAAAGACTATGAGGGTTATTCAGGTTTGTAAGCAAACCAAAAAAGCACACTAATGGGCAAAACCATGCTGCACTGCAGGTGGGGCAGATGTAATGGGTTACATACGTTATACCAGCGAACGGGATGCCGGCTGTCAATATTCCGACAGCAGCATCCCGCATTCTAGAATGCCAGCAGTGGGGCGAGCGCTAAGAGTCCCCTTGTGGGCTCGCTGCGTTCATTACACCCATGAGTGGGAATAGCCCTGGTGAGCCGGGATTCTGGCTGTTGGCATTGTCAGCTGTCGGGATTTCAGCGTCAGTATCCTGAACGCCGGGATCCCGACAGCCGGCATTTTAACTGCATCCCCGTGTAACATGTGCAGAGAGAGTTAGATTTGGGTGGGTTATATTGTTTCTGTGCAGGGTAAATACTGGCTGCTTTATTCTTACACTGCAATTTAGATTTCAGTATGAACACACCCCACCCAAATCTAACTCTCTCTGCACATGTTACATCTGCCCCACCTGCAGTGCACATGGTTTTGCCTAGTTGCTTGCTTTTTTGGTTTACTAACAAACTTGAATAAGACCCTATATCCTTTCCCGCTCCCTCCGCCCAGCAGCAGCAATCTAAGGGCTTAATTCAGACTGGATTGCTGCAGCAGCAGCGATCGCAGTCTGAATCCCTATGTGGAGTGCGCACCCCGGCAGACCAGTGAGATGTTAACAGCATCTCTGGGCTGCGATCGACTCTGCCTGATTGACAGGCAGAGGCGGTCGTGGGGCGGGAAGAGGCGTGCCAATGGCATTAGAGAGGGTCGCAGCTAATGTCACACCCCGCTGCTGCGACCCGGGACGTGGCGGGTAGTTTTTTTTTTTGGTCGGAGTAGCACTATCTCGGGAAGTGCTACAACAGCACGGATGGATTCTATACATTCCAAAGTCACAGCTGGTTCCTACCACACGCCTACTGTTCCTGGGGATGGTTCTGGACACAGAACAGAAAAAAGTGTTTCTCCCGCAGGAGAAAGCCAAGGAGCTGTCATCTCTAGTCAGAGACCTCCTGAAAGCAAAACAGGTATCGGTGCATCACTGCACACGAGTCCTGGGAAAAATGGTAGCTTCTTACGAAGCAAAATTCCATTCGGCAGGTTCCATGCAAGAACCTTTCAGTGGGACCTCTTGGACAAGTGGTCGGGATCGCATCTTCAGATGCATCGGCTGATAACCCTGTCTCCAAGGACCAGGGTATCTCTACTGTGGTGGCTGCAGAGTGCTCATCTTCAAGAGGGCCGCAGATTCGGCATACAGGACTGGGTCCTGGTAACCACGGATGCCAGCCTTCGAGGCTGGGGGGCAGTCACACAGGGAAGAAATTTCCAAGGACTTTGGTCAAGTCAGGAGTCGTCCCTACACATAAATATTCTGGAACTGAGGGCCATTTACAATGCCCTAAGTCTGGCAAGGCCTCTGCTTCAAAACCAGCCGGTACTGATCCAATCAGACAACAACACGGCAGTCGCCATGTAAACCGACAGGGCGGCACAAGAAGCAGGATGGCGATGGCAGAAGCCACAAGGATTCTCCGATGGGCGGAAAATCACGTCTTAGCACTGTCAGCAGTGTTCATTCCGGGAGTGGACAACTGGGAAGCAGACTTCCTCAGCAGACACGACCTACACCCGGGAGAGTGGGGACTTCATCCAGAAGTCTTCCAACTGTTGGTAAACCGTTGGGAAAGGCCACAGGTGGACATGATGGCGTCCCGCCTAAACAAAAAACTAGATATTGCGCCAGGTCAAGGGACCCTCAGGCAATAGCTGTGGACGCTCTAGTGACACCGTGGGTGTACCAGTCGGTTTATGTATTCCCTCCTCTGCCTCTCATACCAAAGGTACTGAGAATAATAAAAAAACGAGGAGTAAGAACGATACTCGTGGTTCCGGATGGGCCAAGAAGAGCTTGGTACCCAGAACTTCAAGAAATGATATCAGAGGACCCATGGCCTCTACCGCTCAGACAGGATCTGCTACAGCAGGGGCCCTGTCTGTTCCAAGACTTACCGTGGCTGCGTTTGACGGCATGGCGGTTGAATTCCGGATCCTAAAGGAAAAGGGCATTCCGTAAGAAGTCATTCCTACGCTGATAAAAGCCAGGAAAGAAGTAACCGCAAACCATTATCACCGTATTTGGCGAAAATATGTTGCGTGGTGTGAGGCCAGGAAGGCCCCAACAGAGGAATTTCAGCTGGGTCGTTTTCTGCACTTCCTACAGTCAGGGGTGACTATGGGCCTAAAATTGGGTTCCATTAAGGTCCAGATTTCGGCTCTGTCGATTTTCTTCCAGAAAGAACTGGCTTCACTGCCTGGAGTTCAGACATTTGTAAACGTAGTGCTACATATTCAGCCCCCTTTTGTGCCTCCTGTGGCACCTTGGGATCTCAACGTGGTGTTGAGTTTCTTAAAATCACATTGGTTTGAGCCACTTAAAACTGTGGATTTGAAATCTCTCACGTGGAAAGTGGTCATGTTATTGGCCTTGGCTTCGGCCAGGCGTGTGTCAGAATTGGCGGCTTTGTCATGTAAAAGCCCTTATCTGATTTTCCATATGGATAGGGCAGAATTGAGGACTCGTCCCCAGTTTCTCCCTAAGGTGGTATCAGCTTTTCACTTGAACCAACCTATTGTAGTGCCTGCGGCTACTAGGGACTTGGAAGATTCCAAGTTACTGGACGTAGTCAGGGCCTTAAAAATTTATATTTCCAGGACGGCTGGAGTCAGGAAAACTGACTCGCTTTTTATCCTGTAGGCACCCAACAAAATAGTTGCTCCTGCTTCTAAGCAGACTATTGCTCGCTGAATTTGTAGCACAATTCAGCTGGAGCATTCTGCGGCTGGATTGCCGCATCCTAAATCTGTAAAAGCCCATTCCACGAGGAAAGTGGGCTCATCTTGGGCGGCTGCCCGAGGGGTCTCGGCTTTACAATTTTGCCGAGCTGCAACTTGGTCAGGGGCAAACACGTTTGCTAAATTCTACAAAATTGATACCCTGGCTGAGGAGGACCTTGAGTTCTCTCATTCGGTGCTGCAGAGTCATCCGCACTCTCCCGCCCGTTTGGGAGCTTTGGTATAATCCCCATGGTCCTTACGGAGTTCCCAGCATCCACTAGGACGTCAGAGAAAATAAGATTTTACTCACCGGTAAATCTATTTCTCGTAGTCCGTAGTGGATGCTGGGCGCCCATCCCAAGTGCGGATTGTCTGCAATACTTGTTTGTAGTTATTGCCTAACTAAGGGTTATTGTTGAGCCATCTGTTGAGAGGCTCAGTTATATTTCATACTGTTAACTGGGTGTAGTATCACGAGTTATACGGTGTGATTGGTGTGGCTGGTATGAGTCTTACCCGGGATTCAAAATCCTTCTTTATTGTGTCAGCTCTTCCGGGCACAGTATCCTAACTGAGGTCTGGAGGAGGGTCATAGTGGGAGGAGCCAGTGCACACCAGATAGTACCTAATCTTTCTTTTAGAGTGCCCAGTCTCCTGCGGAGCCCGAAAAAAAAAAACCCCAAGTATTGCCACCGTGCGATGCTTTTGCACCTGTGCGGGGGAGTAGGGACTGACATGCGTGCTGGGCGTCCCCCCGCATGTCAGAGTAAATGATCGTAGATGTCCTACATTTAGTACATCTACGATGAGATCTGAATTACCCCCTAAATTCGGTAACATGGGTACATTGTAGCCAGCAACCAATTAACCTGTATGTTTTAGTTTGTAAGGAAACCAGACTACCTGAAGTAATTCCACACAAACATGGGAGGACATACAAACACCACACAGATCAAGCTTTGATTTGGAACAGAATACAAATGTTAAATGTGCTGTGAATATTGTAGCCTAGGGTGACCGAAGTACCTAATCAGGCCCTGCTGACCATCTAGGTATATACTACATAATATAGTTTGCCAATATGCTCATTTCAATTGCAAATGGAACTTTTGTTTTTAAATGACTCGTGATAATGCGGTATTAAATGCTGCGTTCTGTCTGGGAGATGTCACGCCTGACAGTTTTTTCGGCGAGAATGTCATTCTAACGTGTAGACGTTCTGCGGGCAGTCATTCGTGACCTGTTTTGACAACCTGGTATCTTATTTCTAACCGATCTCATATTGTGTTATGTACGTGTATATGTATAGTATAAATATACCAGCTGATCCTATTTGTTCAGTTTCTATGGTGATGGGAAAATGATGTTTTGAATATTGTCCGTCAGGTTCTCCGAGTGATATTTGCAGAATTGTTCATTAACCTCTTAAAGTAAAAGTTCTGGGCACTTGGCTCCCTCCCATGTATATGTCTGTGGGGATCATCCACATACTCCATAGAGCACAGCGACTGGTGGGACCCCAAACCTGGCTAGAACATACATCACCTGGACCCAGAGCAAAATTGTTGGGGGGCTTCTAATGTTCTCCTTCTGAGGCCCACGCTCAGCGCATTCTTTTACCATTTCAATTAAAATATTTTTTTATCTAGAAAAAACCCTCTTTTTTGTGAGTGTGATATAGAAGATCTACACTGACTTGATAGACATTAGGTTGATCCCATATGACAATCGTTGACTAGTGTTCCCCCTAGAATGAGGCAGGGGCAGGGCGCCGGAGCTCGGGGGCACATTTGCGCGCGCTGCCGAAACGGGGGCGCGGCCATGCAAATTAGGGGGTGTAGCCATGCCCCCCGTCATTTTAGTGGGCGGTGTGTCCGGCGACTATAGAGGTCGTCTGTGGCCGGCGACATCACTTTTGGGGGCGTGCCCAGCACCTCCGTCGGTGCTGGGTTTCCCGCAGCTCTCTCCCAATGCGTGTATGGATGCCGCGCACATGCGCACGGTATCTTTACACGCAGAGAGGGCAGGAAGCGGGCGGCTGTTCTAGCAGGGCGCCGCAAAAGGGGCAGGGCGGGTTTTGCCTTCTAAAAAACGGCCAGGGCGCGGCGCCCTGCTAAAACAGCCTAGAGTGTACACTAGTTGACACAAAAATGTCAACACACTTTTTTTGGTGTGGGTCATTTTGTATGTTTAACCATATCTAAGCACAATCAGTGGAAACGTGTACCCACGTGGGCTCGCTTCGCGCACCACGTTTTGGGCAAATTGGCTTGTTCCCCTACTGCTGCGCTCGCCACAGGTTACTTTTCTTAATCGTATTCCGTGTTGATAGTAAATCAGGCAAAAGATGGACCCCCCCCCCCCCCCCTGAAAACTTGTGTCGGCCATTCTGTGTCAACCATATCAACCTTTTGACCATGTCGGCCTTGTGTACCTGTCGACGTAAGGCATGACGACCATATGGGGTTGACTTTTTGACTGTCGACCTATACATGGGAACCCCTATTTTGTAGAATGTGTGAATTTGAGAGATAATGCACCAGCCAATCAGCTCATAACTGCCGTGTCACAGGCTGGGTTTGAAAAATGACAGTTAGGAGCTGATTGGCTGGTACTTTATCTCCAGCGACTTTATCTCCAGCCAAGGCTTAGTAAATAGACCCCTAAGGCAGTGATTCCCAAAAATTTTTTAAATCACGGCGCCCTAGAGTATCAGAATATTTTTCACGGCACGCCCAGGCCAACAGTTTCTTATTGAGAATTTCAGAAAAAAATATTACATGAAGTCAATTGTGTTTATATGTCATCCTTAGGGTCAGTTGTGTGGTGAGGAACAGGATTAACTTCTGCTTGTCCACGTTTCATGACTGCCAGCCACCAGCACTGGTCTTGTCTATTACAGTTATGTAAATAACTAGATGGAGTACCGGCGTTGCCCGGGATTTTAAGAATGTTTGTTTACCAAAATAAATGTAAATATTAAACACACAGTATAAATAACATTGTAGATAGCCGAATACCCGTGCTTCACTAGGGGATGAGGATGGTAAATTAGAATGATAGTTGTTCGTTAATTTACGTTGGTTGGAGATCTAGTATATACTATATAGGCATATCTTGCTTCCCTGACGCACTTTGTGGTTTAACTAGAAATTTTTCTCCCCCAAGCCAAAAAATTATCTGGAGCCGCCCCCCCCCATAATTGGCACTAGTAAAGCGATGAATCTGAGAGTGCACCGCAAAAAAAGGGGCCTGACCTTGCTGAGATGGGTGTGGCTTTTCATAAAGGGGCGTGGCATTGCAGGAAAAGACTACCTTATACCCCAGTTTTGCAACCTGCACGCCCAGACGTTTGCCACCACAGGAAAGAAAAATAATCCTGATTCATGCCCCTTACATTATTTGTCATTTTTCCTCCTTATAGTAATGCCCAGTATACATTATGCCACATACTGCAATGGCCCTTAGACATTATGCCACACACAATAATGCCCATGACACAATATGCACACACCGTAATGCCCCCGACACATTATGACACACACTGCAATGTCGTGATACATTATAGCATACAATGTCCGTGATACATTATGCCACACACTGCAATGACCCTGAGACATTATACCACATATCACAATGCCCGTGATATAGTTTACTACACACCGTAATGCCTGTGACACATACCGCAATTCCCGTTATACATTATGCCACACACTGCAATGCCCCTGAGACATTATACCACATATCACAATGCCCGTGATATAGTATGCCACACATCGTAATGCCTGGGACACATTATGACACACACGCAATGTCCGTGATACATTATGCCACACACCGCAATGCCAATTACACATTAAGTCCTACAGCAAGGCTTCTAATTACTTTTAAATTACCTGCTCGTTGCCAGGGGTTTCATGCTTTTGGTTCTATGCACGGTGCCAGGGGTTTTCATGCTCAGGGTGTCATGCTCGTTGCCAGGGGTTTCATGCGCTGGGTGTTATGCTTGTTGCCAGAGGTCATGTGCTGGGTTTCAAGCTTGTTGCCAGGGGGATAATATTCGTTGCCAGGGGTTTCATGCACTGGGTGTCATGCTCGTTGCTAGGGGGTAATGCTTGTTGCCAGGGATTTCATGAGCTGGGTGTTGTACTTGTAACCAGGGGGTAATGCTTGTTGCTAGGGCTGTGCTCCCAGTGCCAGATATTCCCCCACAGTGCCAGGTACACATATACCTCCAGTGCCAAATATGCCCCCCCAATACCAGGTACACATATACCCCCAGTGCCAAATATGCCCCCCAGTGCCAAGTACACATATACCCCCCAGTGCCAAATATGCTCCCCCAGTGCCAAATATGCTCCCCTAGGGCCAAATATGCCCCCCACCCAGTGCCAGGCTCCCCCGCTGCTGTGCGTTTTTTGAAGGAGGACACGGAGGGCACAGCACGCACCTCTCCTGTGTGTCCCTCCTGCGTCTCCGGCGGCAGCGGCGTGTCTGTTAAATGAAGTGCCGTTTCATGAGCCAATCAGAGCTCACGAACGGGCACTTCATTTAACAGACACGCTGCTGCCGCCGGAGACCCTGGAGGGGTGCGCGCTGTGCCCTCCGTGTCCTTCCCAGCAGAAATCAGTGGCGGCTAGGTCGCCCCACAGCCCTGCGAGCCTCCAAGCGACCGTAGTGGCTGCGGACCCCTAGTTACGCCACTGGGCCGGACACCTTTTTGGTCCCCCAAGGGACCCTGCTCTTCCCACTATACATTTCAAAAATTTTTAGTTGCCTCGCCCGTATTTTAATACGCTCGTATGTAAAATTTCACGATCTTGGCTTGTAAACTGTGTATTTGTATAGAAAGACAGAAGAACAGAAGTACAAATTTTCGCTGTTATATATTAGATAAGTACCTAGATAGATCCTCCTCCCCCAAACACTCCACAGTTTCTTATATAGCATAGCACATTATGTATCTCCTGATATACTCTGTGCTGCTGGGGGACCGTGCTACTTCCACTATATAACTCTCAGTGTGTGAGTTCGTGCTACCTCCATTCCCCTCCTCACATCATGTCACTGCCCCTGTCACATGCTGCCCTGTCATCACTGACATATCATGCATGTCCTGATATACTCTGTGCTGCTGGCCCACCCCTAGGGGTGCTAGTGGTGTGTTATCCCCATAGTGTTTGTTCCCAGAGTGTAATATGGGTAGCAAGTTTGGTTAAATTGCTCCAGGCATTCCAGAGTTATGCTGTCTGCTGAAAAACTCTGTGCTCTGCCTCAACCCTAGGGGTGCTAGGGGTGTCTAACACCCACAGAGTTTGTTCCCAGATTGTAAGTCATATATGTACCAAGTTTGTTGTAAATAGGTCTAGCCATTCGGGAGTTATGTTGTCTCCTGAAATACTCTGTGCCGCTGTCCCACCGGCAGGGTCTGTCACACACAACGGCTTTGAGCCGTGTGTAATGCTGTGCGCATGCGCAGCAGCGTTGGCGGCTAAAAAAAACGTTGTGTGTGAAAGCTCCCATTCACACACACGGTTCTCTGCCTACAAAGACGGCACGGCCCCTTCCAGTGGATATTTCCGGCTGCAACCCGGCAGCCGTGCCGGGCCGTGCCTTGCTCTGAATGTGTCTCAGCAGCACGGCAGCGTGAAAAAGCCGTCCGGGATTTTGATGGGCGGCGGGAGCCGGCGCGTTTGTTACAGCCCTATGGGTGCTAGGGATGTCTTCCTCCCACAATGTTTGTTGCCAGATTGTAAGGCATATGTGTACCAATTTTTGAGTACATTGCTCCAGCAATTCTGGAGTTATGCTGTCTCCTGATATACTCTGTGCTGCTGTCTGCCCCCCTAAGGGAGCTAGGGATTTCAAATTGTTTTAGTTGCCTCCGCCATGTTTTAATACGCTCGTATGTGAAATTTCATGATCTTCGCTTGTAAACTGTGGATTTGTATAGAAAGACAGAAGGACAGATTTTCATTTTTATATATTAGATTTGAATTGGTCCTGGACCACCAATCCAGAGCACCCCTGCAAGTGTCCTGAAGCACCCCAGGGTGCCACGGCACACAGTTTGAGAACCACTGCCCTAAGGCTTTATTGATTCTCCTGCTTCACTAATCCCATGCTTGCCTACTTTGAATTTCTCCTCTTCAGGAGAAGACCGGAGAGGAGGCGCTGCAGGAGACTACAGGGGGCGGAGCCGGGCTGTGACATCAACAAGCCCCACCCCCACATCCGGAAAACGCAGCAATTCGTGGGTCCGCTGGAAGGGGGCGGGGCTAAAATTACGCGATTCACATAATTTTACCCCTTCCCCACTCCACGGGAGAGTATCTCTCCATCCTGCCCGCATCGCTAGGATGCGAGCAGGATGCGGGAGACCTGCCTACTCTTCCCGGGGTGCGGGGGCTACCCCAAAAAACAGGAGCCTCCCGCAGCTTCCGGGAGAGTAGGCAAGTATGACTAATCCTTTACTAATAGAATTCTAGTTTGTATTTCCTTGGAGGATCATTACAATATCTTTGAGTACCCTAAAGTCATGTCTCTCCAAACAGACACATTTGTGCTTTCTCACCAGCCGTCTTGGGTGCAGTTCACGTCAACTGTACATTGAACCCCTCCAACCCCTGCACCAGCCGCCTTTGTGCTGTAAGTGCAAGTTGCTTGGAGACAATACTTGCATCACAAAAAAGACGCACATGCACACGAAGAGTAGGCAGGGCCGGTTCTTGCCCTTTTGGCGCCCCGGGCGGGAAATATGGGTGTGGCTTCATAAGGAGGCGTGGTCAGTTACGCCCCCTGTACAGTAGAGTAGCGCCGCTGAAAAATAAAAAAATAAAATAAAATTAATACTTACTATCCCCGCACCCGACTGCTGCAGACCTCCGCCGGCGCCGCTCCTCTTCCCGGATCTGGCATAGACAGGCACTAGAGGTCAATTATGACCCCTAGCGTCTGTGTCAGTCCCACAATGCTGTGCGGTGCACGATGACGTCATCGCGCACCGCACAGCAAAGGTCCTCTCCACGAAGGGAAACTAGACGCGTAGCGTCTAGTTCCCTTCACAGCGGGGGACACAGCGGGCAGCGGGGGGCACAGCATAGCGGATCTTGCCATGGTGCAGCGCCCTCCAGACGGCGGCGCCCCGGGCAAAAGTCCTGCTTGCCCGTGGCAAGATCCGCTACTGACAGTAGGCCAAGTAATCCCACAACTTGTGTTCACCTCCAGAGGAGGTCCAACGTCTCTGGAGTTATCCTGGGACATTTTACGACTGCTTGCACTGAGAACAATTGATTGCAACAAGAAAATATAGAACTCTCACAAAATATATTTTATGAAATTGAAGTTGAATTCTATGAGAATGCATCGCTGTAATAAGTAACAGCTTGTCTTCTCCTCTGGACACAGCAGGTGAAATTAGATTAGCCGATGTGATTCGGGAGAAACATGATTCTAAAGTTGTTGATAATTGGTCTCTGGGGTAGAGGGGAAAGTATGAGTTCACAGATTATCCGTCAGAAACAGGCCAAGCTCTGCTTGCAATCCATTTTAATGGCCACTGATTAGTAAATTCACTGTTGGTGTATAACCACCAGATGGCAGCAGTGAGAGTCCTTCGTAGATTTACTTTTTAAACTACCCGTATTCTTGTAGAAGTTTTTGTCGGTCCTGCAATAATTATATATGGAATATCAGTCTTCAGCACATGTCCATCATCAGCCATAACAATAAAGCCACTTATCTAATACTGAGTGCCAGGACCCAATTTTTCTCAGGAGAACATTACCCAGAGCATCACACTGTTTCCGATTGTCTTCTTTCCATAGTGCATCTTGGTGCCATCTTTTCCCCAGTTAAACAAAGCACATGTACCTTCTTCCATTGCTCCATGGTCCAGTTCTGATATTCATGTGCCCATTGTAGGCGCTTTTGGCGGTGGGTAGGGGTCAGCATGGGCACTCTGACTGGTCTGCGGCTACACAGCCCCATACACCGCAAGCTGTGATGCACTCTGTGTACTGACTCTTCTCTATCATAGCTAGCATTCATTTTGCTACAATAGCTCTTCTGTGGGATGCTATCGGTCCACACCAGTGGTGTCACAAGGGGGGTGCGGCCCGCACCCGGGTGTCACCCTATGACGGGGTGCCAACATCAAAATGCCAGCTCCTCCGCATAGACAGGAGTCGAGTGCTGCAGTGTGACAGTATCGTGCTGCACCCGGCTCCTGACATACTGTAGATGAGGAGCAGGGAGGGCATCTGAGAGCATCCCAGTACAGCCCAGCATCTCCGGAGATGCTGGGCACACCCTGGAGTGACGTTCCCGGGATTCCTGTGAGGCCATGCCCACTTTATGTATGACCTTTTTCGGCGCACGGGGAGATTGAATGTACACACTTGGTGTCACCACATCCGGTAACTCCTCTGGTCCAGAAGGGATAGCTTTTGCTCCCCACATGCAGCGCCGCTGCCAGCTCCAGGCACGTTTGAGAGGTGCGCCCGCACTGGGCACCAGGCTGGTAAGGGCGCACCACTATTTCAAATCTGGTGCTGGCCACCAGCCAAATAGAGCTCACGGACCAACAGCGGCGATTCCTGATTGGCTGCCGGACTGCAAGCTTTGATTGGCTTACGAGCCGGCACCATATTTCAAATGGTCACTGCCCATCAGAGACTTGGACACCCAGCAGCGGCTTGAGACCGTACCCACCTGCCAGAGACCTGGACTTTAGTGAGGGGCAGGAGAGGCGCGTGCTGCGCTCTCGTCCCCTTCAGACACCCCGCAGCAGAAACAGCAGCAGCGGAAGCAGGTGACCAGCAGCGGTGATGCCGGTGAGCACTGCAGGGGGCATTAAGTGTATCTGTCACAGCTGGGTGGTTACGTGTTGTGGACATAACGTGTAACTGGCACTACAGAGGGCATAATGTATAACTGGCATTACACGGGAATTATGTGTAACTGGCACTACAGGGGGCATTATGTGTAAGGGACATTATGTGTATTTTGCACTGCTGGTGCATTATATGTATCTGACACTACAGGAGGCATTACGTGCAACTGGCATTACAGGGAGCATTACGTGTATCTGGCACTAGAAGGGGTATTAAGTGTAAATGACATTACTGGGGGCATTACCTGTCTCTGGCACTACTGGGGGATTACGTGTGACTGGCGTTACTGGGGGCATTATGTGTATGTGACACTGCTGTTGGATTACGTGTATCTGGCACTGCTGAAACATTACGTGTATCTGGCACTACAGGGGGCATTATGTGTATCTAGCACTACAGGGGCATTACATGCAACTGGCATTACAGGGGGCATTACATGTATCTGGCACTACAGGGAGCATTATGTGCAACTGGCATTACGGGGGGCAATACCTGTATCTGGCACTACTGGTGGCATTACATGTAACTGGCGTTAGTGGGGGCATTATGTGTATCTGGCACTACAGGGGGCATTACATGTAACTGGCATTACAGGGGCACAATGTGTAACTTGCATTACAGGGGGCATAATGTGTAATGCATTATAGGGAGTCATTACGTGTAACTGGCACTACAAGGGGAATTATGTGTAACAGGCATTACATGTATCTGGCACTGCTGGGACATCACATGTATCTGGCACTACAGGGGGCATTACGTGTATCTTGCACTACAGGGGACATTACATGCAGCTGGTATCACAGGGGGCATATATGTGTAACTGCCACTACAGAGGGCATTAGTTGTAACTGGTATTACTGGGGGCATTAAGTGTATCTGGCACTACAGAGGGCAATACATGTATCTAGTACTGCTGGAGGATTATGTGTATCTGGCACTGCTGGATGATTATGTGTATCTGACACTACAGGGGACATTACGTGTATCTGGCATTGCTGGGGGATTACGTGTATCTGGCACGACAGGGGGCATTTTGTGTAACTTGCACTACAGGGGGCATTACGTGTATCTGGCATTGCTGGGGCATTTCGTGCATCTGGCACTACAGGGGGCATTATGTGTAACTGGCACTACAGGGAGCATTGCATGTATATGGCACTGCTGAGGCATTATGTGTACCTGGCACTACATGAGGCATTACTTGCTACTTGCATTACAGGGGTCATTACGTGTATGTGGCATTGCTGGGGGATAACGTGTACCTGGCACTACTTTGGGCATTTACATGTATCTGGCACTGATAGGGACATTATGTGTATCTGGCACTGCTGGGGGATTACATGTAACTGGCACTACAGGGGCAGTTACATGTAACTGACATTACATGAGGTACTATGTGTAACTGGCATTACATGTGTCTGGCACTGCTGGGGGCATTACGTGTGTCTGTCATTACTGGGGGCATTACGTGTATCTGACACAGCTGTGGGATTATGTGTAACTGGCATTACATGGGGCATTATGTGTATCTGGCACAGCTGGGGGCATTATGTGTATTTGGCACTGCTGGGGGCATTAAGTGTATCTGGCACTGCTGGGCGCATTATGTGTATCTGGTACGGGATGCAGTCAATACACCGCCTGTCAGGATCCCGACACCGGAATTCTGACAGACGTGTAAATGCTGATGGACGAAATCCCGACAGAAGCCCGGTATTCCCCCGGAATAGAATAGTGTGTCTCCTGACGACCGGGATCCTATACTGAATCCTCTGGCACTACTGGGGGCATTACATGTATCTGGCACTGCTGGGGGCATTATGTGTATATGACACTATACTGGGGAATTACGTGTATATGGCACTGTACTGGGGCAGTACGTGTATCTGATACGTGTATCACACTCAGCCGCTGTGATAAAAAAAATGGTGGCCAGGCTGCGCAGGAAGGGGTCGAACTAGAAACAATGCGTCTGCAGCATGGTGAACCTGTGACGGGCAGCCCCCAGCATGTGAGAAGATGGAAGCAGATCTTCCTGCGGATGCAACATCTCTGAATGAGGTCCTATATGCTATAGATTTCATGAAGCCTTTTATCTTGATTGAGCTTTTCCACAATGTTGCTCTAACAAAAAAAGTCTCCTTTTAGGAAAAAAAACCCCATAACACATGCAAACACTGCTTAGAAAAGACTGTTTCTTACCTGTTTCATTACTTAAAGCAATTTCCTCCAGTTGTATATAACGGCTCCCTGCAGTGTGATAGAAAACACAGTAATTGATTCTTGTATTTCAGAAACACATAGCGCATCTACGGATTCCGGCTTGGGAGGCTTTTATCGACACTGAAACACACTTTCTTCTCTAATAGAAAAGAATGTTTTTATTCTGTAAAGGGACCCGTGTGCACCCAATTCTGTCTGCACAATGGACTCGCTTTTTTTTTTTAGCAATTAGGGGCGTTTTTGAGACATTCCAAGTTGTATGGCTATTAGCCGCATCTCCACTTATGGCTGAGTGGGTGTTACTGGTCGGCAGTGGGGCATTTTACCGGATCTGGTGAAAGTGAGGAGACACAGAGTGAGGGATAGCGCTATTCAGATGAACGGGAGTAGTGTGAATGGGCACTGGGGCTCATGTAATATTGGACGCAAAAGCCCAGGCATAAAATGTCTTTGCATTCTGCAAAACTTGCAGGGATTAATGAATCTCAAGTTGTGCGCTTATAGGGGGTCATTCCGAGTTGATCGCAGCCAGCAACTTTTTGCTGCTGCTGCGATCAACTAATCTCAGCCTATGGGGGAGTGTATTTTAGCATAGCAGGGCTGCGATCGCTTGTGGAGCCCTGCTATGCTTAAAAAGTTTCCTGCAAAACAAGACCAGCCCTGGGCATACTTACCCTGTGCGACGGATCCAGCGATGAAGGTCCCGGTCCTGACGTCAGACATCCGCCCTCCGTTCGCCTGGACACGCCTGCGTTCTTCTTACCACTCCCCGAAAACGTCCTCCATTGGTGAGTATCCGCCCCGGAACGCCTCTACGCTGTCAATCTTCTTCCGTCCAGCGCTGCGTCTTTTTTTTCGCTGGGCGCTCTGTTGTCTGGCGACGTCCGTCGCCGGGCAACGATGCGCGTGCACAATGCATCCGCCGTTCATACGCAGTTCCGACCCGTTCGCACTGTAGTGAAGAACCGCTGCGTGCAAACGGGTCGGAATGACCCCCCTAGCCAACTGTCCACCAGTGCTGGAGTCCCCTGCGCTGCGAGCTCACTGCACCGGTAACAGAGGATGCCAGGGAAGGAGCGGTGGGAATTACTTGGTGGGTGTGTGCAGAACTAGACTATTATACCGCTTTCAGATCGCAATGCTGGGTCACACGCGGTAATTGGAAACGCGTCCTTCCCGGGTGCGACCTGTCATTGGACCCTTTCACATTGGCTTCCCGACACGGCAATATGCCGGGTTGGGTTGTCATCGTTGGCGGGGGCGGCATCAGGGGCGGGTGCGGAGGCGACGCTGGGAGAGGAGATCATATCTACGCCGCCTCTGCCCATACTGTGAACGGGTCCCAGGTCGCATCGACCCGACAACCCGTTCACATGACACCTGACCCGGTAATAACCCGAGAATAACCCTTCTTTATTCCCGGGTTGAAATACCAGATCAGGCGACCCAGGAATTTCGGGAGTGACCCCTTTTACACTGCACAGTAACCCGTGTCGACCCGGCAATATACCGGGTCAATATTGTGTGATTTGTGCGGTGTGAACGGGGTATTAGTTACCAGCTCACCCTGATCTAACTTTCAGTATTTCATAATCCCAGTGGTGGCTGCAAATATTATGGATTCCCAGGATTGAACAAGGAGGGACCTCAGCAGATATCTGCCGCAGTTCCTCCATTTCCGACAGCAAAAACAGCCCGCATAGGTTTTTATGAAGGCTGATATTCTCATACCTCCCAACTTTGTGGGAGTAGGAAGAGGGACTCTGGCATGGCATAGCCACGCCTGCCTGGGAAAAGAGGCTCTGTGAGCTGCTGGCATGCCCCCAGTCCCTCTTGCCTCCGCTAAGAGCAGCGAGCCACAGGAGCCTCCAAACTGCCCCCCCCCCCCCCCACAGTGGGACACTGCGGCCCGCAGGTGGGACAGCGGAACAAAAAAGGAGGGACAGTCCTGCAAAATCGGGACAGTTGGGAGATATGTATTCTGTCGGATTTACCAGTCATCTGAAGATGATGTTAGCCCATAGTAGCTTATGGGCTACTGTATTGCTGGTTTTACCAGAGAAAGATCCAGCCCCGGCCAACGGCTGCCCAAGTGCTGTACACACGCCAATTCCGAAACTGGAAGCTGAATGACAGCGCAAGCTACGGTATCTCTCTGCTTCCTGCTAATTGCCACTGAGACAGGCTCTTATCGGGGCTAATTTCTTGGCAGGAACTTTTTATTGAAGTTATTGCGCTTCCTCTAAGTATATCAGCCAAACTAGTCGGGGGTCTATCCAGAATTTGTAGACATGACGTGATTGAGAAACTGAACAAGGAAAAAATAGACCCTTTGTGCGCTTAAATACTAGTAGCAGCCCTTGGAAACCAAAGGAACCTTTCACCGTGATTCACAATAGTATAATAAAACAATGGATGTGGCACCACGTGGCGCTACTTAATACCCTCAAATCAAAATAGCCTTACACAATGGAGTCTGATTTGGTTCTCATAGATGGTCTCATATATGATAAAATTTCATAGGTCTAAAATGCAAAAAAACATACAGAACATAGTGCAACTCTGTTTAAAACACCAACAAGCTTTAAATTGTATGGTCCCACTCACATAAAGCGGTTGTAATATTGCATGTAGATAATCAGAAATGCTGAGATAGCTGCTGTCACTCAATGAACAGATCTCCTTCATAGATGACTTAAAAGGAAAAGAAAATAATAGTGCAACACCGTCTTAAAAGACAAACAAATTTAATAATGAATGCACTCACAGACATGAAATAAAATACAGCATGTAGAGGATCAGAGAGACTCTTGTACAAGAGGGCTGCTGCCGAAGAATAATCACCGCAAAGTCCCAGTAATGTGCCGTCTCCAGCCACACAGAGAACACAGCTCCCGTCCGTACGTCCTCGTCCTCACCAACTCCCTGCTTTAGCGCTTTCGGACTTCGTCCTTCATCAGAAGCATGGGAGCTGATCCACCAGGTTCCTCCTTAAATAGCACCTTAACGAGCCGCAACTCGTACACCTGTCTCCTCCGGACACGTCCGTCCGGAGATGACGTCACCGGAAGTGACGGACCCGGAAATGAGATTGCGGCCATGTTCTCCCATAAGCGTTCCACCATACCAGGAAGCAGAACGTCTGGTGTTTCTAATTCCGGGAAATCTCCAGATCATAGATGGTCATGCGTTCCATCATATAGTGTACTATAATCCACCATATATTCTTCCATAAATGAGTCCATCAATACATAAAATAAAGATAGAGATATGCAAATAGTGACTAGCTGATTAATATAAGATAAAAAACAAAATAATATTGTGACAGGACGGTACCGTACGGAAGCACTCGCCGCTTGCCGCGTGCCGTCGACTGCGCACAGACTGGAGGGTCAAGCCGCACGAGGCCTGACCACATAGGGGATTCCCGCTTACCGTCAGTAACCGCCTGTTACTGACTCCACCCACTGCGTTGTGGGCGGGTTCTTGCTGCCACCACCAAACTCCTAACCTGCCGTGGCGTTTGGAACCACGGTTCTGCTCTGTATGTGCCGACGCACTGCTTTACCACACCTGTGTGGTGTCGACGAATCCCCACTAGCCACTTGCTAGGCCTCTACCGGTAGCTGGCGGAAGGCGGAGCTTGGAGACGTCAGGTGCTTCCCTGGACAGCCGGAGAACGGGGCTAGGTTTGGCCTAACCCTGTTGGTCACAAGATGAAGCAGTCTTCTTGAGGCAAAGATGTTTATTTGCTCAAATAACCTTTAAAAAGGCTCCTCCCTATTGCTAGGGGCAACAGCATACAATCAAGATGTTTTCAGCAGAAGAAGATGTTACAATACACCTGAAGGCTCACAGGCATCCTCTTTTTATCTCAGTTCTACACACAGTACCACAGGGGGGTAAGCCCTCCCTGTCTTCTCCAACCAATCAGGTTATCGCAGAAAATATAAAGAAATACAAGTTTACATTTCAAAAGTTAAGACTTAGATAAAGCACATTCCTGCTCCTCTTCATATATAACCAGACCAGTGGCTTACCCAAACACAATCTGATTATCATCTTCCTGTCTCTTTCACAAATGTAAATGTAACTTGCATTTCAATTGCATTCACCCTCTCACACATAGACAACGTTCTTATACTGTGAATGAAACATAATCTGCATCACACATAGTGCAGCCTAAGAAATGTTACGTCAAACTGTTGTTGAATGAAACCCACTAGTTTGCATTTGTAAAACAATCTGATCAACACATGTTCCTGTCTCTCTAACATCTCCATGCAAACCCAGTTCACACAATATTCAGAGAAGACAGCAACAAATCCTTTCACCTGCATGTGTCTATAAAGTTACACAGGGACACATCTCAATCTCAAAGAAATGGCTTGTCCATACACCCCTTTCCAGGTGCCAGGGTCATCAGCATCTCAATCCCTAGGTGAGAAGCTTCCAAGCCATTTGTCCACAAACGTAAATGCATTTTAAAAACCAACACAGCTTACACATTCCTTCTAAGTGCTGGCATTTGCTGCAATGTAAATGTGCAGTCTTACAACTGTGCCTATTGCCTTAAATATAACATTGGTGAAAACACAGTACTAAATATATTTTTAAATACCCGGTGCCTAGCACCCACACTACATTTAAAGATGGTGCTTAGCACCAGTGCACAGTTTTAAAGTGGCGCCAAGCGCCCATTGTCCCTTAATATGGCGCCGGGCACGAGGATTAACACCTTCAGTGCCGCAGCCGCCATTACACGTGTGGCTGGTTGGTCTCTCCGGCCACAAATATAAAAGACAAAATGTTATAAAATCATCAGAAACTATAAAAACCATTTTAACTCAAAATCACTGTTTAAACCAAGGGGAACCAATGTTTTTAACGTGTAGATCCACTTCATCTCCATTTTTGAAAGGATCATTTCTATCTCCTTATTACGTGATGTGGGGTTAGCAATTTGTATCCCCCAAAAAGTTTTAAAATGACTAGGGTTAGAAGAATGTTTCTGTTTAAAATGTTTGGGGACTGTATGTGTATCCAGACCTTTTTTTACATTATAAGTGTGCTCATAGAGTCTTGTTATTAAATTTTGGCTTGTCTTGCCAATATAAAGCAGGCCGCAATCACACTCCAGAGCATATACCACATTCCTGGAATTACAGGTAATAAAATCAGAAATGGGATAAGTAATACCGTTAACTGTAAAATCCTTAATTTTGCTTGGCCCAGTAGTACATTTGCACATGGCACACAGTCCACATCTATAAAAGCCCTTACTTCTAACACTGCTCCTTTTTATTGGTTCTATGGAGCTATGGACTAATCGATCTTTCAGTGATTTCGATCTCCTATAAATAAATCCAGGTTTCGCTGGTAAAACACCACCAAGAACCGGATCTTTCATTAATACCTTCCAGTGTTTTTTTATTGTAGATTCAATTTCTTTATGTTGGGAATTAAAATTCATTATAAATGACCATTTGGATTCATCAGTCCTAATTTTCTTAACGCTTTTACCACAGATTAAATCACCTCTACTTGTATCATTAACTTTTTCTTGTGCTTTGGTAAGTAACTGTCTAGAGTATCCTTTTTCTAGGAATCTTTCCTCTGGGCTGGTTGATGCTGTGGTTGGCTGTGCTGGCAGTTGTCTAGCAGCTGTAGTCTTTTCCTCTGGGCTGGGCTGTGCTGGAGTAGCTGATGTCAACGGTGGTTTTGGAACTTGACTCCGGGGAATGGCGCCAACAAACATAGTGACGATCCCACCATCCAGATCATTTCCTAGGACCACATCAGTTGGGAGACCATCCATGACGGCAACTTCTCGCAACTCTGGTCCAGCTCCCCAGTCCAGGTAGACTCTTGCCATGGGAACCGCTTTTTCTGTTCCTTCTGCCAGGGTGACCGTGGCAGTGCGACCCTGCAATACTGCAGCAGGATCTATGAGGTGGGGGCTCACCACAGTGATTGAGGCCCCAGAGTCTCTTAGGCCTTCTCCCTGCAGGGGTCCCACGTGGACTGGCTGCAGGTTCCTCCACATGTTGTGTAGGGGCTGTTTGGCCATGCAGGTAACTCTCTCCGCAGAGTGCACCTGTCTCTCGCCACACTCCATCGGACTGACTGGAGGGGGAACAGTCTCTGTAGGCTCATCTCCTCTCGTCAAACAAGCGATCCGGGCTCCAGCACTCGGATTTGGGGCACGAGTCTGGGGTGCTTGGGATGCAGGACAGTTCATCCTCAGATGTCCGATTTTCCCACAGCCGTAGCACTTCTTCTCCAGTCGTGGCACCGATGATCTCTGATCAGTTGCAGGGACGCTGCGGTGCGGTTGCTGGCTAAGAGCACCCGGGTTGGACGATGCTTGTCTTTGGGGGTGATGAGCTGAAGAGGGGGGTCCCCTTGGTGGTACAGTTTGTTGGAGCTGGCTGCTGGTGGGGCGCTTCTGCCCCCGTGGCCGAATTGCCACATACTTGTCGGCTAATTGGGCAGCCATCTTTAAGCTGGGTGGCTCCCGATCTAGCACCCACTCCTTCACTTCTTGGGCGCACCGGCGGTAGAACTGCTCCCTGCAGATCAGGTCGATCAGTGCGTCCCATGTAGTGGCTTCCGAATCCTTCACCCACTTCACCACGTACTGCCGCAGCTGGGTGGCGAACTGCTCATGAGTGCTGCTAGGATTCTTGGGCAAGTCTCTGAACTTCTTCCTGCAAGACTCTGGAGTGATGAAGAATCGCTGGAGGAGGGCCTTCTCGACTTCGTCGTAGTTCCCACAGTCCTCCGTCGCCACTCCTCGATAGGCCTCCAAGGCCTCTCCATGCAGAGTGGGCACAAGGTGTCTCACCCACTCCGACTTGGGTAGATCGTGTAGTTTGCAAGTCCTTTCAAAAACTTGTAAATGTCCATCAATGTCCCCATCACTGTCTGCAAACTTGGCAAACTGTATACGTCCTGATCTGTGTACAACAGCTGACAACGGCTCCCGGGGTACCACGGGCTGTGGTGCCCGCTCATCACGCCACATCTGGATGATGATCAAGCGCTCTTGCTCCGTTGCCCTTTCCCCCAATTCCGCTAGCCGATCTGCTAGGGTATCCGGGTCGCCTCCCCTGGGACGTTGGGATCCTGGCCCTGCTAGGGATTGCTGGGAAACATTGCTGCTGTGAGAGTAGGCGGGGCTGGTGGTTCTCACCGGTTCCTTACGAAGGTCCACTGTTGGGCCGTCCTCTGCGATGCTGACGCCGTCAGTGCTTTCCACCTCCGCCCGATGAGACTCCTCCACGCTCCTGAGCGCCGCCTTCATGACGCTTCTGGACGCGTTGGAAGGGATATCCACACCCTTCCCCTGGCATACGATCTCCAGATCCTCCTTGGACATTCCGCTGAATTCCGCCATCTTGTGCGTTCTCCTGCGCTGCAGTTACTCCTCTCCTGAGTAACTCGGCTTCTCCAATCGGGTGATGAAAAGCCGCCTGGGATTATCCCACTGCTGCCACCAATTTCTGTGACAGGACGGTACCGTACGGAAGCACTCGCCGCTTGCCGCGTGCCGTCGACTGCGCACAGACTGGAGGGTCAAGCCGCACGAGGCCTGACCACATAGGGGATTCCCGCTTACCGTCAGTAACCGCCTGTTACTGACTCCACCCACTGCGTTGTGGGCGGGTTCTTGCTGCCACCACCAAACTCCTAACCTGCCGTGGCGTTTGGAACCACGGTTCTGCTCTGTATGTGCCGACGCACTGCTTTACCACACCTGTGTGGTGTCGACGAATCCCCACTAGCCACTTGCTAGGCCTCTACCGGTAGCTGGCGGAAGGCGGAGCTTGGAGACGTCAGGTGCTTCCCTGGACAGCCGGAGAACGGGGCTAGGTTTGGCCTAACCCTGTTGGTCACAAGATGAAGCAGTCTTCTTGAGGCAAAGATGTTTATTTGCTCAAATAACCTTTAAAAAGGCTCTTCCCTATTGCTAGGGGCAACAGCATACAATCAAGATGTTTTCAGCAGAAGAAGATGTTACAATACACCTGAAGGCTCACAGGCATCCTCTTTTTATCTCAGTTCTACACACAGTACCACAGGGGGGTAAGCCCTCCCTGTCTTCTCCAACCAATCAGGTTATCGCAGAAAATATAAAGAAATACAAGTTTACATTTCAAAAGTTAAGACTTAGATAAAGCACATTCCTGCTCCTCTTCATATATAACCAGACCAGTGGCTTACCCAAACACAATCTGATTATCATCTTCCTGTCTCTTTCACAAATGTAAATGTAACTTGCATTTCAATTGCATTCACCCTCTCACACATAGACAACGTTCTTATACTGTGAATGAAACATAATCTGCATCACACATAGTGCAGCCTAAGAAATGTTACGTCAAACTGTTGTTGAATGAAACCCACTAGTTTGCATTTGTAAAACAATCTGATCAACACATGTTCCTGTCTCTCTAACATCTCCATGCAAACCCAGTTCACACAATATTCAGAGAAGACAGCAACAAATCCTTTCACCTGCATGTGTCTATAAAGTTACACAGGGACACATCTCAATCTCAAAGAAATGGCTTGTCCATACACCCCTTTCCAGGTGCCAGGGTCATCAGCATCTCAATCCCTAGGTGAGAAGCTTCCAAGCCATTTGTCCACAAACGTAAATGCATTTTAAAAACCAACACAGCTTACACATTCCTTCTAAGTGCTGGCATTTGCTGCAATGTAAATGTGCAGTCTTACAACTGTGCCTATTGCCTTAAATATAACATTGGTGAAAACACAGTACTAAATATATTTTTAAATACCCGGTGCCTAGCACCCACACTACATTTAAAGATGGTGCTTAGCACCAGTGCACCGTTTTAAAGTGGCGCCAAGCGCCCATTGTCCCTTAATATGGCGCCGGGCACGAGGATTAACACCTTCAGTGCCGCAGCCGCCATTACACGTGTGGCTGGTTGGTCTCTCCGGCCACAAATATAAAAGACAAAATGTTATAAAATCATCAGAAACTATAAAAACCATTTTAACTCAAAATCACTGTTTAAACCAAGGGGAACCAATGTTTTTAACGTGTAGATCCACTTCATCTCCATTTTTGAAAGGATCATTTCTATCTCCTTATTACGTGATGTGGGGTTAGCAATTTGTATCCCCCAAAAAGTTTTAAAATGACTAGGGTTAGAAGAATGTTTCTGTTTAAAATGTTTGGGGACTGTATGTGTATCCAGACCTTTTTTTACATTATAAGTGTGCTCATAGAGTCTTGTTATTAAATTTTGGCTTGTCTTGCCAATATAAAGCAGGCCGCAATCACACTCCAGAGCATATACCACATTCCTGGAATTACAGGTAATAAAATCAGAAATGGGATAAGTAATACCGTTAACTGTAAAATCCTTAATTTTGCTTGGCCCAGTAGTACATTTGCACATGGCACACAGTCCACATCTATAAAAGCCCTTACTTCTAACACTGCTCCTTTTTATTGGTTCTATGGAGCTATGGACTAATCGATCTTTCAGTGATTTCGATCTCCTATAAATAAATCCAGGTTTCGCTGGTAAAACACCACCAAGAACCGGATCTTTCATTAATACCTTCCAGTGTTTTTTATTGTAGATTCAATTTCTTTATGTTGGGAATTAAAATTCATTATAAATGACCATTTGGATTCATCAGTCCTAATTTTCTTAACGCTTTTACCACAGATTAAATCACCTCTACTTGTATCATTAACTTTTTCTTGTGCTTTGGTAAGTAACTGTCTAGAGTATCCTTTTTCTAGGAATCTATCTATAAGTTCCCTTGATTGTATAGAGCAAATATCAGGATCAGTACAGTTCCTCTTGACCCTGAGTAACTGACTAAATGGTATTCCATCTAGCTAGTGTTCATGATGTTGACTAGTACGTTCGATGAAACTGTTTGAATCCGTAGATTTACGGTATAGTTTTGTTTTCAATAAACCATTTTCTATGTAGATACATAAATCGAGATAGGTGATCTCTTTATTGCTAACCAATGAAGATAATTTAATATTGAAGGTGTTTCTTTCAAGGCAATCAAGAAAAATATTCAGATCCTCCGGGCTATTCTCCCATACAAATAAAATGTCATCGATAAAGCGATGTCAATGCACCAGGCCCGTCCCCAGCACACCCCCAGGCCACACAACAAGATCTTCCCAATATGCCATAAAAAGGTTAGCGTAGCTGGGGGCGAACCTGGTGCCCATCGCCGTACCGACCCGTTGGAAATAATAACTACGGTTAAAAAGAAAGTAGTTATTGCTAAGTATGAATTTTATACCCTCTTTTATGAAATCCTTTAGGTCATTGGTATAATCTGATTTGTCAAGGAAGTATGTTATTGCTTCCAGACCCTTATCTTCTTCTATAATCGTGTACAGGGTAGATACATCCGCACTTACAAGTATATAGTTACTCTTCCAATCAAACCCCTCTAATAGGTTCAATAGATGTCCTGTGTCTTTTAAATAAGATTTGGTCTCTTTAACCAACGGTTGTAGGTAATGATCGATAACCATTGACAAATTGGAGGTAATACTATTGGTACCCGAGACTATAGGCCTTCCCGGTGGATGTATAGGGTCTTTATGGACCTTTGGTAAACAATAAATAGTTGGAATAGATGGCTGTTTAATATTTATGAACTCAAATTCATCTTTAGTAATACTCTTTTTCAATAGGGCTTCAGTGGTTAAATTGTATAATGCCTCACTAATTTTAGCAGTGGGATCCGATTTTACTTTTGAATAAGTGATACCATCACTAAGTTGGCGTTCTAATTCTGCCACATAATCAGTTTTATCCATAAGGACAAGGCCACCGCCTTTATCAGCAGGCTTAATAATAAGATCGGCATCATCCCTAAGTACTCTCAACGCCAACCATTCTTTTTTTGTGAGATTACATTTGTTCCTTTTTTTACGCAAAGTATTTTCAACATCATCTAAAACCATTTTACTAAAGCAATCAATAAAACTTCCTTTCATATATGTAGGATAAAAAGTTGATTTAGGTTTGAATTTAGAGTATGATGTGGCTCCTGCAGTCTCAATTTCCGACTCCCCTTTATTGATAAAAACTTTTTTAAGGTGAGCTTTCGAATGAACTTGTGCAATTCAATATAGAATTCGAAGGGTTCTAGCTGGCTGGTGGGGGCAAACTTTAACCCTCTGGTGAGTACCTTACGTTCATCTACCGTGAGTACTCTTTTACTTAAATTGAAAATTTTTACCGTATTAGCTTCATCAGAATTTTCAACCGAAATGCCAGCCTTTAATTTATTTATTTAGAAGTAGCGCCACGTGGTGCCACATCCATTGTTTTATTATACTATTGTGATTGAGAAACTGCAGCTCTGTGCACCTTGTTCTCTCAATAACTGAAGACACCTGAAAGTCTATTTTTACCATATGAAACGTAGACTACAAGAAGCGTCATGAGGCCAGTGGCTATCAGGTACCCAGACACTAAGGGGACTAATGGACCAGCAAGGGGGTGATAGCGAATTCTTCCTGCAATTAATTGCTATATATAGCAACACATTCCCTTATATGCTGAAACAATATATTATTATTATTATCCTTTATTTATATGGCGCCACAAGGGTTCCGCAGCGCCCAATTACATAAACAAATAATCAAACAGGAAAACAGCAACTTACAGTTGATGACAGTATAGGACAAGTACAGGGTAAATAAACATAGCTACATCAGCAGATGACACTGGAATAAGTATCAGGTGGCAGAAGACTGCTGGATGTGGTGCAGTTGAAGATTATTAAAGTAAGAAAGGATAAGCACATGAGGGAAGAGGGCCCTGCTCGTGAGAGCTTACATTCTAAAGGGGAGGGGCAGACAGACAGGGGTGACACAGATGGGGTACATAGAGAGCGTAGAACAGAGGGTTAGGATGAGATTTGGCTGGGTTTGGTGAAGAAGTGGGTCTTGAGAGATCGTTTGAAGTTTTGTAGAGAGGTGGAGAGTCTGAGGGGGAGAGGTAGGGAATTCCAAAGAAGTGGTGCAGCACGTGAAAAATCTTGGAGGTAGGAGTGGGAGGAAGTAATCCGTAGGCAGGAGAGTCGGCGTGCATTAGCAGAGCGAAGAGGACGGGTGGGAGTGTAAAGGGAGATAAGGTCAGAGATGTAGATGGGAGAGGAGTGGGTGAGGGCTTTGTAAGCGAGTGTGAGAAGCTTGAAATGGATTCTGAAAGGGAAGGGGAGCCAGTGAAGGTCTAGTAAGAGAGGAGAGGTGGACGTAGTGCGTTTGGTGAGGAATATGAGCCGGGCAGCAGCATTGAGGATAGATTGGAGTGGAGAGAGGTATTTGTCAGGAATGCCAGTCAGGAGGAGATTACAGTAGTCCAGTCTGGAGATGACCAGTGAGTGGATAAGAGTCTTAGTAGCATCCTGGGTCAGAAAGGGTCTGATCCTGGAAATATTTTTTAGATGAAAACGGCAGGTTTGTGAGAGGTGCTGAATGTGTGGTTTGAAGGAGAGGGAGGAGTCAAGGATTACTCCAAGACAGCGCACTTGGGGGCTAGAGGAGATAGTAGTGCCATCAATAGATAATGAGATTGTAGGAGGTGAGGTTATGCGGGAGGGAGGGAAGATGATCAGCTCGGTCTAAGACATGTTAAGTTTAAGAAAGCGCTGGGACATCCAGGAAGAGGTAGCAGAGAGACAGTTGGAAATACGAGTGAGGAGAGCAGGGGAGAGGTCTGGAGAGGAAAGATAGATTTGGGTGTCATCAGCATAGAGATGATATTGGAAACCAAAATAACTAATGAGCTTACCTAGTGAGGACGTATAGAGAGAGAAGAGAAGAGGACCAAGGACAGAACCTTGGGGTACCCCTACAGTTAGTGGAAGTGAGGGGGAGGTGGAGTCATGAGAAGAGACAGAGAATGAACGGTCAGAGAGGTAGGAAGACAGCCAAGAGAGGGCAGTGTCACGCAGACCAATGGAGTGAAGGATTTGCAGTAGGAGAGGATGGTCCACAGTGTCAAAAGCAGCAGAGAGATCAAGTAGAATAAGTAGAGAGTAGTGTCCCTTAGATTTAGCAGCATGGAGGTCATTGCATACTTTTGTAAGGGCAGTATATATATGTATTAGTGAGGAATAAGAAGTAATGATACCGTAGCTCATTGTCAGCTCTTCTTGCTCTCGGATACGCAATGTAAACTGATCCTGACAATGTTCTGTTGTTTCTGAGCAGTACAAAGTACAGGTCAGCGAACGCTGCCTTCAACACATTAAATGGGCAAGCGTAGGAGGGAAGAACGGGACTCAAATTGGATCTTGGAAACAATGTGTTGTGATGCTGAGTAATAGTCCACGTCTGCTCCTCTGCCAAAAATCCTTAGAAAATAGCATCATTTGGATTATTATTATTATCATATTTTTTTTTTGTGTCATTTCTGTAAAACTAAATAACAACTTGTGAGCTCGGGAAGAAATCATCTTTGTTGGTCACTAGTTCGGACACTTCAGCGCGCATGTCCGAAAAGGGGGTGTGGCTTCCCAATCAAGGGCGTAGCCTCACAGGAGACCCATTAATGTCACCAAACAGGGCGTGGCCTTAAGGGAAGCCCCCGATAACTTCACTCTGGTGGCTTGTGAGCTGCTCCCGGAGACTCCTTCCTGCACTGCCGACTCCTTCTCAGTGACAGGAACCGAGTTCTGCAGGATGATGTCACTCTCTTGTCATTGCAGGAGAGTCGACATTTTGGTATCACCCCCTGGAAGGATGACACCCGGGTGTGGCCCGCACCCTGCTTGTGATGCCATTGGATGGACGACGGTTCCAGGCCACCACATAAAGATAGGCCCGTCATCATGACAGCATGATTACCCGCCACTGATATGTCGTCCATACAGATGGAGGCTCCCTCATCGTTGCTGTTTCTCCACCTAAACGGAGGATTAGTCACGTCTAAGCGACAGCTCAGGTTGTTCAGTTGTGGCACAGACAGGCGCATTGAGGCATGACTACATACGCAGCATGCAATACACATCTTCACCACTGGGTGGCTAATGCTCCACTAATCCAGTACTGTAGAGCGAATAGCGGCGGATTGAACTACAAGCTCTGGCAAATGGTCAGTGACGACTGTAATGTTACTGTATACTGTACACACAAACCAATGGTCAGATGGAGTCAATTTAAAAAAAGAAGCCAATAAATCAATCAATAAATTAGTGTATACAGACGCAAGTGATTGTGTTAAAGCAATGGTCCATTGACGTTAAGGTTATGGGAGCGTCCAAGTACCGTAGACTTATCAATAAATAAAAATAGTGAATACAGACGCAAATGAACGTGTCAAAGCAATGGTGTTAGACATACAGTGCTGTATGTGAGCGTCAAAGTCTCGTAGCCAATACAGCAAAACCCATGGGAAGGGATCACTGCTTACATTTACACATGAGCTTGTGTCTCTATCACCAGGCGTCGTGACCAAACAGTGAAGTGTCCCACACCCCATGCTCAGAGTCCCGGGCTCGATTCCCAAAGTGAGAATGCCTTAGTTTTTTTCTTTTTTTTCTTCTTGACACTTTATGAATTTTTTTTTTAGAACATTCATATATTTAAGAACCTTACATTCAATAGAATTATGCACACAGGAAAAGACCTGTTTCCATAACAAACTGTTGGGGCGTCTGACACGCAAATCCGTAGCACAGTACTGCACTGTTTAATGTACATTCACCTCTGGCCCTCTCTTGTCCTTTCCCCCAACTAAAGCGACTGTAGTATCAGCCCTTTATTTACATACTGTGTTGGTAATTTATTGACTGTAAACTGGCCTCTTTGTCTGAAAAGATCAGTTTCTCAGGGGAGGGGGAAGGGTGAGGGGGGAGGTGGTGAGTTCAGAGATGCTGTCGAAAATATTCATTCTCTGTCGGGACCCAAAAAAATAAACCAATAAATCAGTAAATAAAAATAGTGCATACAGACGCAAACGTACATGTTAAAGCAATAGTCCATTGACGTTAGATTTATGTGAGCTATGAAATTAAATTAAAATGGGCTTAAAGCTTAATATCTCCGGTTCTGGGGGTGCAATCGGCTCAGAACTGGGTTGGTATGGAAGGGGAGACGATTAGCTGCCAGAGGATTCCAACCCCAAGTTTCTGTGACCCCCACAAGGCTAACGGAAAGTGTTGGAACCCATGGTGGGTCTGAGTTAACGGGCCCATTATAGGCTATGGGAAAATGGGTCCACTTTGTGCCCTGATATCTCCGGTTCTGGGTGTCCCAGAGACTCAAGACTGGTACCATACGAAGGAGGAGACTCTTGGCTTTCAGAGCAGACACCAGTTTATGTGACACTTCAAATGGAAACGGCAAGCAACCGTGTGCTGGGTTCCTTCCAATTGACCACCCAGCTTGCACGGGGTGCTAGGTTTCTGGCTAGATAGAAAATACTGTACAGAGATGGTAAGCACAGTGTTTTGGCATCCAGGAATTTAGGGAGCAGCTTTTACCTCTCCCCATTATACTTATAAAGATAACTCTTGCCACTGTAATCTTTAGAACGTCGCTGCACAGTATTTTCTATTTGAGTAACTGTGATCGGCAGACATTAACTGTGAAGACTGTGAGCTAGATAACTGTGGCGAGACAATAATGATTGAGGAGACTGGGAATTTGACAACAGTGGCTTGTAAACAATAACTGTGGAAACTGAGAACTTGATAACGGTGGCTTGTAGATATTAGAAATGGGATACTAGGAAATCATGGATGAAAAACTCAGACTGTGAGAATTGGATACTTGGAAGTTGTGAATGCAAAACTCAGACTGTAAGAACAGGATTCTTAGGAAACATGGCTGAAAGGCTTGAACTGTGAACTCTGGATACTTGGTAAATGCAACTGGAAGACTAATGGTGCCCATACACTTATGAGATTATCGGTACTATCCTTCGATTTCGACCACATCTGTGAGAGAAATCGAAGGATTATATGCACATTTTAGTACCTTTTGACACGATGCGCGGGCACGCCGGTCGAATATCGCGTCTCAAGATATTATGTGCTGCACATAATATTTATCGAATCGCAGTGCGATCGCATGTGTTTCTAGAAACACATGCTAGATATCGCACGGCGATGTGCGATGGGCACCCGCTCTGTCCGCTCCACCCTCGACGGTGACGTGCCCATCACGTGATCACCATGCGATCTATCGCATGATCGCATGGTAATCTTTTTGGCAGTTCAGGTGCGATTTGATCGCACCTGAACTGCCGGTGCGATGCCCCGCGATGTTGCGTCGCGGGGCATCGCACAAGTGTATGGGCACCATTAGACTGTGAACTCTGGATACTTGGTGAATGTAACAGCAAGACTTGGACTGCGAACTCTGGGTACTTGTAAATGAGACTGAAAGACTTTGACGGCGAACTCTGGATACTTGGAAAATGTGACTGAAAGACTTGGACTGCGAACTCTGGATACTTGGAAAATGTGACTAAAAGACTTGGACTGCTTACTCTGGATACTTTGAAAATGTGACTGAAAGACTTGGACTGCGAACTCTGGATAGAAACATAGAAACAGAATTTGACGGCAGATAAGAACCACTTGGCCCATCTAGTCTGCCCCTTTTTTTTTAACCATATTTTTATCTCAAAACTTATTTCATCCTTATTTCTTTGTAAGGATATCCTTATGTCTATCCCATGCATGTTTAAATTGCTCTACTGACTTAGCCTCTACCACCTCTGATGGAAGGCTATTCCACTTGTCCACTACTCTTTCTGTGAAGTAATTTTTACTCATATTTCTCCTGAACCTCCCCCCCTCCAGTCTCAGTGCATGTCCTCGTGTCCTATTGCTTCTCTTCATTTGGAGAATGTTTCCCTCCTGGACTTTGTTAAAACCCTTGATATATTTGAAAGTTTCTATCATGTCCCCCCTTTCCCTTCTCTGCTCCAAACTATACATATTGAGATTTCTTAGTCTTTCTGGGTATGTTTTGTGATGTAGGCCATGCACCATTTTAGTTGCCCTTCTTTGTACAGTCTCTAATGTATTAATATCCTTTTGAAGATATGGCCTCCAGAATTGAACACAGTATTCTAGATGAGGCCGTACCAATGACCTATACAGTGGCAAACGCAGGATTTGCATGGGGGGGTTTCCAGAACTGGGTGGAGCCAATCACGGGGGTGGGGACTGAGGTGACCCTGTATATGCTAGGTCCGTAAAACTAGTGTGTCTGTGTGTGTATGTGTATGTATATATATATATATATATATATATATATACATATCTACACATATATATACCATATATACATATATATATATATATATATATATATATATATATACTGTATATATATACATAGCATATTAAACATGCATACATATATATATGTATATACATACAGTACACGTATATATACACATGTATATATATATCACGTGTGTGTGTGTGTGTGTGTGTGTGTGTGTGTGTGTGTGTGTGTGTGTGTGTATTTATATGTATGTATGCAGTGCCAGATTAAGGTCCATATGGGCCTGGAGCTGAAATTTATGAAGGGCCTATTGTATGCCACGGCAGGGGATGTGAAAACACCATGGGTGTGTGACTAGTAATGTTAGGGGTGTGGTTGATGTTGTGAGGGTGTGGTCTGCACAGGAGGTGTGACTAGTAATGTTAGGGGTGTGGTTGATGTTGTGAGGGTGTGGTCTACACAGGAGGTGTGACTAGTAATGTTAGGGGTGTGGTTGATGTTGTGAGGGTGTGGTCTGCACAGGAGGTGTGACTAGTAATGTTAGGGGTGTGGTTGATGTTGTGAGGGTGTGGTCTGCACAGGAGGTGTGACTAGTAATGTTAGGGGTGTGGTTGATGTTGTGAGGGTGTGGTCTGCACAGGAAGTGTGACTAGCACCTACCTTGAAAAACCTCAGTCTCCCTCACTTCTTCAATTATATCAACAGTGTAATGTGACAATCTAAAAATGACCAAAGGAAAACATCTCTTGTTAACGTGACTGTAATATAGAAAATGGTGCGCTTAGTGATGACATAAATATGAAACCTCTCAACGAAAGAGGTTACAGGTCGCTCAGCGATGTCATGAATGTGAAATCTTTCTATATGTAAAAAAAAAGTTTACTTTTGTAATAAGTAGTTATACTGAGAAGGAATGGTGGGGTTGGATGGAGGGTGTCGCCTGGACAGGACAGAACAGGGAAAACCGAGGTGACCCAGCATATAGTGAGATAGATAGATAGATAGATAGATAGATAGATAGATAGATAGATAGATAGATAGATTCAAACCCAAATTGCTAATATCCAATACATAGCTACAGTAAAATGTATTAGGGGCTCCTGACTGGGGAATGGCATAAAACACACGGAGACGCACCATCTTATGGACATGTTATAGGAGTGTCACTGCAGTTGTAGCAAAATCAGATGATTAATCGCTAACATTGGAGGCAGCAGTCTGTCAGAGATCTGCACATAGCATGGGGCAGGTGCTGGTTTTGACGTTTGTGTTTTAAGATCAGCATAAAGTCGCACACACTACAGCGGCAATAGATGCACACACAGATGTGCCTGAGTTTGACTCAGAATCAGGCCCAATTTTTGGGTTATTATATATGTTTTAATGGGGTTGGTATCAGGATCCCGATGGTTGGCATGCTGGCTGTCAAAATACCGACATAGGCATCCCGATGTTGAAAATACCGACATGAACTATTTAACTAAGCTAACCCCCCTAACCCTAACCCACCTTTCCCGTACCCTAAACCTAAACACCCCACCACCACCGCAGCCTAACCCTAACCATCCCCGGAGGTGCCTAACCCTAGCCCCCCCTCCCCGCAGCCTGACCCTGACCTCAAATCCCCCCCCCCCCCTCGCAGACTAATCCTAACTACCCCCCCCCCCCACCGCTGCTTATCTCTGTAATCATTGTTCGGGATTCCGACGCCGGGTAGTGATCAATGTCGGGATCCCGGCTCCAGCACTCTGAGTAATGTCGGGATTCTGGCGTCTGTATTTCGAATGCCGGGATTCCGACCACAGGGATCCTGACCAGATCCCGTTTTAATGGTGCTAAAATGTATAATGCAAAATGAGAGGACTATCTGTATATTATATTCTGGTGCTACACACACAAACTATTTTTTGGGGGACAGGGGAGCGGGCTTTGGTTTTTATTGAAGTGACTGGCAATACACAAATAAGGGCCCACAAACAGTATATAAAACACTACAGGCAGCACACTCGGTTTGCTCCCTCCTCCAATCAGTGTTTACTATACACAAATGTTTTCTTTATCCAGCCCTTGCATGTACTGTGGGGTGCTAAGGTCTCAGCAGCCATACGCTGGCAGTGGCTAGAGATGGGGTGATAGAGATTGGCCGCAGTCACAGGCACGCAGTGATTGGCTGTACATAGAGCGCATCTCCCGAGACCCTCGTTTTATAAAAGCGAGTTCTTGATCCTAATTTCTGTGTAAAATACATGCGTATATAAATACATATATATATGAATTGTTATTTAAAGCAAGATGCACTCCTCCTGCAGTCTCATCAGTAAGGGTGCTACCTGTAATGTCACCGCATCAAACGGTGAACACATGCAGACGGTTTTCCACTAACAGGGCACCGATACATAAATGATATAACCACTTTTCAATTTTATATCACCTTGAGAAATCGCCGAACAGTTATGGGAAAACAGTGGACTTCATATTTATACCACTGAGCTAGTCATCATTCTTAAGACACATTGGCACCGCCAGATATATACAAATAAAAATACTGGCCCCTACAGGTAAAATAAAACACACTGGACCCCAAATTAATGGCCTCAGTAGGAAAAACACATTGGCCCCACACTCCCACCCCTCGCGGCCTGCGCTGTATCACACTCACACACTCCCTCCCCCCTGCACTCTATAACACTCACACACTCCCGCCCCCTGCACCCCATTACACTCACACACTCCCGCCCCCCACGCTGTATCACACTCACACACTCCCTGCCCCCTACACTCTATTACACTCACACACTCCCGCCCCCAGCGCTGTATCACACTCACACACTCCCTGCCCCCGCACTCTATCACACTCGCACACTCCCTGCCCCCGCACTCTATTACACTCATACTCCCGCCCCTGCACTCTATTACACTCACACTCCCGCACCTTGCTCTCTATTACACTCACACACTCCCGCCCCCTGTGCTGTATAACACTCACACATTCACTGCCACCTGCACTCTATTACACTCACACACTCCCGCCCCCAGCGCTGTATCACACTCACACACTTCGCCCCCTGCACTCTATAACACTCACACACTCCCGCCCCCTGCACTCCATTACACTCACACACTCCCGCCCCCCACGCTGTATCACACTCACACACTCCCTGCCCCCTGCACTCTATTACAATCACACATTCCCGCCCCCCACGCTGTATCACACTCACACACTCCCGCCCCTACACTCTATTACACTCACACACTCCCGCCCCCAGCGCTGTATCACACTCACACACTCCCGCCCCCCTGCACTCTATAACACTCACACACTCCCGCCCCCTGCACTCCATTACACTCACACACTCCCGCCCCCCACGCTGTATCACACTCACACACTCCCTGCCCCCTGCACTCTATTACACTCACACACTCCCGCCCCCAGCGCTGTATCACACTCACACACTCCCTCCCCCCTGCACTCTATAACACTCACACACTCCCTCCCCCCTGCACTCTATAACACTCACACACTCCCGCCCCCAGCGCTGTATCACACTCACACACTCCCGCCCCCCTGCACTCTATAACACTCACACACTCCCGCCCCCTGCACTCCATTACACTCACACACTCCCGCCCCCAGCGCTGTATCACACTCACACACTCCTGCCCCCTGCACTCCATTACAATCACACATTCCCGCCCCCCACGCTGTATCACACTCACACACTCCCATCCCTACACTCTATTACACTCATACACTCATAGAAACATAGAATTTGACGGCAGATAAGAACCACTTGGCCCATCTAGTCTGCCCCTTGCCCATCTAGTCTGCCCCTTAAACTCCTGCCCCTGCACTCTATTACACTCATACACTCCCGCCCCTGCACTCTATTACACTCCCACCCCCCACGCTGTATCACATTCCCACCCCCGCACTCTAATACACCCACACACTCCCACCCCTGCACTCTATTACACTCACACTCCCGCCCCCCATGCTGTATCACACTCCCACCCCCGCACTCTACTACACTCACACACTCCCACCCCCTGCACTCTATTACACTCATACACTCCCGCCCCGCGCTGTATCACACTCGCACACTCCCTGCCCCCGCACTCTATTACACTCATACTCCCGCCCCTGCACTCTATTACACTCACACTCCGCACCTTGCACTCTATTACACTCACACACTCCCGCCCCCTGTGCTGTATAACACTCACACATTCACTGCCACCTGCACTCTATTACACTCACACACTCCCGCCCCCTGTGCTGTATAACACTCACACATTCCCTGCCACCTGCACTCTATTGCACTCACACACTCCCGCCCCCAGCGCGGTATCATACTCCCACACTCTCTGCCCCCCCACTCTATTACACTCACTCACTCCCGCCCCTGCACTCTATTACACTCACACACTCCCGCACCTTCCACTCTATTACACTCACACACTCCCGCACCTTCCACTCTATTACACTCACACACTCCCGCCCCCTGTGCTGTATAACACTCACACATTCACTGCCACCTGCACTCTATTACACTCACACACTCCCGCCCCCAGCGCGGTATCATACTCCCACACTCTCTGCCCCCCCACTCTATTACACTCACTCACTCCCGCCCCTGCACTCTATTACACTCACACACTCCCGCCCCCCGCGCTGTATCACTCACACACTCTCTGCCTCCTGCACTCTATTACACTCACTTACTCCTGCCCCCGCACTCTATCACAGTCACACATTCCCGTCCCCCGCACTCTATTATACTCACATACTCCTACCCCCGCACTCTATTACAGTCACACATTCCCGTCCCCCGCACTCTATTATACTCACATACTCCTACCCCCGCACTCTATTAGTCACACGCTCCTGTCCCCTGCACTCTATTATACTCACATACTCCTGCCCCCACACTCTATTACACTCACACACTCCTGCCCCCCGTGCTGTATCACGCTCACACACTCCTTGTCCCCGCAATCTATTACACTCACACTCACTCTCTCACCCTTGCGCTATATTACGCTCACACACTCCCGCTCCCCGCACTCTATTACAGTCACTCACTCCCGCCCCCCGCGCTGTATCACACTCACACACTCCCTGCTCCCGCACTTTATTACACTCACACACTCTTGCCCTTGCGCTATATTACACTCACACACTCCCTGCACCTGCACTCTCTCACCCTTGCTATATTAAATCCTACTCCCTACAGAAGAACCTCACATACAAGACACACACACATATAGAAGTTCACATGGAAATCACATTCACAGAAGCTCACACACACACACAATTCCCCCCCCCATTCACTCTTACCTTACACACTACAGCAGAGTTTACTATCACTGGCTGCCCTGCATGTGCATCAGCTTCAACTCTCCCTCTCACAGCACAGCAGCAGCCATGTGAGCAGCAGGAAGCCTGAGACAGTCCCGTGTAGCTCCGCCCCCTGGACTCCATGTAGCCACGCCTCCTGTCGAGTTTCCAGATCCTTTGCCGAAGTGTGGCTGTGTACTGCTGGCGTTTTGAGCCGTTCGGCCAGCAGTAGCAGACGCAGTCAGTCCAACTACTACTACTATCAATAATACATCTACGCGCAGGTGGGAGCGGTGCTTCAGACTGTCACTTGCAAGCTGCTGTAGCAGGGAAAAAAATTCATTGCTGCAGCAGCACAGCAGATGCTGTGGGCCTATTGTGATGGGGGGGCCTGGAGCTACAGCTCCATCCGCCCCATTGTTAATCCGGCCCTGTATGTATGTATGTATGTATATACATGTGTATATATGTATGCACATGGATATATATGTACTATAATTAAAAGAAAGTAAACTTTTATTAAGCACTTACAAGTGCCACCAGGTAGACAGCAGGTTGCAGAGGATGCTAGACAGCCATTAATAATACTCATGCAGCAAAATAAATAAATAAATATATTTTTTTTTTTTGGTGGAGGGGTGTTTCTGGGTGCTCGGAAACCCCCCCTGGGTGCGCCACTGTATACAGGGGCATTATTACGTCTTTCTTTCTGCTGCTGATTCCTCTCCCAATGCAGCCAAGCATCTGACTAGCCTTCCTCATTGCTTTGTTACATTGCTTACCTGCCTTTAAATCACCTGAAATAGTGACTCCTAGACCCCTTTCCTCCTCAGTAGTTTCCAGGATACTTGGAAAATGTGACTGAAAGACTTTGACCGCGAATTCTGGATACTTGGAAAATGTGACTGAAAGACTTTGACTGCGAATTCCGGATATTTGAAAAATGTGACTGAAAGACTTTGACTGTGAACTCTGGATACTTGGAAAATGTGACTGAAAGACTTGGATTGTGAACTCTGAATACTTGGACAACACGACTGAAAGACTTTGAATGCAAACTCTGGATACATGGAAAAAATTATTGAAAGACTTAGATCGTGGAAACTGAATACTGAGCAACTAAGCAGAAAACCAAAGGAATCACCAACAGCTCCAGATATCCCACAGCTTCCACCTGGCGAGCTGGCAGCCGCAGGAGGAGGGGTCGGTACCGAACTCGGAAACAGATTGCAGAGGATAGTGGAGTATAGCACTGCAGAGCGAAGCAGGAGATTTTGAGGGACTCAGGGCACCAAGCAACAGGGCAGTCTGTGGGAACACAGAGCAGAAGCACCTTCTAAGAAGAGCAACATAAAGCACTGGCAGTGTTTGATTCAAACCAAACCCCTTTTAAAAGGGGAAGCAGACTGGGATTGGCTGAGAAACCACAGAGAGCACTGCTATTGGTTACACTGCATGCATTGGTCTCCAACATGACGGCTCCCATAACTGCAGACACACAAGGAAACACTCCCTTTCCCTGCTGAGTCCCCGATTCCTGAGCTCCAGAGTTCACACCAGCTGACTCTACCAGACACACTGTAACTTCCTACCACAAGTGGGACCCGGCCACACGTTACCGCAGCACAGCCATGACCCAAACATGGAGACTCTGGAGCCCAGGACTCATGGTAAGACTCCGGACCCTGACACCTGCCCAGTAATTACCATTCCTGTAGATCCCATCCAGATGCTCCTTGTCATTTCTGGATCTCTACCACATTAATCAGATCTGATATCAGAATTGAACCTGTGTTGGTTTTATACTGAAGGGCTTAAACCATGACTGCAGATAACAACATTTGTAAGCTGCAGCGCGGAGAGAGTGCGCGCGTTCTGTCCCTTCAATTGCGCTGCACTAATTTCGAGCAGAACTGTGTTGTATGCAAGAAATAGAACTGTTATATACAGTAACTGGGTTCAGTATGTAATCCCGATGGACAGGATGCCGTAAATCAGAATACAGACAATAGCATCACAGCCATCAAAATCTCTACAGCCCCTTAGTTAAGACAATAACCCTCCCCTACCCCCTACCCTAAACCTCCCTTGTGGGTGCCTAACCCTCCCTTCCCCACAGCCTAAACCTAACCCACCCCACTTGGTGCCCAACCCTAACCTCCCCTTCTAAGTGCCTAAACCGAACTCTCTCCCCGGTACCTAACCCCAACTTTCCCGTCCCTACACCCTAATCCCCCTTCTTATGCCTAAACCTAACCCCCCCACGGCAGGATGTGAACGCGTCCTGCTAAGAGGTCGATCGGGTTTGCTGGTGCCGGTATTTTGATGCTGGGATTTTCCCTTCGTCTGCATTCTGACGTTGGGATTGTAGCCGCAAGTCGGGATTCCGGCATCGGTATTTTGACCGCCGGGCTCCCATCCGGCGGTATTGTGATTTGCTTGCTACAGTAAGGTGCCATAAAATGCAGAGCTGTGATGGAACAGGGGGTTTATGTATGTTATGTTAATATGTGTATATTTATAGTACAGTTATCTTTAATTTACTACACAAAGGCAGTTCTCATACAAAGTATAGTATACTGCATTTAGGTGCTATTACAGTGGATGCTATGCACATACTAAATATTTAATGTTGCATTTGACAGAAAGATCAAATATAAAATCCACTATCATGGAAATGTTACACGGAATCTAAAAAGTGTTGGAGTATAACAACAGATTTAGGTTAAGTATACTTGAGAAGCTACAGTATACTGGAGGGACAGCAGGTGGCGCTGTGTTGTGAGTTGCCACTGTGTAGTCTCTGTATGTTTTCCTAGTGTACTCTCTTACATCATGTTTTTTTCCTGTTAATTCTCCATGACATGTTATGAAGCTATAAATGTGGTCACAGTAAAATTATCCCACAAATCTTTCCCTGCGTGCTTGATGCTTGAACAGAGAAGCATATTTTGCAACAATAAAGAGTAGTGCACCAGTCTGGGTTTGGATGCGTGGACTTAAATCTCATTATACGAACCTTTAATGATCATTTAGTGAAATTGGAGCTCTTGGCTAAATCCGCAGCATGTTAGTTTAAGCAGCGCATTGAGCTTATTCAGCTCGTTACCATGTTAAATGAACGTTAGTTAGCATTTTAAAAGCTTTCTCTCCAGCTGCTACATTCTGCTACACCAATTTCCGTGTAAACTTCATAATAAACAATATGAACTTTTCCCTTTATGTTTCGTGTTTTCTCCCTCCGGCTTATTTGATATCAAAGGGTTTTATATGATTAATTCTACTGTCTTGTTATCTGTGGCGCTTTAGAAGAAGTGCTGATAAATATTCCGCCGCCGATGTATGGCTTAATTTGCAAAGCAGCATAGTGCAAAACTTTGTCACAATTTGCACAGCTCTGTAGCAGCGAGGACGGCCGTTGATAGGCATTTGCGCTGAGAAGTCTGACAGCTACAAGACCTGTGTTTCGCGAGCTGTCCATCATTTATTGTCTGCTGACAGGACTACAGGCCAGCTGAGGTTTTCCTCTTTACATCTTCCAAGTTTTTTTTTATTTTTTATGCTGGATTGCAAAATGATGTTATTGTTACTATGTCTGACTTCGCGAAAATAACCATTATGTTAGTGCCTTACCTCTATGTAATGCTACTCTGTCACAGGGCTATTTAACAAGAGCCTAACACAGAAGATTTCAGAGATTATTCTTGATAACCCATTACTACGCATTATCCTTAGTGGGTGTACCCTGGTTCTTTTTATCAAGCGCCGGAAAGTGGAGTGAGAAGCCTACTTTGGGGTGCAGGACCAGGCTGTCATGACGGGTTGGGGATGATATTCCGGCGGTCCGGATCCTGGAGGTCAGCATACCGACATTGGGATCCCGGCAGCAGATTGCACGGGGGGGGGGGGGGGGGGGACATGGCAGCGCAACGGAGCCCCTTGCAGGTTCATTGTGCTCACCACGCAGCGGGCTCGGTGGCTAACTGCGCTCACTGCAGGTTCTATTCCCACTCTATGGGTTTCATGGACACCCACGAGTGGGAATAGCCACTGTTAGTCAGCATTTCAGCTGGCGGCTTTGTCAGAGGTCGCGATTCCGCTGTCGGTATCCTGACCGCCGCCATATAAACTTCATCCCGACACTAGGCCCTGTCCGTCATGTCAAAAGGCTGCGATTCGCTGGTTTGGGGGCAGAGCTAAATGACACAATTTTAAATCATTTAGGCCCGCCCCTTTTGCGATTCCTAGCATATTCTCCTCATCGTGCCCGCTTCGCTAGAAAGTTCTGGCCGCTCTTTTCCGTGGGTGCGGGGGACTGCCTGAAAAATCATCGGCAACTTGCGGGAGAGTAGGTAATTAGGAGTTGCGTATATGGGGCTGCAACCAAAAATCTGTGAGTTTGGGGCTAACAGAAGCGCATCATATGGCTGCAGTCACTGGCTCCTAATTCAATTGACCCTGTATACAGTAACAGATAATAGGTTCGATTTGTAACAACCCAGGGTTTCCAGGTGGTTGGAAGAGGTATCACAGGTGTTAGGGGGCTATGTGATGGACCCTTTCCCTAAGATGTTGTTCCCCATTCCTTGTTCCTTGTATGTCATACTTGCCTACTTTTTAGCTGCTCCCTCTGGGAGGGAGCAGCCAGGTAACACAGGAGGGTAGGAGGCGGTACGGGGGCGTGGCAACACGATCACATCATCGTAGCCCCGCCCCACTTTATAATGCCCTCATTACTGGCTACGATTACGCGACTTAGCACGAATTGCATCATCACTCCACCCCCTTGCGCGTGGTGGAGAGCGAGGGTGAGTGGCATGCGGGAGACTTGCCTACTTTCCCGGGCCGGGGGGCGGGAGTGCCAGACGATTTTTGGGAACCTCCCGGTCTTTCTGGGAGAGTAGGAAAGTATGTTATATGTGGTTCAGAGAGGTAGGACAGATTGATACGTACACAGTTCGATGACAGCAATCTCCGCCAGGAATTTTCTTTTAATGTGCCGTAAAGAATTATTTATTTATTTATTTATTAACCGTTTCTTATATAGCGCAGCATATTCCGTTGCGCTTTACAATTAGAACAACAGTAATAGAACAAAACTGGGTAAAAAAAGAATTCTGGATGGAAGGTGATTATTGGATACAGGGCAATAATTAAACAATCACAATATGACAATTATAGAGGACATTTGTAATGAGCAATAAAATCACGTTAGATGTTACTATGAGAATCAGGTTTTCACCATACACTGGAACACTCAATAATTCAAGAATTCAATCAGTGTAATCACAGATGCATGCATATTCCGAACAATAATATGACAAGCAAACGTAATGAAGAAGATGATTAAGAATATAATTGGATTGAAGAATAATCACATTTTCCCTAAATTTCCCTGAATAAATTGTCCCAATCTTCGCCGGCAATATGTTGGAGCTCAGGGATCGGACAGTGCCACAGTGCTGCAATGGGGTTGTGGTGTAATGGCACTTTTAGAAGAACTATTAATCCTGAGTTAGGGACTGACCAGGGGCGGATTGGCCATGCGGCTCACCGGGAAGATTCCTGGTCGGCCGACGTGTCTGTGGGGCCTGTTTTGTGTGTTACCATGTTGCCCCCCCCACATGCGTTATCCCCATTCATTCTGTTCTTCCATCTCTGCAGTACAGCAGCTCTGCCATCCAGTGATGCTGCCATGGCTACACGGTATGTTATACCTCTTGTGCTGCCCATGTCGGGCCACTTATACAAAATTTTACAGGGTCACTTTTAGTTCCCTAACCGCCCCTAGTTTCCAGCAAAAACCGCAAGAAAGGCCGCAATTGCGTACAATAAGGCCCTATGAGGAGGGATCCCACCCCCTCATCAGACCGCACCCCCATTAGGGCTGCTTCCAGAAATTTCCCGGGCTGGTTTTCCATCCCAGTCCGCCCTTGAGAATGTCACTACGCTCCGATATTGCACAAGAATGTAGGTAGTGAGGGTGTCTTGTAATGTGTAACAAGCGACTGTCTCTGTAGTAATTATCTCTTTAAACAAGTGGCTCAGTCTTTACTCTCCATTACTCTCAAAAGTGACTTAATGTCCCTTTAATAATCATCCAAACAAATGGGCATCTGTATACCATACCTCCTAACCGTATTTCTGGGTCTGTCGCGCTTTCCTACCCGCGGGTTGCAGTGTCCCGCAGTGGGAAGGGGGGGGGAGGCAGTTGGGAGACCCGCTCACACTTGCTGCTTTGTTTAGCAGAGCATCGGCGAATATGACAGCACAAAGCAGCGACAATGGGGGCGTGACCCGCAAGTGCAGCACTTCCGTGAGGCCATGCCTCCCCCCCCCCCCCACCTTCCTTCGGCTCATGTCTGTGTCCATCCACCCATCTTTCTAAAGTTGGGCGGTATGGTATGCTAATTGTCCCAACAAGTAATGTCTTGTACTTTCTGTATGAACGGGGACTACTCTACATGGTTCTCACTCACGGGCCTGTCACCTGTCAGCACCCCTCCTCCATGCGGCTGTGAGCGGTGTGTGATAACAGACAATAGGGCTTTAGCACTCACCCTCCTGCAGTCCGCGCACCAGCAACAGTCTCTGTACTCACTCAGAACCTCTCAGGTTATTCCGCTCCTTCACTGGTCTCTCTCAGCGGTTGAGCTCTCTTTAAGATGGCCACAGCGTCCGTGCCTGGCGGTGTCTGGTTACTGGCTGCGACACATCACATCCGCTCCCCCCGTTCTCTTCACCAACTGGAAACACCCCGCTGCCTTAGCTCTGCAGCGCTGCTCTCCACCAGCCTGCGTTACCACCGGTATCCGGTTGATAGATAGACAGTGTCTAGTTAGACAGTTAATAGATAGACACCATATGTTAGACAGACATTAGGTCGACGGGGTCGAAAGGTCGACATGAAAAAGGTAGACAGTACAAAAAGTCGACAGGGTCAAAGGGTCGACATGAATATGGTCGACATGAAAAAAGATAGACCAATTTTTTTTATTTAACATGTTTTTGGACTATTTCATTCCTTCTCTATCAATGTCGGCATAGAGTCGGTTATAAACCTTGTGGCGAGCGCAGCGAGCCCCGCGAGGGTATGCCTTTCTACAATTGGGGGTCCCTGATGACAAAACTATCCACACACAAACCACAAAAATGCAAAAAACATGGGGGTATATTTACTAAGGTCCCGATTTTGACCGAGATGCCGTTTTTTCTTCAAAGTGTCATCTCGGTAATTTACTAAGCAAAAATCTCGGCAGTGATGAGGGCATTCGTAATATTTTGGAAGTCCTAGGAAAAGATCACGAATCAATACACCATCGGTCAAATACGCCTGCAATTTGCTAGAAATCGGGAATTTACTAAAAAGTGCAAAACACAAACACTGCCGACAATGGCCCTCATTCCGAGTTGATCGCTCGGTAATTTTCTTCGCATCGCAGTGAAATTCCGCTTAGTACGCATGCGCAATATTCGCACTGCGACTGCGCCAAGTAATTTTACAATGAAGATAGTATTTTTACTCACGGCTTTTTCTTCGCTCTGGCGAACGTAGTGTGATTGACAGGAAATGGGTGTTACTGGGCGGAAACACAGCGTTTTCGGGGCGTGTGGATAAAAACGCTACCGTTTCCGGAAAAAACGCAGGAGTGGCCGGAGAAACGGGGGAGTGTCTGGGCGAACGCTGGGTGTGTTTATGACGTCAAACCAGGAACGACAAGCACTGAACTGAACGCAGATGCCGAGTAAGTCTGAAGCTACTCTGAAACTGCTAAGTAGTTTGTAATCGCAATATTGCGAATACATCGGTCGCAATTTTAAGAAGCTAAGATACACTCCCAGTAGGCGTAGGCTTAGCGTGAGCAACTCTGCTAAATTCGCCTTGCGAGCGATCAACTCGGAATGAGGGCCAATAGCCAAACACTGCCGTGCTAAAATACAAATCGTGAAAAAGTGCTAAAAAAAACCAGACCTGCTTTTTTATACCGTGTTTGGCTAGGCATGCACGGATCCATGAGATCCGTGCATGTTTATCAGTGGGAAGGGGTGGGAAATGTTATAATTTTTTTTAAAAAAATTGCGTGGGTTCCCCCCTCCTAAACCAAACCAGCCTCGGCTCTTTGAGCCGGCCCTGGTTGCAAAAATATGGGAAAAAAATTGACAGGGGTTCCCCCATATTTAAGCAACCAGCACCGGGCTCTGCGCCTGGTCCTGGTTCCAAAAATACGGGGGACAAAAAGCGTAGGGGTCCCCCGTATTTTTGAAACCAGCACCGGGCTCCACTAGCTGGACAGATAATGCCACAGCCGGGGGTCACTTTTATACAGTGCCTTGCGGCCGTGGCATCAAATATCCAACTAGTCACCCCTGGCCGGGGTACCCTGGGAGAGTGGGGACCCCTTCAATCAAGGGGTGTCCCCCCCCAGCCACCCAAGGGCCAGGGGTGAAGCCCGAGGCTGTCCCCCCCATCCAATGGGCTGCGGATGGGGGGCTGATAGCCTTTGTTCAAAGTAATGAATATTGTTTTTAGTAGCAGTACTACAAGTCCCAGCAAGCCTCCCCCGCAAGCTGGTACTTGGAGAACCACAAGTACCAGCATGCGGCGGAAAACCAGGCCCACTGGTACCTGTAGTACTACTACTAAAAAAATACCCCAATAAAGACAATACACACACACCTTGAAAGTATAACTTTAATACATACATACACACCACCATATACACATACTTACCTTATGTTCACACGAGGGTCGGTCCTCTTCTCCAGTAGAATCCATGGTGTACCTGTTGAAAAAATCCTACTCACCAAATCCAGTGTAGAGGGCTCCTCGGGTAATCCATTTGTAATCCACGTACTTGTAAAAATAAAAAAACGGGACACCCGACCACGAACTGAAAGGGGACCCATGTTTTCACATGGGACCTCTTTCCCCGAATGCCAGAAACCCCCTCTGACTGATGTCTAAGTGGGTTTCTTCAGCCAATCAGGGAGCGCCACGTTGTGGCACCCTCCTGATCGGCTGTGTGCTCCTGTACTGTATGACAGGCGGCACACGGCAGTGTTACAATGTAGCGCCTATGCGCTCCATTGTAACCAATGGTGGGAACTTTCAGGTCAGCGGTTGACCGAAAGTGACCTCACCGCTGACCTGAAAGTTCCCACCATTGGTTACAATGGAGCGCATAGGCGCTACATTGTAACACTGCCGTGTGCCGCCTGTCATACAGTACAGGAGCACACAGCCGATCAGGAGGGTGCCAAACGTGGCGCTCCCTGATTGGATGATGGAACCTTCTTGGATTTAAGTCAGAGGGGGTTCCAGGCATTTGGGGAAAGGGGACCCATGTGAAAACATGGGTCCCCTTTCAGTGCGAGGTCGGGTATCCGTTTTTTTTATTTTTACAAGTACGTGGATTACAAAAGGATTTACCGAGGAGCCTAAAACACTGGATTATGTGAGTATAATTTTTTCAACAGGTACACCATGGACTCTACTGGAGAAGAGGACCGACCTGCGTGGGAACATAAGGTAAGTATGTGTATATGGAGGTGTGGATGGATGTATTAAAGTTATACTTTCAAGGTGTGTGTGTATTGTCTTTATTGGGGTATTTTTTTAGTAGTAGTACTACAGGTACCAGTGGGCCTGGTTTTCCGCCGCATGCTGGTACTTGTGGTTCTCCAAGTACCAGCTTGCGGGGGAGGCTTGCTGGGACTTGTAGTACTGCTACTAAAAACAATATTCATTACTTTGAACAAAGGCTATCAGCCCCCCATCCGCAGCCCATTGGATGGGGGGGACAGCCTCGGGCTTCACCCCTGGCCCTTGGGTGGCTGGGGGGGGACACCCCTTGATTGAAGGGGTCCCCACTCTCCCAGGGTACCCCGGCCAGGGGTGACTAGTTGGATATTTGATGCCACGGCCGCAAGGCACTGTATAAAAGTGACCCCCGGCTGTGGCATTATCTGTCCAGCTAGTGGAGCCTGGTGCTGGTTTCAAAAATACGGGGGACCCCTACGCTTTTTGTCCCCCGTATTTTTGGAACCAGGACCAGGCGCAGAGCCCGATGCTGGTTGTTTAAATATGGGGGAACCCCTGTCCATTTTTTCCCCATATTTCTGCAACCAGGATCGGCTCAAAGAGCCCGAGGCTGGTTTGCCTTAGGAGGGGGGGACCCCACGCAATTTTTTTTTTTACATTTAAACATTTTTTTTTTTACAAGGTGCACAATGAAGCCCAGCACGGATCTCTCAGATCCGGCCGAGATTCATTGTATTAAAGTCGGCAGTGTTTTACAAGTCACTCACGTAAAACACTACCAAAAAACCCGAATGACATCGACATCGGAAAACCCGAAAATGCAGAATACGGCAGCTTAGTAAATTAGTCGTAATCAATTCAAAAAGTTGCATATTTACACTTTCGATGTCATTCGTGATTGAACTTTGACCTCAAATGGGAAAATACGAATCTTAGTAAATATACCCCATGGTGTCTACCTTTTTTTATGTCGACCATTTTCATGTCGACCTTTTGACGCTGTCGACCTTTTGTACTGTCTACGTTTTTCAGGTCGACATTTTGACCCTGTTGACCTTTTGACTCTGTCGACCTAATGTGTGTCTAACATATGGTGTCTATCTATTGACTGTCTAACTAGACACTATCTTTTATGGTTCCGGTATGAATGGTCGACCATGTTATGGTCGACAGTCATTAGGTCGACCACTATTGGTCGACACTGACATGGTCGACATGGACACATTGTCGACACATGAAAATGGTCGACACGTGAAAGGTCGACATATGAAAAGGTCGACATGAGTTTTTTTACTTTTTTTGGTGTCGTTTTTTGCGTAAAGTGACTGGGAACCCCAATTAGTGCACCGCGTCCCCTCGCATGGCTCGCTTCGCTCGCCATGCTTCGCTCGCCATGCTTCGGGCATGGTGCCTTCGCTCCGCTACCGCTTCGCTCGGCACACTTTACCGTTCCAATCGTAGTCCATGTGGATCGTAAAGTATGGAAAAGTTCCCCAAAAGAAAAATAAGTTAAAAAACGCATGTCGACCTTTTCATATGCCGACCTTTCATGTGTCGACCATTTTCATGTGTCGACAATGTGTCCATGTCGACCATGTCAATGTCGACCAATAGTGGTCGACCTAATGACTGTCGACCATAACATGGTCGACCATGTGAACGGATACCATCTTTTATACCACACCCGTTACCACCCGGCTCCCCCCATACATCTGTCCTGCTCCGCTCCTCGATACACACCTGCTCTCCGCAATGGCTTCTCTCCAACGCCTCACAAGCACATACGCTCTCTGTAATGGCTCCAGCTTGACTACTCACTCCCTTCTTCTTCCCACAAGGCTCCAGTTGCTCCTCAGACTCTTTCCAATGACATCTTGCCACCTCACTTCACAGAACACATGACCAGGCTCTGGTCTACTCTATTCCATTAACTTCTGCTGTGCCAGCAAAACTATCCCAGAGTTAGCAAACACTGGGGTAGATGTATTCATCTTTCTATAACATTCTTTATGTATGGTCTGGCACTTCACCGCATTATCGCGGTGCTACGATGTCAGTGTTCACCAGAATGTAAGACCGACCCTTCTGCCGTTATAGTGATGCGTTAATTAATCGTGATGGGCAGCAGACGTTATTGTAGTATGCGCTGTGTACGTTCCTTAAAACCCCGCTGACAGTCGCTTCATACATCGGGATGAAGTGGAAAGTGCGGCACTTAGCATGCGCTATGTGCAGAAAGCGCATAGATGCTTCGTACATCTGTCCCATTGTTCTCTTGCAATAAAAGGGGTATACACACGTTTCTCAGGGTACCACAGATTCTGAGGTAGGGCTGGACTGGCATGGCAAATGGGCAGATGGACCGGTCCGGCCTAGTGTAACTGCCTGGCAGAGCAGTTCTACCTCCCAGCGCTCTGCTCAGCCACCTGACATACAGAAAAACGGGGACATGCCGCTAGGTCACGCGCATGTGAGCCATGACCGCCACCCTTTGTCGTGCGCACACTATAATGCCAGGGCTGTTTCAGAACCCCCCCCCCCCCCCCCCCCAGTCCATCCCTGTTCTGAGGTGGAAGATTTGCAGAGGGATTTCGATTTGGGAGGGGCGTGTCCAAACTTACATTTAAATTGCAGTGTAAAAAGGAAGTCGTCCGGTATTTGTGGGATCCACGCAAAAGCAGAGAGTATTTACCCTGCATGCAAACAATTCACATGTTTTGCCCTCCTTGCAGCGCAGCATGGTACAAACATTAGATTTTCTATAGATAGCTAAATAACATTACAGTATAAAGCTAATCAAATCTCTTCTATTTTTATCTCTGAGTTGAAAGAGTATCCGGTTTGATCCTTCTCCTTCTACATTTCCGAGGAATTCTGCTGCAGATTTGTTGCACTCCTGTGGGTAGTAATGCCACAAGCACGCCTTCCTAAAGAACATCTTACTTGCCCATTTAATGACATTCATATTTTATTTATAATCGTCTAGAGAGTAGTAATAATGTGAAGATTATACTTGAGTTAGATGCTCTACATCTGTTCCAGTTTTGCCTAGTGCCCTGGTGCAGCATTAATGTAAAATTACAGACCGTTTTTAAACAGATTTATTTTTCATCGGTTGCCTACGAAGGCGAATAGCTCATTTTGTGAAGAAAATAACCTTGTTTTGACATTTGCTTGTGAAGCCTTCCTGCCCAGCCGCTGGAGATTTCTCCGTGCTTGGCTCATCTGCCATGTCATTTGACCAGTCAGCCGGCAAATATAGATTAGCGCTGCGATGAGTGGGGTGCAAATGGGGGCATTATAACAGATGAGAGGGCCCATGTGCAGCCTTCTGTCCCCTGTAATGCAGCAGGTGACCCCCCCTCTCCCTCCCCACCTGTGTCAGCCGCCAATGTCTGTACGGCAGAATCCCAGGATCAGTATGATTTACCAGGTTGCGGGCGCGCGCTGCGTATACCACAGGTTCTATTCCCACTCTATAGGTGTAGTGGACACCCACTAGTGGGAGTAGCTCCTGGTCGCTGGGATTCCGGCTGTCGGCATTGTCAACTGTCGGGATTCCGGCGTTGGTATCCTGACCGCTGGGATCCCAACAGCCGGAAAATTAACTGCATCCCAGAATCCCCTATCAGTGCTCTTGGTAGGATCTGCCATCTTTCTGGTGATATGTGGTGAGGCGGTACATGCACAGTAGAGGCCGCAGACCGGCACAGTGCCAGAGTCTATGCTGTCTGCTGTGCCAACTCCATCTTTCTGAATACATCACGGAAGCACGGCACCGGTGCGAGCACGTATAGGGGTGTCTGCCGCACAGACACACTGGCTAATATGTCTTAGGTACAGGGCATCTAGCTCAGAGCCCTCTGGACACCCACTATGGGAGGCAGTTATGGTGAAAATACTGACGCCGGAATCCCGCCCCCTTACAGTCCCGACAGTCGGCATGCCAACGGACAGGAACTATTCCCACTCGTGGGTGTCCACGACACCTATAGAGTGGGAATATAGCCTGAGCCTGCAAACCTGTTATCTCTATTTCTACTTCTGTTACCAACTTTCCCAGAGGTTTGAGACCTTGCAGAAAACCCATATATGGAAATCCACCTGATGCACTATTTCTGTATTCTGCCTAGTAACTACTAACGAGCCAATAAGAGTGTAACACATGTCAGTTACACCCATGTACGTTGTCTTTATAAACCTTTGTTAACCTTATAATAAAGTAGAGTGATTCTTAACCCTCAACTGTGTGTTTTCTGTGTGGGGTTAAGAGCTGCTCTCACTGGTACCAAAGAGATGATTACATCGAGGGGGCACACAAAAGGGTTAAAATCCCTTTCAGGGCTTCGCTCCACTCCCCCCCCTACCCCGGCCATCTGCAAGCCGGGATTCCGTTCCGGCGTCGGTATGGTGGCCGTCGGTCTCTTGACCGCCGGTCAGGCATACCCATTCCCCCCCACTATATATGCACACAGGCCCATGACGCACACAGGCCCAAAGAACGCTCTGCATTTAGGGGCAAATATTGTCAGGTAGGACTGTACACTGAGGGAGCTGAGGGCTCATTTGCCACATCCCAGTCTGGGGCAAGGGACAGGCAATTTGCAGGTAGGACACTGGACCGGCACACTGCTATTAATCTGAGTGGGTCATGCCGCCAAAGAGAAGGAAACAGCAACAGTTGAGCCTAGTGGGTCCAGTATGTGAACAAAGATGGCAACAGATTAAGGGGCAGATGTACTAAGCCTTGGTGAGTGATAAAGTGAAGAGAGATAAAGTACCAGCCAATCAGCTTCTAAATGTTACGGGTTGTGTATGAAAAATGACAGGAACTGATTGGTTGGTAGTTTATCTCTCTCCACTTTATCACAATGCATACAAAGCATACGGATAGAGACCCTCATTCTGAGTTGATCGCTAGCTGCTTTCGTTCGCAGTGCAGCGATCCGGCTAAAAATCGGCACTTCTGCGCATGGGTATGCGGCTCAATGCGCACGCACGACGTACTTTCACAAAAGCCGATGCAGTTTTACACAAGCTCTAGCGACGCTTTTCAGTCGCACTGCTGGCCGCAGAGTGATTGACAGGAAGTGGGTGTTTTTGGGAGGTAACTGACCGTTTTCGGGGAGTGTGTGTAAAAACGCAGGCGTGTCAGATAAAAACGCAGGAGTGGCTGGGGAAACGCAGGCGTGGCTGGGCGAACGCAGGGCGTGTTCGTGACGTCAAAACAGGAGCTAAACAGTCTGAAGTGATCGCAAGCTAGGAGTAAGTCTCGAGCTACTCAGAAACTGCACAATCTTTTTTTGTAGCAGCGCTGCGATCCTTTCATTCGCACTTCTGCTAAGCTAAGATACACTCCCAGAGGGCGGCGGCTTAGCGTTTGCACTGCTGCTAAAAGGAGCTAGCGAGCGAACAACTCGGAATGAGGGCCAGAGTGCCAACACATAGCGCCTCTCATCCGGGTGTCGTCACTGCCAAATACAGCGATCATGAGGGGGAAGGGGGGGAGGGTTTTCAACCAGCCCCACTACCCAATTTGTTATTCTGTGGTGTTTGCCATTTTACTTCTATTACGGCATCACTGGATCTGGAGAGCACATAATGAAACCTCGATGTGATTTATGACTACAATAGATTAAAGTGCAATTTCAGCCTTGGAATGGGGGAGAAAAGCTGATGTAAACATACTTAGTGCCAGGTAATTCTTCCTCATCTGTTCAGATCGCAATAATCCAAATGTTACAAAACCTGTTTCTTGGGTCTACTGGCAATTTATTGCTGCCGTGTTCTCTGCCGGCTTGTAGGGGAAGAGAAACAGAAAAACAAACGTATATATATCTAACCTCCCTACGTGTAACAAGCAGCTATGAACAGATGGACCAGGCTTTCCCTATTCAGTGCAACAGAGCAGGCAGCCACATACAGTTATTTATCCGGAAATGTGTCCCCGATGATCCTGCAGAAAGATCCGTTCCCGAATGATTTGCGCAGTTATACGTGTCCTTATTTATGAAGTTCCCAGTGCAGGCAATGTCGCAGAAATCTTCTGCCTTAATGAAAGGATTGATGGGCTACACCATCTCCATGCAGGGCATAGCGACATTGGCCCTCATTCCCAGTTGATCGCTCGCTAGCAGTTTTTAGCAGCCGTGCAAACGCAAAGTCGCCGCCGACGGGGGAGTGTATTTTCGCTTTGCAGGAGTGCGAACGCCTGTGCAGCAGAGCGCCTGCAAACACATTTTGTGCAGAACAAGAGCAGCCCTGTAGTTACTTATTCTGTGCGATGATTGCTGCGACGAGTGACACGGTAATGACGTCAGATACCCGGCCAGCAAACACCCGGCCACGCCTGCGTTTTTCCAAACACTCCCAGAAAATGGTCAGTTGCCACCCACAAACGCCCTCTTCCTGTCATTCTCCTTGCGAACGGCTGTGCGACTGAAAGCGTCGCTAGAACCTGTGCAGAACCACGATGCTCTTTGTACCCATACGCCGCGCGTGCGCGTTGCGGTGCATATGCATGCGCAGTTTTGGCATTTTTTTAACTGATCGCTACGCAACAAACAATGGCAACTAGCGATCAACTCGGAATGAGGGCCATTGGGCCTAATTCAGACCTGATCCTCGCTAGGTTTTTTTTTGCAGCGCTGCGAATAGGGGAGTGTATTTTCGCTTTGCAAGTGTGCGAACGCATGTGTAGCAGAGCTGTAAAAACAGATCTTATGTAGTTTCTAAGTTGCCCAGAACTTACTCAGCCGCTGCGAACACTTCAGCCTGTCCGGGACCGGAATTGACGTCAGGAACCCTCCCTGCAAACGCATGGACACGCCTGCGTTTTTCCAACCACTCCCAGAAAGCAGTCAGTTACCACCCACAAACGGCTTCTTCCTGTCAATCTCCTTGCGAACGCCCGTGCAAATGGATTCTTCGCACAAACCCATCGCTGAGCGGCGATCCGCTTGGTACCTGTGCGATGCGCATGCGCATTGTGGTGCATACGCATTCGCAGTTCTGACCTGATCGCTGCGCTGCAACAAAAACGCTAGCGGGCGATCAGGTCTGAATTACCCCCATTGTCAGTGACCTATCTGTCAAGCTCCAGAAACAAATTACTTTAAGCACTTGACGATGATAGCTAACGCTATCCTAAGATCGGCTCGCCCTTTCCTCTAGGCAGGTGATCTGGAGCGCAAAGTGGGACCCACGTAGATCCCCCACATCCTCTAGCTCTCACGGGAAGAGAGGCATCAGCCCTTCTAAATAGGACAAGTGGAGAAGGTGTCCGTAGCAAACCATTGGCCTCTAACTATCATTTATCAAATACATTATTATTATTATCCTTTATTTATATGGCGCCACAAGGGTTCCGCAGCGCCCAATTACAGAGTACATATGCACATAATCAATACAGGAAAACAGTGACTTACAGTTGAAGACAATATAGGACAAGTACAGGGTAACTAAGCATAACTACACCAGTAAACGACACAGAGATATGTTTCAAGGTGGCCGAAAAACTGCGGGATTTAGACAGTTGAGGATTAATAAAGTAAGAAAAGGGTAAGCACATGAGGGAAGAGGGCCCTGCTCGTGAGAGCTTACATTCTAAAGGGGAGGGGTAGACAGACAGGGGTGACACAGATGGGGTACATATAGAGCGTAGAACAGAGGGTTAGGATGAGATTTGGCTGGGTTTGGTAAAGAAGTGGGTCTTAAGAGCCCGTTTGAAGTTTTGCAGAGAGGTGGAGAGTCTGAGGGGGAGAGAATTCCAGAGTAAGGGAGCAGCACGTGAAAAATCTTGGAGGTAGGAGTGGGAGGAAGTAATCAGAAGACAGGAGAGGCGGCGTGCATTAGCAGAGCGAAGAGGACGGGTGGGAGTGTAAGGGGAGATAAGGTCAGAGATGTAAGTGGGAGAGGAGTGGGTGAGGGCTTTGTAAGTGAGTGTGAGAAGTTTGAATTGGATTATATGCTTTAGAAGGCTTGATATACATGTGCCATGAGTGTGACGTGGGACCTAAGGTCACTACATGCTCAGTAACACTGCCAGGCCAGAACTCGGCAGTGCAAACCTTTCAACGATGTTATGAGTGGTGCAAGTGTAGCTTTTAGGACCAAACTTCTGGTAATGTGGACGTATAAAGGAAAACTGCTACAAACTGCATTACAGGTGGTACATGGTCTACTCCAGGATCTTCTCTCATTTTGTTTCTGCAGATATGTTGGTATCAATGCTTCCAAGTCAAAAGATTTGCAGTTCCAGTAAGCAAGTGTTCCATATCCCGCCTGGACCTGGTGGTACCAATGTACCCACTCCACCCCCTCAAGCCCCTTTACCCTTTTTTCTTTCTTATCTATACCCACGTTTTCTTTGCAGGGTGTTGCTTATCACGTACTGTGACAAAGGTGTAGCAGTTGATTTACCGACGGGCACAATACCAGACGGTCATAATCCTGACAGCCATTGACGAGTCAAAATACCGACACGGCCAAAATACCAACATCCATTATGCCAACATGTTCAAAATGCAGACATAGTCAGTATACGGACATTTGAAATGCCGGCATTTCAAAATGCCAACATGCGTTTTTAAGGACTTTTTGCCCCAAACCAGACTTGTTGATACTTTACCATCCCAGTGGACCTGGAGGGGGAATATAATAGTGTGCCCGAAGTGTTGACCTATGTCGACATTGACACAAAGAAAACAACATAAAAACTCATGTCGGTATTTTGACATGTGGGAATTTCAAATGTCGGTATTCTGACTATGTCGGCATTTTGAACAATATTACAAATGTATGCAGTCTGTGCAAATGTCTATTCTTGACGTCATGCGCCCACTGTATCTTTACATGATGGAGCCACTTCACAGGAAAGCTCATAGAATAAAATGGCGACAGCTGCGGGAGCAAAGAGTTTCTGTGGAGGAAGAGCTGAAAGATCATGATGCTTCTTGATAAATAGCGTGAAGCACAGGAGTGTGCCCTTTAAAGTATCCACTGGTATTTCTCTAACGTCCTAGTGGATGCTGGGGACTCCGTAAGGACCATGGGGAATAGATGGGCTCCGCAGGAGACATGGGCACTTTAAGAAAGAATTTGGATTCTGGTGTGCTCTGGCTCCTCCCTCTATGTCCCTCCTCCAGACCTCAGTTTGAATCTGTGCCCGGACGAGCTGGGTGCTGTTTAGTGAGCTCTCCTGAGCTTGCTATAAGAAAGTATTTTGTTAGGTTTTTTATTTTCAGGGAGCTCTGCTGGCAACAGACTCTCTGCATCGTGGGACTGAGGGGAGAGAAGCAGCCCTACTCTCTGCAGATAGGTCCTGCTTCTTAGGCTACTGGACACCATTAGCTCCAGAGGGATCGTACACAGGATCTCACCCTTTGTCGTCCGATCCCGGAGTCGCGCCACCGTCCCCCTCGCAGAGCCGGAAGACAGAAGCCGTGTGAAAGAAGCAAGAAGACTTCGAAATCGGCGGCAGAAGACTCCAGTCTTCACTGAGGTAGCGCACAGCACTGCAGCTGTGCGCCATTGCTCCCACACTACACCCACATACTCCGGTCACTGTGGGGTGCAGGGCGCAGGGGGGGGCGCCTTGGGCAGCAATTAGGACCTCTTGGCAAAAGTTAGACATATATACAGTTGGGCACTGTATATATGTATGAGCCCCCGCTATAATATTGTACATAAACACGGGACAGAAGCCCGCCGCTGAGGGGCGGGGCTTCTTCCTCAGCACTCACCAGCGCCATTTTTTCTCCACAGCTCCGCTGAGAGGAAGCTCCCCAGGCTCTCCCCTGCAGATTCACGGTAGAAGAGGGTAAAAAGAGAGGGGGGGGCACATAAATTAGGCGCAAAAACATAATATACAGCAGCTACTGGGTTAACACTAAGTTACTGTGTGATTCCTGGGACATATAGCGCTGGGGTGTGTGCTGGCATACTCTCTCTCTGTCTCTCCAAAGGCCCTTGTGGGGGAACTGTCTTCAAAAAGAGCATCCCCTGTGTGTGTGGTGTGTCGGTACGCTTGTGTCGACATGTTTGACGAGGAAGGCTATGTGGAAGCAGAGCGGGAGCAAATGAATGTGGTGTCTCCGCCGACGGCGCCGACACCTGATTGGATGGATATGTGGAAGGTTTTAAATGATAATGTTAATTCCTTGCATAAAAGGTTGGATAAAGCTGAAACCTTAGGACAGTCGGGGTCTCAGCCCATGCCTGATCCTATGTCGCAGAGGCCGTCAGGGTCTCAGAAGCGCCCACTATCCCAAATTGTTGACACAGATACCGACATGGATTCTGACTCCAGTGTCGATTACGATGATGCAAAGTTACAGCCTAAATTGGCTAAATCCATCCGTTATATGATTATAGCAATTAAGGATGTGTTGCACATCACAGAGGAAACCCCAGTCCCTGACAAGAGGGTTCATATGTATGGGGAAAAAAGGCAGGTGGTGACCTTTCCCCCTTCACATGAGCTAAATGAATTATGTGAAAAGGCTTGGGAATCTCCAGATAAAAAACTGCAGATTTCCAAACGGATGCTTATGGCGTATCCTTTCCCGCCAACGGACAGGTTACGCTGGGAATCCTCCCCTAGGGTGGACAAAGCTTTAACACGCTTATCCAAGAGGGTAGCCCTGCCGTCACAGGATACGGCCACCCTAAAAGATGCTGTGGATAGGAAGCAAGAGGGTACCCTGAAGTCCATTTATACACATTCAGGTACCTTACTAAGGCCGGCAATTGCGTCGGCCTGGGTGTGCAGTGCTGTAGCAGCATGGACGGATACCTTGTCTGAGGAACTTGATACCTTAGACAAGGATACTATATTAATGACCCTGGGGCATATAAAAGATGCTGTCCTATATATGAGAGATGCTCAAAGAGACATTAGCCTACTGGGCTCTAGAATAAATGCAATGTCGATTTCTGCCAGAAGGGTCCTGTGGACTCGGCAATGGACAGGCGATGCCGACTCAAAAAGGCACATGGAGGTTTTACCTTACAAGGGTGAGGAATTGTTTGGGGAGGGTCTCTCGGACCTGGTCTCCACACTCCTACTGCTGGAAAGTAAAATTTTTTGCCATATGTTCCCTCACAACCTAAGAAAGCACCGTATTATCAAATGCAGTCTTTTCGATCACAAAAAGGCAAGAAAGTCCGAGGTGCGTCCTTTCTTGCCAGAGGCAGGGGCAGAGGAAAGAAGCTGCACAACACAGCTAGTTCCCAGGAACAGTAATCTTCCCCGGCTTCCACTAAATCCACCGCATGACGCTGGGGCTCCACAGGCGGAGCTAGGCCCGGTGGGGGCGCGTCTCCGAAATTTCAGCCACAAGTGGGTTCACTCCCAGGTGGATCCCTGGGCGATAGACATTGTGTCTCAGGGATACAAGCTGGAATTCGAAGAGATGCCCCCTCACCGATACCTCAAATCGGCCCTGCCAGCTTCCCCCTTAGAGAGGGAAATAGTGTTAGCTGCAATTCACAAATTGTATCTTCAGCAGGTGGTGGTCAAGGTTCCCCTCCTTCAACAAGGAAAGGGTTATTATTCGACCATGTTTGTGGTACCGAAACCGGACGGTTCGGTCAGACCCATATTGAAGTTAAAATCCCTGAACATAGACCTGAAAAGGTTCAAGTTCAAGATGAAATCGCTCAGAGCGGTCATCGCAAGCCTGGAAGGGGGGGATTTTATGGTGTCTCTGGACATAAAGGATGCATACCTTCATGTCCCTATTTACCCACCTCATCAGGCGTACCTCAGATTTGTGGTACAGGATTGTCATTACCAATTTCAGACGTTGCCGTTTGGTCTCTCCACGGCACCGAGAATATTTACCAAGGTAATGGCGGAAATGATGGTGCTCCTGCGGAAGCAAGGGGTCACAATTATCCCATACTTGGACGATCTCCTCATAAAGGCGAGGTCCAGAGAGCAGTTGCTGATCAGTGTGGCACGCTCTCGGGAAGTGTTACAACAGCACGGCTGGATTCTAAATATTCCAAAGTCGCAGTTGATTCCTACGACTCGTCTGCCTTTCCTGGGCATGATTCTGGACACAGACCAGAAGAGGGTTTATCTCCCGATGGAGAAGGCTCAGGAGCTCATGACACTGGTCAGAGACCTATTAAAACCAAAACAGGTGTCGGTGCATCACTGCACGCGAGTCCTGGGAAAGATGGTGGCATCATACGAGGCCATTCCCTTCGGCAGGTTCCATGCGAGGACCTTTCAATGGGATCTGTTGGACAAGTGGTCCGGATCACATCTTCAGATGCATCGGTTGATCACCCTATCCCCCAGGGCCAGGGTGTCTCTCCTGTGGTGGCTGCAGAGTGCTCACCTTCTCGAAGGTCGCAGATTCGGCATTCAGGTCTGGGTCCTGGTGACCACGGATGCAAGCCTCCGAGGGTGGGGAGCAGTCACACAGGGAAGAAATTTCCAAGGGCTGTGGTCAAGTCAGAAGACTTGCCTTCACATCAACATCCTATAACTAAGGGCCATATACAACGCCCTACGTCAAGCGGAGTCCCTGCTTCGCGACCAACCGGTTCTGATTCAGTCAGGCATCACCGCAGTGGCTCATGTAAACCGCCAAGGCGGCACACGGAGCAGGGTGGCGATGGTAGAAGCCACCCGAATTCTTCGCTGGGCGGAGAATCACGTAAGCGCACTGTCAGCAGTGTTCATTCCGGGAGTGGACAACTGGGAAGTAGACTTCTTCAGCAGGCACGACCTCCACCCGGGAGCGTGGGGACTTCATCAAGAAGTCTTTACGCAGATTGCAAGTCGGTGGGAACTGCCACAGGTGGACATGATGGCATCCCGCCTCAACAAAAAGCTACAGAGATATTGCGCCAGGTCAAGGGACCCTCAGGCGATAGCTGTGGACGCACTTGTGAAAGCATGGGTGTTCCAGTCAGTCTATGTAGTTCCTCCTCTTCCTCTCATACCCAAGGTGCTGAGAATCATAAGAAAAAGAGGAGTGAGGACAATACTCATTGTTCCGGATTGGCCAAGAAGGACTTGGTATCCAGATCTGCAAGAAATGCTCATAGAGGACCCGTGGCCTCTGCCTATAAGACAGGACTTGTTGCAACAGGGGCCCTGTCTGTTCCAAGACGTACCGCGGCTGCGTTTGACGGCATGGCGGTTGAACGCCGGATCCTAGCAGAAAAAGGCATTCCGGATGAAGTTATTCCTACGCTGATAAAGGCTAGGAAGGATGTGACAGCTCAACATTATCACCGTATATGGCGAAAATATGTGGCTTAGTGTGAGGCCAGGAATGCCCTTATGGAGGAATTCCAGCTGGGCCGTTTCCTTCACTTCCTACAGGCGGGAGTGACTTTGGGCCTAAAATTGGGTTCTATTAAGGTTCAGATTTCGGCCTTATCCATTTTCTTTAAAAAAGAACTGGCTTCTCTGCCTGAAGTTCAGACGTTTGTAAAGGGAGTGCTGCATATTCAGCCCCCTTTTGTGCCTCCAGTGGCACCTTGGGATCTTAACGTGGTGTTGAGTTTCCTGAAATCACACTGGTTTGAACCACTCAAAACGGTGGAATTGAAATATCTCACGTGGAAGGTGGTCATGCTATTAGCCTTGGCTTCGGCTAGGCGTGTGTCAGAATTGGCGGCTTTGTCACATAAAAGCCCTTATCTGGTTTTCCATGCGGATAGAGCAGAATTGCGGACCCGCCCACAATTTCTGCCAAAAGTGGTTTCATCCTTTCATATAAACCAACCTATCGTGGTGCCTGTGGCTACTACTGACTTGGAGGATTCCGAGTCACTGGATGTGGTCAGGGCTTTGAAGGTTTATGTAGCCAGAACGGCTAAGGTCAGGAAAACAGAATCTTTGTTTATCCTGTATGCTTCCAACAAGCTTGGGGCGCCTGCTTCAAAGCAAACTATTGCTCGCTGGATCTGTAACACGATCCAGCAGGCTCATTCTGCGGCTGGGTTGCCGCTGCCTAAATCAGTTAAGGCCCATTCCACAAGGAAGGTGGGCTCTTCTTGGGCGGCTGCCCGAGAGGTCTCGGCATTACAGCTTTGCCGAGCGGCTACTTGGTCAGGTTCAAACACCTTTGCAAAGTTCTACAAGTTTGATACCCTGGCTGAGGAGGACCTTGTGTTTGCTCCTTCGGTGCTGCAGAGTCATCCGCACTCTCCCGCCCGTTTGGGAGCTTTGGTATAATCCCCATGGTCCTTACGGAGTCCCCAGCATCCACTAGGACATTAGAGAAAATAAGATTTTACTTACCGGTAAATCTATTTCTCGTAGTCCGTAGTGGATGCTGGGCGCCCGTCCCAAGTGCGGACTTCTTCTGCAATGCTTGTATTTAGTTATTGCTTAAATAAGGGTTATGTATAGTTGCATCAGGGTTGATCTGATGCTCTGTTGTTGTTCATACTGTTAACTGGGTATGTTATCACAAGTTATACGGTGTGATTGGTGTGGCTGGTATGAGTCTTACCCTGGATTCCCAAAATCCTTTCCTTGTACTGTCAGCTCTTCCGGGCACAGTTTCTCTAACTGAGGTCTGGAGGAGGGACATAGAGGGAGGAGCCAGTGCACACCAGAATCCAAATTCTTTCTTAAAGTGCCCATGTCTCCTGCGGAGCCCGTCTATTCCCCATGGTCCTTACAGAGTCCCCAGCATCCACTACGGACTACGAGAAATAGATTTACCGGTAAGTAAAATCTTATTATTTCATGTTTGGATAACCAGATGCTTCATATAAAGGACCACTACATATAGGGGGTCATTCCGAGTTGATCGCTCGCTAGCAGTTTTTAGCAGCCGTGCAAAATGAATTGTCGCCGCCCACTGGGAGTGTATTTTCGCTTTGCAGAAGTGCGAACGCCTGTGCAGCAGAGCGCCTGCAAAATCTTTTTGTGCAAAACAAGACCAGCCCTGGACTTACTCTCCGTGTGCGTTGATTCTAACGACAGAGGGACGGCTTTTGACGTCACACACCCGCCTAGCGAACGCCCTGCCACGCCTGCGTTTTTCTGCCACGCCTGCATTTTTCTAAGCACTCCCTGAAAACGGTCTGTTGACACCCAGAAATGCCCTCTTTCTGTCAATCTCCTTGCGGCCGGCTGTGCGATTGGAATCATCGCTAAAACCAGTGCAAAACCACAATGGACTTTGTACCTGTACGACGCGCGTGCGCATTGTGGAGCATGCGCAGATTAGCCGTTTTTTTCACTGATCGCTACGCAGCGAACAACGGCAGCTAGCGATCAACTCGGAATGACCCCCATAGTACCTCAAGGATTTAGATGACATATGAAGCCATGCTGGTTAGGGAGCAGTAGGGAGTGGTAGCCCCAAATGGACGGCAATTAGGTAAGTCACTGCAATCACGCCCTCTGTTTCCCGTCAAGCTGGGGTCTTGCTCTGTGCTCCGGCAGCTGCTGGACAGGCCCCAGCTTTTTCCAGCATAGTCCGGATGTGTGTATGACCTCTGCTCAGCGTGTGACTGAAGGGCCTCCCCAACTCTCCCCCATCTGCCTGCAGAACTCTGTAACCCACGGGTGGGACATTGATACAGCGCCCGTTTAAATCGGAATGGTTGGTATGTATGTATTGGCACAGGGGTTGTGGAAACCTATCATTGTGAAATGGATATTGGGCTTTGCAAATTGTTAACATCTCAACTGCATGAGATGAGTGATCATCGATTGACTGGCCGTCCTTCCCTTCGCCGCCATACCTTATATTATTAACTAAAAGCTAACATTTTATGAATGCCAAAATGGTTGTCTGTGTATTCATTGTAGATATGTGTATATTAGGGATGTGGTCATGTGACCGGCACTCGGGATCCCGGCGGTCACCGCGCCAACGCCGCGATCCCGAGTGATCAAAATGCAGGCCAACAGAATGCCAACCCACAGGAACTATTCCCACGACACCCATAGAGTGGGAAGAGAACCTGTGGCGAGCGTAGCAAGCCCGCAAGGGGCTTTGTTGCGCTCGTCCCCAACCGCCGGCATTCTGCTCCTGGGATTTTGGGGCCGGTATGCTGACCCCCGGAATCCCGTATATAAAGGTCATGCTGTGTACTGCATTACAAGGGATTCAAACATCTGCTGCTAGGGCACTGTGGGTACTCCTCACATCATTGTGTTACTAATAATACGCACGATTGTTGGGACCACAACCACCACCATCATCTTCTTCTTCAAAAGAAAGGCACCATTCCATCCTGTCTCAAATGTGCTTCAGCCAGTTCAGGATCCGTGCCTGTAGGTCATGTAGGCCGGAATGAAGCCTATACCCTAAGTAGCAATGGCTATTTCCAAAGAGTGAGACATGGGGGGTCATTCCGAGATGATCGTAGCTGTGCTAAATTTAGCACAGCTACGATCATTCACACTGACATGCGGGGGGACGCCCAGCACAGGGCTATCCCACCCCGCATGTCAGTCCCCCCCCCCCCCCCCCGCAGAAGTGCAAAGGCATCGCACAGTGGCGATGCCTTTGCACTTCAAGAGTAGCTCCCGACCAGCGCAGCTTTAGCGTGCCGCTACGGCCCGCCCCCCATTCTGTCCGGCCACGCCTGCGTTGGCCAGACCGTGCCTACGAAACGCCCCCACCCAGCAACCGCCTCTGCCTGTCAATCAGTGCTGGCGCATGCGCAGTTCTGACCCGAACGCACCACTGTGATAAACTGCAGCGTGCGATCGGGTCAGAATGATCCCCATGGTACTGCTACCAGCCTTGGAGGTGACGTATCCTAAATGGTTATCAGTGTAATTGCTGTTATGTAATTATTGCCATCACTGATCTTCTATTGTCACCGGTTTGTTCTTCTATTAAATATTACCAGTAAATGCCATTACTGTGATGCTTCATCTAATCTTTTGCATTGAAATTGCGTAATGTCCAGTGACCTGCTATTTATATTTCATACACTCATCGTAGCCACTTTATCTTTGTCAAAGATGGAGTCATTTTCTTTATTAAACTACTCAGTTTCCATTTATCAGGTCATTTAATAAATGTACCAGCTGGCCAGAGGCGTAACTAGGCTTTTTGGTGCCCTGTGCCAGAGAGAGAATTGGCGCCCCTGCCCACCATTTTTCCAATAGGGACATAAGGCGCATGCCTCGTGGGAAGGGGGCATGACAACATTGATCCCAGAGAAAGCCCGTGCTATGATGCCCCTTCCCACATTTTATTAAGCTTCAAATAGTTAGAATTCTCTACCTTTCTGTGAAAGAGAAGATAGCTTAATGAATATTCTGTCTGACTGCAATGTCACAGGCAATGGGTTAGAATCCGGGGTATGTCAGCATCTTGAAATGTAAAAAAGGACAGTGTGACTGAATAACAAAGAAATCTCAAGTTGAGTTCATGAATATTGTACAGGTATTAGCGACAGAAGGGGTCAGGGTAGGAGACAGTGGTGGTCAGGAGATGCTGGGCTTCAAAAAGGGGGGAAGCTGCAAGTGAAAGCAATTAAAACAGATAATTGACAAATGCTGCCAACAGTGCCCCTTACCCTGCAGCGCTATGTGCTGTGCCCCCTCCACACACACCTAGTTACGGCCCTGCCGCTGGCAGAGCCATCTTAACAGCAGTGTATGCCCAGAGCAAAGCAATACACTGGGGCCCCTACACACCCATTCATGGGAACGCCACCCAAAAAATGATAACATGTCCCTCCTTTGGTCCTGAGCTATCTCTCCATATGCTTCCATACAGTGAATGGCTGCCAGCACTCTGATTGGTGGATAACTCCACCAATCAGCATGATGATACTCATTCGCTGTATGGCTGGGAGGCAGGTAGAGAATGTTGCCTGGTTGCTGTGATTGTGTGACCACCACCCACCCCTGTTTGGAGGCTCCTAGAATTGTGGGGCCCCAGGCAGCTGCCCACTGTGGCTATACGTTAAGATGGTCCTGGTTACTGCTCTTTTCCTTGTAGCCCAACTGTGTGAGTCAAAAGATAAAGTCATTTCTTAGGAGTAAGGCTGTGGCTTCCTGGTAAACCTCGCCAAGACCTGCAAATAGAGAACATGGTGCCTGAGAAGATGTGGGATTAAGCGAAAGGCCTGAGTCAGAGCGGCGTGCGATCTGCAAATGATGTTCATGTAGTTCAGTGATTTTTTGCAATGGCGCATGTGCGAAAGATTCAGTGTCGACATTACAATATCAATAGCTATGATGTCGATATTATTGAAATTTCATAATTGAACATGTCGGCATCTGCAGAATGTGGACATGTTCGCAATGGGCCTGATTCTGGTTTGGGAATAAAGTAAGAAAGAACAAATAACTGCACCTGGACAAACCATGCTGCAGTGCAAGGGGGGCAAATACATATTTTTTTGCATGCAGGTTACGCACAGCATACCTTCCAACTGTCCTAATTTTTGCAAGACAGTCCAGATTTTTGGGCACTGTCCCGCTGTCCCACCCGCAGGCCGCAGTATCCTGTGCGGGGGGGGGGGGGGGGGCAGTTGGGAGGCTTCCTTTCACTGTGGTGAATAGATGCTGAGCATATGCACGCAGCGTCTACTCACAGAAGACAGAGGGACTGGGGGCATGCCCAGCAGCTCAGAGAGTGCTGAACATGCCCCCACAGTGACGAATACGGGGGCGTGGCTTGTGATTGCGGCATTCCCACAGAGCCCCACCTTCTTTAACATAGGCCATACCCTTTTTTGGATGCACGTGCGGCTTTGCTGCACACGGGAGTCCTGCGTTAGGGGTCCTGAATGTTGGGAAGTATGATACTGGCTGCTTCTGCATTTTGGGGGTCATTCCGAGTTGATCGCTCGCTAGCAGTTTTTAGCAGCCGTGCAAACGCTATGCCGCCTCCCACTGGGAGTGTATTTTAGCTTATCAGAAGTGCGAACGAAAGGATCGCAGAGCGGCTACAAAAAAAATTGTTCAGCTTCAGAGTAGCTTCAGACCTACTCAGCGCTTGCAATGACTTCAGACTGTTCAGTTCCTGTTTTGACATCACGAACACGCCTTGCGTTCGCCCAGCCACGCCTGCGTTTTTCCTGGCACGCCTGCGTTTTTTTTAACACTCCCTGAAAATGGTCAGTTGACACCCAGAAACGCCCACTTCATGTCAATCACTCTGCGGCCAGCAGTGCGACAGAAAAGCTTCGCTAGACCTTGTGTGAAACTACATCGGCTGTTGTGAAAGTACGTCGCGCGTGCGCATTGTGCCGCATACGCATGCGCAGAAGTGCCTTTTTTTTGCCTCATCGCTGCACAGCGAACGACTCGGAATGATCAACTCGGAATGACCACCATAGCCCACAAATGCTGGACAGCTTTATTATCCGCAGTCTCCCAACTGTAAGTCTCTCTGCACATGTTACATCTCCCCCACATGCAGTGCAGCATGGTTTAACCAAGATGCAGTTACTAGCTCGTTCTTACTTTATTCCCAAATCAGAATCAGGCATAAGAGTTTGATGAATATCACAATTTCTATATCCCCTGGGTGAGTGTAGAAATTGTGACAGATAAAGGATGATGAATATGCCCCTAGTGGGTGAGGGCCAGGGTCGGAATGGCCCACAGGGGTACCAGGGAAACCACCGGTAGGCCCCACTGCCTGAGGGCCCACTCCTTCCTCTAGGGATTAGGTTCCAGACTATGCACTTGTATTATACATGGTAGATATGTTGCATTACACTGCACTAGACTATTGTGTATTTCAAGCCTCTGTGGAGGTTGGCCACACCCCCTTTGTAGGCTGGCCACACCCTTAAGTATGGGCCCCTACCACTGCATTCCCCCGGTGGGCCCTTCATGCCACAGTCCGACACTGGTGAGGGCTATACTTAGGCTGCAGGAGGTGAGGTTCGGGTTAGGCAGGAACGGTCAGAGATAAGGAATAAGGAGCCGGATGCAATGCTGTCTGAGTTGGTCGGAGCTGCAGGTTGCTGGCCAACTTTTTTTTTAAAAGCGGAAATCAATTTCAGGGCAAAACCATGCATGTTAATGATTGGCGCTTTAAAAAAATGTCAGAGTTCGACCGGCAACCCGCAGCTCCGACCAACTCAGACGGCATTGCAATCCGGCCCCAGGTTTCTCACCACCAGAAGCTCTGCGGGATATGCCAGAAGTCATCAGGATGTCAGTGTTGGTAATGGAAGACACAGCTGAAGCCGCCAGACCAGGTAAGTTACCAGTAGACCACCAGGGACATTTTGTGGACATTTGAATCATTCTTCATCAGTGTCAACATAATGAATGTGACCATGTCATTATGACCATGTCACCATTCTCATGTCAGTACCATCTGACAGCATGGAGTTTTCTGTTAGGGTTGGGCTGCGCTGTATATGGTACGGGCTGCGGATAGATACGCGCGGCAGTGACTGGTTGTACAGACGTACAGTAGGTGTATATGATCATATTCAGCTCTCAGCTTTGCTAAATAACAACATAATGATGCAGTCTTGTTAAGTATTCATTTATTGTATGCATCAATTAATCCCACACCATTTGGATGTACTTTTAATGGCTTGGCTCTAGTTGTATAAATCACGTTTTTTCCTAGAAAACAACAAATTAAAAATAACATTAGAACAGTCACAGAGGGAACAGATTTTGTAGCAGCGACTGGCTGGGAGACCATGAGAAGCCCCCCTACAGCTTCATTATTACCCTCTTTGTTCCGTTACTATCCTCATTGCTTCATTATTTATTACCCTCATTGCTCCATTACTACCCTCATTGCTCCATTACTACCCTCATTGCTCCTTTACTACCCTCATTGTTCCGTTACTATCCTCATTGCTTCATTATTACCCTCATTGCTCCATTACTACCCTCATTGCTCCATTATTACCCTCATTGCTCCATTATTACCCTCATTGTTTCGTTACTATCCTCATTGCTTCATTATTTATTACCCTCATTGCTCCATTATTACACTCATTTTTCCATTATTACCCTCATTGTTCCGTTACTATCCTCATTGCTCCATTATTACCCTCATTGCTCCGTTACTAGCCTCATTGCTTCATTATTACCCTCATTGTTCCGTTACTATCCTCATTGCTCCATTATTACCCTCATTGTTCCGTTACTATCCTCATTGCTTCATTATTACCCTCATTGCTCCATTATTACCCTCATTGCTCCATTACTGCCCTCATTGCTCCATTACTACCCTCATTGCTCCATTATTACCCTCATTGCTCCATTATTACCCTCATTGCTCCATTATTACCCTCATTGCTCCATTATTACCCTCATTGTTCCATTACTATCCTCATTTCTTCATTATTACCCTCATCGCTCCATTATTACACTCATTTCTCCATTATTACCCTCATTGTTCCGTTACTATCCTCATTGCTTCATTATTACCCTCATTGCTCCATTATTACCCTCATTGCTCCATTACTACCCTCATTGCTCCATTATTACCCTCATTGTTCCGTTACTACCCTCATTGCTCCATTACTACCCTCATTGCTCCATTATTACCCTCATTGCTCCATTACTACCCTCATTGCTCCATTATTACCCTCATTGCTCCATTACTACCCTCATTGCTCCATTATTACCCTTATTGCTCCATTATTACCCTCATTGTTCCGTTACTATCCCCATTAAATTACCCTCATTGCTCCATTATTACCCTCCTCGCTCCATTATTACCCTCATTGTTCCGTTACTATCCCCATTGCTCAAATTATTACCCTCATTGCTTCATTATTACCCTCATTATTCCATTACTATCCTCATTGCTTCATTATTACCCTCATTGCTTCATTATTACCCTCACTGTTCCGTTACTGTCCCCATTGCTCAAATTATTACCCTCATTCCACCGTTACTATCCTCAAAGCTTCATTATTACCCTCATTGCTCCATTATTACCCTCATTGTTCTGTTACTATCCCCATTGCTCCATTATTACCCTCATTGCTCCATTATTACCCTCATTGTTTCGTTACTATTCCCATTGCTCCATTTCTATGCTTATTGCTCCGTTATTACCCTCATTGCTGCATTATTATCCTCATTCCTCCGTTACTATCACCATTGCTCTGTTTCTATGCTTATTACTCCATTATTGCCCTCATTGCTCCATTATTACCCTCATTCCTCCATTACTATCCCATTGCTCCATTATTACCCTCATTCCTATTTTACTATTCTCATTGCTCTGTTATTATTCCCATTGCTCTGTTACTATCTTCATTGCTTCATAATTACTATCCCCATTGCTCCATTACTATCCCCATTGCTCCTTTAGTACCCTCATTCCACCGTTACTACCCTCATTCCTATATTACTATTCTCATTACTCTGTTACTATTCCCATTGCTCTGTTACTATACTCATTGCTTTGTTACTATACTCATTGCTCCATTATTACCCTCATTATTCCATTATTACCCACATTGCTCTGTTACTATCCTCATTACTCTGTTACTATCCTCATTGCTCTGTTACTATCCCCATTGCTCCCTTACTATCCTCATTGCTCCCTTACTACCCTTATTCCTCTGTTACTATCCTCATTGCTCTGTTACTATTCCCATTGCTCCGTTACTATACTCATTGTTCCATTACTATACTCATTACTCTGTTACTATCATCATTGCTCCGTTACTATCCTTATTGCTCCCTTACTATCCTCATTGCTCCCTTACTACCCTCATTTCTCTGTTACTATTCCCATTGCTCTGTTACTAATCCCATTGCTCTGTTACTATACTCATTGTTCCATTACTATACTCATTACTCTGTTACTATCATCATTGCTCCGTTACTATCCTTATCGCTCGGTTACTATCTCTGCTGCTCCGTTACTATTATCATTGCTCCATTACTATCCTCATTACTCTGTTGCTCCCTTATTATCCTTGTTGCTCCATTACCATCCTTGTTGCTCCGTTACTATCCCGATTGCTGCGTTACTATTGCCGTTGCTCCATTACTATCCCCGTTGCTCCATTACTATCCCTGTTACTCCATTACTATCCCCGTTGTTCCATTACTATTCTTGTTGCTGCATTACTATCCTATTTTCTGGGTCATGGCGCTGCCCTAGCTCCCCCGCAGGGGGTCACCACGCCAAGTGGCAGCTTCAAGTTCCGGGCCACGGCGCCATGCCTGCAGTCCCAGCCTGCTGCTGCTTCAGTGGGCATGGGACGCTGCAGGTTGTCCGCGGTCATCGGGGGGAGAAACAGACCAGTTTTTGTGCAAAAACGGGACTATTTCTACCGAAAATACACAGGTTTCACTGAACCTGTGTGTTCTTGGGAGAAAGGCCATTTTTTTTTACAGGCGATCAATCAGGATAGCCTGTAAAGAATATCGGTGAAACATCAGGAAAAATGGCGAAAAACATATTTTTTTCGCACCCGATGTTTTACAGGGGCTAATAGGATGTTCCCCATAGAGGTAATGTTACAAGCTGCCCATTGTTAGAACCTCACTATGTTGTCAGTCTCTTCCGCAGATCCCTTCCTTATATTTATTACGGTGTTAAACTATGAACCTCAACAAGTGATGATTGTAATTTGCATATTGCAATTGCCCACTGAAGTATCTAAATGGAGCTCTACTTGCCCATTAATTTGTTCATTAACATCAATTATAATCATGCATTAAAATTGCCTCTATTTTTTTTTCCCCATGCTTACTAATTAAATGCAAACACTAATGGTGATATATTTGCCCGTTAATCTGTGTTCCTTTTGGTTTCTTTCCTTACTCCAACTTTGTGGAACTCTGCAATTAAAATAATAAAATAAAAATCTTTTTTCAAGTTTAAGAGCTGAAAGTAATTTTAACTTTTGTTTCTTTGGCCATAAAATAGCTGCGCAATTGTCAAGCGAAGAGACACAATCCAACCTTCAATTTAACATTTAGAGGGTTTCGAGGGAGCTTCGTAAAAGATGAAAAATGTGGGTTTCAGACTCATAAAATAAGACTAATAAAGCAATTTATATTTTCTTTCCAAGTTTATTGCTACGTAAAAACAATCAAGAAATAAGACTTGTCCATTCATCTGTTTATGTGAACGTTCTCTTGTTGAGAAAACCGTGAAGATGGATGACAAATCCTGTCTTTTACCTGTTTCATCAATCTGATCCCATTCTAGATGGCTGTTTCCCTGGCAACTTTGAGCTGAAATAAGAATAAAAAAACTGTTTCCAAGCCCATTATTAGCTATTGCTGAAACACAGCTAATTCCTTGTATAAATATCTGTAACCGGACAACTGCGACACGTAATAATATGTTTTCTCAGGGCACAATGCAGTCAATGCGGTTTCTCCTTGTTACATTTAGGGCATACTAAGATTTTGTGTGGATTTCCCACAAAATAGCTTAATAAGTATGCCCATAAACCAAAAGGTAATTAACGTCTCCATAACAAAATAGCATTCCTCAAAAATTGTGGGTGGAGACATTCAAGTTGTATCTTGTCCTGTTTGGCCACATTTGTGGAGAAAACCAAGTCCCTGGATAAATTCTGCGCCTATGATGTGGTGTAACATGTTATTTGGTGGGACGTGGCTGAGATATCTATCAGAGACACAATGCAGCCAAGCTTCTTAGACCTGAGAAGACAAGTCATGAGGAAGAAAGCTGATGGGTTGGAGAATGTAGAATGGTGTGGGGCCAGGGCTGTAACCAAGGGTATACGAGCACTGCCACCCCTAGGCTGAGGGAGTGACACCATTGCTGTCCTGATGGCACCTGGTTTTGGCTTGCATAGTGCCAGGAATGGCATCCTGCAGCCAGGAGAGCTACTAGAGAGTGTAGGCTTTGCTCATGGTCAGACTGGCTCACCGGAGCACAGGGGAAATCCCTGGTGGGCTCCATTGACTGAGGGCCCCACCTCCTCTTCTAGGAGTTAGGTTCCAGAGTGTGTACTATGATTATGTATTGTTACTGTATTAGAAAGTCAGTTACCTGGTGGAACAGGACCATGGTTGAACATGACTGCTTGGTCTGCTTCTATAAAAACTACACCAAGATTCGCTCTCCTGCCAGTTCAAGTGGGAGGTCACAACATACCACTGCCCCTTCTTTTTGTTGGCTGTGGGCTTTAACTTAATGACCAGAATTCCAGCTTGTGATTAGAATGGCAATGTTGCTCTGCAATCATTCATTTACCTACAATGAAGTCATTCCAGTTGTAAGAGCTTAGATAGTTGAATTGCTTTTACAATGGCATCTACAGTATTTCACATTTACTAGACGTAATGCAGTTATCATTGAGTTTTAGACAGCTGCAGACTGGTGTCGGAGGAAGCTGAAATCCGTGGGTTGGAGACAGTAGAATCTTGAGAGATGATGTGGGGGATGATTGGTTGAAGAACATAGAAACATGAGGGACAAAGCTGAAAGTAATAAACAGTAAAGTAAAACAAGACTCTTGAAACAAAATTCCAACTTTGCTTTGGTAGGACTGATGGCCTTAAAAATTTGGCATCCAGGTGTGGTCTTCACTCTAACTGAACTGAACTTTTGCAAAGTGAGACTGCAGTAAATAAAAAATAAAAAATTGGTGTTGCAATGGATCCTCACGTTGCAATAGCCCGTTTCCCGATCCCCCCTTCAACGATGTGCCACAACACCCATCGCCTGTCAATCACCATGCGATAGCAGGTGCACGTGCACAGACCATATGGACTTGGCTGTTGCATGCAAATGCAGCGACCGCATCCATCTCTGAATAAGGTCCTACATCTGGCCCTATGTTTCTGTTTCTAGCCTCACATGTTGCCTTGTCACTATTGGCAATGCACTGCCACCTGTTGCCTTTAGCTGGTATTGCAGTGGATCCTTACATGTTGCCGTCTCACTATTGGCAATGCACTGCCACCTGTTGCCTGTAGCTGGTATTGCAGTGGATCCTCACATGTTGCAGTGGCACTATTGGCAATGCACTGCCACCTGTGGTCTGTAGCTGGTATTACAGTGCATCCTCACATGTTGCAGTGGCACTATTGGCAATACACTGCCGCCTGGTGCTGTTAGCTGGTACTGCAGTGGATCCTCACATGTTGCAATGTCCCTATTGGCAATGCACTGCCACTTGTTGTCTGTTGCTGGTATTGCAGTGGATCCTCACATGTTGCAGTGGCACTATTGGCAGTACACTGCCACCTGTTGTCTGTAGCTGGTATTGCAGTGGATCCTCACATGTTGCAATGTCCCTATTGGCAATGCACTGCCACCTTTTGCCTGTAGCTGGTATTGCAGTGGATCCTCGCATGTTGCAATGTCCCTATTGGCAATGCACTGCCACCTGTTGACTGTAGCTGGTATTGCAGTGGATCCTCACAAGTTGCAATGTCCCTATTGGCAATGCACTGCCACCTGGTGCCTGTAGCTGGAATTGCAGTGGATCCTCACATGTTGCAAGGTCCCTATTGGCAATGCACTGCCATCTGTTGCCTGTAGCTAGCATTGCAGTAGATCCTCACATGTTGCAGTGGCACTATTGGCAATACACTGCCACCTGGTGCCTGTAGGTGGTATTGCAGTGGATCCTCACATGTTGCATTAGCACTGTTGGCAATACACTGCCACCTGTTGTCTGTTGCTGGTATTGCAGTGGATCCTCACATGTTGCAAGGTCCTTATTCGCAATGCACTGCCACCTGTTGACTGTAGCTGGTATTGCAGTGAATCCTCACATGTTGCAGTGTCCTATTGGCAGTACACTGCCACCTGTTGTCTGTAGCTGGTTTGCCTCAGACCCACACAAATATAATAAACAGCTTAAAAATAAATAGATTATACTTTTTCTTATTTGAACATGCTACAAAGTTGTCTACAGATGTATTTTCATTTGTATTGTAGAATAAATTATTAAGGCTAAAGGGAATGCTTACCCAAATGTTTCTAGTATCATAAATCATTTTTAGTATTATTGTTTTCAAAATAAGAGGATTTATTATTCATAGTACTTAATGTAGCTGTGTTCTTATGGCTTGGGGGCGTGCATTCTCTAATACAGGTTGCTAGAGTCAGATGAAATTTGGTTAACTTAAAAAAAAAAAAAAAAAACCCCAGTGCACCTTTTCTTATTTGCAGGGGTAAAAAAGTAAATTTTACAGGTTGGTTTTATTTTCTGGCACATGTATATCCTATATAACATAAGTTTCTAGTTTCCTTCATGCCTCACTGATGTCAGTACTGTAGTTTGTATTCACTTGAGTCTAGTATGGTACATGGTAAGGGTTGGTAGGGAAGTGAAACTAGAGCAGGATTATATTTCCAGTGCCATAACAGAGCTCTATGCCGCCCAGTGCTGGACCCGCCCCATAAACGCATGAAGCCATGATGCTGTGCAGAGGGGGCGGGGCGGGTGCAGCACCACTTGGAGCATCCTGAAGGTGCTCTGCATGGCTGTACATATGACAGGGGGTTTGTCTGGAGGGTCCGCTCCAGGGGGCACTGCCGCAGTGATACTGGCTGTAGGGTGGCGTTATAGGACAGATATATATATATATATATATATATATATATATATATATATATATACACACACACACACAGTACTGTGCAAAAGTTTTAGGCAGGTGTGAAAAAAATGCTGCAAAATAACGCTTTCAAAAATGGAAGTGTTAATAGTTTATTTTGATCAATTAACAAAATATGAAGTGAATGAACAAAAGAGAAATCTAAATCAAATCAATATTTGGTGTGACCACCCTTTGCCTTCAAAACAGCATCAATTCTTCTAGGTACACTTGCACACAGTTTTTGAAGGATCTCAGCAGGGCAGGGAGGTTGTTCCAAACATCTTGGAGACCTAACCACTGATCTTTTGTGGATATTGGGGGTCATTCCGAGTTGATCGTAGCTGTTCTAAATTTAGCACAGCTACGATCACGTTCCTAGACATGCGGGGGGACGCCCAGCACAGGGCTAGTCCGCCCCGCATGTCAATCCAGCCCCCCCCCCACACACAAGTACAAAAGCATCGCACAGCGGCGATGCTTTTGTACTTGTGGAGTAATTCCCGGCCAGCGCAGCTCCTGCGGCTGGCCGGGAGTTGCCCGTCGCTGCCCCTGGTCGCAGTGGCTACGTGTGACGTCACGCAGCCGCTGCGGCCCGCCCCCAGCACGGTCCGGCCACGCCTGCGTTGCTGGACCGCGCCCCCATAACTCCCGCAAAATGCTGCCGTGCCGCCCCCTCCCGTCTCTGCCTGTCAATCAGGCAGAGGCGATCGCTAGGGATCGAAGGCCTTCGGCGGTGCAGTTCCAACCCGATCACTGCGCTGCGATAAACTGCAGCGAGTGATCGGGTTGGAATGACCCCCATAGGGCCTGATTCAGAGTTGATCGCAGCAGCAAATTTGTTAGCAGTTGGGCAAAACCATGTGTACTGCAGGGGGGGCAGATATAACATGTGCAGAGAGAGTTAGATTTGGGTGGGGGGTGTTCAAACTGAAATCTAAATTGCAATGTAAAAATAAAGCAGCCAGTATTTACCCTGCACAGAAACAAAATAACCCACCCAAATCTAACTCTCTCTGCAAATGTTATATCTGCCTCCCCTGCAGTGCACATGGGGGGGTCATTCCGACCCGTTCGCATGCAGCGGTTCTTCGCTGCGTTGTGAACGGGTCGGATCTGCGGCTGTGCGGTGCCCGCATTGCGCATGCGCGTCGTTGACCAGCGACGGCAGTTGCCGGGCAACGACGCCAGGACCGAAGAAAGCGATCGCATGCCCGATCGCAAGAAGATTGACAGCGGGAAGGAGGATCGGACGTCTACTCACCATTTCCAGGACGTGGTAAGGTGAACGCAGGCATGTCCAGGCGTTTGGAGGGCTGGATCCGTCGCACTGGGTAAGTAGGTGCAGGGCTAGTCTTATTCTGCACAAAACTTTTTTTTAGCATAGCAGGGCTGCACAAGCGATCGCAGCCTTGCTATGCTAAAATACACTCCCCCATAGGCGGCGTCAAGTTGATCGCACGGGCTGCAAAATGTTGCAGCGTGCGATCAACTCGGAATGACCCCCCCATGGTTTTGCCCAACTGCTAACAAATTTGCTGCTGCGATCAACTCTGAATTACCCCCATAGGCTTGCTCAAATACTTCTGTCTCTTCATGTAATCCCAGAAAGGCTCGATGATGTTGAGATCGGGACTCTGCGGGAGCCATATCATCACTTCCAGGACTTCTTGTTCTTCTTTATGCTGAAGATTTATTTATTATTTATTTATTAACAGTTTCTTATATAGCGCAGCATATTCCGTTGCGCTTTACAATTAGAACAACAGTAATAGAACAAAACTGGGTAAAAAAAAAACAGACATAGAGGTAGGAAGATAGTTCTTAATGACATTGGCTGTATGTTTCGGTTCGTTGTCCTGCTGCAGAATAAATCTGGAGCCACTCAGACACCTCCCTGATGGTATTGCATGATGGATAAGTACCTGCCTGTATTTCTCAGCATTGAAGCACAAAGAAAAACCCACCCCACATGCTATTATTATACAATCCAAAACCCTAGAAAACATTAATACACCCCCACACCACCCCCTAAAAATATTAATATACAACAGAACCCTATCCTAGCAGCCACCCTTCCCCAAGTACCTACCTGTGTTTGGTTTCCTCACCTTAGGAATCTGCAGAAGATGGGGGATTGTGGACAGGCAGAGAGAACAGCAGAGGAGAGGAAGGGGCAGGGACTCAGGAAGGGGGCGGGGCAGAGACTGAGGAAGGTAACATTGATGATTAGCGCACCGATGGCCATCCCTAAACCAGAGCATCCAGAAAGAAACGCATGCAAAACCGAGGAGCACATAAAAACTCCACACAGACCAGAGCCTTGATGGGAAACCTCAGTGCTGTCAGCAAGCTGACCATGGCGGCTCCCTCCCTAAGTGTGCAGGTGGCTGTTGCACTTTTATAATAGAAGACCCTATACTTGTCAGAAGTGGCTAAAATGTATTTCTTCCCAACTCCGCTAATGACTCATCCACTGAAGTTTCATTTACAGTCAGTGAGTGCGACTTGCAGGATTAATCCACGGCGCTGAGATGATTTAATATGTCGCTGTTGATTCATATAGGACTAAGAAACTATGAAATAGCTAGACACAGCATGATAAATTAATGCATTAATGTCTTAATACTCATACACAGCTATTGCTGTCTCTCCATCCCTTGTGTGAGTCAGTACGATCCCCTATTAGCTTGGATTAATTTCTTGTTCCTGTTAAAGTTGCGCAGCCTGCCGATAAAGGTTTTCGGCCGACGCTGAAGATTTCTCGTCTTGTTGGGATGCGCTGCCAAGTAAGACAGATGTTGAGCTAGTTTATGTAATGTTCTTCCAGCACAACATAGGAATGTTTATATATAGCTGCTCAAGGCTACTCACCTCCTCGATACTATTTATGATTATGTTTCTATGGTTATAGCAAAGCCGCACGACGCCGAACTTGGCAAAAAATAATAAAAAAACATATTCCATGCTTTGGCTTTCTAATTATTATATAGAATAAACATTCTCGCTGCCAATTAGTCGCGCTAATGGGATAATGTGCTGCACTGGAATACATGTTTTGGTCATTTCTTGGCATGTACAGTAGATGGGGTTCACTACGGCTGGCCGGCGGTCGGGCTCCCGGCGACCAGCATCCCGGCGCCGGGAGCCCGACCGCCGGCTTACCGACAGCTTGGCGAGCGCAAATGAGCCCCTTGCGGGCTTGCTGCGCTCGCCACGCTACGGGCACGGTGGCGCGCTACGCGCGCCACACTATTTTATTCTCCCTCTATGGGGGTCGTGGACCCCCACGAGGGAAAATAAGTGTCGGTATGCCGGCTGTCGGGCTCCCGGCGCCGGTATACTGAGCGCCGGGAGCCCGACCGCCGGCAAACAGAAGACCACCCCAGTAGATGTGTTACAGTGCTGTGGATTAGGGATGGACATCGGAAGCCTGCCATCGATGGTATTACTGTAGTCTGAGCTCCACGCATGCGCACATTGGCTGAACTGCCAACACTTCAAGGTGTTTGAAGCTGCACGGAAGCGGACAGCCATCGGCTAAGCATAGGAAGCAGGATCCGATGGTTGGCAACCATCGTATTCTTGAAATTGAACAAGTACTTCCAACGAATTGGGAACATCGATGGTTGCTAACCATAAGCTTCTGATGTCCAGGGGTTAAAGTGGGCAGGACAGGGCGGTACCGAGTTCCGTCACTTATAACTGTAGGTGGAACTAGTTGCCACGGCCTTGCACAGTAAGTCCAAAAGAGAAGCCCACCTCGTCACCCACATCGCTGTGTCTGACAGATGATGTTCATCCCCTACCCTCCTCAGGTCCCAGTGGCTTCCTTTTAAGGCATGGTATATGTGATATCATGCCGTTACCAACACTGAAGTGAAGAAGAGCCACAGAGGAGCAGCCTCTGTGCATGCTAAAGACAAGTAGGTAAGAGGGGGCTGGAGGGACACAGGGGTGGGGAAACTGTTGGACGGACACAGGTGGTAAACTGCTGGAATGACAGTGGCAGAGATGTGTATAAGAGGCACTACTATGTGGCATTATGTGTATAAGCGGCACTATTACTGTAGTCATGTGTATAAGGGGCACTACTACTGTGGACATTATGAATAAGGGACACTGCTGTTGGCATTATTTGTATTAGGTTCACTACTACTGTGGGTATTATGTGTATAAGTGGAACTACTACTATAGACATTATGAGTATAGGGAACACTACTACTGTGGGTATTATGTGTATAAGTGGAACTACTACTATAGATATTATGAGTATAAGGAACACTACTACTGTGGGTGTTATGTGTATAAGTGGAACTACTACTATAGACATTATGAGTATAAGGAACACTACTACTGTGGGTATTATGTGTATAAGTGGAACTACTACTATAGATATTATGAGTATAAGGAACACTACTACTGTGGGTATTATGTGTATAAACGGCACTACTACTGTGGACATTATGTTTAAGGGACACTAGTGTGGGTATTATGTGTATAAGGGACACTACTACTACTGTAGACATTATGTGTAAGGGGCACTACTACTGTGGACATTATGGGCGGTATTCAGTTATTTTCACCCACTTCCACACCTGTTCTGTTTCTGCTGATGGGTGTGGTATAATCATTTCAGCTCGCTACCCCTGAGGTAGCGAGGACGCTAAACCCTTTACACAGCTAAACCTTACTACTATGGGCACTATATGGGCGATAACGGGGATCACTTTAGGAGATTGGGCGTGATATATTATTTGAATACCGCCCTATGGTGGTCATTCCGTGTTGATCGCTAGCTGCATTCTTTCGCTGTACAGCGATCAGGCAAAAAAAAAGGCACTCCTGCGCATGCGTATGTGGCGCAATGCGCACGTGCGTTGTACTATTGCAACGAACAATGTAGTTTCACACAAGGTCTAGCGAAGCTTTTCAGTCGCACTGCTGGCCACAGAGTGATTGACAGGAAGAGGGCGTCCCTGGGTGTCAACTGACCGTTTTCAGGGAGTGTTCGGAAAAACGCAGGCGTGCCAGGAAAAATGCAGGCGTGGCTGGGCGAACGCAGGGCGTGTTCGTGACGTCAAAACAGGAACTGAATAGTCTGAAGTGATCGCACGCGCTGAGTAGGTATTGAGCTACTCTAAAACTGCACAACAAAAACTTTGCCGCCGCTCTGCAATCCTTTCGTTCGCACTTTTGCTAAGCTAAAATACACTCCCAGTGGGCGGCGGCATAGCGTTTGCACGGCTGCTAAAAACTGCTAGCGAGCGATCAACTCGGAATGACCACCTATGTGTGTAAGTGGCACAACTATTGTGGCATTATGTGTTAAGGGCACTACTACTGTGGGCATTGTGTATAGTATTACTACTGTAATAATTATGTGTATAGGGGGCACTGCTGTGTAGCGCAACATGAATATGGGGTACTACTGTGTGACGTAACATGAATAAGGGGCACTACTATGGGCATTGTGTATAAGGGGCACGAATGTGTAGCGTAACATCAATAAGGGGCAGTTCTGTGTGACATAATGTGAACAAGGAGCTCTACTATGTGGTGTAATATGAATCAGGGGCACTACATGCGGTGTAATATGAATAAGATTGTGTGACCACACCCCTTCCTTGTGAGACCATACCCCTTTTTTAATGGCGTGCGCCTAAGGTATGTGCTGTTCCTTTATAAAGTATGAAAGGTAGGGCAAAAATTTATAGTTTGCAGGGGAGTGCTGAACACCCTAGTACTGGCCCTGGCTCCACCTAATGGGAGGGGTAAGGGGAAGAGGTGGCGGTGGAAATTAGTTCTACCACCTCGGCAGGACCACTTTAAGCCCTGCTGATGTCCATCCCTACCTTGGATTAATATTTGCTTGTTCGGGTGGTGGCATGCAAACATCGATGCATTGCTTAGCATTGCTGCAACTGGTTTGCAAACGTGATCTGGATTGACCACTAGCAAACAGGCTGGAACATCGGCAACTCTGTCTTACTTCCTCAAATTTATCTTTCTCTTTTCCTCAAATTCTTTTTTTTAACTTTATGAATCAAAAATTTGACAAATTACTATAAAGAGTCACATTTTTGGTACTGATTCGGCTAACTGGTCAGAGAAACTATAAGCAGCTGGATCCAGCATAACTAAGAGTGAACCACGGTCAAACCCTCCACGTTGCTGCCCCATCTAGTACAATGAGACCGTCGCTGAGGAGGGACGGGGGACAGACAGTCGATGGCACGGCAGCAGCTCCAGTTTATTACTAGAATAACGCGCTCATTTGCTGGAACTGCGTGTAATGAAGTGCATTAGCATGCATATATAGTGCATACTATGAGCTACAAAACGTCTCCTGGAATGACTGAGTGCACTCAGCTGGGGCTATGTGAAGTAACGCAGCCCTTTATTACTTAACTGTAATCCACGTGAGATTCGACAATAACTGTTAGGCCGCTCCACTTCATAAACACTCTGAATGTAGTCACAAGTAAGGGGCCATTATGCTGCCAGCTATTAATGATACAGTATGCTGCACAGACTTTACGTCAGAACTTTCAGTAATAGGAGCTTTGCACAACTGCATAGCCAGGGGCGTTCTATGAAGACGGTCAGTAGCGGATCTTGCCACGGGCAAGTAGGACTTTTGCCCGGGGCGCCGCCTTCGGGAGGGTGCCGCACCATGGCAAGATCCGTTACTGCTGTGCCCCCCGCTGCCCGCTGTGTCCCTGCTGGTCCCGCTGTGAAGGGAACTAGACGCTACGCGTCTAGTTTCCCTTCGTGGAGAGGACCTTTGCTGTGTGGTGCACGATGATGTCATTGCGCACCGCACAGCATTTCAGCGGCGCTACTCTACTGTACAGGGGGCGTAACTGACCACGCCCCCTATATGAAGCCACACCCCTATTTCCTGCCCAGGCGCAAAAAGGGCTAGAACCGGCCCTGAAGACGGTGGTCCTGTGTGCTTGAGGATCAGTGGCACCCTCCCCCCTAACTTCGATATTCTTTATTTTTCCAGCGGCTGGAACAGGGACAAGGCCAGAGAGGCCACGTCGATGTGGTTAAAGAGATTTTGGGACTCCCTTGTCGGTGTGACTATGCACAGAAGGCTAAAAAGTAGCATGGGCCCACCTAGTATCATTGGCCCATGTGAACAACTCACTGTCCACCCATGGTAAATAGGCCATTACAGGTCTAGGGCAACAGAATTGTAAGGACAGGAAGCTACTAAAGTCACCTCAGCAGTTAGTTGTTCCCTCATAGTCTATTTACTAGGCCTTGGATGGAGATAAAGTGGACGGAGATAAAGTACCAGCCAATCAGCTCCTGTCATTTTTCAAACCCACCCTGTGACATGGCAGTTAGACAGTGATTGGCTGGTACTTTATCTCTGTCCACTTTATCTCCAGACAAGGCTTAGTAAATAGACCCTAATGTTTGGGAGTACTACTGAGTCACAGGAGAGCAGGGAACCCACCCGGTTCCTGCCTACTTAACTAGCAATGGGGGCTTGATAATACGTTCCACTACTATTGCATGATCACCATGGGGGGTCATTCCGAGTTGTTCGCACGGTAAATTTCTTCGCATCGCAGCGATTTTCCGCTTAGTGCGCATGCGCAATGTTCGCACTGCGACTGCGCCAAGTAAATTTGCTATGCAGTTAGGAATTTTACTCACGGCATTACGAGGCTTTTTCATCGTTCAGGCGATCGTAATGTGATTGACAGGAAGTGGGTGTTTCTGGGCGGAAACAGGCCGTTTTATGGGAGTGTGGGAAAAAACGCTACCGTTTCTGGGAAAAACGCGGGAGTGGCTGGAGAAACGGGGGAGTGTCTGGGCGAACGCTGGGTGTGTTTGTGACGTCAAACCAGGAACGACAAGCACTGAACTGATCGCAGATGCCGAGTAAGTCTGGAGCTACTCAGAAACTGCTAAGAGAGGTGTAATCGCAATATTGCGAATACGTCGTTCGCAATTTTGAGATGCTAAGATTCACTCCCAGTAGGCGGCGGCTTAGCGTGAGTAAATCTGCTAAAAACAGCTTGCAAGCGAACAACTCAGAATGAGGGCCCATGTTCTGGCTGTGATATGCCGCATGGGGTTTCGGACATAATTTCGTGGCTCACATTGCCCCTCCCAGTGCACTTGCCACTTGTACTTCCCATAAGTTGGAATATGCAAAAAGATGGCAAATATATACAAGCTGGTGCCATTATTCTATCAAATGACTGCACAAATACTCACAGTTGTATACAGATGTGTCCTCATACATTGTCGCTCAAGTCACGCCAAACAGCCCCTCTGAGTGCGCCAGGCCTTGGACAAGTGGCGGAATCTAAATGTGGAAGGTTTTGAAATATGTAATTTTTTGGGGGGTAATATCTCTTGTTTAAATATTAATATGGGGAGTGCTGTGTGGCATACTCGTAGCACTGGGGCATAATATTTATATGGGGAGGACTATGTGGCATACCCAGGAACTGGGGCATACAGTAATATTAATTTGGGGAGTGTTGTCTGGCACACTCGTGGCACTGGGGCATAATATTTATATGAGGAGCACTGTGTGGCATACTCGTGGCACTGGGGCATAATATTTATATGGGGAGGACTATGTGGCATACCCAGGAACTGGGGCATACAGTAATATTAATTTGGGGAGTGTTGTCTGGCATACTCATGGGACTGGGGCATAATATTTATATGGGGAGCACTATGTGGCATACTCGTGGTACTGGGGCATAATATTTATGTGGGGAGCACTGTGTGACATGATCAGGGCACTGGGGCATAATATTATTGGGAGCACTGTGTGGCATACTTATGGCACTGGGGTATAATATTTACATGGGTAGCACTGTGTGGTATGATTAGTGCACTGAGGCCCATTGTCAATACTGGGTGGCACTATGTGGTATACTGGCCTGGGGCACAAATGTAATACTGAGGGCACTGTGTGGAATACTGGGGGCACAGTGGGGAATAATATTAATAGTGAAGGCACAATGGCATACTGTGGGCACTGTGTGCAATACTGGGGTCACTGTAGAATAATGGGGGGCACTATGTGGCATACTGTGGGCACTGTGTGCAATATTGGGAGCCCTGTGTGGGATAATGTAATTTTATTGGTCGGAGCCCCCACAAATTAACTGCCCTGGGGTCCTCACAAACCCTAATCTGGCCCTGCTGCATGATCATTAACCTCATCACAGCACAGGCTTTCACTTCTTGTTCCCATTCCGCCTCTCCAAGAGTAATGGAAACAAAGTGTGAGAAACGGCCAAATCTAGATACAGTATGGGCGCATTTACATGTACATTATGAAAATTCATATATGTCAAATATGAATGTATAGGTCTAACTCTAAGGAAAGCATTTATTAAGACCCAAAATGCAGTCAATCTTCCGAAACGGCTTCTTCAGGAGATTACTACATTTTTGATCATTGAGAGTATTTACTAAGGTGGTAACGCCGATGCAGCCGTCAGAGATACTGTACCTGCCCTTTACCTTTCTTGCTATGATTGCAAATACAGTAAAAGCCTGAGGGGAACATTTACTAAGCAGTGATAAGTGCTGAGAAGTGAGCCAGTGGAGAAGTTGCCCATGGCAACCAATCAGCACTGAAGTAACATCTATAATTTGCATACTATAAAATGATACAGAGCTGCTGATTGGTTGATGGCACCACTTCTCCACTGGCTCACTTCTCCGCTCTTATCACTGCTTAGTAAATGTCTCCCTAATTTCTCTATTTCTAACGTTTTGTGTTAACTGGAAGTGCTATTTTCTGGACCTTCTCATATGCCAGTACTACTGATGGATTTCAGTTTTATATGGACCTAAGAGAATCTACTTAGCAGGAAAGACCTGATATCAGTCTCTCCTACACTAACCTACAAATTCCCTGTGACATCACTGCAGTGACATCATGCAATTTACTTTCCTAATGAGGAAGGAGCACATAGCATTTACTTTGTTTGAACATTTGTGTTGTGATGTTGTTCTACAAAACGCAAAGCGTCTGACACACAGTGCTAAAGTATCTTTGGTTATGTGCCTTGCTTTGCACAATTGCACCTAGATTTGACACTACAGATCATAGCTTTATCAAGTATTTATTATCCGGAATATAATGATATGGTCCTGATACGCTACTGTAGTGTATATACAGTTGGGAGTGGCAGTGTTCTCAGACTATTGCATAGTTAAGAAACCACTGCGATGGATTGTCGGCAATGAACAAATACAGTACACCAAAAAATAGACTTTTTTTGCCGGGCTAGTTAAGAAAATTGGTATTTCCATAGTAATTCTCCTATTTCTTTTCTTTTTTTAATATTGTGTGGGAAGAAATATATAAATAAAAGGTCTACATTACACATATTCCTTATAAAAAATATATTTATTTTTTTGTTGATGACTAAGACACGCCCACTCGCTACTCATTAGCATAAGAAGAGGAGGTAGTAGCAGGAGATACTGTAGGATGGTTTATACAACTTAAAGTACAACCATGAACAATCCTACACACGAGTAGCGGCACAATTCATCTTCTTTTATAAAATATCAAGGATTATGTTCTTTTGTACTCAGTGCTCTTCCGCGTTCCGTCTCTATTATTTTGCGATTTGCATTTCGTCTTACAGTAATGAGTAAAAAAGTGACTGAAGGGAATAGAGAGTGGCTGTTAAAATACCTATTGTGCTAAGAGAACACTGAAAAATTACATTTTGAAAGAATTAAAAAAAGAGGACAAAACATATTTGACATCCCTAAGTTTTAATAGACTATAGTATACGACTGCGCACTCAGGCTGCCAATGGGTTTCAAGGAACATCTTCTTTTTCTACCTTGACAGAAGATTCCCGCAATATTCTAGCCAGCCCTCCCTGGGACAATAGCGGACATGCTGCCATGTTAAGGAATCGCATTAGGCTAGGAAGAAAAGCCGGAACCTGGGGAAAAGATTCTCTTAATTAGCATGGATAGAAAGAGGAATGACATTATTAGTCACTGTAATGCAGAGAGGGTCAGAACATGAAGGGAAGGATCAAGACTACAAAAAAGGAATAAGGGAGCGTCTTCGCATTTGCTGGCTACTAAGCAAATACAGATAAAAGCAAAAACGTAGATTAAATCAATATTTAGGGCCCGCTGTATATGCCCTTTTAGTGTAATGCATATGGAATCTGTTGCTGTATTTCTAAAATAACTTAAATACATCTCTGCAGGGGGATACATTGTTATTAGAACTACAGTATCTGTTATTGGGCGCAATGCTAATTAGATAAACGGTAGCCTTTTACAGGTAAGACAGGAGCACAATGCTACCTGCTATATAAAGGATATATACAGTATATGTATTTCCAACAGGGAAAGAGAATCCCTGATACACGTTTGGTGGGAGTGTCTTTTAATTGTCCACCTTCTGGAACAGAATAATTGCCTTAACTAGGGAGTTGGTTGGACACTCTGCAGTCACTGGTCCAGGGTTTTGGCTTCTCTCCTGCTCCACTATCCCGGTGGCCACTTAAATAATCTCTCCTGAAGCATATAAATAATGCAGCAAGAGCGGGTTTTCCAGGCCATTGGCCTCCCGTTTTCCTGCGACTGTTGTAGAATAAATGGTGTTAGAGAATAGAATTTTACACGTCCATGGATGACATTACTTTATCCATTGCTGATAAACGTGCAGAATTGGTTCAGCTGGATAGAGTTTAAAGCATTGCCAAAATACATGTGGATCTGTACAGCCTGACTGCCTACCCCTTTCTATAGTTCAGTGAGTCACCAGTCGCCCCCACATAGCCTCTTACTTGTCTCTGCATTATACAATTATCCATATTGAACCTCCGCCTTCCACCAGTTGTGCTCCATTTGGATCCCTTCTTCCTCTCCCTCTCTCCTTTCTATCCACTTCCTTTCTCTCTTTTCTTTCTTCCTCCTTTCTGTAATTTTACTACTATTTCTTCGGTGTGTTTTATTCCTGAATATGCAAACTGTGGACTGTCTGAATGTCATGTCTAGGCTTTAGTGTTTGATATTTCTACCACTTTTATATACCTGCCTTTTATCTATCACCTGTTTTTGCAAAACTGAACTTAAAGAATGTGTGTGTGTGTGTGTGTGTGTGTGTGTGTGTGTGTGTGTGTGTGTTAATGTATGATTGATCTATGTAAATGTCAAACCATCTATAAGTCCTAACGTTTACAAGTTAGCCACAATCATTTGGCTACTATTTTTTTTTTTATTATTCACACCATGAACAACATGTAGCTATAAATAGTGACACAAACAGTCTTTGTGTTGTCAACATTGTACATTGAAACCACAATAAAATCTTTAACATTATTAAAACAGTTGTAGTGATTGTGTTTAAATGTGCTAGAAACATCTCCTGGTTCCATTTTTTAAGAAGTCAATTGGATCTGTAGATAGCAACCCAACGCGTTTAGTCTATAGGACTTCATCAGGGGTCTAATATCAATACAGATATCCATCAAAGTGGATTTATGGAGAATTAGTCAATACAATGACAACAATATATGTGTCCCACAGATGGAATATCAGTACAAAAAACTTCATAAACAAATAAAGTGATAGTGTTGTTCACAACAGGTCGCAGAAAAAAAAAAGCTTAATAGCAGTGAGTGGCCTCCATACAACAATGGTCCCTTTGCTGTATGGTGCGGCTCCCGTATTTGAATTTTGGACTGCGCTGCCGCCCCACCTCTGGAGTTGCTACAGTTTTTATCCCTTGAGGATCTTTACGCCATCCGAGAACAAAGAATCAGTCTGCTCCCCGAATTGCGCCGGACAAATAATAGAGACGCAATGATGCAAGTCCAAGGCGCCTTACAAAGTTTATCCAGTGCACTCCCTAAATAACCTCCTGCAGTTTACTTCCTCCTTTGGTTACTTTGTATCAGTCAGAATATCATGCCACCAAAACGGATTGAGTCCTCTCATGATTTCTACTTGGTGAACGAGAGGCATTTACTCAACACGTTCTCTCCCTGTATGACATTGTTAGATGGTTCTCTTTCTATTTTAGGAGGATTTCTAATGAAATGTAGAAAATGCGGCAATCATTTGTTACCATGGAGCTCTCAGTGGCTTGATCACTGCCAACGTCTACATTTCCCACTGACTGGTTTAATTCAGCTACTTTTAAGGGATTAACCCCTTTATGTTGGCTCTCTCTATAGATATGAAATGTGAATATACATGATATATCCTATGAATGATCATTTCCTAGATACGTTCTGGTAGAGCAGATCTATGTAGTGTGCAGCCACACATCCAATCTCTTGCAGCCACACACTACATAGATCTGCACAGCCGCAATGCTGTCATTGTTTCACAAAGTACAAGGTAAGCTTCAAATAGTTAGGATTCTCAAGCTTTGAATAATCAAACTTTCTATGCAATGGCAGATAGCTTAATGAATAGATTGTCTGACTGCAATACCACAGTCAATGGGTTAGAATTCCATGTATGTCAGCATCTTGAAATGTAATAAAGGGCAGTGTGACTGAATAACAAAGCAATCTCAAGTTGAGTTCATGAATGTTGTTCTTACCTCTCATTCAGCTCGGACATATTGCTGTCTTCCATCCCCAAATCATAATCCATCCAGCTTTTGCGCTACTCGTTGATAGTCACTGGATGGATGTGTTAGAAGAACCATATAAGGAATGACTCGAAATCTGCAGGGCTATATTCGCTTTACTAGAGAGTAGAGATGTGCACCGGAAATTTTTCGGGTTTTGTGTTTTGGTTTTGGATTCGGTTCCGCGGCCGTGTTTTGGATTCGGACGCGTTTTGGCAAAACCTCCCTGAAAATTTTTTGTCGGATTTGAGTGTTTTTTTTCAAAACCCCCTCAAAAACAGCTTAAATCATAGAATTTGGGGGTAATTTTGATCCTCATTTCCAGTCTATTCTGAACACCTCACAATATTATTTTTAGTCCTTAAATTTGCACCGAGGTCGCTGGATGACTAAGCTAAGCGACCCAAGTGAGCGGCACAAACACCTGGCCCATCTAGGAGTGGCACTGCAGTGTCAGACAGGATGGCACTTAAAAAAATTAGCCCCAAACATCACATGATGCAGAGATAAATAAAGAAAAAAAAGAGGTGCAAGATGGAATTGTCCTTGGACCCTCCCACCCACCCTTATGTTGTATAAACAGGACATGCACACTTTAACAAACCCATAATTTCAGCCACAGGGTCTGCCATACGACTGTGGCTGAAATGACTGGTTGGTTTGGGCCCCCACCAAAAAAGAAGCAATCAATCTCTCCTTGCACAAACTGGCTCTACAGAGGCAAGATGTCCACCTCCTCCTCATCGTCCGATTCCTCACCCCTTTCACTGTGTACATCCCCCTCCTCACAGATTATCAATTCGTCCCCACTGGAATCCATCATCTCAGGTCCCTATGTACTTTCTATAGGCAATTGCTGGTGAATGTCTCCACGGAGGAATTGATTCTAATTCATTTTGATGAACATCATCTTCTCCACATTTTCTGGAAGTAACCTCCTATGCCGATTGCTGACAAGGTGAGCGGCTGCACTAAACACTCTTTCGGAGTACACACTGGAGGGGGGGCAACTTAAAGCCAGTTTGTGGAAGGGCCTCCAAATTGCCTCTTTTTCCTGCCAGTATACGTATGGACTGTCTGACATGCCTACTTGGATGCGGTCACTCATATAATCCTCCACTATTCTTTCAATGGTGACAGATTCATATGCAGTGACAGCAGACGACATGTCAGTAATCGTTGGCAGGTCCTTCAGTCCGGACCAGATGTCAGCACTCGCTCCAGACTGTCCTGCATCACCGCCAGCGGGTGGGCTCGGAATTCTTAGCCTTTTCCTTGCAGCCTCAGTTGCGGGAGAATGTGAAGGAGGAGCTGTTGACGGGTCACGTTCCGCTTGACTTGACAAGTGTCTCACCAGCAGGTCTTTGAACATGTGCAGACTTGTGTCTGCTGGAAAGAGAGATGCAACGTAGGCTTTAAACCTAGGATTGAGCATGGTGGCCAAAATGTAGTGCTCTGATTTCAACAGATTGCCCACCCGTGAATCCTGGTTAAGTGAATTAAGGGCTCCATCCACAAGTCCCACATGCCTAGCGGAATCGCTCCGTTTTAGCTCCTTCTTCAATCTCTCCAGCTGCTACTGCAAAAGCCTGATGAGAATGACTTGACTCAGGCTGGCAGTGTCTGAACTGACTTCACGTGTAGCAAGTTCAAAGGGTTGCAGAACCTTGCACAACGTTGAAATCATTCTCCACTGCGCTTGAGTCAGGTGCATTCCCCCTCCTTTGCCTATATCAGGGGTGGCCAACCAGTCAGAGACAAAGAGTAAAAAAATCTTGTTAGGTACGTCAAAGAGTCAACATCAAGCCGAAGGCGCGTGTGCAAAAATGGGGTGTGGCCTTGACCAGGCATGTCAATGGCCATATTCATCCCACGGACAACAGGTGTCTCCCCGGGTGCCTGACTTAAACAAACCACCTCACCATCAGAATCCTCCTGGTCAATTTCCTCCCCAGCGCCAGCAACACCCATATCCTCCTCATCCTGGTGTACTTCAACAGTGACATCTTCAATTTGACTATCAGGACCTGGACTGCGGGTGCTCCTTCCAGCACTTGCAGGGGGCGTGCAAATGGTGGAAGGCGCATGCTCTTCACGTCCAGTGTTGGGAAGGTCAGGCATCGCAACCGACACAATTGGACTCTCCTTGGGGATTTGTGATTTAGAAGAGCGCACAGTTCTTTGCTGTGCTTTTGCCAGCTTAACTCTTTTCAGTTTTCTAGCGGGAGGATGAGTGCTTCCATCTTCATGTGAAGCTTGAACCACTAGCCATGAACATAGGCCAGGGCCTCAGCCGTTCCTTGCCACTCCGTGTCGTAAATGGCACATTGGAAAGGTTACGCTTCTCCTCATATGCTTTTAATTTAGATTTTTGGGTCATTTTACTGAACTTTTGTGTTTTGGATTTTACATGCTCTCTACTATGATATTGGGCATCAGCCTTGATAGACGACGTTGATGGCATTTCATCATCTCGGCCATGACTAGTGGCAGCAGCTTTAGCAAGAGGTGGAAGTGGATCTTGATCTTTCCCTATTTTACCCTCCACATTTTTGTTCTCCATTTTTTAATGTGTGGAATTATATGCCAGTAATATCAATAGCAATGGCCTACTGTACTGTACTATATATGTATACTGGTGGTCAACAAAATACTGCACTGTCCTACTATATACTGCTCACAATAATGCAGCACAGAGATAGTATACTTGACACAGAGCTGCAAGATACAGCAATGGCCTACTGTACTGTACTAGGGTGGTCTTCAGTATGCCGACTGTCGGGATCCCGGCGCACAGTATACCGGCGCCGGAATCCCAACAGCCGGCATACTGACACTTTTTCTGCCTCGTGGGGATCCACGACCCCCCTGGAGGGAGAATAAAATAGCGTGGCGTGCCACCGTGCCCGCAAGGGGCTCATTTGCGCTAACTACGCTGTTAGTATGCCGGTGGTCGGGCTCCCGGCACCGGTATGCTGGTCTCCGGGAGCCCGGCCGCCGGCATACCATACTACACCCCTGTACTATATATGTATACTGCTGGTCACCAAAATTATGCACTGTCCTACAATATACTGCTCACAATAATGCAGCACAGAGATAGAATACTTGACACAGACCTGCAAGATACAGTAGGTCATTGCTGTATCTTGCAGGTCTGTGTCAAGTACTGTACTATATATGTATACTGCTGTTCACCAAAATGCTGCATTGTCCTACTATATACTGCTCACAATAATACAGCACAGAGATAGTATACTTGACACAGAGCTGCAAGATACAGCAATGGCCTACTGTACTGTACTACTATAATTATATACTGGTGGTCCCCAGTCCTCACAATGCAGCACACTGATCAGATATTTGCAGCACACTGAGCACAGATATGGAGCGTTTTCAGGCAGAGAACGTAGATATTTTCAGCACACTGAGCACAGATTATTTGCAGCACACTGAGCACGGATATTTGCAGCACACTGAGCACAGATTACGGAGCTTTTCAGGGAGACCGCGCAGCCACGTCCTCTCCGTTCAATCTCCAATGCACGAGTGAAAATGGCGGCGACGCGCGGCTCTTTATACAGAATACGAATCTCGTGAGAATCCGACAGCGGGATGATGTTTGGGCGCGTTCGAGTTAACCGAGCAAGGCGGGAAGATCCGAGGCTGCCTCGGAACCGTGTAAAATAGTTGAAGTTCGGGGGGGTCGGATCTCGGAGAACCGAACCGGCTCATCTCTACTAGAGAGTGTATCAAATAAAGACTTAAAAACAGGGCAGAGGTCGGGGGGCATCACTAGGGTTACTAACACCCGGTGCAGCAATAAGGGGGAGAGGCCTCGTGGGCTGACCCTGTATTTATGCATACCCCAGAGATGCTGGGCTGTCCCCGGAGACTGGCCTGTCTGCACAGTGCACACTGATGGCTCCTAATCTGTGACAGGAGCCGAGTGCTGCCTGTAATGTCACAGTGCAACACCTTGCTCCTGTCACTGAGGTGGAGCCGGCATTTTTGTGTCACCCCCCAGAGGGGTCACTGGCAGGGGTTATATTTGCAAAAAAGCCCCCTGGGTCTATTCTTTAAGTGGTGAAACTGCTATCATAGGGGATCCATGCTGCAGCCATGTCTGTCACTTTATTCCTACTTACCTACATTGAAAATCTCCTCGGAGGGGAGAAGCAGGTGGGCGGCGCTGGGGTGGGGCTTATGCTAATCATATCATTAGGCAATGCCCCCTCGTGGGGAAATTGCTGCAATTGACACATATTTGCATAGAGGCGGGGCCGAATTATGCAATTGTCATAAGGCCCTGCCCCTTCTCGGATTACCATATTATGCCCCCTATTCTGCCCACTTCTCTACTGTCAGTGCCCATAGATGCTGTAATACTGACTGGTACTTCGCTAGATGCCCAATCAGTTCCTTTATCATAACTTGCAACAGCTGGCAGTTGCGTATTATCCATCCGAGGGTGGGCCTCTTTTTAGCCACCGTCCAGGAACACCCCTCACTGCAGCAAAATTTGTTCGGCGACTTTGTACAATCGAAACCAGGATGCATGCGTGATATGACTCAGGCGCATGCACAGGTGCTGTGTCCGACATCCCCGCTTTATACGACTCAGGCCAAGAGTGTGTGTTAATGCTGCTACAATGCACATCCAGGGTGTACTTTCGTACATCAGAATATGCCATATACACAATTTTGTCTCACACACCTCCCAACATTTTAAAATCTGGGTGTGGGACTCCCGCGCGACCAAAAATAGGACATGGCCCAGGGGCGTTGCCAGAACTTTGTGGGCCCCATAGCTACATTTTGAAGGGGCCCCCATGCCAATGCTTCTAGAGAGACACTTCTCTGCAGCAGTTGTTAATTTAATGCCCTATAATAGTGCCCCAGATCATTAGCTGAACCATAGTAGAGCCTTATTTAATGTTATGCCCCATAGTAGTGCCCTAGTTTCTTTTATGAATTGCAGTATTGCTTAAGTTCCCCCTATGTCACATTTCAGAGCTGCCAGTACACATTATGCCGCACAGTACCCCCAATTCACATGATAATATATAGTGCTCCCCGTTCATATTCTGCCTCCTTACAGTGCCCGGTTCATGTTCTGAACCATAGTAGAGCCTTATTTAATATTATGCCCAATAGTTGTGCCCTAGTTTCTTTTATGAATCACAGTAATGCTTAAGTTCACCCTATGTCACATTTCAGAGCTGCCAGTACACATTATGCCACACAGTACCCCAATTCACATTATGATATATAGTGCTCCCCGTTCATATTGTGCCTCATTAGTGCCCCGGTTCATATTATATAACAGTACAATGTCCTCCAGTTCATTTTATACCCCACTACAATGAGCAGGTCCAGAGGCATACCTAGATATATGGCAGGCCCCAAAGAAAAAGTTTGAAAGGACCCCTACATACTGTACCACCCAATGGCAAAAAATGCATATAACACATGTAACTGTGACAGGGAAGGTGGCCCCTCTCAGCTCTGGGCCCCATAGCAGCTGCACTCCCTGCACCTATGGTAGCTACACCCTGTATTTCTGCTGCGGGGTACACTGGGCTCCACAAGGAATGGACAATGGGGTGTAGAGTAGGATCTTGAGCCGAGGCACCAACAAGATCAAAGCGTTGACTGTGCCCAGAATGCATAGCGCCGCCTCCTATATCACCCCGCCTCCCTGCACAGGATCTCAGTTTTGTAGTTGGTGCTGCAGTAGCAGGCACTTAACAGAGGGGCTGCTCCAGGCAGCTCTAAGAAGAGCTTTTTTTCTGAGGAAAAAAGTGAAGACTTCAAGGGCAGCAGCAGTGTTACATGTCAGTGGACATTCACTGCTGCAGCTCTGGCTCTCCCCAGCGGCGCTGTACACTCCCGAGCCCTGGTTGCCGGGTAACTACAACTGGTGGCTCCGGTTTTCTTCTTGTCAGGCACACACGACGGGGGCTCTCCGGGATCGCGTGGCTGCGCTTCAGGAGGTGGTAAGTGGGTCCCGCTCGCGGGACCCGGTCTTTATCGCGATTCTGCGTGGTCAGTGGGAGGCGAGCCGCACGCGCTGGCGGTGGACACTGTGGCAGTACAGGTGATCCCACTAGATCACCAGGGCATGGGACAGGCCAGGTTTTCTCTATGAACCGTTTTATTAGAGCCCGCAGTACCCAGTGGTTTTGACAGCAGGGGGATAGAGCTTGGACCTGAAGCCCCTCCCCCAGCCCCAGGGCACCATTTCCAGAAAATGTTCCCGCCCTGGAGCTGCATATCTGTCTCTCCCTCACTCCCTGGCAGTGTCTGCGGCACCATTATCCCTCAGCTCACTGTTCCTGGGAATGCTTTGGCAAATCCTCCTATGTAAAGCTGCCTGGTTGTCAGTGCTGTGACTTTACAAGACACTTAAGTATTGTACCTGCCAGAGGCGTGCGGTGAGGTCGGTGGCTGGGGAGGCACAAGCAGCCAACCCCCCCCCCCCCCCCCATAGAGTGGGGTAAAAAAAAAAAAGTGTAGCCCCCCCCCCCCATTCGTGAAACCAGCACCGGGCAGAACCAGCCAGGGGGGTCTAATGCCATAGCAGGGGAGACACTCGGTATGGGGTCCCCCTGCCATAACATTAATCTGCCCCCCCCCAAACCAGTAAGCCCAGGGCTGGAATTCCTCGGAAGTGGGGACCCCAAAAAATGAAAATGAGGTCCCACTCCCGAGCAACAACCAGCACTGGGCTGATAGCCCAGTGCTATGCCCCGCACCCCTGGTGGCGGTGGGTGCGGGGTTCATTGTTAATATTGTTCTTGACAGGTGCCCTACAGGTCCCAGCAAGCCTGCCCCAGCATGCCAGCACTTGGAGAACCACAAGTGCCAGCATGCCCGGACATAAATGGCCCGCTGGCACCTGTGGTCCACCTGTAAAGAACAGTAATATTGTTCTTTACAGGTGGCCAACAGGTCCCAGCAAGCCTGCCCCAGCATGCTGGCACATGGAGAACCACAAGTGCCAGCATGCCCGGACATAAATGGCCTGCTGGCACCTGTTCTCCACCTGTAAAGAAAATATTAAAATAAAAACACCAGTCTCTTTAAAAAAAAGATAGTTTATTTGACAGGGTCTTCACCTGGGGGCGGCGGCCTTTAAGCTCTTTTGCATGGCCGCCGCCTCCCCAGGGCTTCCGGCGTCTTCACCTGGGGGGCGCCACCTCCCCAGGGCTTCCAGCGTCTTCCTCCGGCGTCTTCACCTGGGAGGTGGCGGCCATTAAGCTCTTTTGCATGGCCGCCGCCTTCCCCAGGACTTCCAGCATCTTCACCTGGTGGGCGGCGGCTGCTAAGCTCTTTTGCATAGCCGCCGCCCATCCAGGACTTCCGGTGTCTTCAGCCTTCAGGAGCTCTTCTCCACTCCTCCTCCGCCGTCGGACTGACAGCTGCTCCCTTGCGCTGACTTATATAAGTCAGCCAGAGGGGGCGGAGCGATGATGCGGCGGCGGCCATCTTCAATTTAAAAAATAACGCTGAGGCGCCATTTTTGAAATGGGTTACAGCTCCGCTGCCAAACCCTGCCCTCCGCCGCCCGCACCGCCGCCGCCCGCACCGCCGCCGCCAGCACCTCCGCCGACACCCGCACCTCCACCGCCAGCACCTTCGCCGCCGCCAGCACCTCCGCCGACACCCGCACCTCCACCGCCAGCACCTTCGCCGACACCCGCACCTCCGCCGCGCCCACAACAGTGATTGACAGCGGATCCAGTGACAGATCCGCTGGCCAATCACTGTGGCCTGACTGACAGGGGACGTGCTTTCATAGGTTGAAAGCACGTCCCTGTGTGAAAGCGTGCCGCTTTCCTATGTTATTTCAATGTCCTTTTAATGCCCATTGCTAGGCCTCGCCCGCTCCCGCCCCCCGCTCCCCATACCTTTCCCTATCTGACCGGGAGGCACCACGATCGGTGCCTCCCAACCCCATTTAGACAGGGATAATGATTACATTAATATAAAGGAGATACTTATGACACAGAATATGTGTCATAAGTATCTTCTTTACATTATTTTAATCATTAATGACAGGGGAGGCCCTGCCTCCCCTGACTGCACGTCCCTGGTACCTGCTTTTTTTTAGTCAGTGTTAGTTAAGAAAGAGTGCATTTAGTCAGGGTTTCCTAGTACAATTACACTGTGATATACACCCAGTTCTTACTGTGTACTGTTATATCTATTGTTATATAGCTGTGTAAGCTAGTCCAGTGCAGTATTATTGTTAGTAATAACCTCTGCATTGTACAAACTGTGACTATTTGTGTGTGCATTTGATAGCTGAGTGGTGTCCATTTCGTGTCTTTCACTCAACCTGCTATCCCTATATTCTATAACCTGAGGGGGCTTGGTGCGTCAGGTGTTATTTAATATAGGATTTTCACAAAGATATACTGCATTACGTATTTTTCTCTGTGATATAGTCACCATTTTTATCATTTATCTCTTCTGGTGCTGACTACACTGTGCAGGGGTTCGGGCTAGAGGTATCGTGCTGCTGACAAATTGTACTGTGTTACCTGATACTGCAAGTTATATCATGTCTGCTTCTGACGGTAACGGTTCTGGGGCTGGGGCTGAAGCCGCAGATACCTATGAGGAGAATATAGCAGCTTTGGGCTCTGGTTCTGGGGGCTCCTTGCCCCCCAGTGGGACGGTGGCAACGGGGGCTAAATAATGACCCGCCATGGGCCGCTTTTCCACGCTTCTGCATACGCTAGTTCAAAACTAACACCCCCTATGGGACCCCCAATGCCGGTACAACCGTTTGTGGTCCCTGCAGCTAACCCGCCGTGGGCGGACGATTTATCTGCTCAAATAAAGAAGTTGAACCAGTCCCTGACTACTAAAAAGTCTGACCGTCGCTCGCCTACGTCCAAGGGGTCCTCTAAGCGAGCGCTTGTCTCCTCACAATCCACTGCTGTCACTGACACCTCGTCGGATGAAGACGGTACTTACACTGACCCCACAGGTTCTGACTTAGATACGGCTGATGGGGAGAGTGGTTAACATGTGGATGTTCCTGATCTCTTGGAGGCTATTTAGTTAATTTTACAGATTTTGGATGATCCCGAGCCATCCGTTCCTCCTACATCCGGAGCTAAGTATTGGGAAACGCCTTCTCCAGTGGACTCACATGTGACTAGAATGGTGGTTTCCTCAGCTCTACCGGTCACCACCGTCACGTCTCTAAAAGAGCCTACGGATAAACGTGTGGAGGGATGTCTGAAAGCGATTTACACCCTCACGGGTGCTGTACAAAGGCCCACTATTGCAGCTGCAGAGGCCATTGAAGCATGGGCCTTGGAGTTAGATGCTGAAATCTCCTCTGACCATGCTAGACAATGCTTGTCTTATGTTGTCACAGCTTCTCGTTATATTAAAGAGGCGTCTTCTGATGCCGGTATCCTGGCAGCCAAGGCCTCTACTACATCAGTCCTGGCTCGCCGGATATTGTGGCTGAGATCCTGGTCTGTGGATCTGGACTCTAGAAAAAACCCTGGAGGTACTCCCTTTTAAGGGAGATATTCTGTTTGGGGAGGATTTAAATAAGATTGTGGCTGACTTGGCTACTGCCAAAACTGCCTGTCTGCCAAGTACTGCCCCTTCTGTGTCGAAGGCTAAAGGTACCTCCTTTCGCCCCTTTCGTCCTTCAGGTAAAGCAAAAGGTCAGGCGTACAACAAGCAGGCCCGCACTTCCAAACCTGGTAAGCCTATGCCCAAAAGAGCCTGGGCGGCCGTCAGCCAGCTTCCAAGACAGATAAGCCTGCCGCATGACGGGGCGGGTCTCCCTCTGGGGGATCCCAGGGTGGAAGGCCGGCTTCTAGGGTATACCCAGGAATGGTTGTAGACCACTTCAGATGCCTGGGTACGGGAAGTCATCACACGAGGTTACCCCATAGCCTTCAAAAACTGACCCCCTCATCGATTTTGCCAGACAGATGTCCCGTTGGACAAGACAAAGGCAAATACTCTACATTCGGTGGTACAGACCCTCCTGGATACAGGAGTCGTAGTACAGGTGCCTCTTGCGCAGAGGGACCGGGGGTACTATTCTCCGCTGTTTCTAGTCCCGAAACCGAATAGGTCCTCCCGGCCCATTCTCAACCTCAAGGCATTGAACAGGTTTGTGAAGGTTTCCAAGTTCCGGATGGAAACCCTTCGCTCTGTAGTTCTGGCCTTGGAACCTGGGGACTTTATGGTCTCCCTGGATATACAGGATGCTTACCTGCATGTTCCTATAGCAGTGTCTCATCAGCAATACCTGAGATTTGCGATTGGCAACTGCCATTACCAGTTTCGGGCATTACCTTTTGGTTTAACAATGGCTCCGCGAGTCTTTACAAAAGTCATGGCAGTGATGACGGTGGTACTCCGCCGTCAAGGGGTCAGGATACTGCCGTATTTGGACGACTTATTAATCCTGGCAAATTCCCCAGAACTTCTCCTGTGTCATCTATATGTGACAGTCCGGTTTCTGCAAGCTCACGGGTGGCTCATCAACTGGAAGAAGTCATCCCTGATCCCTGCTCAGAGCATGGTGCATCTGGGAGCACTATTGGACACTCACAACCAGCGGCTGTTCCTGTCTCAGGAGAAAGTCCTGAAACTTCAGAACAGGATTCGTTGCTTCCTATCTTGTCCGAAAGTGTCGATACATTCGGCGATGCAGGTGCTGGGCCTCATGGTGTCAGCATTCGACATGGTGGTGTACGCTCAATTTCATTCTCGCCCTCTCCAGAGGCTGATTCTAGCCAAATGGGATGGCCTGCCTCACCGGATCAGGTCTCAAATGATCTCATTGACTCTGGAGGTCCATCTGTCGCTGCTTTGGTGGCTCCGGGACCAACAACTGTGCAGGGGCCGTCCGTTCTGGATATACGACTGTGTCCTGTTGTTGACAGATGCCAGTCTAAGAGGTTGGGGCGTGGTGCTGGAGTAACACTCCCTTCAGGGGCGGTGGACCAAGAAGGAGTCCCTCCTCTCGATCAATATTCTGGAGTTGCGGGCGGTCTTCAATGCCTTAAACCTAGCCCAGCATTTAATTCAGAACCGTCCTGTTCAAGTACAGTCGGACAACGCCACCACAGTGTCTTACATAAATCATCAAGGCGGCACTCTAAGCCGCCTAGCAATGAAGGAAGTCTCACGGATTCTACAGTGGGCAGAACGCCATCTACCGGCCATATCGGCAATATTCATTCCGGGAGTCCTGAATTGGGAAGCGGACTTTCTCATTCGTCAGGACGTGCATGCCGGCAAGTGGTGCCTCCATCCAGAAGTGTTTCAACTCCTAGTGGAAATGTGGGGCCTTCCAGATGTGGATCTGATGGCATCTCGACACAATCACAAGGTTCCGGTCTTCGGAGCAAGGACAAGGGATCCTCAAGCAGCATTCGTGGATGCGCTGGCGGTACCGTGGAGGTTTCGGCTGCCGTACGTGTTCCCTCCGGTGTCACTCCTGCCCAGGGTAATTCGGAAGTTCAAGCAAGAAAAAGGAATTCTGCTTCTCATAGCTCCAGCGTGGCCCAGACGGCACTGGTTCTCAGACCTGCAAGGCCTATCGTCAAAGCGTCCAATTCTACTTCCACAACGCCCAGACCTCCTCGTTCAGGGCCCCTGTGTCTACCAGGACCTAGCCCGGCTGTCTTTGACGGCGTGGCTCTTGAAGATTTCATCTTAAGGGCTAAAGGTTTTTATGAGGCGGTCATTCAAACTATGTTGCGGGCCCGGAAACCGGCTTCGGCTCGGATTTACTACAGGGTCTGGCATTCTTACTTTGTTTGGTGCGCATCTAACGATTAGAACGCTTCCAAGTTTAGTATAGCCAAGGTGTTGGCTTTTCTTCAGCAGGGCCTGGACTTAGGCCTGCGTCTGGCCTCCCTCAAGGTTCAAATATCTGCCTTGTCGGTGTGGTTTCAGAGAAAAATTGCGACCTTACCTGATGTGCATACCTTTATTCAGGGCGTGTTGCGTATCCAACCTCCCTATGTCCCGCCTGTGGCTCCTTGGGACTTGTCGGTGGTTTTGGATGCGTTACAAGAGTCTCCGTTTGAACCTCTTGGTTCAGCTGACCTTAAGTGGCTTTCACTTAAGGTGGTGTTTCTGCTGGCTATTGCTTCAGCTAGAAGAGTGTCGGATTTGGGTGCCTTGTCCTGTAGTTCCCCATATCTGATATTTCACCGTGACCGGGCGGTTCTTAGGACTCGTCCCGGCTATCTACCTAAGGTGGTTTCTTCGTTCCACCTTAATCAGGAGATTGTAGTTCTGGCACTTGTTTCTCCTGATCTGTCTCCCAAAGAGCGGTCTTTGGATGTGGTACGGGCTGTCCGTATCTGTGTGAAGAGAACTGCTCCTATTAGGAAATCGGATTCTCTTTTTGTTGTGTTTGGGTTTCACAAACGTGGATGGCCTGCTCACAAGCAAACTCTGGCCAGATGGATTAGAATGGTGATTGCACATGCTTATGTGAAGGCTGGTCTCTCTGCTCCTGATCACATTAAGGCCCATTCTACTCGGTCTGTTGGACCTTCTTGGGCGGCCCAACGTGGTGCGACCCTTGAACAATTGTGCAAGGTGGCTACGTGGTCCTCTGTGAACACATTCATAAGGTTCTATGCCTTCGATACTGCCGCTTCCCAGGATGCTTCCTTTGGACGCCGGGTTCTTGTGCCCGCTACAGTGCGTCCCCTCCCATAAGGAACTGCTTTAGGACATCCCCATTGTCCATTCCTTGTGGAGCCCAGTGTACCCCGCAGCAGAAAACAAGTTTTATGGTAAGAACTTACCTTTGTTAAAACTCTTTCTGCGAGGTACACTGGGCTCCACAAGTCTCCCACCCTGATGCACTTAGCTTCTTTGGGTTGGTATGGCATTAGCCGCTGACACGTCTCCTGTCGCGAGAATGCGGTGTTGTGGCTACTAACCGTTGTCGTCTCTTTTCCTGCTACTGCATTTGGACTGGTTAACTAAAAACTGGGATCCTGTACAGGGAGGTGGGGTGGTATAGGAGGCGGCGCTATGCATTCTGGGAACAGTCAAAGCTTTGAGCCTGTTGGTGCCTCGGATCAAGATCCTACGCTACACCCCATTGTCCATTCCTTGTGGAACCCAGTGTACCTCGCAGAAAGAGTTTTAACAAAGGTAAGTTCTTACCATAAAACTCGTTATAACACATGTAACTGTGACAGGGAAGGTGGCCCCTCTCTGCTCTGGGCCCCATAGCAGCTGCACTGCCTGCACCTATGCTAGCTACACCCTGTATATAACACATGTAACTGTGACAGGGAAGATGGGCCCCTCTCAGCTCTGGGCCCCATAGCAGCTGCACTCCCTGAACCTATGCTAGTTACACCCTGCATATAACACATGTAACTGTGACAGGGAAGGTGGCCCCTCTCAGCTCTGGGCCCCATAGCAGCTGCACTGCCTGCAGCTACGCCCTTGGCATGGCCTATATGAAAGTCCTTATGGCAGTGAGCCACGCCCCCACTTTTAAGTCACTGAGGGGGCCGCACATCTGTCAGCTGCTTCTATGCCCCAAGTCCCTCTGTCTCCAATGAATAGACACAGCGTCCCAGAGTGACAGGAGCCTCCCAACTACCCCCACCACCACGGGACATTGCGGCTCACGGGTGGGTCAGTCCCAAAAAAAACAGTGATGTGCGTTGAGGTGAGTCAGATCCTTTCCTGTCATACTATCAATTGAGCCAAAGTTTTGACTGTATAAAGTATATGAAAAATACAAAGAATATGTTTGAAATATCTTCTTTGCATTATTCTAATAATTTTTATAGCCAAAACTCTGGAGTAGAAAGTCTATGGCAGGTGAGGCACTGCCTCACCTGTGTATCTTTTCCACTCATCTCTGATCAAAACTCACCAAATTTCCAGGAGGTTATACTGCTGCACCTGTGTATAATGCCCAGATGTACAATTTGGCTCATATATTGCATATAAATCTGGCTCTGGTGCTAGCCAGTGTCTCCTGAGCTATTCAGCTCACCGCACGTCCCTGCAAAAAACAGGACTATCCTGCGAAAATCGGGACAGTTGGGAGTTATGGTCTTATCTATTAAACCCTAATGACTGCACACATCTGAAGCTCAGGGGGACCCTGATATTTGGGCATTTGTGCTGTAGAGCATCATATAAGTATATGAGTATATATGTGTATATATTAATTTCTCAGAGAAAAGCCTATAGAATTTCAGCTGTAAAGTGATGAGTCCTAATTAATTTAATGCAAGCAGGAAGACATGAATATTAATTATTAGCCTTCTAAGCATGAATTAATGATTGTACATCGCATTTCACTTCAGAGCTGCCAGTGCATCACCAGCCCTAATTTATCACACATTACATATGGAGATTGTGTTTTCTCCCAGCGCTGTCTGCAGGCCTTCAGGTAAAAATGCATTTCAGACAAAAACAAAAACCCCAAAATCCTTTTTTAAGGATCAGGTGGTTTATATTTTAATAGTTCGAATAATAAATAAATAAATTATTTATATATATATATATATATATATAATTGAAATAAATACTGAATGTTTAAAAAAAAAAAATTCTATGCCCCCATCATCATATTATGCCCCACACAGTAATGCCCCAGTACCTGCTCATTGTAATGGGGTTCTAATCGCACTGACAGCAGCAGGCGGGCAGCGGCATGAGCGGCCCATGCCCTCCCCTCTCTATTAGAGAGCCCGCAGCACCCCCCTGATGGCAGGCCTGAATGGATGGTACAGTGTATATACTTCGTATAATTTCTGGGTACTGCCTGTATTCAGGTAGTGGGGGAGACGTATCAAAGCTTGGAGATAAAGTACAAGCCAATCGGCTCCTAGCTGTCATTTTACAGTCTGTGTTTACAAAATGACAGGTATGAGCTGATTGGTTGGTACTTTATCTCTCTCCACTTTATTTGTCTCCAAGGTGTGGTACATCACTTAGAGTATGTTCTCCTTGAGTTTATGTGTGATTCCTCTGGTTGCTTTCGATCCATCAATCATCCATGCAGTAAAAATAGCCCTCAAAGCAGGGTTGTAGGGGGCCTGATTGCAATCTGCATGCGGGATCCTCACCCTGACCCAGCGCATGCGCACATCTCAGTGAAAATTGGTCTAGCACTATTTTCTCATAGACTGCTTTACTGGTGGCTACAAAGTAAGTATATTGAATTGGTGTGGGGTGCCCCGGGGCATGGACCCCTTGACTACGGAGCCTATGTGTTCTGTACACCCTGTACACATTATATATTCGCAGAGCCGGCCTTAGGCAAACTAGGCAAATGTCTAGGGCATTTGGTATGCTTAGGGGCACCAGCAGCTTCTGCTGATTAAAATGATATGCGGCATGCCTGTATTCTGTGTGTGACTGTGGCTGTATCTGCATACGAAATGCTACGTTGCAGTGTATTCCTGGAAATCACTGTAATGTAGCATTTCATATGCAGATACAGCCGCAGTCGCACACAGAATATAGGCATGCTACATATCATTGTAACCAGAAGAAGCTGCTTGTGCATCCTAGCCACATAGTAATGCAAATAATATGATGCTTTTTCATAAACAAAAGGCGCCCGACATTAGCAGAGCTGCCAGCTGACTCTTGCCAGGCATCTCCTGCAGAACTAGCGGCGGTGCTAAGGGGCACCAGCCAAAATCTTGCCTAGGGCATCATATTGGTTAGGGTCGGCTCTGTATATTCGCCAGCATGAAATCATCTGACTAAAGGTGCAACCTTTCCTACAATCATCATGGCCAAAGACCAGGGGCATCAAAAGGGAGGTTGGGTGGGTAAAAATACCCAGGCCCGTGCCCCCCATATATTGCATGGCCATGCACACATCCGAGCATGCTGCCGAAAAGTGGTAAGTCATAAGCTATACAAAACATACCCAATTGTTCATGTCCCCCTTTACGACGCCCCCATCCTGCATCGGGCCCATGGGATCTGTCCATGGAACATCAAAGATTAAAAGAATCTTCTGATTTTCAGCCAGTCTTTAGGGTCATCCAATATTCTAATTAGAGATGAGCGGATTCGGTTCTCTGAGAACCGAGCCATACCGAACTTCGCTACCCGAGTCCGGCTCGGGTTTTCCCGCCTGACTCGGAAACCAGAACGAGGCAAAACGTCATCATCCCGCTGTCGGAATCTCGTGGGATTTGGATTCCATATAAGGAGCCGCATGCCCCCGCCATTTTCACTCCGGCATTGGAGAGTGTAGAGAGAGGACGTGTCTCTGTTCTCTCAGTGTCCGTGTCTTGTGCTGCATTTGTCCAGTCACAGTGGTTGTGTCCTCTTGCTACCTCTAGGTATCACCACTTTCCGTAAGAGGCACACCGCTGACAACCTCTTATGGAAACTTGGGGACATCATCGCGCATTGGCTTACCCCAATTAGACTCTCCTGGGGCTTTGTGATATTGGACAACGCCACCAATATTGTGCGTGCATTACAACTGGGCAAATTCCAGCATGTCCCATGTTTTGCACATACAATTAATTTGGTGGTGCAAAATATTTTGAAAAATTACAGGAGATGCTGTCGGTGGCCCAAAAAATTGTGAAGACTGGAGCACTAGCAAACACTCCTGAACCTGCCCTGCCATCAAGTGAAGCAAGAGGTGAAAACAAGGTGGAATTCAACACTCTAGATGCTTCAGAGGATACAGGAGCAGCAAAAGGCCATTAAAGCCTATACATTCACCTACGATATAGGCAAAGGAGGGGGAATGCACCTGACTCAAGCGCAATGGAGAATGATTTCCATATTGTGCAAGGACCCTTTGAACTTTCCACACATGAAGTCAGTTCAGACACTGCTAGCATGAGTCAGGTCATTCCCCTCATCAGGCTTTTGCAGAAGCAGCTGGAGAAATTAAAGGAGGAGCTAATACGGAGCGATTCCTCTAAGTATGTGGGACCTGTGAATGAAGCCCTTCATTCACTTTGCCAGGATTCCCGGGTGGTCAATCTGTTGAAATCAGAGCACTACATTTTGGCCACCGTGCTCGATCCTAGGTTTATAGCCTACGTTGTATCTCTCTTTCTGGCAGACACAAGTCTGTAGAGGTGCAAAGACCTGCTGGTGAGTAAATTGTCAACTGAAGCGGAATGTGACCCGTCAACAGCTCCTCCTTCAATTTCTCCCACCACTGGGGCTGCAAGGAAAAGGATAAGATTTCCTAGCCCACGTACTGGTGGTGATGCAGGGCAGTCAGGAGTGAAAGCTGACCTCTAGCCAGGACTGAAGGACCTGCCAACGATTACTGACATGTCTACTGTCACTGCATATGATTCTGTCACCACTGAAAGAATGGTGGAGGATTATATGAGTGACAGCATCTAAGTAGACATGTCAGACAGTCCGTATGTATACTGACAGGAAAAAGAGGCAACTTGGATGCCCTCGCACAAACTGGCTTTATTTTACCTAAGTTGCCCCCCCACCCCTCCCTCCCTCCAGTGTGTACTCCGAAAGTGTGTTTAGTGCAGCCGGTAACCTTGTCAGCAATTGGCGTAGAAGGTTACTTCCACAAAATTTGGAGAAGATGATGTTCATCAAAATTAATTATAAATTCCTCCAGGAAGACCTTGACCAGCAATTGTCTCCAGAAAGTACACAGGGACCTGTGATGGTGGATTCCAGTGGGGACGAATTAATACTCTATGAGGAGGGGGATGTACACAGTGAAAGGGATAAGGAATTGGAGGATGAGGTGGACATCTTGCCTCTGTAGAGCCAGTTTGTGCAAGGAGAGATTGATTGGTTTGTTTGGGCCCCCACCAAAAAAGAAGCACTCATTTCAGCCACAGTCGTGTGGCAGACCCTATCGCTGAAATGATTGGTTTGTTAAAGTGTGCATTTCCTGTTTATACAACATACGGGTGGGTGGGAGGGCCCAAGGACAATTCCATCTTGCACCTCTTTTTCTTCTTTGCATCATGTGCTTTTTGGGGACTATTTTTTTAAAGTGCCATGACACTTCCGTATATGTCCAGTGGTACTGCCATTTAATTCCAGTGATTTTGCCGTATAATTCCAGTGATTTGGACGTATAGTTTCAGTGATTTTGCCGTTTAATTCCAGTGATATTGCCATTTATTTCCAGTGATTTTGCTGTTTAATTCCAGCGATTTTTACATATAATTCCAGTGATTTTGACGTATAATTCCAGTGATTTTTCCATTTAATTCCAGTGATTTGGACGTATAATTCCAGTGATTTTGCCATTTAATTCCATTGATTTTGCCGTATAATTCCAGTGATTTGGACGTATAATTCCAGTGATTTTGCAGTATAATTCCAGTGATTTTGCCATTTAATTCCAGTGATTTGGACGTATAATTCCAGTGATTTGGACATACAATTCCAGTGATTTTGCAGTATAATTCCAGTGGTTTGGACGTAAAATTGTAGTGATTTTGCCATTTAATTCCAGTGATTTGGACGTATAATTCCAGTGATTTGGACGTATAATTCCAGTGGGAATTGTTTGTGTCGCTTGGCTTAGTCAGACAGCTACCTCATTGCACCTCTTCGACATCTTTGCATGAGGTGCTGTTTGGGACCTAGTTTTTGAAAAGTGCCATCCTGTCTGACACTGCCGTATGAATCCAGGGGTACTGCTGTATTAGTCCTGGGGTACTGCTGTATAAGTCCACCAATTGCAGAATTTTTTTAAAATGACGGGCGTGCATGAGATGCTGTCAGTGGACCGAACAATTGCGTCCCACTCTCGACATTTAGCCACTGTGTGACACTACTAGATGGGCCAGGTGGTTGTGTCGCTTAGCTTAGTCATACAGCAACCTCGGTGCAACTCTTTTTCTTCTTTGCATCATGTGCTGTTTGGGGCCTTTTTTTTGGGTATCTGCCCTCCTGTCAGCCACTGCAGTTCCACACCTAGATGGGCCAATTGTTTGTGTCGCTTGGCTTAGTCATACAGCTACCTTATTGCTCCTCTTCTACATCTTTGAGGTGGTGTTTGGGGCCTAGTTTTTGAAAAGTGCCATCCTGTCTGACACTGCAGTGCCACTCCTAGATGGGCCAGGTGTTTGTGCCGCACACTTGTGTCGCTTGGCTTAGTCATACAGCAGCCTCGGTGCACCTCTTTTTATACTTTGCATCATATGCTGTTTGGGGCCTTTTTTTTTTATATCTGCCCTCCTGTCTGACACTGCAGTGCCATGTCTAGATGGGCCAGGTGTTTGTGCCGCCCACTTTTGTTTAGCTTAGTCATACAGCCACCTCTGTGCAACCTTTTGTCCTAAAAACTGTATTGTGAGGTATGAGGTGTTCAGAATAGACTGGGAATGAGTGGAAATGAATGTTACTGAGGTTAATAACACCGTAGGATCAAAATTACTCCCAAATTCTGTGATTTTAGCCATTTTTATGTTTTGTTTTTGTCAAAAATCATCCAAAACCAAAACACGAAAGTGGAATTAGAACCAAAACACAAAACACGAAAAGTGCCAGCCGCACATCTCTAATTCTAATCCATTGATAAGAATAAAAACATAATCATTAATTCAGCTGTCATTGTTTTCCAATACAGAACATCTTCTGTCAGTCACAGTCCTCTGGAAATATTTACTAACAAAAAGAAAAACATGCATTTATGCCCACTGTTGCCCTTTGCTGATTATCATTTCCCTTGGACATCATGTAGACCAGTGGTTTCCAAACTCGGTCCTCAAGGACCCCTAATGCTTCACGTTTTCCAGGTCACATTTTAAAAATCCACAGGTGACTTTGAGGACTGAGTTTGGGAACCACTGATTTATACAAGGGCCCTCATTCCGAGTTGTTCGCTCGCAAACTGCTTTTAGCAGATTTACTCACGCTAAGCCGCCACCTACTGGGAGTGAATCTTAGCTTCTTAAAATTGCGAACGACGTATTCGCAATATTCGATTACACCTCTCTTAGCAGTTTCTGAGTAGCTCCAGACTTACTCGGCATCTGCGATCAGTTCAGTGCTTGTCGTTCCTGGTTTGATGTCACAAACACACCCAGCATTCGCCCAGACACTCCCCCGTTTCTCCAGCCACTCCCGCGTTTTTCCCAGAAACTGTAGCGTTTTTTCACACACACCCATAAAACGGCCAGTTTCCGCCCAGTAACACCCACTTCCTGTCAATCACATTACGATCACCAGAACGATGAAAAAGCCGTGAGTAAAATTCCTAACTGCATAGCAAATTTACTTGGCGCAGTCGCACTGCGGACATTGCGCATGCGCACTAAGCGGAAAATCGCTGCGATGCGAAAAAATTTACAGAGCGAACAACTCGGAATGACCCCCATGCTGCTTGAGAATAAAGATGTTTCAGAGCTCCAACCGTAGACTAAGAGATCTGAGCTAAATTTCAGAAGATCATTGATGGTTGGAACATTTTCAAGCTTAGATGTTAAATGGCTAAATTGTATATTATTTTTATAATGTTTTTCCATATGAATGGTGAATTTGGACTTCAGTCTTGTACACCGTAATGTTGGCTGTTCGAATTAAGAAAAGTCAATTAAGCTGGACCGGCAGAAGTGGAATATTTCTATGAACAGCACCACTGTTATCTATAAATGTCCATTGACTATTTAGCAGTTATGAAACTCACATATATTCTACAGTAGCTATTTGAGATGGGTTCAGCCAAAAATGTATTCTGTCAAATTTGGCCATTTCAATCAGATTTCAGATAAACTCATTTGAGTACCAGTAAAACATTAGCAAGTTGAGCCATCTTTGGGGTCTATTTACTAAGCCTTGGATGGAGATAAAGTACCAACCAGTAAGGTCCTAACTGCCATGTTACAGGCTGGGTTTGAAAAATGACAGTTAGAAGCTGATTGGCTGGTATTTTATCTCCGTCCTCTTTATCTCTGTCCAAGGCTTTGTCACTGATACTCTTGTCAACCAGGATGGTCCAGCTTCTAAATAACATGTTTGGATGTTAACACATGAGCCACGTCCATGTGAAAGTCTTGCTTTCAGTATGATCTATTACAATGTGGTTATGAAATAGCTGGTAATCTGGGGATTTAAGGAACTGTAAGCTTGAGGTTTTATTTTTAGAATAGTAGCAGTGGGAAACAGAGACCCACCTGGATGACACAGTTATGTCTGGAAGTTGTGATTGGTTAAGAAGCACAGATCAAGGGCAGATGTACTAAACCTTGGAGAGAGATAAAGTAGATGGAGATAAAATACCAGCCAACCAGCTCTTAACTGTGCACTTTTTAAACACAGCCTGTAACATGGCAGTTACTTGCTGATTGGCTGGTACTTTATTTCCATCCGCTTTATCTCTCCCCAAGGCTTAGTACATACAGTAAACCCCTTAAAGTGGTCCTGGAGAGACGGTGGAACTCATCTCCCTGTGACCTACCCTCCCACACCCACCACATTAGGCAGAACTACTCTGAGAGGCCAAAGACGCAACTAGGGTTGATGGAGACCAAAGCAAGCAAGTCAGCCTTGTATTGGAATCTTTTGGAAATGCCAAGGCTATGGTTGAAACAAATGGCATGAGCCTGCCATGGAGAGATACCGTCCAATCTGAAGTTCATTTCTGCGGTTCTTCTGTTTGGAAACATAGTTTTCAAGGAGGAACCCAACACAGACCAGTCATCCATGCCACAGTTTACAATTACGCCAATGACCTAAGCCAAGTTGCAAAGAGACACTGAACAACTTGGATTGAAAGTGTTCTGTTCTGGTGGCAGCAGTTGGCCTGAACGAAATAGTGACTAACGTACAAAAGTCAAAGACCCCAGCAGAAATTAGTCAAAGGAAAGAAGGAAATGAGACCCTCACATGAGAGATAAGAGCCTGTTTGCTGCCTATTTGATGGAGAGGAGAAATGTATTTATTGGTTTAGTGCAAATTAATATCTCAAGCTAAACACAAAGCACTGACAGAGAACTAAGGTGGTCATTCCGAGTTGAGCTAGCTGTTTTTAGCAGCCGTACAAATGCTATGCCGCCTTCCACTGGGAGTGTATTTTAGCTTAGCAGAAATGCGAACGAAAGGATCGCAGAGTGGCGGCAAAGTTTTAGAGTAACTCTAAACCTACTCAGCGCTTGCGATCACTTCAGACTGTTCAGTTCCTGTTTTGACGTCACAAACACGCCCTGCGTTCGGCCGGCCACGCCTGCGTTTTTCCAGGCACGTCTGCGTTTTATATTCACTCCCTGAAAATGGTCAGTTGACACCCAGAAACGCCCCCTTCATGTCAATCACTCTGCGGCCAGCAGTGCGATTGAAAAGCGTCGCTAGACCTTGTGTAAAACTGCATAGTTTGTTGTGAAAGTACGTCACGCGTGCACATTGCGTCCCATACACATGCGCAGAAGTGCCGCTTTTTAGCCTGATCGCTGCGCTGCGAACAACGGCAGCTAGCAATCAACTCGGAATTACCCCCATAGTACTGTAGATGTATGCTGTATGTGGATGGCGGATGTTGCATCGCTGCCATCCACCTATTATACAGGAAGTAGGGATGGCCATCGACCATCGATGATTCCAAATCATTGATGGGGATCGGTATGAAATACCTCCAATCAAAATCCCGATGTTCAAAATCCCGACACCAATTGACCAATGGTCAAAATCCCGACATTTAAAATACAGACAAGGTCAAAATACCGACATGAAAAATGCCGACAGGTCAAAATACTGACATGCGTTTTTTGTTGGTTTTTTGTGTGTATGTCAACATAAGTCAACATGGACACCATATAAAGTGTACCACGCCCCCTCGCATGGCTCGCTGCGCTTCGGGCACTATTATATTCCCCCTCCAGGTCCACTGGGATGGTAAAGTATGAGTAAGTCGGTTTCAATTAAATAAATCATGAAAAACTCATGTCGGTATTTTGACCTGTCGGCATTTTACATGTCAATATTTTGACCTTGTCTGTATTTTAAATGTCGGTATTTTGTCCATGTCGGGATTTTGACCATCGGTCAATTGGTGTCTGGATTTTGAACGTTGGGATTTTGATTGGAGGTAAACTGACCGCATCCCCATTGATGATATATGGCCGATGTAAAATGTTTTTTGCGATGGGAGAGAAAAACATGGTTTCCCTCCATCGATAACACAGTCTAAAAATGTTATTTTTTATTTTTTTTGCAAGTGCCGGGACAGAGAGCTAAGCTCCGCCCTTGACACCCGCAAAATCCGGATAGTTAAATGTGTAGGGCCCTTTAGAGACCCTCCAAAATGACCCATTCAATCAGGTACAAAATCCTCTGCTCCTAGATTTCTCTCAATTGGTGATTTCAGTCACCTGTGTTCAAGCATCCTTCTCATCAATTAACTAGCTCAACACAGGTGACTGCAGTCATCCATTGAGGTGGAAGTCCAGAAGAAGAGCATAGTGTACACCAGGGCTGGCCAAACCGGTCCTCGAGATCTACCAACAGTTCATGTTTTCCAGGCCTCCTGGAGATCTGTAGAATTGTCAGTTAGGAATGAATGCAGCATATCTTAATTAGTAATGACTACACCTGTGCACCAGATAGGTGGTCTGGAAAATGTGAACTGTTGGTAGATCTTGAGGACTGGTTTGGCCAGCTCTGGTGTACACGATGAAAGGGGTCTTGTTGGAGGATCTGGTATTACACTAAAGTTTCAGTGTGAAGGAATCAGTACCAACATATCTGTATAAAAACGAGATTGTGGCATGCTACAGTATCTCACTGGTATATTTTGATTGGATAGCCGTTAGTTTGACAGTTGCGGGCACTGCGGATAATAAATCTTAGAGAAAGTTAAGCTACTTTTGAAGTAAGCATTTTTTTTACGAAGCATGAGAAGAACACAACTTTTTAACACTGTGTGACAGCAAACAATCTGTGCGAGAGGGGTAACACTTGCAAAACCGTTTTGGGATAGTCCAAGGTAATTTTTTTCCCACTTCCTTTTAACTTGCGTTGTACGGTTTATATTTTACAAGTACAGTCTCATTATTTAATAGCCGCACTGTGTAAAAAAAAAAGGGCCGCAGCAGACATCGAGTTCATTTAAAAAAGAAATTTGTGTTTTTAAAACACTGTGGACGGGATGTACTAAGCATTGTATCACATTCCAGAGCTTGGTACATATGGGAAATGCGTCCGTTTTCGGGTTTCTGTCCGCATTTTCCCTTTAGCCCAATGTACCTGAAATCTTTATGGCAGTTTTATGCTGTTTCTTGTACACTGTGGACAGCGGTGCAAGTGGGGGGGTACGGGTGGGTACGGCGTACCCTTAAGAATGTGACACTGTGAGACAATGTATATCTGGGGGCATTTGTGTATCTGGCACTATGAGGCAATGTGTATCTGGCACTGTGGTGCAATGTGTATCTGGCATTGTGAGGCAATGTATATCTGGCACTCTGGGGGCATTTGTGTATCTGGCACTGTGGGCCAATGTATATCTGGCACGGTGGGGCAATGCATATCTGACACTATTGGGGTCATATGTGTATCTGCCCCTCCCCCCATATGTGTATCAAGCCTCCATTTTCATTGGCCATGCCCCATGTGGCATTTGGCCACACCCATTTTTTGGTCGCACACGCCTTCGGCGCGCGCACACAGTATGTATAATACGTTTTTTCTACTTGCACCACTGACTGTGGAATACTGTAAAGCAACACTTAGCAGTTGTTGCCCGTTTACGCGGGATGCATATTATTATACTGTACCTGGCTGATGGGAAAATTGCAAAAAGTATTTGTTTTGCTTTTTAAAAGAGCATCTAAAATGTCCTTAACTTGTAGACTAAAACTGTTCTTAAAATAAAGTCCACTCATTGGGGTAAATTAACTAAGGTGGGAGATTTTTAGAACTGGTGATGTTGCCCATAGCAACCAATCAGATTGTATCTATTATCTTCTAGAAGCAGCTAGACAAATGTTAAGTAGAATCTGATTGGTTGCTATGGGCAACATCACCAGTTCTAAAAAAAAACTCCCACCTTAGTAAATTTACCCCATTGTGTTTAATATCATCCTAGAATAGAACATTCCATCCTTAAGAAAAAAGTAATCTTAATTTTAAATGAGATAAACACGAAAAAGCCCCATAGATCAAGATGACACCTGCTCGTTAAAAGATTTTTTTTTTAAATAAATACAATTTACCCACTGGACTATGCAATATACAGTACATTAAATAGTTCTCGATTATTTTATTTTGCGGAATGGATTAACGTCTATAAACTAAAGCCAATGAACAATTATGTTTAACGTTGCTTGCACTGCATTATATGGCAGAGGATTACTGCATCCTAGGAAGGGAAAGGAAAGTGTGTTCTGCCAGAGTCCCCTTATCTAGATACAAATGCATTGCTCTTGCCACCACTTACTGACACGTATTTAAAGATCCTGAGAGGCAAGAGAGTGATGCGAGAGCTACGTACCAGCCTACTGCAGCCTCACAGTTAGTAAACCTCTTCACTAAAGAACTGCAGACTAGATGTGAGCTGGATACAAACGATGCTCCATCGTAGAAACCTCCCTGCCGGCTGTATGTAAATATACCTGCAGACTGAAAACCTCAGGCTTCCCACGCATACTGCCATACCAGTGACGAGGAAAGCCACCAGCTGCATCCCTAAGCCGGTAGCCACAAAGCTCTAGAACTGGGACCTTTGCATTTACCACACCGAGACTAAATTGCCTCTCATTTAACAAGAAATGTTCGCCTCTATCTGGTACGCTAAGAAGCTGGGGCGCCGCTTTGTGCATAACGCCAGGAAAGCCAAACTACAAAAGGTACAAACTAGATTGCAAATGCATCTCTAAATTAGACTGGAATGTTGGTTTTATATCCCTATGTGGGTTCTTTCTGTATTGTGTTTGAGTATCAATGTTTATCATTCCTTCTTTTCTTTTCTTTTTATGTTTGGAAGTATTTACATTTTCTGCAAAACTGATTTTTGCACCACCTCCGACTCCTGAAAAGAATAACTACAAAGAAAGCTTGAGATCTTCCCAGTCAATCCAATTCTGTATTTTTTTGTGAATGACGTTACCCATTGCTGGTCTCTAGGCTGCATGTTTTTATTGTTGTATCAGTATTTGCACTTAATGTATTATTCATGAAAGCAACAGATATTATGATATTCTAGGCAACTTGTTTCCTCATTGATCTACTGTCTGTATACAGTAGATCATCTTACTTTTACAATTGTACAGTCATTATGGATCTTAACGTTGTTATTCGTCTACCTGCCGACTGCGCCAATTATACAGGTCCTAGGATTTAGACTTTTTTTATCCCTGTAAATGTCCCGATTTTTATAATGTCGACTAAGCGTACAGCAAACAGTCCTTTTTTCCTTTCTCTTAGATACAAGTCTTACCATACAGTATATACTTATTTTCTTGGCATTATAATGCACATTTATTGAAGACATTAGAATCTAAAAGTATAATTCAACTGAGAAATCATGAGGTCATTGTAGAGACCCTCGGTGCTTGGAGACAGTGTCTCAGCCGCAAAGTTTCCCTGGAAACTATATAAAAATTCTGGTAACTATGTATTAGCTGTTATGCAACGTTCACATCTGCAAACTTAAAATAATCCTTCACTTAGGTTTGGATGATATATCTGGCATGACTATTTGTTTGCATTTAAGGAAATTGAGGAGCTAAATATATCAATATATAAATGAAATTAATTGTTTTAGCAAAGTGCTTTCGACTTCAGCACCTAGATGATTCGTACACTGGCGTCGGAAACTGCGAGCTGCGCAAGAATCTTTCTAGTTACTGTAGCACTTATACATGGCAGCATGATTATCTCTTACATGGGAATGGAAAACATTTAACTGGGAAGAACTTTACAGATCTGTGCTACTATATGTAGTAGAAATCTGTGTACAAAACAGAGCCAAGAGTGTGTGTCTTTGTAATAAGTTACCAAACATTGCAGTGGAGTCGTTACACACCTTTACACAGCTTTGTACTGCTGCGTGAGACCCCTGAATGAGTAAGGGGGGGGGGGGGGGGTACAATAGCAGATACCTGCGTCATATCTTCTCCTGCAGATGAGGAAATGGTTAAAACTGTTGGACTGAACTGTTAAATCATTCTGATATTTTCACACCCTTGTCGGAAACTAGGATCAATATAATTGCATGCATTCTTGGAATTCAAAAGCAAAATATTTATTACTTTATTTATATGGCGCCACAAAGTAACTGTAGCACCGGGTGGTATTCAATGTGCCGGCTGTTGGGATCCCTGCGCTCAGTATATCGGCGCCGGAATCCCGACACCCGGCATTCCAACAACTATTCTCCCTCATGGGGTCCACGACCACCCTGGAGGTTGAATAAATAGAGTAGCGCGCCACCGTGCCCGCAGGATATCCGGATTCCAGGTTGACACCACGTAGGTTGACACTAATTGATCGACACACCTTAGGTCAACACCAGAAATAGGTCGACACAGACCAAAGGTGGACATGAACAAGATCAACATGGGAAAAGGTTGACATGAGTTTTTCACGTATTTTTGTCTTCATTTTTTTACTGTTTCATACATTACGATCCACGTGGACTACAATTGGGAAAGGTAACCTGAGGCACCTTGCCCGAAGTTCGCTCGCCATGAGAGGGGACACGGTGCACTAATTGGGGTTCCTGGTCACTCTACGAAGAAAACAACACCAAAAACAGTAAAAAAAAAACTCACGTCGATCTTTTTCCATGTCGACCTTTTGTCCACTTCGACCTATTTCTGGCGTCGACCTAATGTGTGTCGACCTAAGTGGTGTCGATCTTGAGTCCCAGACCCCTGTAATAGTATAAACAAAAAATGTAGTATGAAATAACTGATCCTGTACAGTAGTGAAAGTGCTGAAACGAAACAGTGAGATAATTATCTCACAACAAAATGAGATAGTTATAACATTAGTGCTCAGTGACCCTGTGCCATGGGAGTGCAGGAAGATAGGATCCAAGGGGGGTATTTAGCAAAGCTGGGAGAGAGATGAAGTGGCGAAAGAGATAAAGTACCAACCAATCAGCTCCTGGCTGCCTTTTTTTTAACACAGCCTGTAACATTGCAGAAACTAACTGGTTGGGACTTTATCGCTCTCTATTTTCTGTCTCTCCAATCTCCCTGCAAGTTACTGACTGTAAGGGGGAAAGCAAATGGAGTGCAAGTTGAGAGCCAAGAGGGTGGAGGGCCCTGCTCTTTATGGGATGTATCCAAAATGTCAACATCACAATATAGACAGTTATTAATTCGACACTGTATTGTATATGCAACGTGTCGACATGTCCACAATGTGAAATGTCGCCGTGTGAAATGCCAACTTTCTGTACAGATTGACAGCGGAGGCTTAGGCTACTTGAGGGGTGGTTAGGGTTAGACTGTGAAGGGGAAGGTTAGGTTACAGGAGGGGAGGATTAGGGTTAGGCACTAGGGGAGGGTTAGGTTAGGGAGGGGAAGGTTAGCGTTAGACACTAGGGGGGTATGTTACATGAGGGGAGTGTTAGGGTTGGGCACTAGGGGGAGGGTTAGGAGAGAGTTAGGGTTGGGCACTAGGGGGAGGGTTAGGAGAGAGTTAGGATTAGGCACTAGGGGGAGGGTTAGAGGAGTGTTAGGGTTGGGAACTAGGGTGAGGGGTAGGGTTGTTGGGCACTAGGGGGAGGGTTAGGGGAGAGTTAGCTTTGGGCACTAGGGGGAGGGTTAGGGGAGAGTTAGGTTTGGGCACTAGGGGGAGGGTTAGGGGAGAGTTAGGTTTGGGCACTAGGGGGAGGGTTTGGGGAGAGTTAGGTTTGGGCACTAGGGGGAGGGTTAGGGGAGAGTTAGGATTAGGCACTAGGGGGAGGGTTAGGGGAGAGTTAGGTTTGGGCACTAGGGGGAGGGTTAGGGGAGAGTTAGGTTTGGGCACTAGGGGGAGGGTTAGGAGAGAGTTAGGGTTAGGCACTAGGGGGAGGGTTAGGGGAGTGTTAGGGTTGGGAACTAGGGTGAGGGTTAGTGTTGTTGGGCACTAGGGGGAGGGTTAGGGGAGAGTTAGGTTTGGGCACTAGGGGGAGGGTTAGGCGAGAGTTAGGTTTGGGCACTAGGGGGAGGGTTAGGCGAGAGTTAGGTTTGGGCACTAGGGGGAGGGTTAGGAGAGAGTTAGGGTTAGGCACTAGGGGGAGGGTTAGGGGAGTGTTAGGGTTGGGGACTAGGGTGAGGGTTAGTGTTGTTGGGCACTAGGGGGAGGGTTAGGGGAGAGTTAGGTTTGGGCACTAGGGGGAAGGTTAGGCGAGAGTTAGGTTTGGGCACTAGGGGGAGGGTTAGGCGAGAGTTAGGTTTGGGCACTAGGGGGAGGGTTAGGAGAGAGTTAGAGTTGGGCACTAGTGTGAGGGTTAGGGAAGAGTTAGGTTTGGGCACTAGGGGGAGGGTTAGGAGAGAGTTAGGGTTAGGCACTAGAGGGAGCGTTAGGGTTAGGCACTAGGGGCAGAGTTAGGGTTAGATACTAGGGGGAGGGTTAGGCGCAGCAGGAGGGGAGGTTAGGCACTAGGGGGAAATAATAGTGTGAGGAGGGCTTTCTCAGGGCACATTTCAGTCCCTGTAGACATGCTAATAGGGCAGGGAAGTGAGTACCAGAGTAGGGGAGGATCACAGGAGAAGTAACGGATGCTGGAGTGGGAAGATGTAAGTAGCAATTAAGGAAGGTAATAGAAGAACAGAGATGGATAGAGTGTATGTGGAATGAGGTGGAGGGTGGGGGGGGGGAGTGGTTCAGTGCTTTGAAAGCGAGGATGAGGAACATAAACTGGATTCTGTAGAGGAAGAGGAGCCAATGAGTGGGAGGGGAGATTAAATCAGAGACACAAGAAAGGAGGACAAGACAAGCAGCAGCATTAAGAATAGATTAATAACGGAACAAAGGGAAAACGGACGATGAGAGTGTAGGAGGTGACAGTAGTCCAGACAAAAGATGACAAGGACATAAATAAAAGATCTGGTTCCTTCCAATGGTGATTTCATTTACCATAAAAGGGATTCTACACTTTTGTACTATCCCTTTGTATTAGGACTCTTCAGATGTAATTAGTGCATAGTCCACATATAGCCATCTAACATAAAGGCAGATTGAAGGTGGAACTCCATACTTCTCATCGATGTTGACATACAGGTATAATAGCCCTCTCCAATGTTATTGCTTACCTAACAACGCACAGTATGTGACGTCACAGAAGTAGTCTCCTCATATCCCAGGGTCATAGACAATGGTTCTTCTAATTACTGCAGAATTGCAGACCTCTCCGCTCACCTCCCTGATGTTGAGCTGGTGCACAGGCGGCACACAGTTTGAAATATCAGAACCGACTGGGCCGTTTTCCACCAACAGGAGGAAGCCAGCTTGTCAGTTGCACTGTCTTACAGATTCTGCAGGCGGCCATTTTCTTGTCACTTCTTCCCCGGACTGAGAATCTGACTGGTTGCTATTCATGACATCTCCATTCCCTAGTAGAAGTTTTAGAAAACCTACCTTGATATCTGTAATCATTTTTGGGTTATAAACAAATTATTTTTTTCTTTGGGAGGATAAACATTGAGGAATTTGCATTGTCCCTCTCTGGATTTACAACATTCGAAGTTATGGAGAGTTGAAAAGGATGGGCATGTGTACTTTTTTCACCTTTGTACTCATGGAACTAAAATGCAAGTTGTACTTTATACACATTGTATGTCTGCTTACATCAGTTCTAAACTCAGTGGCGCACGCAGGGGGGTCCTGAGTGCCCATAAACCATACCTGACAATCTGTTTTACAATGGATGTGCTGTTATTAGGCTGCATCATGGCTATACAAGGTAACCCCCGGCTGTGGAAAAAAAACCTGCATTAGCCACTGAAACTCTCAGCCTCCTCTGACAGGAGGTGGCCATGATTCGGGGGATACCTCACTGTTTACACCGAGAACAAAGACGATTCTGAGATAAATACATGTACAGTACTCTATATACACATAATGCATATACAGTATTAGAAACAACATTAATTGGGAGGATCCTATATGATAAAAGGCTAATGCTGCTTCTCACCTCTATAGGGGGAATTCAAGTGTCTTGTGCGCTGGGGGCCACTACATGGCCCCTGATGGAGCAATTCAAGTGGTGCTCCTTCGGGTGCACACAGCCGCTGGTGCTGACATCACTGTTATGTTGTTCCGTCAGTGTGACAGACTGGTAACTGGTGTTAATATAAAAGAGATGCAGGAAAGTAAATATTATCTCCTTGTAAGCATATTCTGGGTCTACATAACAAAAACTCACATGGAACTTGTTTGCACAGTATTGTAAAGTGGTCTGTGTACAAGTCATCACAGGACTCTGAAGATCTACAGAAGTGTGTCTCTACTACCTGCAGCCATGCTGAACAATGGCTTTAGAGCAGGGCTGGCCAAACCGGTCCTCGAGATCTACCAACAGTTCATGTTTTCCAGGCCTCTTGGAGATCTGTAGAATTGTCAGTTAGGAATGAATGCAGCACATCTTAATTAGTAATGACTACACCTGTACTCTTGCAAGGTGGGCTGGAAAATGTGAACCGTTGGTAGATCTCGAAGACTGGTTTGGCCAGCCCTGCTTTAGAGGCACTTCCTGTTAGGGCTGGCCATCGGTTAGGTATGCACCACTCGATGCCAATCGCTGAAAGGTGCTGGCTAGCCGCGGGCCAATAAAAAAATGTCAAGGGCGGAGCTTAGCTCTGTGTCCCGGCACTTGCAAAAAAATGTTACAAAAAATTGTTTAGGCTGCGCCATCGATGGAGGGTAACCATGTTTTTCTCTCCCATCGCAAAAAAACATTCTACATCGGCCATATACCATCAATGATGTGGAATCATCGATGGTCTATGGCCATCCCTACTTCCTGTATAATAGGTGAATGGCAGCGATGCAACATCCGCCATCCACATACAGTATACATCTACAGTGCTATGTTTTGCATTTAGAGAATTTCAAGTTTCAAACAGGAGTTTTCCTATGATGAGATGTCATCTTACTGTAGGATGTTTTGCTACTTATGCTTTACCAACCTGCCGTACTAAGGGACTTTGTTTAGGAAATATCATGTTTCAAGCATCAAGATACAGCAGGTATAATGCCATCAAGTAAAGTTGATCCCACCTTAGCTGCCGAAACAGTCTTCAGTCTCCTGGGGATGAGACATGTCTTTTCCACAGTGGGATCCAGCACAAGTCATTCTGCTGCTAATGGTGTACTATGGAGATGGCACAGCTGTAGCTTGGATTTGCTGTACCTATTAGCAAGGAGGTGTGACACTAATAAGAAGTGGTGTCCACCTAAATGGGTGTAGGAGTGCTGGAAGATGCGCAGTCACATGTTACCAGGACACTCATCTTCCCATAGTCCACATACTGTATGTCAGATATTGTGTGACATACAGAAGAAGAGGCCAATTACCAGAAAAGACGACGAGGACAGGAGCGCACATCGCAGGAGATACAAGACCTAACACACCAGACTATTGCTAGCAATTACTTAGGTATGCTTCCCTATAGGGAATTCTCTAAAAAACTGGATCAGTCTGAAAATGTTCATAAAATGTATTAGATGGGATCGTTATACAATTTTACGCCATATTATAAAGTCTTTAGGAGGCAGGATTTGTCTTTTTTTGCCTTTAATTATTCCTTAAATTGTCATTTTTGCAGTACTTTCAGAGAAAAAGGCATTTTAATAATTCACAGTTCTTTTTGAACAGGATTAGGGGGGTCATTCCGAGTTGATCGCACGTAGCAACTTTTTGCTGCTCGTGCGATCAACTTGACGCCGCCTATGGGGGAGTGTAATTTAGCATAGCAGGGCTGCGATCGCTTGTGCAGCCTTGCTATGCTAAAAACGTTTCCTGCAAAACAAGACCAGGGTCAGACTTACTTACCCTGTGCGACAGATCCAGCGACGAAGGTCCCGGGATTAACGTCAGACATCCGCCCTCCAAACGCCCGGACATGCCTGCGCTTACCTCACCACGCCTGGAAAACGGTGAGTAGATGCCCCGGAACGCCTACCCGCCATCAATCTTTTAGCGATCGCCGGCAACGACGCATGTGTGCATTGCGGCCGCCATGCAGTCCCGACCCGCTCGCACCGCAGTGAAGAACTGCTGCGTGCGAACAGGTCGACATGACCCCCTATGTCTTACACCTTCATTTTTTCTCTATATTTAAAGTGATTAAAAATGTCTACATTATGAGCATGATACCAAAATGATACAGACCTCCCAACTGTTCTGATTCCAGTGGGACAGTCCCGCTATTAACTCAAGAGGGCACTGATATTGTGTGGCCACGCCCTCTCCCAAGTCACTTTATAGTGGTATATCATTTCCATAGAGATCTGTTAATGCATAATGGGTATAGTTGCCTACCCGTCTGCAATCTGCAGGAGACTCCCTGAAATAGCAGCAATCTCCCTCACTCCCTGAATAGATCAGCAATCTCCCTGATTGCACCTTACCCCCATTATATAGCTGTTACATTCTTGGAGGAAAAAAAGAAAGCAGAGATACTGTATATACATTCAAATGGGATCATTAGAACCATTTCCCTGCATTGGTTAGAAAGCTTGATCCCTATGGCTACATGCATTTTAAATAAGGTTTCTCGTGGCCACTTACAGTATATGGAAGCTCTTGTAAAACACAATACACAAACAAATCCTGAAAAATATCTGTGTCTTTTCTTCAACAACTAGATCTTTCTAACTTTGGGGCTCATTTACATTTGGATGTAAGACATTTTCATGACACGCGTCTCCGATGTAGCTGTACACGTCCACACTGATAGGTGTTACTGTCACAATCTCCCTGACATGCTTTTTCAAACGTAGGCTGATGAAGGGGTTTGGCCATACCACCCTTAAAGTACCAGGCCTGGAACGTATCGTTCGTTACAGATGCGCCTTCATAAAATGATTATATCTGCTTTTTATGCAAATAAGCCCGTAGTTCCCTAGTACTTCTCCCCATATCCTGCACATAAGTTGTTACATGGACAGGGAATGGAGAAAGTGGTGCCTATGGTCGTGGCTATATGTAGATGTGTGATGGAAGTATAAATACGGGAACTGTATATAGAGGATGGTGTACGATGCTGGAGGCAGCCGGATATCATTTCACTCTTACTTACTAAGGCAGAAAATATGTCAACACCTATTGCAATTAAATAACGATAAATCAAGTTATTTCTGGAGATGTGAAGCACTCAGCAAGTGTTAAGAAATAGAATCTGGATATTAACATGTTTACTTCAAGCTGTGTGGTCATATATACAGTTATGTTATATGAGAAAGGGAGAAATGCAATGTTAAACAACATGATTCATTTATTAAGACCCCTTAATTCCCACGGGTCCCCTACAGGCAAAGTGCTCTGGGCTTGGCTTGGAAAACATGGCTGTACCAAATGTATTCCTAGGATTCCATCAGAGCCACCTCCTAATAACAACTCACTCTGCTGGTGGGTATATACCAGAGGTTCTCAAACTCGGTCCTCGGGGGCCCACACAGTGCATGTTTTGCAGGTCTTCTCACAGAATCACAAGTGAAATAATTAGCTCCACCTGTGGACCTTTTAAAATGTGTCAGTGAGTAATTAATACACATGTGCACCTGCTGGGTTACCTGCAAAACATGCACTGTGTGGGCCCACGAGGACCAAGTTTGAGAACTTCTGGTATATACTGTCCATCATGCCACCAGTAAAAAGTGCTTGTGGGGGGTAGGTGTTGGGGGGGCTTTATCCACTGATTAACACGAGATAACTATTTTGTTTAGCACATGTGGGATGCATTGACTGCAATCTCACAGAAGCAGCAGAATTGGTGATGTTGCTCACAGCAGCCAATCAGATGCTGTCTATTATTTTCTGAAAAGCAATAGAGATATGATAAACAGCGTCTGATTGGTTGCAATGGGCAGAGCCGGCCATAGGTATAGGCAAACTAGGCAATTGCCTAGGGCATTTGATATGCCTAGTGGCATCATCAGCTTCTGCTGATTAAAATGATATGCGGCATGCCTATATTCTGTATGTAACATTTCATATGCAGATACAGCCACAGTCTCACACAGTATATAGGCATGCTGCATATCATTTTAATCAGCAGAAGCTGCTTGTGCATCCTAGCCACATAGCAATGCAAATAAGATGCATTTTCATTAAAAAAAGGTGCCTGACGTTAGCATTGAGGCAGTATTAATGAGGACACACCTGTATCCAAGCAGAGGCAGAGGTCACAGTGTTAGTGGCAGTGTGAGTGCTGTGTGCATGTGAGTGGGTTGGTTGTTCAGTAGTGTTCAGAATATGTGTAAGGAGCATTATGTGTGTCATGTAAAAATGCATTACTAATGTGCAACATATGTGTAAAGGGCCACTATGTGTGTCATTATGTGTATAAGGGCATTAATAATGTGCGGCATATGTGTAACAGGGTACTACTGTATGTGTGTCATTATGTGTATAGGGGCACTAATAATGTGCAGCAAATGTGTAGGGGGCACTATGTGTGTTATTATGTGTATAAGGGCATTAATAATGTGCGGCATATGTGTAAGGGACATTAATTGTAAAAGGGCATTAATAAAGGTTGTCATAATGTGTAAGGTGCATTATGTTTATAAGGACATTAATGTGTTTCATATGTGTAAGGGGCATTACTGTGTGGAATTGTGTATAAATGCATTACTAATGTGTGGCATTATGTATATAAGGTGCTCTACTATGTGGCGTTGATGTAATGTGAATAAGGGGCTCTACTGTGAGGAGTAACGTTTATTAGGTAAAGTGATACTACTTTGGGACGTAATAATAATTATGGACACTATCGCAAGATAAAATGTGAATAAAGTTGCAGTACTGTGTGGCGTAATTGGAATTGGGGTTACTATTGTGTGGCCATGCCCCTTCCCAGCAAGAAGATGCCCCTTTTGGGGCTGTGCGTCAAATGTGCGAACTGTTCCGATTTAAAATATAGGGGGTACAAGGACTGCTATAGGTGAGGGGTGATGGTGATGGGAAAGAGGCGCAAGGTCAGAGGCAGAACCAGCGGTGGTGCTAGGGGGCACCAGCCAAAATCTTGCCTAGGGCATCATATTGGTTAGGGCCGGCTCTGGCAATGGGCAACATCACCAATTCTCTGTTTTAGAGGCTCTAGTAAATTGCCATTTTAAATTTAACGGGCAATCTCGCTGAAATCCTGCCGTTTCTGGGAAATCAGCACTTATTACATAACCCACTTGGTTTGACTGACTTAACATACAGTAAGTTTTGAAGATGAGTCTGGTTATTAGTAAAAAAAAAAGAATTAGAGAGGAATGGATGAGTAAATTATTTCAAAGGAATTCATGAAGCCTAGTTTATGTGAGATTAAATTGCTGCATTGTATAGTATTTCTACAGTTTTGATTTACAAGAACAAAAAATTCTAACTTTGAACCCGAACACAATAATGTTCAATTTTATAATCAAAACATTATGAAATGTAGTAATTGAATAGGAAGAAAATGCAAAATGTTACCAGCTAACAGAACACGTGGTAATAGTTACAGTAATTTGCAATTTAAAGAGAAAAAAAAGATTGGGTGGTCAGAAGTTAATCGAGCCAGGCACAAATTGTTTGAGCATCTCTAGTCACAAGAAAGTGAAATCTTGCAACCAGTGGGAAATATTAGAGAGCCAATGGAGAGGCACCAGAAGTCATTTTTGTGGGTTATGAGCTGTCCAGGTCTGTGTTAGATTCCGAGTACATTTCTGGAATGAAGTTGTATAAACTGTAATCCTCCTGCTGCTGTGCAGTGCAAGGATTCCTGGGACCTTGCATCAAGGCTGCCATTATCTCCTACCCCAGTATATATATATATATATATATATATATATATATATATATATATGAAACACGCCTTGGAAAAGTCCTGCGTTTGCCCCTGACCACTGTGAGCTACTCACATTACACTGGTCTACAGAAAAAAACTTTCTTCTTTTGCAAAAACTAAATAAACTGGGGGTGGTGGCTACGGATAATCACAGGGGGTGGTGGCTAGGGATAAGACTTGGAGGGTTGGTGGCTACTGCTAATCCTCCCTTTAATGCCTAACCCTACCCCCCTTCCCCACACTTCTGGGACCTAGTCGTCCCCCCAGTACTTACCCTTGGGATGTTGGCAGTCGGTGTTCCGGTGTCAGAATTCCGCGTGGTGTCGACATTCCACCGTTGGTCACATGACCACCGGCACCCACTCTGCCAGGATAATGACCACATCACAAAGTGACTTATTGATGCAGTGAGACTTTGCAGACACAGACAGACTGTCTGATGTTCAGTGATGTCACTAGGGTTGCTGTCACCCAGTGCAAATTGCCCGCCTAAATAGGGGGCTTGTCCTCACAGGGAAGATGCTGGGCCACCCCCAGAGACTCTCCCTGCACTTTGTGTCACCCCCCTCGCATGGCGATCAGCACCCCCCATAGTTCTACTGATGTATATGACATTTCATACAGGTACTATATTGCTTATAGACTGTATACTTTAATTTTAGCATTTATTAATAACCATACTCTCTGCAGGGGTCTCTGGGAGGGTCCAGCGGTCAAATGGATGGTATACAGGAGCCTCCCTCCAGTCACTTCACTCCTAGAGGGGAATTCAATTGTTTGCGCTGGCGGCTGTCAGTGCTGTGTGCCAGACAGACAATTCAATTGTTGCTCTGTTCAGGCGCGAACAGCTGCCAGCACCTGCGTTTCTGCTCGCAGCCCGGATGTCTATATGGCACTTTTCACTTTGCATCTAGCACTTTGGGCGAGTTTAGCCTTTTTCATGCAGCTAAACCCGTTACTGCAGGGCGTGATCAGCGCGTTAAAAAAAGCTCAATTAAATAGTGACCTCCGATCTTCCGTCACTTAAGAAGGGAGATTGGGTTAATGTAAACACTTGAATTACCCCCCTAAAGTGGGTGGTCAGCAGGAGGCAGTGGCAGATTCCGGGAGATTAGGCAACCATGCTGCTAACACAGCTTAATCCAGGTGCATACTACTATTTTATCATTGCGCCAACCAGTCTCATATATACGACTGTTATCTTCTGCCAGGGTTATATGCCACCCTTGTAGCGCTGGAGGCATCTTGAGTTGCAGCCAGCGCGGTAAGTTGCACAAATTTAGCATTTTATGCCTGCATTTTTGGCACAATATGGGCCTAATTCAGAGCTGATAGTAGATGTGCTAAATTTAGCACATCTACGATCAGTTTCACAGACAAGTGGGGGGACGCCCAGCACAGGGCTAGTCCGCCCCGCATGTCTGGCACTACCCCCCCACCCCCGCACAGGTACAAAAGCATCGCACGGTGGCAATGCTTTTGTACTTGACGAGTAGTTCCCTGTCTGCTCAGCTCCTGCGCTCTGGCAGGGAGCTACCCACCGCATTCCGGGTTGCAACAGCTGCGTGTGATGTTATGCAGCCACCGCGGCCCGCCACCCCAGAGGCGTTCTAATGCCGCTGGCACGCCCCCTCCCGCCCTGCGACCGCCTCTCCCTGTCAATCAGGCAGATATATGTGTACCGGGTTTCTGAAGTCATTATATATTTATATCTACTCTCCTACACTTTTGAAAATATCCAATGGATTTTTTTTCCCCCTCCCAGAACTATGGTGCGCTTATGTGAGAAGATATAGTGTGTGGGCAGATCATAAAACCGTTTCTTGACAGTACTTATCTATGTGCCTTGCATTGTGTGAGTGCAAGATAGGAATTATTACTGGGTTCTATTATTATTCTGTGCATAGCACATCTGGACAATTTCATATACTGCCCTTGTAACAAGCAGAAGACCAGAATTTACTTTGCTGTCAAACCATGGTTTAAAAAAACAAACACAAAACAATCACATTAAAACGCTGTATAGTTTTGTTGTCCTCCCTGTTAGAACAAGCATGGAAATCACATGCACAAGTACATAGGTGGTCATTCCGAGTTGTTCGCTCGCTAGCAGTTTTTAGCAGTCGTGCAAACGCTATGCCGCCTCCCACTGGGAGTGTATTCTAGCTTAGCAGAAGTGCGAATGAAAGGATCGCAGAGCGGCTACAAAGTTTTTGTTGTGCAGTTTTAGAGTAGCTCAATACCTACTCAGCGCTTGCGATCACTTCAGACTGTTCAGTTCCTGTTTTGACGTCACAAACACGCCCTGCGTTCGGCCGGACACGCCTGCGTTTTTCCTGGCACGCCTGCGTTTTTTCGAACACTCCCTGAAAACGGTCAGTTGACACCCAGAAACGCCCTCTTCCTGTCAATCACTCTGCGGCCAGCAGTGCGACTGAAATGCTTCGCTAGACCTTGTGTGAAACGACATCGTTCGTTGTAATAGTACGTCGCGCGTGCGCATTGCGCCGCATGTGCAGAAGTGCCGTTTTTTGCCTCATCGCCGCACAGCGAACAAATGCAGCTAGCGATCAACTCGGAATGACCACCATAATCCTCTGTTAATCGTGGTTAGTACTTAAGGAATGTATATTGGCCCTCATTCCGAGTTGTTCGCTCGGTATTTTTCATCGCATCGCAGTGAAAATCCGCTTAGTACGCATGCGCAATGTTCGCACTGCGACTGCGCCAAGTAACTTTACTATGAAGAAAGTAATTTTACTCACGGCTTTTTCTTCGCTCCGGCGATCGTAATGTGATTGACAGGAAATGGGTGTTACTGGGCGGAAACACGGCGTTTCAGGGGCGTGTGGCTGAAAACGCTACCGTTTCCGGAAAAAACGCAGGAGTGGCCGGGGAAACGGTGGGAGTGCCTGGGCGAACGCTGGGTGTGTTTGTGACGTCAACCAGGAACGACAAGCACTGAACTGATCGCACAGGCAGAGTAAGTCTGGAGCTACTCAGAAACTGCTAAGTAGTTAGTAATCGCAATATTGCGAATACATCGTTCGCAATTTTAAGAAGCTAAGATTCACTCCCAGTAGGCGGCGGCTTAGCGTGTGTAACTCTGCTAAATTCGCCTTGGGACCGATCAACTCGGAATGAGGGCCATTGTGCTACATGTTTACTACAAAAAAAATAATCAGGTTTTTTACCTTAAAAACAGAATTTCTGGAACAGTACAGACTATTTTCAGGTGAAAATAGATGGAGAAAAATCATAAGTGAAAATAGTTTACAATTCCAATTTTTTTAAATTAATGACATGTAACACCATAACAAGCACACTGTAAGTATTATATTTTAAATTTAGACAGTTGCATACCCAGGGGCGATCGCAAGGAGATTGACAGGAAGAAGGCATTTGTGGGTGGCAGCTGAGCGTTTTCTGGGAGTGTTTGGGAAAACGCAGGCGTGTACAATCGTTTGCAGGGCGGGTTCCTGATGTCAGTCTCGGACAGGCTGATGTGATCGCAGCGGCTGAGTAAGTCCTGGGCTGCGCAGAGACTGCACAAGATCTGTTTGTACAGCTCTGCTACACATGCGATCGTACACTTGCACAGCTAAAATACACTCCCCCTGTAGGCGGCGACTATCTGATTGCAGGGTTGCCCAGCGATCAGGTTTGAATTACCCCCATAGTGTGTGTGTGTGTGTGTGTGTGTGTGTGTGTGTGTGTGTCCATATGCAAACTTACTATTGTAACAAAATGTTTTTCTTTCCAGCAAAATAATAAAATAATAGATATTTACTGTTACTTGCCAAAAGATAAAACCCACACAGAAAGCTGTTGCGTTTCATAGAATGCATACACAAAGCGTCATATACCATCTGAGGAACCGTAGCACACTCCATATGTTAGGCGTGACCTAAGCAATGTGATCCATATGTGAGCGGAGGGGATTGCTACGCGCATCACTGGTAACTCCTTTTTTTTTTTTAAATGTACATTGGATAGTCTTGTTACGTCGGCTCTCGTTTATTTATATGGTGCCAAAAAGAGACATACACAGCACAGTACAAAGACGTAAAAGCATCAGTGGAAGAAAGTGAGAAAAGCAAAGGTAAAAATACACATTAAAGCATGATTAGCTAAACATTAGGCATAAAAATGTCCCTGAGACATAATAGGTAAAGTGTAAGACGTATATAACAAACACATAACTGGCGCAGACAAGAAGAGCGGTACCACTCAGGGCTCTGTACATAATGGGGGTCATTCCGAGTTGATCGCTCGCTAGCAGTTTTTAGCAGCCGTGCAAACGCTAAGCCGCCTCCCACTGGGAGTGTATTTTAGTTTAGCAGAAGTGCGAATGAAAGGATCGCAGAGCGGCTACAAAAAAATATTGTGCAGTTTCTGAGTAGCTTCAGACCTACTCAGCGCTTGCGATCACTTCAGACCATTCAGTTCCGGATTTGACGTCACAAACACGCCCTGCGTTCACCCAGCCACGCCTGCCTTCGCCCAGCCACGCCTGCGTTTTTTCGAGCACTCCCTGAAAACGGTCAGTTGACACCCAGAAACACCCACTTCATGTCAATCACTCTGCGGCGGCCATTGCGACTGAAAAGCATCGCTAGACCTTGTGTGAAACTACATCAGCCGTTGTGAAAGTACGTTGCGCGTGCGCACTGCGCCGCATACGCATGCGCAGAAGTGTCGTTTTTTTACTTAATCGCAGCGCAGCGAACATTTTCAGCTAGTGACCAACTCGGAATGACCCCCAATGTCAGAACTCGGAACAGGATGATTTTGCGCCCTATGCTGGCCCCGCCCCCAATCGTGACCTCATTGGCATCACGCCATGGGGGCAAGGCTTCCGGCACAAGAAAGTACAGCCAGGGAGCCATACAGACCGCAGGATGCATGCCCAGTAGTGTCCCAAACACCCCACAAGCCAAATGCAGGTGGCGTGGGGCAGCCCAGTCTTTACATAAGAGCTAACAATCCAGTTAATACAAGTGGAACTAGAGGATTTTTGATCGTACCCTCTGGCAAAATTACTGCCGTGATGTGACTTGCGGTCTTACCGCCCAAAGTAATAACATCACACCTGGCACTTAAGTCGGAGAATGCCGCTTGCCGCGGCTAAAAGGAATTCTTTAGGCGCGGTAACAACATCTCCCGACTTGAGTGCTGGGTTTAAGTTAGGAGATGCAGGTTAATTGAAGAGCTTTGGCCACTCATTCCCGGCGCTATTCAATATCACATTTAATTGAATTCCCCCAATGTATCTGCAAATCCAGCTGGCCTTAATTCTGCCACCTGCTAAATAATACAGTTTTTTAGAACAGCCCTTTGTTACATTTGCAGTCGGATTTCCTTGTCTAATCAATAACGTCTCCGTTTGTTAAATTACTTGTTCCATTCAGAGAGTTGCTGTGGTTGGTAATCATTGGTTGCATTGTTAATAGTATTATTCAATGTCAGCTCTTAAACTGTCTGGGTAATACGTTTTCCCACTTTCATGGATCAAAATCAGTGCAACAATTATACTATAAATATTGGAAAATAGTGTTCTTCTTTCTAGTAGATCAACCTTTTCTTTTTCACCCTTAGACACCTGTGGTAAAGGATTAGTTTTGTCTATATCTAGAGACTTTTTTTTTTTTTTTTTTTTTGGAGTGGGGGAGTTGGGTATGACAAACCGTGAGCTTCAAACATCACATCGTAATTAAAAAAAGTGCCTGCAACATAGAAAATAGAGATTGCCTGCAACATAGAAAATAGAGATATAAGGGTATATTTACTAAAGGGCGGGTTTATAGAAGTGGAGACATTGGGGGTCATTCCGAGTTGATCGCTAGCGGCAGTTGTTCGCAGCGCAGCGATCAGGCTAAAAATCTGCATCTCTGCGCATGCGTATGCCCCGCAATGCACACGCGCGATGTACGGGTACAAAGCCCGTTGTGGTTGTGCACAGGTTCTAGCAAAGTTTCCAGTCGCACTGACGGGCGCAAGAAGATTGACAGGAAGGGGGCGTTACTGGGTGCCAATTGACCGTTTTCAGGGAGCGTTTGCAAAAACGCAGGGGTGTCTGAAAAAACGCAGGCGTGGCTGGGCGTTCGCTGGGCGGGTGTATGACGTCAAATCCGGACACGAATAGGCTGAAGTGATCGCAAACGCTGAGTAGGTTCAGAGCTACTCTGAAACTGCACAAACTGTTTTTGCAGAGCTCGGCTGCACATGCGTTCGCACTTCTGCTATGCTAAAATACACTCCCCAGTGGGCGGCGGCATAGCTTTTGCACGGCTGCTAAAACTAGCTAGCGAGCGATCAACTCAGAATGGCCCCCATTGCCCATAGCAACCACTCAGATTCTACTTATTTATGTAGAACCTTTTAGAAGATAATAGCTAGAATATGATTGGTTGCTATGGCCAGCATCTCCACTGCTGTAAACCCGCACGTTAGTGAATATACAGTACTCCCGACAATTCTAAGCTGCCGATGGCCCCCTATTTGTGCCTGGACATTTTTTGGAACCCATGTTTCAATAGTGATAACTGCAAAATAAAATGTCCCTCATTCTGCAAGACATTTGCAATGCTCACTGACATGCAAAAGCCGCCAGTATTTAAGTTACTAGCTTTGTTTTGCTTTGTTCCTAGTTCAAGTCAGCCCCTACATGTTGCAGAAACGTTATTATCAGGTTATTATCCATACAATGAATGTGGCGCAGGCAGGGCCAGTGCCACCCCCAGTGCTTTCCCCAACCAAAACCACACACCAGTACCCACTTTACAGCACCTCAAGGGGAAAGTGTGGAGGTAGCGTCTTAGAAGTTCATAGAAGAAGTTCAACAGCTGCTGTCTACATTACTGTGGTCATTCCGAGTTGTTCGCTAGCTGCATTCGTTCGCTGTGCAGCAATAAGGCAAAAAAAACCCGGCACTACTGCGCATGCGTATGCGGCGCAATGCGCTCGCGCAAAGTACTATTACAACGAACTAAGTAGTTTCACACAGGGTCTAGTGAAGCATTTCAGTCGCACTGCTGACCGCAGAGTGATTGACATGAAGTGGGCGTTTCTGGGTGTCAACTGACCGTTTTCAGGGAGTGTTCGAAAAAACGCAGGCGTGCCAGGAAAAACGCAGGCGTGGCTGGGCGAACGCAGGGCGTGTTTGTGACGTCAAAACAGGAACTGTACAGTCTGAAGTGATCGCAAGCGCTGAGTAGGTTTTGAGCTACTCTGAAACTGCACAAAAAAACTTTGCCGCCGCTCTGCGATCCTTTCGTTCGCACTTCTGCTAAGCTAAAATACACTCCCAGTGGGAGGCGGCATAGCGTTTGCACGGCTGCTAAAAACTGCTAGCGAGCGAACAACTCGGAATGACCCCCAATGTCTAACAAGGATGCATCTTTCAGCGTTAGCCTTCATTTTCTAATAAACAGACTTAGGACTCCCGCTCTCGTCCTCTCGCTCCTGCTCACTATCACTATTATGTGTTTCTAGTATAAAATGCACTCGTTTCACCCTAATATTTTTAGTATAACTACTGTAATGCAGGAGAAGGGATATTTTTTATATTATTTCTTCCTTTTGCAGATGTACATAGCGGGTAATTCAGACCTGATCGCTAGGCTGCGTTTTCATACAGCCTGTGATCAGGTCTGAACTGCACATGCGTTTGCACTGCAATGCGCAGATGCGTCGGTCCGCTTGGACGGGGAGCGCCGGTCAGCGACAGGATGGTGCGAGAAAAGTGATCGCAAGGTGACTGACAGGAAGAGGACGTTTGTGGGTGGCTACTGACCGTTTTCAGGGAGTAACCGGAGAACCAGGCGTTTGGAGGGAGGGAGGGTTTCTGATGTCAGCTCCGGTCCCGATCATCGCACTGGAAGAGTAAGTTCTGGGCTCTGCAGAGACTGCACAAACTTCTGTTTCTGCAGCTCTCCTGCACATGCGATCACACCCCTGCACAGCGATTTCCCCCTCCCCCTGTAGGCAGCGACTACCTGATCGCAGGGATGCAAAAAACGCACCCTAGCGATCAGGTCTGAATTAGGCCCATAGTGCATGTATATTCCTGCGTTAAAGCGCAGTGCAGGTTTCATACTTAATTGAAGTTTGTTGCGCTTTTGGAGGAAAAATTAGCAAAGGGTTTCACTCAACTGTTCTGGAAGCGCTTAGTGGCTGCCGTGCTGAATATTATCCCCCCATACAGTTAAGCATGCAATTGCTGAACGGAAACATCTAGTTTTGCTTCTTTTCCCTCCTCTTAAGGTGAATCTTGCACCAAGCCATTAGCAGCACTCTAATAACGCCTATATCCCCTTCCTGTTATGCCCTTCAGTAGTTATAAAATGTGTTGGAAATATATGTGTACAGGCCTGAAGATGTAGCAGAGTTTCTATACACACCAGCAGATGCCTTACACCTACAAACAGCCCAGTTACTTAATCAGTGGAGGGGTTTTATTGAAGATAAAGCAGGTACAGCCGTACTCACTGTTACACACACTGTTAGATGGAGCAGTGCTTGAGATTCCCGGGGTGCCATACAGTTAACCAGCTGTGAGTGTACGGTATGTAGGTACAGGGTAGCGACGCAGTATGCTGGGACAATGGTTATATCAGCAGGTAATCGCAGGTCTCACTGAAGCTAAACTCTATAGATGCTTAGTTGTAGCTTTGGTGGCCATCTTGGCACAGGGAATGAAGCATCCCTGGAAGAGTAGCAACATGGAGTCTCCATATTATGCAAATAGCATTTACTGTTTGTAGATACGGCAATAAATGTTCTTTTGCCAGTTTTGCAACGCATATGGCTGTCTTAATGAAGCGGATGGTGAGGACAGGTGGAGAAAGTAGGGACACTGTGTATTTTACCTCTTACTGTATCATCCTCGCTTTTGTAGAGCGCTCATGTGTAAGATAACCAAAATATAGGCCAATATCAATATCTCATCTGCTCACCTGTCCAAAACCCTAGACTACTAATGTCCTATATACTGTATGTTGTAAGGTAATGCACAATGATATAACAGTTTAATTAAGGTGAATCGTACAATCAGTTCTATTCTCCATGCTTCTGTGGATTTCAGATCAAACCAACCACACATGCAGTGACTTCACTTAAAGCTGGCATTTCTTTTATCTGCTGAGATATTACATATTTCAGCACCGTAATTACACTCTCCCATACAGAGCCTAGCTTATAATGCATGACTTTAATTTGGAATAATTGTCATATTCATTCCTTGTGGTACTGTATTAACTATACCTGTGTTTAAAGGAAGTTATAGCTGACTACTGCAGGAAGTGTATACTTACTTAGACTTACCATACAATTCATTCCACTATCTCAACATAGCTTGGAGCACTACAATACCCATCATGACATGTTTCCATAATTTGATTATAAACATATTTTTGTTTCATTTACTTTTATGTAATAGGTTTAGACATAGAGGATTCCCAAAAAATAAGAAGATGGTAAAAACTGCATTCAACATGCAACATCCTCCTCACTTTTTCTGTATCTAACACCATCCTCTCTTCTGTCTCCCAAGTCCGCTCTCTGGGTGTTCCTCGGTTACTCCCCCAGATTCATGCTAGTCTGTATAGTAAATGCGGTGGACCTCTGCAATATCTTTAGGCTCATACCATTTCCTTTCCCTGCAGGCTATCAAATCTCTAATTCATATGCTCTTCAGTCTCCAGACTACTGTAACCTCTGACTCTCTGGCCTTTCTCTCTAGTGCATCTCTCTTTTAAATTCATTCTAAAAGCTACTGCCCACCACGTCTTCCTCTCATCATTCTGATTCAAGCTCTCTGCTCAACTGATTGTCACCTGGCTTCCTCCCTGATAAGCTCCTCCCACTCCCGCATCCAAGAATTCTCCTGTGATGTTCCCTCCTTCCCCAACTAATCAGAATGTCCAGCAGCTTGCAGGGATTTAAATGTGCCCTGAAAAAAGGCCCCGTTCCTTAAAGCCCACCAGCCTTCCTCATACTCTTTTCTTACATTACAACCTCTGTCCTTTCTCATCATTTCTTCACAGTTCACATCCAAGTTTTACCCCCAATGCTTTAGACTGTAAGTTCTCTCAAGCAGGACCCTCCACCCCGTTGGTTCCCCTCCCAGTCCTAACCTCCTATCTAGTGATCTCCCTCCTCACAGCCATGTCAGGGTTGCAGACTTCTGCTTTTAATTTTTTTTTTCTCATTTGGTTGTAGAATTATCTCACTGTGGGGCCTATTCATCATTGAGGGTAGTGAATACATAATTATTTGAGCAGTTAGCATGCATTAAGCGGGGAATTGATGCAAGGCATGAGAGTGTTATACTCCCATTATATAAATCACTAGTGAGGCCACATCTCGAATACTGTGCACAATTATGGGCACCCTACTACAAAAAGGGTATCCTGGAACTAGAAAAGGTTCATAGAAAGGCCGACCAAATTGATTTAGGGGATGGAGACGCTAGAATATGAGGAAAGGCTTGCTAGGCTAGGCTAGGCATGTTTACACTGGAAAAAGGGAGATTAAGAGGGGACATGATTAACATTTACAAATATATAAGGGGACAATACACAGAGCTAGCGGGGGATTTGTTTTTAGTAAGATCATCAAAAAGGACACGTGGACACTAGAGATGTGCACTTGAAATTTTTCGGGTTTTGTGTTTTGGTTTTGGGTTCGGTTCCGCGGCCGTGTTTTGGGTTCGACCGCGTTTTGGCAAAACCTCACCGAATTTTTTTTGTCGGATTCGGGTGTGTTTTGGATTCGGGTGTTTTTTTTCAAAAAACACTAAAAAACAGCTTAAATCATAGAATTTGGGGGTCATTTTGATCCCAAAGTATTATTAACCTCAAAAAACATAATTTCCACTCATTTTCAGTCTATTCTGAATACCTCACACCTCACAATATTATTTTTAGTCCTAAAATTTGCACCGAGGTAGCTGTGTGAGTAAGATAAGCGACCCTAGTGGCCGACACAAACACCTGGCCCATCTAGGAGTGGCACTGCAGTGTCACGCAGGATGGCCCTTCCAAAAAACACTCCCCAAACAGCACATGACGCAAAGAAAAAAAGAGGCGCAATGAGGTAGCTGTGTGAGTAAGATAAGCGACCCTAGTGGCCGACACAAACACCGGGCCCATCTAGGAGTGGCACTGCAGTGTCACGCAGGATGGCCCTTCCAAAAAACACTCCCCAAACAGCACATGACGCAAAGAAAAAAAGAGGCGCAATGAGGTAGCTGTGTGAGTAAGATAAGCGACCCCAGTGGCCGACACAAACACCGGGCCCATCTAGGAGTGGCACTGCAGTGTCACTCAGGATGGCCCTTCCAAAAAACACTCCCCAAACAGCACATGACGCAAAGAAAAAAAGAGGCGCAATGAGGTAGCTGTGTGAGTAAGATAAGCGACCCTAGTGGCCGACACAAACACCTGGCCCATCTAGGAGTGGCACTGCAGTATCACGCAGGATGGCCCTTCCAAAAAACACTCCCCAAACAGCACATGACGCAAAGAAAAATTAAAGAAAAAAGAGGTGCAAGATGGAATTGTCCTTGGGCCCTCCCACCCACCCTTATGTTGTATAAACAGGACATGCACATTTTAACCAACCCATCATTTCAGTGACAGGGTCTGCCACACGACTGTGACTGAAATGACGGGTTGGTTTGGACCCCCACCGAAAAAGAAGCAATTAATCTCTCCTTGCACAAACTGGCTCTACAGAGGCAAGATGTCCACCTCATCATCATCCTCCGATATATCACCGTGTACATCCCCCACCTCACAGATTATCAATTCGTCCCCACTGGAATCCACCATCTCAGCTCCCTGTGTACTTTGTGGAGGCAATTGCTGCTGGTCAATGTCTCCACGGAGGAATTGATTATAATTCATTTTAATGAACATCATCTTCTCCACATTTTCTGGAAGTAACCTCGTACGCCGATTGCTGACAAGGTGAGCGGCGGCACTAAACACTCTTTCGGAGTACACACTTGTGGGAGGGCAACTTAGGTAGAATAAAGCCAGTTTGTGCAAGGGCCTCCAAATTGCCTCTTTTTCCTGCCAGTATAAGTACGGACTGTGTGACGTGCCTACTTGGATGCGGTCACTCATATAATCCTCCACCATTCTTTCAATGGGGAGAGAATCATATGCAGTGACAGTAGACGACATGTCCGTAATCGTTGTCAGGTCCTTCAGTCCGGACCAGATGTCAGCATCAGCAGTCGCTCCAGACTGCCCTGCATCACCGCCAGCGGGTGGGCTCGGAATTCTGAGCCTTTTCCTCGCACCCCCAGTTGCGGGAGAATGTGAAGGAGGAGATGTTGACAGGTCGCGTTCCGCTTGACTTGACAATTTTCTCACCAGCAGGTCTTTGAACCCCAGCAGACTTGTGTCTGCCGGAAAGAGAGATCCAAGGTAGGTTTTAAATCTAGGATCGAGCACGGTGGCCAAAATGTAGTGCTCTGATTTCAACAGATTGACCACCCGTGAATCCTTGTTAAGCGAATTAAGGGCTCCATCCACAAGTCCCACATGCCTAGCGGAATCGCTCCGTGTTAGCTCCTCCTTCAATGTCTCCAGCTTCTTCTGCAAAAGCCTGATGAGGGGAATGACCTGACTCAGGCTGGCAGTGTCTGAACTGACTTCACGTGTGGCAAGTTCAAAGGGCAGCAGAACCTTGCACAACGTTGAAATCATTCTCCACTGCGCTTGAGACAGGTGCATTCCACCTCCTATATCGTGCTGAATTGTATAGGCTTGAATGGCCTTTTGCTGCTCCTCCAACCTCTGAAGCATATATAGGGTTGAATTCCACCTCGTTACCACTTCTTGCTTCAGATGATGGCAGGGCAGGTTCAGGCGTTTTTGGTGTTGCTCCAGTCTTCTGTACGTGGTGCCTGTACGCCGAAAGTGTCCCGCAATTCTTCTGGCCACCGACAGCATCTCTTGCACGCCCCTGTCGTTTTTTAAAAAATTCTGCACCACCAAATTCAAGGTATGTGCAAAACATGGGACGTGCTGGAATTTGCCCAGATTTAATGCACACACAATATTGCTGGCGTTGTCCGATGCCACAAATCCACAGGAGAGTCCAATTGGGGTAAGCCATTCCGCGATGATCTTCCTCAGTTGCCGTAAGAGGTTTTCAGCTGTGTGCGTATTCTGGAAACCGGTGATACAAAGCGTAGCCTGCCTAGGAAAGAGTTGGCGTTTGCGAGATGCTGCTACTGGTGCCGCCGCTGCTGTTCTTGCGGCGGGAGTCCATACATCTACCCAGTGGGCTGTCACAGTCATATAGTCCTGACCCTGCCCTGCTCCACTTGTCCACATGTTCGTGGTTAAGTGGACACTGGGTACAGCTGCATTTTTTAGGACACTGGTGACTCTTTTTCTGAGGTCTGTGTACATTTTCGGTATCGCCTGCCTAGAGAAATGGAACCTAGATGGTATTTGGTACCGGGGACACAGTACCTCCAACAAGTCTCTAGTTGGCTCTGCAGTAATGATGGATACCGGAACCACGTTTCTCACCACCCAGGATGCCAAGGCCTCAGTTATCCCCTTTGCAGCAGGATGACTGCTGTGATATTTCATCTTCCTCGCAAAGGACTGTTGGACAGTCAATTGCTTGGTGGAAGTAGTAAAAGTGGTCTTACGATTTCCCCTCTGGGATGACCATCGACTCCCAGCAGCAACAACAGCAGCGCCAGCAGCAGTAGGCGTTACACGCAAGGATGCATCGGAGGAATCCCAGGCAGGAGAGGAATCGTCAGAATTGCCAGTGACATGGCCTGCAGGACTATTGGCATTCCTGGGGAAGGAGGAAATTGACACTGAGGGAGTTGGTGGGGTGGTTTGCGTGAGCTTGGTTACAAGAGGAAGGGATTTACTGGTCAGTGGACTGCTTCCGCTGTCGCCCAAAGTTTTTGAACTTGTCACTGACTTATTATGAATGCGCTGCAGGTGACGTATAAGGGAGGATGTTCCGAGGTGGTTAACGTCCTTACCCCTACTTATTACAGCTTGACAAAGGCAACACACGGCTTGACAAATGTTGTCCGCATTTCTGTTGAAATACTTCCACACCGAAGAGCTGATTTTTTTGGTATTTTCACCAGGCATGTCAACGGCCATATTCCTCCCACGGACAACAGGTGTCTCCCCGGGTGCCTGACTTAAACAAACCACCTCACCATCAGAATCCTCCTGGTCAATTTCCTCCCCAGCGCCAGCAACACCCATATCCTCCTCATCCTGGTGTACTTCAACACTGACATCTTCAATCTGACTATCAGGAACTGGACTGCGGGTGCTCCTTCCAGCACTTGCAGGGGGCGTGCAAATGGTGGAAGGCGCATGCTCTTCACGTCCAGTGTTGGGAAGGTCAGGCATCGCAACCGACACAATTGGACTCTCCTTGTGGATTTGGGATTTCGAAGAACGCACAGTTCTTTGCGGTGCTTTTGCCAGCTTGAGTCTTTTCATTTTTCTAGCGAGAGGCTGAGTGCTTCCATCCTCATGTGAAGCTGAACCACTAGCCATGAACATAGGCCAGGGCCTCAGCCGTTCCTTGCCACTCCGTGTGGTAAATGGCATATTGGCAAGTTTACACTTCTCCGACAATTTTATTTTAGATTTTGGAGTCCTTTTTTTATTGATATTTGGTGTTTTGGATTTTACATGCTCTGTACTATGACATTGGGCATCGGCCTTGGCAGACGACGTTGCTGGCATTTCATCGTCTCGGCCATGACTAGTGGCAGCAGCTTCAGCACGAGGTGGAAGTGGATCTTGATCTTTCCCTAATTTTGGAACCTCAACATTTTTGTTCTCCATATTTTAATAGGCACAACTAAAAGGCACCTCAGGTAAACAATGGAGATGGATGGATACTAGTATACTTATGGATGGACGAGCGACTGCCGACACAGAGGTAGCTACAGCCGTGGACTACCGTACTGTGTCTGCTGCTAATATAGACTGGATGATAATGAGATGAAATCAATATATATATATATATAATATCACTAGTACTGCAGCCGGACAGGTATATATATTTATGTAATGACTGATGACGGACCTGCTGGACACTGTCAGCTCAGCAGCACCGCAGACTGCTACAGTAAGCTACTATAGTAGTATGTATAAAGAAGAAAGAAAAAAAAAACCACGGGTAGGTGGTATACAATTATGGATGGACGAGCGACTGCCGACACAGAGGTAGCTACAGCCGTGGACTACCGTACTGTGTCTGCTGCTAATATAGACTGGATGATAATGAGATGAAATCAATATATATATATATAATATCACTAGTACTGCAGCCGGACAGGTAGATATATTTATTATGTAATGACTGATGACGGACCTGCTGGACACTGTCAGCTCAGCAGCACCGCAGACTGCTACAGTAAGCTACTATAGTAGTATGTATAAAGAAGAAAGAAACAAAAAAAAACCACGGGTAGGTGGTATACAATTATGGATGGACGAGCGACTGCCGACACAGAGGTAGCTACAGCCGTGGACTACCGTACTGTGTCTGCTGCTAATATAGACTGGATGATAATGAGATGAAATCAATATATATTATATCACACTAGTACTGCAGCCGGACAGGTAGATATATTTATTATGTAATGACTGATGACGGACCTGCTGGACACTGTCAGCTCAGCAGCACCGCAGACTGCTACAGTAAGCTACTATAGTAGTATGTATAAAGAAGAAAGAAAAAAAAAAACCACGGGTAGGTGGTATACAATTATGGATGGACGAGCGACTGCCGACACAGAGGTAGCTACAGCCGTGGACTACCGTACTGTGTCTGCTGCTAATATAGACTGGATGATAATGAGATGAAATCAATATATATTATATCACACTAGTACTGCAGCCGGACAGGTAGATATATTTATTATGTAATGACTGATGACGGACCTGCTGGACACTGTCAGCTCAGCAGCACCGCAGACTGCTACAGTAAGCTACTATAGTAGTATGTATAAAGAAGAAAAAAAAATAAAAAACCACGGGTAGGTGGTATACAATTATGGATGGACGAGCTACTGCCGACACAGAGGTAGCTACAGCCGTGGACTACCGTACTGTGTCTGCTGCTAATATAGACTGGATGATAATGAGATGAAATCAATATATATTATATCACACTAGTACTGCAGCCGGACAGGTAGATATATTTATTATGTAATGACTGATGACGGACCTGCTGGACACAGTCAGCTCAGCAGCACCGCAGACTGCTACAGTAAGCTACTATAGTAGTATGTATAAAGAAGAAAGAAAAAGAAAAAAACCACGGGTAGGTGGTATACAATTATGGATGGACGAGCGACTGCCGACACAGAGGTAGCTACAGCCGTGGACTACCGTACTGTGTCTGCTGCTAATATAGACTGGATGATAATGAGATGAAATCAATATATATATATATAATATCACTAGTACTGCAGCCGGACAGGTATATATATTTATTATGTAATGACTGATGACGGACCTGCTGGACACTGTCAGCTCAGCAGCACCGCAGACTGCTACAGTAAGCTACTATAGTAGTATGTATAAAGAAGAAAGAAAAAAAAAAACACGGGTAGGTGGTATACAATTATGGATGGACGAGCGACTGCCGACACAGAGGTAGCTACAGCCGTGGACTACCGTACTGTGTCTGCTGCTAATATAGACTGGATGATAATGAGATGAAATCAATATATATATATATAATATCACTAGTACTGCAGCCGGACAGGTATATATATTTATTATGTAATGACTGATGACGGACCTGCTGGACACAGTCAGCTCAGCAGCACCGCAGACTGCTACAGTAAGCTACTATAGTAGTATGTATAAAGAAGAAAGAAAAAGAAAAAACCACGGGTAGGTGGTATACAATATTATATATATATTATATACAATTATATATATATATATATATATATATATATATTAAACTGGTGGTGACTGGTGGTCTGGTCACTGGTCACACTATCAGCAACTTGCAAGTAGTACTCCTAAGCAGACAATCACAATATATATTATACTGGTGGTCAGTGTGGTCACAATGGCAGTGTGGCACTCTGGCAGCAAAAGTGTGCACTGTACGTTATATGTACTCCTGAGTCCTGCTCTCAGACTCTAACTGCTCCCCACTGTCAGTGTCTCCCCCACAAGTCAGATAATATACAGTCACACTATCTATCACTTCAGCAAGTAACTAGTACTCCTCCTAATGCTCCCCAAAATTACTACTGTGTCTCTCTCTACTGTCTCACTCTCTTCTCTATAAACGGAGAGGACGCCAGCCACGTCCTCTCCCTATGAATCTCAATGCACGTGTGAAAATGGCGGCGACGCGCGGCTCCTTATATAGAATCCGAGTCTCGCGATAGAATCCGAGCCTCGCGAGAATCCGACAGCGGGATGATGACGTTCGGGCGCGCTCGGGTTAACCGAGCAAGGCGGGAAGATCCGAGTCGCTCGGCCCCGTGTAAAAAAACATGAAGTTCGGGCGGGTTCGGATTCCGAGGAACCGAACCCGCTCATCCCTAGTGGACACCCACTTAGGAGAGGAGATTTTGCACATAGAGACGTAAAGGTTTCTTCACAGCAAGGGCAATACGTATTTGGAATTCCCTGCCTGAGAGAGTAGTAATGGCGGACTCGGTCATTACTTTTAAGAATGGGCTAGATAAATTCCTAATGGATAATGATATACAAGGTTATGGTGGGTAAATCATGTACTATAGTATTAATAAAGAAGAAAAAAAAGGAGTTTTTTAGTTTGCGGTTAAACATTCACCACAGTTAAAATAAGTCTTAAAAATATATCAGTGTAGAAGAGCACTAACAGGTTGAACTCGATGGACAAATTGTCTTTTTTCAACTTCAGAAATTATGCGGGTCATTCAGAAATGATCGCACGCTAGGATTTTTCGCTGCACTGCGATCAGGTCAGAACTGCACATGCGTGTGCACCGCAATGCGCAGGCGCGTCGTATGGGTACAAATCGGATCGTTGCTGGGCAATGGATTGTACGAAGAATCCATTCGCACAGCCGATCACAAGGAGATTGACAGGAAGAAGGAGTTTGTGGGTGTCAACTGACCGTTTTCTGGGAGTTTTTGAAAAAACGCAGGTGTGTCCAAGCGTTTGCAGGGCGGGTGTCTGATGTCAATTCCGGGCCCGGACAGGCTGAAGTAATCGCAGCGAATGAGTAAGTTCTGGGCAACTCAGAAACTGCACAAAACAACAAAACATTTTTGTGCCGCTCGACTGCACATGCGATCGCTTACTTGCAAAGCAAAAATACACTCCCCTATGGGCGGCGACTATCTGCTCGCAGCGCTGCAAAAATCCCCTAGTGAGCGATCAGGTCTGAATTAGGCTTTATGTTACTATGTAATTCAGCATTGCTCCTGTGCGGGGACAGCTGTTCTCGAAAATCAAAAGTCCCCGCGATCAGTAACACTGCTACAGCAGTACCTGTACAGCTGACTGCGCATGTGTGACCCGAGCAGGTCGACTTGGATCCCTCTTCGCAACCTCGAACCTCCTTCCAATGCAGTGGCTTATCTATAATCTTCTGTTACTATAGGCCTAGACCGGGTGTAGTATGGTATGCCGGCGGCCAGGCTCCCGGCAGCCAGCATACCGGCGCCGGAATCCCGGCCGCCGCCATACCGACAGCTGGGCGAGCGCAAATGAGCCCCTTGCGAGCTTGCTGCGGGCACGGTGGCACACTATGCTATCTATTCTCCCTCCAGGGGGTCCGCGGACCCCCAAGAGGGAGAAAAGGTGTCGGGATTCCGGCGCCGGTATACTGTGCGCCAGGATCCCAACAGCCGGCAAACTGAAGACCACCCACCTAGACCAATAGGTTTTTTTTTAGTATCTATAATGGGTGCAAAGTGTGGGGGGCAAATGGGCCCATGGTCGAGGGGGGCCCATACCGCACACCCTGCACCCATTTCATGAATACTTACCCCTCCAGAGTCCCGCATCAGCGGCAGCAGCGCTGCACATATTACCAGGAAAATAGCACAGTGGCCATTTTCCCAGCATTTTACACATGCGCAGTAAGAAAATCACCAGGAAAATGGGTGATGCATCATTTCCTCGGAGACCTGCATATGCGCAGAGCGCTAGGGTCTCCTAGTGACCCTAGTGCTGACACAGTCTACTGTAGTCTGCTGCCAACTAGAGAAGAGGAGGCCCAGATGGAAACTGCACACAGGCCCCCAACTTCCTTAATACTGCCCTGTTACAATGGCATTGGTTCTCGCAAGCAAACTCCAAAAACATTTAAATTTCCCAAGCAGCTGCTCCTCTGTGCAGCGGCCGGTGGGGGGTCCAGCCATGCTGACCAATCAGCAGTGATCTTCAGCACGGCAGACACTTGGGAAGGCTGCAGGGAAGTAGAGGTGCCGGGAGGTCCCTCTGTGATTGGCAGCCGCTAGAAGATTATCTTCCAGCAGCTGGCCACTCTGCATTTCTGACTGACCATTGTTAGCGACCATGTCAGATAACGCGCAGCCTGGTGTAGAGTAGCAAATGATGCTACCACGCCAGGCAAGTGGTTATAATGTATTGGGGACTAGTTTGTTACCTGAAATTAAAACTTGTGACTAGCATTAAATGGATCTTGTAAACTAGAACAAAGAGCTACAAAAAACTATTTCTCTTTTTCTCTTTAGAGAGTTGGCTTCATGTATTTGGCAATTGCTTAACTTGGCATAGTAAGCTGTAGTTAACTACTGCAGAGAAAGTACATTCATTAGGCTTCAGTAAAGAAAGATACTGCATGCTCCTTTTATGTGCCAATACTCAATGGCCTTCAGTTCTTTATATTATACAGGTAGACGTTTAGCGGTCACTGCAGAGCTGAATGCAGCTCGGCTGTGATTACTCCCATATGACGCATATTCACCCGTATACCGAGCTGTACATGCACCCACTATCTGTAGGCGTGGAATGATTGCAATGCATATAGTTCTGCATTGCCCCTACTAGCATACTCTTGGTTCCAGAAATTGCGAAAATGCACATGATCATTTCCCCATTGGCCACTTTAACAAAGTATCATACCTCCCAACTTTGTCCGCCTGTGAAGAGGGATACACGCGCTCCTGTAATGGGGCGTGGTCTATGAAAAGGGGCATGGCTTCGCAGAAGGACCCGCGATCGTGAGACACGCCCCCGGTTTCATCACTGAGGGGGCATGCCCAGCGCTCCGTGAGCCGCTGACATGCCCTCTCTCCCTCTGTCTGCACTGAATAGACGCTGTGCGCATGCGTACAGCGTCTATTCACCGCTGCTCTGCTAAGCAGAGCAGCGAGTGCAGGAGCCTCCCAACTGCCCCCCCCCCCCCCCCCACAGCGGGACACTGCGGCCCGTGGGTGGGACGGCGGGACAGTCCCCAAAAAACGGGACTGTCCTGCGAAAATCGGGACAGTTGGGAGGTATGAAGTATCATTAATGAAATATCACTTAGCTGCTACAGAGATAAAATAATGGTAAATTGCCAACATAAGTCATTTATCGCCACCAGAAAAAACATGACACTTTCATTGCCATGACCAATATAATGATAAACAGAGCCCAAAATGGCATTCAGATTGCCCATATTAACATGTAATATAAATGATAGCGGACGCTTCTCAAGTCTCTCTTTGGCTCTTCGTGGTTCAGTTGGAAAAAAAAACAGAACGGCACAAGAAAATGATAAGACAGAAGCGCAATAGGTGATATAAGGGACATTTCATCTGTGCCAGCTATAATATTCACAGTAAAACAATAACTGCTGTCCAGTCTGCAATACCGACCCACGTCTGTTGCCATGGTTACTTTATAGACTGGTTCCCAGTATTATATACAGACCCATTACTTGTACCCAGTCTAATATACAAACCTATATATTATACATAGTCTGATATACATACCCATACCTGGTGCACGGTCTGATAGACAGACCCATATCAGGTGCCCAGTATAATACACAGACCCATATCAGGTGCCCAGTACAATATTCAGACTCATATCTGGTGCCCAGTATAATACACAGACCCATATCAGGTGCCCAGTACAATATACAGACCCATATCTGGTGCCCAGTATAATATACACACCCATATCAGGTGTCCAGTATAATACACAGACCCTATCTGGTGCACAGTATAATACACAGACCATATCAGGTGCACAGTATTATATACATACCCATACCTGGTGCACGGTCTGATATACAGACCCTATCTGGTGCCCTGTACAATATACAGACCCTATCTGGTGCCCTGTGCAATATACAACCCTATCTGGTGCCCTGTACAATATACAGACCCATATCAGGTGCCCAGTATAATATACAAACCCATATCTGGTGCTCAGTATAATATGCACACCCATATCAGGTGCCCAGTATAATATACACACCCATATCTGGTGCACAGTATAATATACACACCCATATCTGGTGCACAGTATAATATCCAGGCCCATATCTGGTGCCCAGTATAATATACAGACCCATATCAGGTGCTCAGTATAATATACAGACCCATATCAGGTGCCCAGTATAATATACACACCCATATCAGGTGCCCAGTATAATATACACACCCATATCTGGTGCACAGTATAATATACAGACCCATATCAGGTGCCCAGTATAATATACACACCCATATCTGGTGCACAGTATAATATACAGACCCATATCTGGTGCCCAGTATAATATACACACCCATATCAGGTGCCCATTATAATATACAGACCCATATCAGGTGCCCAGTATAATATACACACCCATATCTGGTGCCCAGTATAATATACAGACCCATATCAGGTGCCCAGTATAATATACACACCCATATCTGGTGCCCAGTATAATATACACACCCATATCTGGTGCCCAGTATAATATACACACCCATATCTGGTGCCCAGTATAATACACACACCCATATCTGGTGCACAGTATAATATCCAGGCCCATATCTGGTGCCCAGTATAATATACAGACCCATATCAGGTGCTCAGTATAATATACAGACCCATATCAGGTGCCCAGTATAATATACACACCCATATCTGGTGCCCAGTATAATATACACACCCATATCTGGTGCCCAGTATAATACACACACCCATATCTGGTGCACAGTATAATATCCAGGCCCATATCTGGTGCCCAGTATAATATACAGACCCATATCAGGTGCTCAGTATAATATACAGACCCATATCAGGTGCCCAGTATAATATACACACCCATATCTGGTGCACAGTATAATATACAGACCCATATCTGGTGCCCAGTATAATATACACACCCATATCTGGTGCCCAGTTGTTATGCAAACCCTTATATGGCGCCTAGTTGGTACAATCTGGGGCCATGCAAAGGGCAGATGACAGGAATGAAGGTGACGGGGGGCAGATGATAGTACCAGTCCTCACCTCCGTATCTCCCCACGTGATGCTGCATGTTGCCAGCTGCTCCTACGCCTGGCGCCATCCACCGAGCGATAACCTCTCGGATAGTTAGAGACACAGACGTCTTATTTCCATATACCCCACCGCTGCCTCATTTAACATTTTGTAAATTATTGAGTGAGTTCCAAGTAGAGATGAGCGCCTGAAATTTTACGGGTTTTGTGTTTTGGTTTTGGGTTCGGTTCCGCGGCCGTGTTTTGGGTTCGACCGCGTTTTGGCAAAACCTCACCGAATTTGTTTTGTCGGATTCGGGTGTGTTTTGGATTCGGGTGTTTTTTTCAAAAAACACTAAAAAACAGCTTAAATCATAGAATTTGGGGGTCATTTTGATCCTAAAGTATTATTAACCTCAAAAACCATAATTTACACTCATTTTCAGTCTATTCTGAATACCTCACACCTCACAATATTATTTTTAGTCCTAAAATTTGCACCGAGGTCGCTGTGTGAGTAAGATAAGCGACCCTAGTGGCCGACACAAACACCGGGCCCATCTAGGAGTGGCACTGCAGTGTCACGCAGGATGTCCCTTCCAAAAAACCCTCCCCAAACAGCACATGACGCAAAGAAAAAAAGAGGCGCAATGAGGTAGCTGTGTGAGTAAGATTAGCGACCCTAGTGGCCGACACAAACACCGGGCCCATCTAGGAGTGGCACTGCAGTGTCACGCAGGATGGCCCTTCCAAAAAACCCTCCCCAAACAGCACATGACGCAAAGAAAAAAAGAGGCGCAATGAGGTAGCTGTGTGAGTAAGATTAGCGACCCTAGTGGCCGACACAAACACCGGGCCCATCTAGGAGTGGCACTGCAGTGTCACGCAGGATGTCCCTTCCAAAAAACCCTCCCCAAACAGCACATGACGCAAAGAAAAAAAGAGGCGCAATGAGGTAGCTGTGTGAGTAAGATTAGCGACCCTAGTGGCCGACACAAACACCGGGCCCATCTAGGAGTGGCACTGCAGTGTCACGCAGGATGTCCCTTCCAAAAAACCCTCCCCAAACAGCACATGACGCAAAGAAAAAAAGAGGCGCAATGAGGTAGCTGTGTGAGTAAGATTAGCGACCCTAGTGGCCGACACAAACACCGGGCCCATCTAGGAGTGGCACTGCAGTGTCACGCAGGATGTCCCTTCCAAAAAACCCTCCCCAAACAGCACATGACGCAAAGAGAAAAAGAGGCGCAATGAGGTAGCTGACTGTGTGAGTAAGATTAGCGACCCTAGTGGCCGACACAAACACCGGGCCCATCTAGGAGTGGCACTGCAGTGTCACGCAGGATGTCCCTTCCAAAAAAACCCTCCCCAATCAGCACATGATGCAAAGAAAAAGAAAAGAAAAAAGAGGTGCAAGATGGAATTGTCCTTGGGCCCTCCCACCCACCCTTATGTTGTATAAACAAAACAGGACATGCACACTTTAACCAACCCATCATTTCAGTGACAGGGTCTGCCACACGACTGTGACTGATATGACGGGTTGGTTTGGACCCCCCCCAAAAAAGAAGCAATTAATCTCTCCTTGCACAAACTGGCTCTACAGAGGCAAGATGTCCACCTCATCTTCACCCTCCGATATATCACCGTGTACATCCCCCTCCTCACAGATTATCAATTCGTCCCCACTGGAATCCACCATCTCAGCTCCCTGTGTACTTTGTGGAGGCAATTGCTGCTGGTCAATGTCTCCGCGGAGGAATTGATTATAATTCATTTTAATGAACATCATCTTCTCCACATTTTCTGGATGTAACCTCGTACGCCGATTGCTGACAAGGTGAGCGGCGGCACTAAACACTCTTTCGGAGTACACACTTGTGGGAGGGCAACTTAGGTAGAATAAAGCCAGTTTGTGCAAGGGCCTCCAAATTGCCTCTTTTTCCTGCCAGTATAAGTACGGACTGTGTGACGTGCCTACTTGGATGCGGTCACTCATATAATCCTCCACCATTCTATCAATGTTGAGAGAATCATATGCAGTGACAGTAGACGACATGTCCGTAATCGTTGTCAGGTCCTTCAGTCCGGACCAGATGTCAGCATCAGCAGTCGCTCCAGACTGCCCTGCATCACCGCCAGCGGGTGGGCTCGGAATTCTGAGCCTTTTCCTCGCACCCCCAGTTGCGGGAGAATGTGAAGGAGGAGATGTTGACAGGTCGCGTTCCGCTTGACTTGACAATTTTGTCACCAGCAGGTCTTTCAACCCCAGCAGACCTGTGTCTGCCGGAAAGAGAGATCCAAGGTAGGCTTTAAATCTAGGATCGAGCACGGTGGCCAAAATGTAGTGCTCTGATTTCAACAGATTGACCACCCGTGAATCCTTGTTAAGCGAATTAAGGGCTGCATCCACAAGTCCCACATGCCTAGCGGAATCGCTCCCTTTTAGCTCCTTCTTCAATGCCTCCAGCTTCTTCTGCAAAAGCCTGATGAGGGGAATGACCTGACTCAGGCTGGCAGTGTCTGAACTGACTTCACGTGTGGCAAGTTCAAAGGGCATCAGAACCTTGCACAACGTTGAAATCATTCTCCACTGCACTTGAGACAGGTGCATTCCATCTCCTATATCGTGCTCAATTGTATAGGCTTGAATGGCCTTTTGCTGCTCCTCCAACCTCTGAAGCATATAGAGGGTTGAATTCCACCTCGTTACCACTTCTTGCTTCAGATGATGGCAGGGCAGGTTCAGTAGTTTTTGGTGGTGCTCCAGTCTTCTGTACGTGGTGCCTGTACGCCGAAAGTGTCCCGCAATTTTTCTGGCCACCGACAGCATCTCTTGCACGCCCCTGTCGTTTTTTAAAAAATTCTGCACCACCAAATTCAAGGTATGTGCAAAACATGGGACGTGCTGGAATTTGCCCATATTTAATGCACACACAATATTGCTGGCGTTGTCCGATGCCACAAATCCACAGGAGAGTCCAATTGGGGTAAGCCATTCCGCGATGATCTTCCTCAGTTGCCGTAAGAGGTTTTCAGCTGTGTGCGTATTCTGGAAAGCGGTGATACAAAGCGTAGCCTGCCTAGGAAAGAGTTGGCGTTTGCGAGATGCTGCTACTGGTGCCGCCGCTGCTGTTCTTGCGGCGGGAGTCCATACATCTACCCAGTGGGCTGTCACAGTCATATAGTCCTGACCCTGCCCTGCTCCACTTGTCCACATGTCCGTGGTTAAGTGGACATTGGGTACAACTGCATTTTTTAGGAGACTGGTGAGTCTTTTTCTGACGTCCGTGTACATTCTCGGTATCGCCTGCCTAGAGAAGTGGAACCTAGATGGTATTTGGTAACGGGGGCACACTGCCTCAATAAATTGTCTAGTTCCCTGTGAACTAACGGCGGATACCGGACGCACGTCTAACACCAACATAGTTGTCAAGGACTCAGTTATCCGCTTTGCAGTAGGATGACTGCTGTGATATTTCATCTTCCTCGCAAAGGACTGTTGAACAGTCAATTGCTTACTGGAAGTAGTACAAGTGGGCTTACGACTTCCCCTCTGGGATGACCATCGACTCCCAGCGGCAACAACAGCAGCGCCAGCAGCAGTAGGCGTTACACGCAAGGATGCATCGGAGGAATCCCAGGCAGGAGAGGACTCGTCAGACTTGCCAGTGACATGGCCTGCAGGACTATTGGCATTCCTGGGGAAGGAGGAAATTGACACTGAGGGAGTTGGTGGGGTGGTTTGCGTGAGCTTGGTTACAAGAGGAAGGGATTTACTGGTCAGTGGACTGCTTCCGCTGTCACCCAAAGTTTTTGAACTTGTCACTGACTTATTATGAATGCGCTGCAGGTGACGTATAAGGGAGGATGTTCCGAGGTGGTTAACGTCCTTACCCCTACTTATTACAGCTTGACAAAGGGAACACACGGCTTGACACCTGTTGTCCGCATTTCTGGTGAAATACCTCCACACCGAAGAGCTGATTTTTTTGGTATTTTCACCTGGCATGTCAACGGCCATATTCCTCCCACGGACAACAGGTGTCTCCCCGGGTGCCTGACTTAAACAAACCACCTCACCATCAGAATCCTCCTGGTCAATTTCCTCCCCAGCGCCAGCAACACCCATATCCTCCTCATCCTGGTGTACTTCAACACTGACATCTTCAATCTGACTATCAGGAACTGGACTGCGGGTGCTCCTTCCAGCACTTGCAGGGGGCGTGCAAATGGTGGAAGGCGCATGCTCTTCACGTCCAGTGTTGGGAAGGTCAGGCATCGCAACCGACACAATTGGACTCTCCTTGTGGATTTGGGATTTCAAAGAACGCACAGTTCTTTGCGGTGCTTTTGCCAGCTTGAGTCTTTTCAGTTTTCTAGCGAGAGGCTGAGTGCTTCCATCCTCATGTGAAGCTGAACCACTAGCCATGAACATAGGCCAGGGCCTCAGCCGTTCCTTGCCACTCCGTGTGGTAAATGGCATATTGGCAAGTTTACGCTTCTCCTCCGACAATTTTATTTTAGGTTTTGGAGTCCTTTTTTTACTGATGTTTGGTGTTTTGGTTTTGACATGCTCTGTACTATGCCATTGGGCATCGGCCTTGGCAGACGACGTTGCTGGCATTTCATCGTCTCGGCCATGACTAGTGGCAGCAGCTTCAGCACGAGGTGGAAGTGGATCTTGATCTTTCCCTAATTTTGGAACCTCAACATTTTTGTTCTCCATATTTTAATAGGCACAACTAAAAGGCACCTCAGGTAAACAATGGAGATGGATGGATTGGATACTAGTATACAATTATGGACGGGCTGCCGAGTGCCGACACAGAGGTAGCCACAGCCGTGAACTACCGCACTGTACTGTGTCTGCTGCTAATATATAGACTGGTTGATAAAGAGATAGTATACTCGTAACTAGTATGTATGTATAAAGAAAGAAAAAAAAACCACGGTTAGGTGGTATATACAATTATGGACGGGCTGCCGAGTGCCGACACAGAGGTAGCCACAGCCGTGAACTACCGCACTGTACTGTGTCTGCTGCTAATATATAGACTGGTTGATAAAGAGATAGTATACTCGTAACTAGTATGTATGTATAAAGAAAGAAAAAAAAACCACGGTTAGGTGGTATATACAATTATGGACGGGCTGCCGAGTGCCGACACAGAGGTAGCCACAGCCGTGAACTACCGCACTGTACTGTGTCTGCTGCTAATATATAGACTGGTTGATAAAGAGATAGTATACTCGTAACTAGTATGTATGTATAAAGAAAGAAAAAAAAACCACGGTTAGGTGGTATATACAATTATGGACGGGCTGCCGAGTGCCGACACAGAGGTAGCCACAGCCGTGAACTACCGCACTGTACTGTGTCTGCTGCTAATATATAGACTGGTTGATAAAGAGATAGTATACTCGTAACTAGTATGTATGTATAAAGAAAGAAAAAAAAACCACGGTTAGGTGGTATATACAATTATGGACGGGCTGCCGAGTGCCGACACAGAGGTAGCCACAGCCGTGAACTACCGCACTGTACTGTGTCTGCTGCTAATATATAGACTGGTTGATAAAGAGATAGTATACTCGTAACTAGTATGTATGTATAAAGAAAGAAAAAAAAACCACGGTTAGGTGGTATATACAATTATGGACGGGCTGCCGAGTGCCGACACAGAGGTAGCCACAGCCGTGAACTACCGCACTGTACTGTGTCTGCTGCTAATATATAGACTGGTTGATAAAGAGATAGTATACTCGTAACTAGTATGTATGTATAAAGAAAGAAAAAAAAAACCACGGTTAGGTGGTATATACAATTATGGACGGGCTGCCGAGTGCCGACACAGAGGTAGCCACAGCCGTGAACTACCGCACTGTACTGTGTCTGCTGCTAATATATAGACTGGTTGATAAAGAGATAGTATACTCGTAACTAGTATGTATATATAAAGAAAGAAAAAAAAACCACGGTTAGGTGGTATATACAATTATGGACGGGCTGCCGAGTGCCGACACAGAGGTAGCCACAGCCGTGAACTACCGCACTGTACTGTGTCTGCTGCTAATATATAGACTGGTTGATAAAGAGATAGTATACTCGTAACTAGTATGTATGTATAAAGAAAGAAAAAAAAACCACGGTTAGGTGGTATATACAATTATGGACGGGCTGCCGAGTGCCGACACAGAGGTAGCCACAGCCGTGAACTACCGCACTGTACTGTGTCTGCTGCTAATATATAGACTGGTTGATAAAGAGATAGTATACTCGTAACTAGTATGTATGTATAAAGAAAGAAAAAAAAACCACGGTTAGGTGGTATATACAATTATGGACGGGCTGCCGAGTGCCGACACAGAGGTAGCCACAGCCGTGAACTACCGCACTGTACTGTGTCTGCTGCTAATATATAGACTGGTTGATAAAGAGATAGTATACTCGTAACTAGTATGTATGTATAAAGAAAGAAAAAAAAACCACGGTTAGGTGGTATATACAATTATGGACGGGCTGCCGAGTGCCGACACAGAGGTAGCCACAGCCGTGAACTACCGCACTGTACTGTGTCTGCTGCTAATATATAGACTGGTTGATAAAGAGATAGTATACTCGTAACTAGTATGTATGTATAAAGAAAGAAAAACAAACCACGGTTAGGTGGTATATACAATTATGGACGGGCTGCCGAGTGCCGACACAGAGGTAGCCACAGCCGTGAACTACCGCACTGTACTGTGTCTGCTGCTAATATAGACTGGTTGATAAAGAGATAGTATACTACTAATATTATATACTGGTGGTCAGGTCACTGGTCACTAGTCACACTGGCAGTGGCACTCCTGCAGCAAAAGTGTGCACTGTTTAATTTTAATATAATATTATGTACTCCTGGCTCCTGCTATAACCTATAACTGGCACTGCAGTAGTGCTCCCCAGTCTCCCCCACAATTATAAGCTGTGTGAGCTGAGCAGTCAGACAGATATATAATATATATATAGATGATGCAGCACACTGGCCTGAGCCTGAGCAGTGCACACAGATATGGTATGTGACTGACTGAGTCACTGTGTGTATCGCTTTTTTCAGGCAGAGAACGGATATATTAAATAAACTGCACTGTGTGTCTGGTGGTCACTCACTATATAATATATTATGTACTCCTGGCTCCTGCTATAACCTATAACTGGCACTGCAGTAGTGCTCCCCAGTCTCCCCCACAATTATAAGCTGTGTGAGCTGAGCAGTCAGACAGATATATATAATATTATATATAGATAATAGATGATGCAGCACACTGGCCTGAGCCTGAGCAGTGCACACAGATATGGTATGTGACTGAGTCACTGTGTGCTGTGTATCGCTTTTTTCAGGCAGAGAACGGATTATAAATAAAAGTGGTGGTCACTGGTCACTATCAGCAAAACTCTGCACTGTACACTACTGAGTACTCCTAATGCTCCCCAAAATTAGTAAATCAAGTGTCTCTCTAATCTATTCTAATTCTAAACGGAGAGGACGCCAGCCACGTCCTCTCCCTATCAATCTCAATGCACGTGTGAAAATGGCGGCGACGCGGGCTCCTTATATAGAATCCGAGTCTCGCGATAGAATCCGAGCCTCGCGAGAATCCGACAGCATCATGATGACGTTCGGGCGCGCTCGGGTTAACCGAGCAAGGCGGGAAGATCCGAGTCGCTCGGACCCGTGAAAAAAAACATGAAGTTCTGGCGGGTTCGGATTCAGAGAAACCGAACCCGCTCATCTCTAGTTCCAAGAAGTCAGTTACCTGAAATGGTCTGTAAATTGTTTTTGTCAGCTGAAGGCTTTGCACCTTTTAATGTTAATAAAGTTCATTGACAAAAAATAAAATAAAATCAACAAATGCTTTCCAGCTACTTTTTAATTAAAAAGGTAATATTATTTATACAGACAGGAAACCCGTTTATATTACAGTGGCAACAGCAATGTTAATAATTTTCTTGTTACTTTAAAAATCAATGGCCCTCATTCCGAGTTGTTCGCTCGCAAGCTGCTTTTAGCAGCTTTGCACACGCTAAGCCGCCGCCTACTGGGAGTGAATCTTAGCATAGTAAAATTGCGAACGAAAGATTCTCAAAATTGCAATTACACACCTCTTAGCAGTTTCTGAGTAGCTTCAAACTTACTCGGCATCTGCGATCAGTTCAGTGCTTGTCGTTCCTGGTTTGACGTCACAAACACACCCAGCGTTCGCCCAGACACTCCTCCGTTTCTTCAGCCACTCCCGCGTTTTTCCCAGAAACTGTCGCGTTTTTTCGCACACACCCATAAAACGGCCTGTTTCCGCCCAGAAACACCCACTTCCTGTCAATCACATTACGATCACCAGAACAAAGAAAAAAACGTGAGTAAAATTCCTAACTGCATAGCAAATTTACTTGGCGCAGTCGCACTGCGGACATTGCGCATGCGCATTCGCGACTAATCGCTCCGTTGCGAAAAAAAATAACGAGCGAACAACTCGGAATGACCCCCAATAAGAAGAAACTACGTTTAGCTCTTATACTGTATTAAGGTCTCCGCACTTTCTCAGGGTTTAACATTTGAAATATTTTTTTCTAAAACCTTGGTTGCTATTTTAATAAAGATGTGGGCCCATACTGCATGTACAGTACTAGCCCACTGGTTGCAGGTGCTACTGTAATACAGCGTTGTAGATCATAGATTTAGTGACAATCATTTAAAAGCCAATACTAGGCTGGCTTTGCCTTGTAAAGGATTTCTGCTTTAAATCGCGCCAGTTTCCTATGACTCTTTGCTGACTGCACAGTAGCCGTACAAGTTTACTGGCGCAATATTCCTCTTGTGAGCAAGAATTACATTTGTTTCCTCGGATGTATCCAGCGTCACGCCCCCTGTTTCCTAGCCACGCACCCACAAAGCTCCGTCTCCGCCCTGGAAATCTGAATGAGGCCACAGGGTCTGATTTAGTATCAGTAGAACAGTAGCAGATTCTGCTAAATAATGTGCTTTTTTGGTTTGCTAACAATCTTGAATAACCCCCTATGGGGGTCATTCCGAGTTGATCGCTAGTGAAAAATGTTCGCAGCACAGCGATTAAATGAAAAAGCGGCACTTCTGCGCATACGTATGCGGCGCAGTGCGCACTCGCAACGTACTTTCACAACGGCCGATGTATTTTTACACAAGGTCGGGCGATGTTTTTCAGTCGCAATGGCAGCCGCAGAGTGATTGACAAGAAAGGGGCGTTTCTGGGTGTCAACTGTTTTCAGGGAGTGTTTGAAAAAACTCAGGCATGCCAGGAAAAACGCAGGCGTGGTTGTCCGAACGCAGGGCATGTTTGTGACGTCAAATCCGGAACTGAACAGTCTGAAGTGATCGCAAGCTAGGAGTAGGTCTGGGGCTTCAGGGAATATCTCACAAATATTGTCTGATACATACTGTAGGCCATATAATGTGGTGTGGTTGCGTCTATTAATGCCCAAGCTGTCCGTATGATGTGGGAACATTTTAGCAGGGAAGAAGACGACGATACATCACATCAAACAGAGTTTATGGGCCAGGCACAAAAATAGCTTAAGTTTATGTGACTATGAAACTGTAATATTTCTGGGGGTCATTCCGAGTTGTTCGCTCGTTGCCAATTTTCGCTATACTGCGATTAGTCGCTTACTGCGCATGCGCAAGGTTCGCAGAGCGCATGCGCTTAGTTATTTTACACATAAGTTAGGTATTTTACTCACGGCGTAACAAAGCTTTTTCATCGCTGTGCTGATCGTAGTGTGATTGACAGGAAGTGGGTGTTTCTGGGCGGAAACTGGACGTTTTATGGGAGTGTGCGGAAAAACGCAGGCGTTCGAGTTGCAAAACGCAGGAGTGGCTGGAGAAACGGGGGAGTTGTTGGGCGAACGCTGGGTGTGTTTGTGACGTCAAACCAGGAACGAAAAGGACCGAGCTGGTCGCAATGGCTGAGTAAGTCTGGAGCTACTCAGAAACTGCTAAGAAATTTCAATTCGCAATTCTGCTAATCTTTCGTTCGCACCTCTGCTAAGCTAAGATACACTCCCAGAGGGCGGCGGCTTAGCGTGTGCAATGCTGCTAAAAGCAGCTAGCGAGCGAACAACTCGGAATCACCCCCCCTGTCCAGACATAAATGCCCCTGATGGACGTCCCAACCTAGTAGAATGCTGCAGTGTAGTGGACAGGTTTACAGTATATGCTTGTTTTTCCTTTTAATTGTAGCTGTTACTATATCATAGTGTTGTTGATGTTGTTGTTGTTATTGTTTTTATAATTTTTTTCAGATAGAATTATTTAAGTTTTCAAATAAACATAATTTTTAATCAAATAACATACATATATTCAGGCTTCGGCAATGAAAATACCTTTCTAAAATGACCACAGAATTATTTAGAATATCACCTACATTAATGCAGGAGATTCTTTTGTCATCAAACCTTTTATATGCAATGTTCCTATAAGAAATGTTTCTGTTGTTCTGAGATAATGGTCCTGATCAGGTCCGGTGGTAGGGTGTTTGGCGCCCCCCTGCAAACTATAAATTTGCGCCCTCCCATACTTTACAAAGGGACAGCACATATAATTCCCACTGTAGCAGTGACGCTTATACACATAATGCCCCCTGTAGCAGTGCCGCTTACACACGTAACGCCCCCCTGTACCAGTGATGCTTACACACATAACACCCCCTGTAGTAGTGACGCTTATACCCCTTTCACACCGCACAAATACCCGGTATCGACCCGGGTCGACACGGGTCGGTGTGCGATGTGAAAGGGGCATAGCCGAAATCCCGGCTCGCCTGACCCGGCAATTCAACCTGGGAATAAAGCAGTGTTATACCCGGGTTGAATACCGAGTCAGTGGCTGCGTAAACGGGCTCCCGGGTCGATGCGTCCCGGGAACCGTTTACTACAGCAGGGAGAGGCGGCGCGGAGATGATCTCATGTCCCAACGCTGCCTCCACCTCCGCCCCCGCTGCCAGCTCCGCCCCCCACTGCTATGGCAACCCTCCGGCATATTGCCGGGTCGGGGAAGCCTGCAGCAGCGGCCAATGCCGGATCCCACCCGGGAAGGACCCGTTTCCAATTCCCGGGTGGGATTCGGCATTGGCAGTGTGAAAGGGGTATAACACACACAACACCCCCTGTACCAGTGACGCTTGTACACGTAACGCCACCTGTACCGGTGACGCTTACACACGTAACGCCCCCTGTAGTAGTGACGCTTACGCACGTAACGCTCCCTGTAGCAGTGACGCTTCTTCACGCAACACCCCCTGTACCAGTGATGCTTACACACGTAACGCCCCCTGTAGTAGTGACATTTACACACGTAAAGCCCCCAGTAGTAGTGACGCTTGAACACGCAATGCCCCCTGTACCAGTGACGCTTACACACGTAACGCCCCCTGTAGTAATGATGCTTGCACACGTAACAACATCTGTAGTAGTGACGCTTACACACGTAACGCCCCCTGTACCAGTGACACTTGCACACGTAATGCCCCCTGTAGTAGTGACGCTTACACACGTAACGCCCCCTGTATCAGTGACACTTACACACGTAACGCCCCCCTGTAGTAGTGATGCTTGCACACGTAACGCCCCCTGTAGTAGTGATGCTTGCACACGTAACGACCCCTGTAGTAGTGGCATTTACACACGTAAAGCCCCCTGTAGTAGTGACGCTTACACACGTAACGCCCCCTGTAGTAGTGATGCTTGCACACGTAACGACCCCTGTAGTAGTGACATTTACACACGTAAAGCCCCCAGTAGTAGTGACGCTTGAACACGTAATGCCCCCTGTAGTAGTGACGCTTACACACGTAACGCCCCCTGTAATAGTGATGCTTGCACACGTAACGACCCCTGTAGCTGTGACGCTTACACACGTAACGCCCCCTGTACCAGTGACGCTTACACGCGTAAAGCCCCCAGTAGTAGTGACGCTTACACACATAAAGCCCCTGTAGTAGTGACACTTGCACACGTAACGCCCCCGTAGTAGTGACGCTTACACACATAACGCCCCCTGTAGTAGTGACGCTTACAGACGTAACGCCCCCTGTAGTAGTGACGCTTACACACGTAACGCCCCCTATAGTAGTGATGCTTACACACGTAAGACCCCCTGAAGCAGTGACGCTTACACATGTAACACCCCCTGTACCAGTGACACTTACACACATAAAGCCCCCAGTAGTAGTGACGCTTGCACACGTAATGCCTCATGTAGTAGTGACACTTACACACGTAACGCCCCCTGTAGTAGTGACGCTTGCACACGTAATGACTCCTGTACCAGAGATGCTTGCACGCGTAATGCCCCCTGTACCAGTGACGCTTACACGTGTAATGCCCCCTGTAGCAGTGATGCTTACACATAAAGTCCCCTTTAGCAGTGACGGTTATACAAGACGCCCCTGTAGCAGTGACGCTTACACACATTATGCATCACATTCACACACCCACACTCCACATACATACAAACATACCTACACACACACACACACACACACACACACACACACACACACACACACACTGTACATACATTACACACATACACAGTCGCACATACACACACATACATATACAGATACTGTATACATACACACACACATACATACATACATACATATACACACACACAGTCACACACTTTCACTCACTCACTCTCTTTCCAGCCACTTATGTAAGGAAGTATGGCAGCTCATCTGCCTGTGCTGCAGGCTGCAGCATTGCCCCGTGTAGCTCCGCCCCCTTTCCCCATGTAGATCCGCCCCCTTTAGGTCCGCACACTGCACTCTGTGAGTCTGTGACAGGGGAGAGGAGGCTTCATGCTGCCGGTGCCGCTGCCTGTGGTAGACTGTGACAGACGCAGCAGCCGGCAGCAGCAGGGACATTTGCTCAGCACAGGGACACTGAGCAAGGAGAGCACCTCTCTTTCCTGGCCCCTCCCTGCACTGCCCCCCCTTTGCTGAGCGGTTAGCGCCGGGCCTGGTCCTGATTCGGCGTGGTGTACACAATGTCAATGCGGGATGCAGCGAAGCGACTTATCCCCACTGCGCCACACAGCAAATGATTTGGGATTGCAGACGCACAGAGGATTTATTTGCAACATGGGTTACAGGTAGTCAGCATTGGGGGGGAGATTACAGTTGGGAGGTGGGGTGGCTAGGAAAACGCAGGCATGTCCGGACCATGTTGCAGGCATGGGTGTGGCAAGATGGAGGAGTGTCCGTATCACAGGAGTGTGGTCACCACCAGTGTGTGTTACAACAACCCAGGGCCAAAACATACTATTGCCATATGTAACATAGAGACACACTTCCAGGGTTTTGTCTCTTAACCCTGGTGTTTCATTTCTCACCCAATCATACTTGTGCCGCTGGCTGCAAGTCATTAGAATGTCCAAGTAGCCATCCTTTTCCATTAAAGGAAAATGCCCCAAAGGTTTATAAATGGTTACCTCCCGTGACCCACGGTGCTGTGGCAACTTACTAAGCTTTTGGTGTTGTGCCAACTCAAGTTGAAAGTTTCGCCTCTTGTGTCGCCTTGCGTTCTTAAAACTGTTGCTCAGCTTGGTGTTCCTGCAGAACGAGCTGCATTCACATTTCAGAGTCACATGTAGCCATCTGTTAATGAATCATTGGCACAGTAGAGTCCCCAAATTCCTGAGAGCCGTGACTGCTGACATATGCTGTTTTAGGCATTTCCACTGTCCTGGTACTGTGCCGGTCCCCAGTTCCTGCGTCATGCCACATTGTTGCGTCATACTGTATCACCTTCCGCTAATATGCCGTTCAGTCGCTCTTTCATTTTATTCATCCCATCGAGAGTTCTCTGCTCACAAAGACTAATAAAAGCTTCTCTTAATAGCCGATACAATTGTGTCAGTCATGTTGCCAAATAAAAAGGTAAAAAAAGAACAATAGAGAATGAACGGAAAAAACGTTTTGCAAGTACAGTATATATATATATATATATATATATATATATATATAAAAACTAGTAGTAAGCCCTAAGTTTGTCTTTGTAAACTGTTGTTTTCCTCACAGTTCTTAAGTTTCAGAGTCAATTGAGTTTGGTTTGTATATTCTCCCCGTAATTGCGTGGGTTTCCTCCCACAATCCAAAAATATACTGGTAGGTTAATTGGCTCCCAACAAAAATTAACCCTAGCGTGACTGTGTGTGTACATGTGGAAGGGAATATAGGTGGTCATTCCGAGTTGATCGCTAGCTACTTTCGTTTGCAATGCAGCGATTAGGTAAAAAAGCGGAACGCATGCGTATGCGGTGCAGTGCGCACGCGCGACGTACTTTCACAAAAGCCGATGCAGTTTCACACAAGGTCTAGCGATGGTTTTCAGTCGCATTGGTGACCGCAGAGTGATTGACAGGAAGTGGGTGTTTCTGGGTGGTAACTGACCGTTTTCGGGGAGTGTGTGTAAAAACGCAGGCGTGTCGGATAAAAACGCAGGAGTGGCTGGGGAAACATAGGCGTGGCTGGACGAACGCAGGGCGTGTTTGTGACGTCAAAACAGGAACTAAACAGTCTGAAGTGATCGCTAGCTAGGAGTAAGTCTTGAGCTACTCAGAAACTGCACAATCTTTTTTTGTAGCAGCGCTGCGATCCTTTCATTCGCACTTCTGCTAAGCTAAAATACACTCCCAGAGGGCGGCGGCATAGCGTTTGTACTGCTGCTAAAAGCAGCTAGCGAACGAACAACTCGGAATGAGGGCCATAGATTGTAAGCTCCACTCGGGCAGGGACTGATGTGAATGGGCAAATATTCTCTGTAAAGCGCTGGGGAATATGTGTGCGCTATATAATTAACTGATAATAATAATAATATTAATAATAATAATAATTATAATAATAATAATAATAATAATAATCATAATTACTTAATACAATCACATAATACTCTAAGTGATGAGATTATCCTACTTTCTCTGACGTCCTAGTGGATGCTGGGAACTCCGTAAGGACCATGGGGAATAGACGGGCTCCGCAGGAGACTGGGCACTCTTAAAAGAAAGATTAGGTACTATATCTGGTGTGCACTGGCTCCTCCCTCTATGCCCCTCCTCCAGACCTCAGTTAGAATCTGTGCCCGGCCAGAGCTGGATGCACCTAGTGGGCTCTCCTGAGCTCACTAGAAAAGAAAGTATTTGTTAGGTTTTTTATGTTCAGTGAGATCTGCTGGCAACAGACTCACTGCTACGAGGGACTGAGGGGAGAGAAGCAAACCTACCTGCTTGCAGCTAGCTTGTGCTTCTAAGGCTACTGGACACCATTAGCTCCAGAGGGATCGAACACAGGGCCCGACCTCGATCGTCCGTTCCCGGAGACGCGCCGCCGTCCCCCTTGCAGAGCCAGAAGACGGAAGATAAAGATGAAAAACGGCGGCTGAAGACTCCTGTCTTCATTAAGGTAGCGCACAGCACTGCAGCTGTGCGCCATTGCTCCCATAGCACACCACACACTCCGGTCACTGTTGGGTGCAGGGCGCTGGGGGGGGGGGGGGGGGCGCCCTGGGCAGCAATTAGTTTACCTTTTTGGCACAAATAGCACATAATACAGTGTATAACACTGTATATGTGCAAAAACCCCCGCCATTAACATTATGAAAAGCGGGAGAAGCCCGCCGCTGAGGGGGCGGGGCTATCTTCCTCAGCACAGCCAGCGCCATTTTCTCTTCACAGCTCCGCTGGAAGGACGCTCCCCAGGCTCTCCCCTGCAGTATCCAGTACAACAAGGGTAAAAAAGAGAGGGGGGACACATAAATTTGGGCGCAATTTGTGTTAATAAGCAGCTATTGGGAAAAATCACTCAGTATAGTGAAAATCCCTGTGTTATATAGCGCTGTGGTGTGTGCTGGCATACTCTCTCTCTGTCTCCCCAAAGGACTTTGTGGGGTCCTGTCCTCAGTCAGAGCATTCCCTGTGTGTGTGCGGTGTGTCGGTACGGCTGTGTCGACATGTTTGATGAGGAGGGCTACGTGGAGGCGGAGCAGGAGCCGATAAGTGTGATGTCGCCCCCTACGGGGCCGACACCGCGGAGTGGATGGATATGTGGAAGGTATTAACCGACAGTGTCAACTCCTTACATAAAAGGCCACACAGCAAATGATTTGGGATTGCAGACGCACAGAGGATTTATTTGCAACATGGGTGACAGGTAGTCAGCATTGGGGGGGAGATTACAGTTGGGAGGTGGGGGGGCTAGGAAAACGCAGGCATGTCCGGACCATGTTGCAGGCATGGGTGTGGCAAGATGGAGGAGTGTCCGTATCACAGGAGTGTGGTCACCACCAGTGTGTGTTACAACAACCCAGGGCCAAAGCATACTATTGCCATATGTAACATAGAGACACACTTCCAGGGTTTTGTCTCTTAACCCTGGTGTTTCATTTCTCACCCAATCATACTTGTGCCGCTGGCTGCAAGTCATTAGAATGTCCAAGTAGCCATCCTTTTCCATTAAAGGAAAATGCCCCAAAGGTTTATAAATGGTTACCTCCCGTGACCCACGGTGCTGTGGCAACTTACTAAGCTTTTGGTGTTGTGCCAACTCAAGTTGAAAGTTTCGCCTCTTGTGTCGCCTTGCGTTCTTAAAACTGTTGCTCAGCTTGGTGTTCCCGCAGAACGAGCTGCATTCACATTTCAGAGTCACATGTAGCCATCTGTTAATGAATCATTGGCACAGTAGAGTCCCCAAATTCCTGAGAGCCGTGACTGCTGACATATGCTGTTTTAGGCATTTCCACTGTCCTGGTACTGTGCCGGTCCCCAGTTCCTGCGTCATGCCACATTGTTGCGTCATACTGTATCACCTTCCGCTAATATGCCGGTCAGTCGCTCTTTCATTTTATTCATCCCATCGAGAGTTCTCTGCTCACAAAGACTAATAAAAGCTTCTCTTAATAGCCGATACAATTGTGTCAGTCATGTTGCCAAATAAAAAGGTAAAAAAAGAACAATAGAGAATGAACGGAAAAAACGTTTTGCAAGTACAGTATATATATATATATATATATATATATATAAAAACTAGTAGTAAGCCCTAAGTTTGTCTTTGTAAACTGTTGTTTCTCTGACGTCCTAGTGGATGCTGGGAACTCCGTAAGGACCATGGGGAATAGCGGCTCCGCAGGAGACTGGGCACAAAAGTAAAGCTTTAGGACTACCTGGTGTGCACTGGCTCCTCCCCCTATGACCCTCCTCCAAGCCTCAGTTAGATTTTTGTGCCCGGCCGAGAAGGGTGCACACTAGGGGCTCTCCTGAGCTTCTTAGTGAAAGTTTAGTTTTAGGTTTTTTATTTTCAGTGAGACCTGCTGGCAACAGGCTCACTGCATCGAGGGACTAAGGGGAGAAGAAGCGAACTCACCTGCGTGCAGAGTGGATTGGGCTTCTTAGGCTACTGGACACCATTAGCTCCAGAGGGACCGAACACAGGCCCAGCCTCGGAGCTCGGTCCCAGACCCGCGCCGCCGGCCCCCTTACAGAGCCAGAAGCAAGAAGAGGTCCGGAAAATCGTCGGCAGAAGACATCCTGTCTTCACCAAGGTAGCGCACAGCACTGCAGCTGTGCGCCATTGCTCCTCAGCACACTTCACACTTCGGTCACTGAGGGTGCAGGGCGCTAGGGGGGCGCGCCCTGAGCAGCAATAAAAACACCTTGGCTGGCAAAAATACATCACATATAGCCCCCAGGGCTATATGGATGAATTTTAACCCCTGCCAGATTCCACAGAAAAACGGGAGAAAAGGCCGCCGAGAAGGGGGCGGAGCCTATCTCCTCAGCACACTGGCGCCATTTTCTCTCACAGCTCCGTTGGAAGGAAGCTCCCTGGCTCTCCCCTGCAGTCACTACACTACAGAAAGGGGTTAAAAAAGAGAGGGGGGCACTAATTAGGCGCAGTATAACAATACAGCAGCTATAAGGGGAAAAACACTTATATAAGGTTATCCCTGTATATATATATAGCGCTCTGGTGTGTGCTGACATACTCTCCCTCTGTCTCCCCAAAGGGCTAGTGGGGTCCTGTCCTCTATCAGAGCATTCCCTGTGTGTGTGCTGTGTGTCGGTACGTTGTGTCGACATGTATGAGGAGGAAAATGAGGTGGAGGCGGAGCAATTGCCTGTAACAGAGATGTCACCCCCTAGGGAGTCGACATCTGAGTGGATGAGCTTATGGAAGGAATTATGTGAGTCAGCTCTTTACAAAAGATTGATGACACGAGACAGCCGGCGACTCAGCCTGTGCCTGTCCAGGTGTCTCAAAAGCCATCAGGGGCTCTAAAACGCCCGTTACCGCAGATGGCAGATACAGACGCCGACACGGATACTGACTCCAGTGTCGACGATTAAGAGACGAATGTGACTTTCAGTAGGGCCACACGTTACATGATTGAGGCTATGGAAAATGTATTTACACATTTCTGATAATACCAGTACCACTAAAAAGGGTATTATGTTGGGTGAGAAAAAACTGCCTGTAGTTTTTCCTGCATCTGAGGAATTAAATGAAGTGTGTGATGATGCGTGGGTTTCCCCCGATAAAAACTGTTAATTCCTAAAAAGTTATTAGCATCATACCCCTTCCCGCCAGAGGATAGGGCACGTTGGGAAACACCCCCTAGGGTGAATAAAGCGCTCACACGCTTGTCTAAACAGGTGGCACTACCGTCCCCGGATACGGCCGCCCTTAAGGAACCTGCTGACAGAAAGCAGTAAAATATCCTAAAATGTATATACACTCACACGGGTGTGATTGATACTGCGACCAGCAATCGCCTCAGCCTGGATGTGCAGTGCTGGGGTGGCTTGGTCGGATTCCCTGACTGACAATATTGATACCCTAGATAGGGACAGTATATTACTGACTATAGAGCATTTAAAAGATGCATTTCTATATATGCGTGATGCACAGAGGGATATTTGCCGACTGGCATCAAGAGTAAGTGCGCTGTCCATTTCTGCCAGAAGAGGGTTATGGACAAGACAGTGGTCAGGTGATGCTGATTCCAAAAGGCATATGGAAGTATCGCCTTATAAAAGGGAGGAGTTATTTGGGGTAGGTCTAACAGACCTGGTTGCCACGGCAACGGCTGGAAAATCCACATTTTTACCCCAGGTAGCCTCTCAACATAAGAAGACGCCGTATTATCAGGCGCAGTCCTTTGGGCCCCATAAGGGCAAGCGGGCAAAAGGCTCCTCATTTCTGCCCCGTGGCAGAGGGAGAGGAAAAAGGCTGCAGCAAACAGCCAGTTCCCAGGAACAGAAGCCCTCTCCCGTTTTCTGCCAAGTCCTCAGCATGACGCTGGGGCTTTACAAGCGGACTCAGGCACGGTGGGGGCCCGTCTCAAAAATTTCAGCGTGCAGTGGGCTCACTCACAGGGGACCCCTGGATCCTTCAGGTGGTATCTCAGGGGTACAAATTGGAATTCGAGACGTCTCCCCTTCGCCGTTTTCCTAAAGTCTGCTTTACCGACGTCTCCCTCCGACAGGGAGGCGGTATGGGAAGCCATTCACAAGCTGTATTCCCAGCAGGTGATAATCAAGGTACCCCTCCTACAACAGGGAAAGGGGTATTATTCCACGCTGTTTGTGGTACCGAAGCCGGACGGCTCGGTGAGACCTAATTTAAATCTGAAATCCTTGAACACTTACATACAAAGGTTCAAATTCAAGATGGAGTCACTCAGAGCGGTGATGGCAAACCTGGAAGAAGGGGATTATATGGTGTCTCTGGACATCAAGGATGCTTATCTCCATGTCCCAATTTACCCTTCTCACCAAGGGTACCTCAGGTTTGTGGTACAGAACTGTCACTATCAGTTTCAGACGCTGCCGTTTGGTTTGTCCACGGCACCCCGGGTCTTTACCAAAGTAATGGCCGAAATGATGATACTCCTTTGAAGGAAGGGAGTTTTAATTATCCCTTACTTGGACGATCTCCGGATAAGGGCAAGATCCAGGGAACGGTTGGTAGTCGGGGTAGCACTATCTTAAGTAGTGTTGCGGCAGCACGGTTGGATTCTTAATATTCCAAAATCGCAGCTGATCCCGACGACACGTCTTCTATTCCTAAGGATGATCCTGGACACAGTCCAGAAAAAGGTGTTTCTCCAGGAGGAGAAAGCCAGGGAGTTATCCGAACTAGTCAGAAACCTCCTAAAACCAGGCCAAGTGTCAGTGCAGCAGTGCACAAGGGTCCTGGGAAAAATGGTGGCTTCCTACGAAGCAATTCCATTCGGCAGATTCCACGCAAGAACTTTCCAGTGGGACCCGCTGGAAAAGTGGTCCGGATCGCATCTTCAGATGCATCAGCGGATAACCCTGTCACCAAAGACAAGGGTGTCTCTCCTGTGGTGGTTGCCGAGTGCTCATCTTCTAAGAGGGCACAGATTCGGCATTCAGGACTGGGTCCTGGTGACCACGGATGCCAGCCTGCGAGGCTGGGGAGCAGTCACACAGGGAAGAAAATTCCAGGGCTTGTGGTCAAGCCTGGAGACATCACTTCACATAAATATTTTGGAGCTAAGGGCCATTTACAATGCCCTAAGCCAAGCAAGACCTCTACTTCAAGGTCAGCCGGTGCTGATCCAGTCGGACAACATCACGGCAGTCGCCCACGTAGAGAAGCTGCAAGGATTTTTCGCTGGGCGGAAAATCATGTGATAGCATTGTCAGCAGTGTTCATTCCGGGAGTGGACAACTGGGAAACAGACTTCCTCAGCAGAAGTCTTCCACATGATTGTAAACCGTTGGGAAAAACCAAAGGTGGACATGATGGCGTCCCGCCTAAACAAAAAATTGGACAGGTATTGCGCCAGGTCAAGGGACCCTCAGGCAATAGCTGTGGACGCTCTGGTAACACCGTGGGTGTACCAGTCAGTGTATGGGTTCCCTCCTCTTCCTCTCTTACCAAAAGTATTGAGAATTATGAGACGGAGGGGAGTAAGAACTATACTCGTGGCTCCGGATTGGCCAAGAAGGACTTGGTACCCGGAACTTCAAGAGATGCTCACGGAGGACCCGTGGCCTCTACCTCTAAGAAGGGACCTGCTCCATCAAGGACCCTATCTATTCCAAGACTTACCGCGGCTGCGTTTGACGGCAGGGCGGTTGAACGCCGGATCCTGAAGGAAAAAGGCATTCCGGATGAAGTCATCCCTACCCTGATCAAAGCCAGGAAGGATGTAACCGCAAAGCATTATCACCGCATTAGGCGAAAATATGTTGCGTGGTGCGAGGCCAGTAAGGCCCCGATGGAGGAATTTCAACTAGGTCGATTCCTGCATTTCCTGCAAACAGGAGTGTCTATGGGCCTAAAATTGGGGTCCATTAAGGTTCAAATTTCGGCCCTGTCAATTTTCTTCCAGAAAGAACTAGCTTCAGTTCCTGAAGTTCAGACGTTTGTAAAAGGGGTACTGCATATACAGCCTCCTTTTGTGCCTCCAGTGGCACCTTGGGATCTCAATGTAGTTTTGGGGTTCCTAAAGTCACAATGGTTTGAACCACTTGAATCTGTGGAGTTAAAATATCTCACATGGAAAGTGGTCATGCTGTTGGCCCTGGCCTAGGCCAGGCGCGTGTCAGAATTGGCGGCTTTATCCTGTAAAAGCCCTTATCTGATCTTCCATTCAGACAGGGTGGAATTGAGGACTCGTCCTCATTTTCTCCCTAAGGTGGTTTCAGCGTTTCATCTGGACCAACCTATTGTGGTACCTGCGGCTACTAGTGACTTGGAGGACTCCAAGTTGTTGGACATAGTCAGGGCCCTGAAAATATATGTTTCCAGGACGGCTGGAGTCAGAAAATCTGACTCGCTGTTTATCCTGTATGCACCCAACAAGCTGGGTGCTCCTGCTTCTAAGCAGACTATTGCTCGTTGGATTTGTAATACAATTCAGCTTGCACATTCTGTGGCAGGCCTGCCACAGCCAAAATCTGTAAAAGCCCATTCCACAAGGAAGGTGGGCTCATCTTGGGCGGCTGCCCGAGGGCTCTCGGCTTTACAACTTTGCCGAGCAGCTATTTGGTCAGGGGCAAATACGTTTGCTAAATTCTACAAATTTGATACCCTGGCTGAGGAGGACCTGGAGTTCTCTCATTCGGTGCTGCAGAGTCATCCGCACTCTCCCGCCCGTTTGGGAGCTTTGGTATAATCCCCATGGTCCTTACGGAGTTCCCAGCATCCACTAGGACGTCAGAGAAAATAAGAATTTACTTACCGATAATTCTATTTCTCGTAGTCCGTAGTGGATGCTGGGCGCCCATCCCAAGTGCGGATTGTCTGCAATACTTGTACATAGTTATTGTTAACTAAATCGGGTTATTGTTGTTGTGAGCCATCTATCCAGAGGCTCCTCTGTTATCATGCTGTTAACTGGGTTCAGATCACAGGTTCTACGGTGTGATTGGTGTGGCTGGTATGAGTCTTACCCGGGATTCAAAATCCTTCCTTATTGTGTACGCTCGTCCGGGCACAGTATCCTAACTGAGGCTTGGAGGAGGGTCATAGGGGGAGGAGCCAGTGCACACCAGGTAGTCCTAAAGCTTTACTTTTGTGCCCAGTCTCCTGCGGAGCCGCTATTCCCCATGGTCCTTACGGAGTTCCCAGCATCCACTACGGACTACAAGAAATAGAATTATCGGTAAGTAAATTCTTATTTTTCCTCACAGTTCTTAAGTTTCAGAGTCAATTGAGTTTGGTTTGTATATTCTCCCCGTAATTGCGTGGGTTTCCTCCCACAATCCAAAAATATACTGGTAGGTTAATTGGCTCCCAACAAAAATTAACCCTAGCGTGACTGTGTGTGTACATGTGGTAGGGAATATAGATGGTCATTCCGAGTTGATCGCTAGCTACTTTCGTTTGCAATGCAGCGATTAGGTAAAAAAGCGGAACTTCTGCGCATGCGTATGCGGCGCAGTGCGCACGCGCGACGTACTTTCAAAAAAGCCGATGCAGTTTCACACAAGGTCTAGCGATGGTTTTCAGTCGCATTGGTGGCCGCAGAGTGATTGACAGGAAGTGGGTGTTTCTGGGTGGTAACTGACCGTTTTCGGGGAGTGTGTGTAAAAACGCAGACGTGTCGGATAAAAACGCAGGAGTGGCTGGGGAAACATAGGCGTGGCTGGACGAACGCAGGGCGTGTTTGTGACGTCAAAACAGGAACTAAACGGACTGAAGTGATCGCAAGCGCTGAGTAGGTCTGGAGCTACTCAGTAACTGCACAATCTTTTTTTTGTAGCAGCGCTGCGATCCTTTCATTCGCACTTCTGCTAAGCTAAGATCCACTCCCAGAGGGCGGCGGCTTAGCGTTTGTACTGCTGCTAAAAACAGCTAGCGAACGAACAACTCGGAATGAGGGCCATAGATTGTAAGCTCCACTCGGGCAGGGACTGATGTGAATGGGCAAATATTCTCTGTAAAGCGCTGGGGAATATGTGTGCGCTATATAATTAACTGATAATAATAATAATATTAATAATAATAATAATTATAATAATAATAATAATAATCATAATTACTTAATACAATCACATAATACTCTAAGTGATGAGATTATCCTACTTTCTCTGACGTCCTAGTGGATGCTGGGAACTCCGTAAGGACCATGGGGAATAGACGGGCTCCGCAGGAGACTGGGCACTCTTAAAAGAAAGATTAGGTACTATATCTGGTGTGCACTGGCTCCTCCCTCTATGCCCCTCCTCCAGACCTCAGTTAGAATCTGTGCCCGGCCAGAGCTGGATGCACCTAGTGGGCTCTCCTGAGCTCACTAGAAAAGAAAGTATTTGTTAGGTTTTTTATTTTCAGTGAGATCTGCTGGCAACAGACTCACTGCTATGAGGGACTGAGGGGAGAGAAGCAAACCTACCTGCTTGCAGCTAGCTTGTGCTTCTAAGGCTACTGGACACCATTAGCTCCAGAGGGATCGAACACAGGGCCCGACCTCGATCGTCCGTTCCCGGAGCCGCGCCGCCGTCCCCCTTGCAGAGCCAGAAGACGGAAGATAAAGATGAAAAACGGCGGCTGAAGACTCCTGTCTTCATTAAGGTAGCGCACAGCACTGCAGCTGTGCGCCATTGCTCCCATAGCACACCACACACTCCGGTCACTGTTGGGTGCAGGGCGCTGGGGGGGGGGCGCCCTGGGCAGCAATTGGTTTACCTTTTTGGCACAAATAGCACATAATACAGTGTATAACACTGTATATGTGCAAAAACCCCCGCCATTAACATTATAAAAAGCGGGAGAAGCCCGCCGCTGAGGGGGCGGGGCTATCTTCCTCAGCACAGCCAGCGCCATTTTCTCTTCACAGCTCCGCTGGAAGGACGCTCCCCAGGCTCTCCCCTGCAGTATCCAGTACAACAAGGGTAAAAAAGAGAGGGGGGACACATAAATTTGGGCGCAATTTGTGTTAATAAGCAGCTATTGGGAAAAATCACTCAGTATAGTGAAAATCCCTGTGTTATATAGCGCTGTGGTGTGTGCTGGCATACTCTCTCTCTGTCTCCCCAAAGGACTTTGTGGGGTCCTGTCCTCAGTCAGAGCATTCCCTGTGTGTGTGCGGTGTGTCGGTACGGCTGTGTCGACATGTTTGATGAGGAGGGCTACGTGGAGGCGGAGCAGGAGCCGATAAGTGTGATGTCGCCCCCTACGGGGCCGACACCGCGGAGTGGATGGATATGTGGAAGGTATTAACCGACAGTGTCAACTCCTTACATAAAAGGTTTGATGACGCAGCAGCCTTGGGACAGCCGGGGTCTCAGCCCGCGCCTGCCCAGGCGTCTCAGAGGCCATCAGGGGCTCTAAAACGCCCGCTAGCTCAGATGGCAGACACAGATGTCGACACGGAGTCTGACTCCAGTGTAGACGAGGATGAGACAAGTGTACAGTCCACAAGGGCCATCCGATGCATGATTACGGCAATGAAAAATGTGTTGCACATTTCTGACATTAACCCGGTTACCACTAAAAAGGGTATTATGTTTGGGGAGAAAAAGCAGCCAGTGACTTTTCCCCCATCTGATGAATTAAATGAATTGTGTGAAGAAGCGTGGTGTTCCCCTGATAAGAAACTAGTGATTTCTAAGAGGTTACTGATGGCGTACCCTTTCCCGCCAACGGATAGGTTACGCTGGGAGACATCCCCTAGGGTGGACAAGGCGCTCACACGATTATCTAAAAGGGTGGCACTGCCGTCTCAGGATACGGCCGCCCTAAAGGAGCCTGCAGATAGAAAGCAGGAGGCTATCCTGAAGTCTGTATATACACACTCAGGTACTATACTGAGACCTGCTATTGCTTCAGCATGGATGTGTAGTGTTGCAGCAGCATGGTCTGATACCCTGTCAGACAACATTGATACCCTCGACAGGAATGCTATTTTGCTAACCATAGAGCATATAAAGGACGTCGTCTTGTATATGAGGGATGCACAGAGGGACATTTGCCGGCTGGCATCTAGAATTAATGCAATGTCCATTTCTGCCAGGAGAGTATTATGGACTCGGCAGTGGACAGGTGATGCTGATTCTAAAAGGCACATGGAGGTTTTGCCTTATAAGGGTGAGGAATTGTTTGGGGACGGTCTCTCGGACCTCGTATCCACAGCAACAGCTGGGAAGTCGACTTTTTTACCTCAGGTTCCCTCACAGCCTAAGAAAGCACCGTATTATCAAGTACAGTCCTTTCGGCCTCAGAAAGGCAAGCGGGTCAGAGGCGCATCCTTTCTGCCCAGAGGCAGGGGTAGAGGAAAAAAGCTGCACCAGACAGCCAGTTCCCAGGAACAAAAATCCTCCCCTGCTTCCACTAAGTCCACCGCATGACGCTGGGGCTCCACAGGTGGAGCCAGGTGCGGTGGGGGCGCGTCTCCGGAACTTCCGCGACCAGTGGGTTCGCTCACAGGTGGATCTCTGGGTTCTACAAGTGGTATCTCAGGGATACATGCTGGAGTTCGAGGCGACTCCCCCTCGCCGTTACCTCAAGGAAAGGGAGGTAGTGCTGGCGGCTATTCACAAGCTGTACCTTCAGCAGGTGATAATCAAGGTTCCCCTCCTTCAACAGGGACGGGGTTACTATTCCACAATGTTTGTGGTACCGAAACCAGACGGTTCGGTGAGACCCATTCTAAATTTAAAATCCTTGAACACTTATATAAGGAAGTTCAAGTTCAAAATGGAATCGCTCAGGGCGGTTATTGCAAGCCTGGAAGAGGGGGATTTTATGGTGTCGCTGGAATCAAGGACGCTTATCTGCATGTCCCCATTTACCCACCTCACCAGGAGTACCTCAGGTTTGTGGTACAGGACTGTCATTACCAATTCCAGACGTTGCCGTTTGGTCTGTCCACGGCACCGAGGGTATTTACCAAGGTAATGGCCGAAATGATGATACTCCTTCGGAAGAAGGAAGTTATAATTATCCCGTACTTGGACGATCTCCTTATAAAGGCGAGGTCCAGGGAGCAGTTGTTAGTCAACGTAGCACTATCTCGGGAAGTGCTGCAACAGCACGGCTGGATTCTGAATATCCCAAAGTCGCAGCTGATTCCTGCAACGCGTCTGCTGTTCTTGGGCATGATTCTGGACACAGAACAGAAGAAGGTGTTTCTCCCGGTGGAGAAGGCCCAGGAATTGTCATCTCTGGTCAGGGACCTCCTGAAACCAAAACAGGTGTCGGTGCATCACTGCACGCGAGTCCTGGGAAAGATGGTAGCTTCTTACGAAGCAATTCCCTTCGGCAGGTTCCATGCAAGGATCTTTCAGTGGGATCTGTTAGACAAGTGGTCCGGATCGCATCTTCAGATGCATCGGCTGATCACCCTGTCCCCGAGGGCCAGGGTGTCTCTGCTGTGGTGGCTACAGAGTGCTCATCTTCTCGAGGGCCGCAGATTCGGCATACAGGACTGGGTCCTGGTGACCACGGATGCAAGCCTCCGAGGTTGGGGGGCAGTCACTCAGGGAAGGAACTTCCAAGGACAGTGGTCAAGTCAGGAGACTTCCCTTCACATAAATATTCTGGAACTAAGGGCCATTTACAACGCCCTGAGTCAAGCAGAATCCCTGCTTCAAAACCAACCGGTGCTGATTCAGTCAGACAACATCACGGCGGTCGCCCATGTAAACCGACAGGGCGGCACAAGAAGCAGGATGGCGATGGCAGAAGCCACAAGGATTCTTCGATGGGCAGAGAATCACGTGCTAGCACTGTCAGCAGTGTTCATTCCGGGAGTGGACAACTGGGAAGCAGACTTCCTCAGCAGGCACGACCTCCACCCGGGAGAGTGGGGACTTCATCCAGAAGTCTTCACGCTGATTGTAAATCGTTGGGAACGGCCACAGGTAGACATGATGGCGTCCCGCCTCAGGACCCATGGCCTCTGCCTCTCAGACAGGACCTGTTACAGCAGGGGCCCTGTCTGTTCCAAGACTTACCGCGGCTGCGTTTGACGGCATGGCGGTTGAACGCCGGATCCTAACGGAAAAGGGCATTCCAGATGAAGTGATTCCTACGCTGATAAAGGCTAGGAAAGACGTGACAGCACAACATTATCACCGTATATGGCGAAAATATGTTGCTTGGAGTGAGGCCAGGAAGGCCCCTACAGAGGAATTCCAGCTGGGTCGATTCCTGCACTTCCTACAGTCAGGAGTGACTATGGGCCTAAAATTAGGGTCCATACAGGTCCAGATTTTGGCCCTATCTATTTTCTTTCAAAAAGAACTGGCTTCACTGCCTGAAGTTCAGACGTTTGTTAAGGGAGTGCTGCATATTCAGCCCCCTTTTGTGCCTCCAGTGGCACCTTGGGATCTTAACGTTGTGTTGGATTTCCTGAAATCCCACTGGTTTGAGCCACTTAAGACCGTGGAGCTAAAATATCTCACGTGGAAAGTGGTCATGCTATTGGCCTTAGCTTCGGCTAGGCGTGTGTCAGAATTGGCGGCTTTGTCGTGTAAAAGCCCTTATCTGATCTTCCATATGGACAGGGCAGAATTGAGGACTCGTCCCCAATTTCTCCCTAAGGTGGTATCAGCGTTTCATTTGAACCAACCTATTGTGCTGCCTGCGGCTACTAGGGACTTGGAGGACTCCAAGTTACTAGATGTAGTCAGGGCTTTGAAAATCTATGTAGCCAGGACGGCTGGAGTCAGGAAAACTGACTCGCTGTTTATCCTGCATGCGCCCAACAAGCTGGGTGCTCCTGCTTCAAAGCAAACGATTGCGCGCTGGATCTGTAACACGATTCAGCAAGCTCATTCTGCGGCAGGATTGCCGCATCCTAAATCGGTAAAAGCCCATTCCACAAGGAAGGTGGGCTCTTCTTGGGCGGCTGCCCGAGGGGTCTCGGCTTTACAGCTTTGCCGAGCTGCTACTTGGTCGGGTTCAAACACATTTGCTAAGTTCTACAAGTTTGATTCCCTGGCTGAGGAGGACCTTGCCTTTGCTCATTCGGTGCTGCAGAGTCATCCGCACTCTCCCGCCCGTTTGGGAGCTTTGGTATAATCCCCATGGTCCTTACGGAGTTCCCAGCATCCACTAGGACGTCAGAGAAAATAAGAATTTACTCACCGGTGAATCTATTTCTCGTAGTCCGTAGTGGATGCTGGGCGCCCGTCCCAAGTGCGGACTCTCTGCACTGCATGTATATAGTTATTACTTAACTAAAGGGTTATTGTTATGAGCCATCTGTTACTGAGGCTCAGTTGTTGTTCATACTGTTAACTGGGTATGGTTATCACGAGTTGTACAGTGTGATTGGTGTGGCTGGTATGAGTCTTACCCTGGATTCCAAATCCTTTCCTAGTAATGTCAGCTCTTCCGGGCACAGTTTCCCTAACTGAGGTCTGGAGGAGGGACATAGAGGGAGGAGCCAGTGCACACCAGATATAGTACCTAATCTTTCTTTTAAGAGTGCCCAGTCTCCTGCGGAGCCCGTCTATTCCCCATGGTCCTTACGGAGTTCCCAGCATCCACTACGGACTACGAGAAATAGAATTACCGGTGAGTAAATTCTTATTATTTAAGCCATCAAGTGTTATGAAGACGCTACTGTAATGCAAAAGGTTACGCAAAACTTCTGCACTCAATCTTTCCCTCAGGTAAGCGATTGGCTGAATCACTCTCCGTTCACTTACACTCACATTCAACTATTATCTGCCACATACTACTGTATGAGGGCAATACTGTAGGACCCCACAAATACTGTATACTTTCTGGCTCTGTATACCTTCTGCTTCTCGTCGATGAACACATCAGTATTCAAAGGCATAACACAGTCTGCCTTAGCATGCAAATAGTTATACAGACAAGCTGTCACACGTTTAGCATGGTCAAGCAACTATTCTCTTCATTAAAGGCCTATGGATTTGTTAGTGTAACAAGGACAAAACGTATTACATTTTAGATTTAATATAACAAGGTGCAGGGCATTGGTTACTTTGGTTAACAAGGGCCCTCATTCCGAGTTGTTCGCTCGCAAGTGAATTTTAGCAGATTTGCTCATGCTAAGCCGCCGCCTACTGGGAGTGAATCTTAGCATCTTAAAATTGCGAACGATGTATTCGCAATATTGCGATTACACACCTCGTAGCAGTTTCTGAGTAGCTTCAGACTTACTCGGCATCTGCGATCAGTTCAGTGCTTGTCGTTCCTGGTTTGACGTCACAAACACACCCAGCGTTCGCCCAGACACTCCCCCGTTTCTCCGGCCACTCCTGCGTTTTTTCCGGAAACGGTAGCGTTTTTTCCCACACGCCCATAAAACGGCCTGTTTCCGCCCAGTAACACCCATTTCCTGTCAATCACATTACGATCGCCAGAACGATGAAAATGCCGTGAGTAAAATTCCTAAGTGCATAGCAAATTTACTTGGCGCAGTCGCAGTGCGGACATTGCGCATGCGCATTAAGCGGAAAATCGCTGCGATGCAAAGATTTTTACCGAGCGAACAACTCGGAATGAGGGCCAAGGTACAGGCCAATGTAACACTGCAATATTTGTTAAATTAAATGACTTTCTCCAATGCAGGGATGGGGCATCTCAGCTAGCAATGTCATAACCTGTGTCACTACCAGCTGTAACCCCCTCTTTAGAGCAAAAACGCCGTATAGACTGCAGTAACTCCCATTATTGTCTACAGTAGTACTTTGGACACTGTGATCGATTGGCAGCTCGATACCTAAATAGCCATTCAAAGTAAAGTATCATTTTTGTAATTGTCCAACCAGTGTCGGAAAAAGGTCAGAGCCATCTAATATATATTATTGGGAAAATGTCTATGGAACCTTGATGGCCCAATCAATTAAAATGCAGCAACAGTCCTATATCTAAGTAAATACTGTACTTGAGACAGAGATATAAACCCTGTGATTGGTCTATGAGAAAAGCACCAGCTGTGTCAACTTGATTTTCTTAAGGACCAAATATAAGTTCAGTACTTTAGTACTTCAGAGAAAACATAATTTCTCTGACGTCCTAAGTGGATGCTGGGACTCCGTAAGGACCATGGGGATTAGCAGCTCCGCAGGAGACCGGGCACAGCTAAAGAAAGCTTTAGGACTACCTGGTGTGCACTGGCTCCTCCCACTAAGACCCTCCTCCAGACCTCAGTTAGATTCTTGTGCCCGGCTGAGCTGGATGCACACTAGGGGCTCTCCTGAGCTCCTAGAAAGAAAGTATATTTTAGGTTTTTTATTTTACAGTGAGATCTGCTGGCAACAGACTCACTGCAGCGAGGGACTAAGGGGAGAAGAAGCGAACCTACCTAACTGGTGGTAGCTTGGGCTTCTTAGGCTACTGGACACCATTAGCTCCAGAGGGATCGACCGCATGGAACCGGCCATTGATGTTCGGTCCCGGAGCCGCGCCGCCGTCCCCCTTACAGAGCCAGAAGCAAGAAGTGTTCCGGAAAATCGGCGGCAGAAGACTTCAGTCTTCACCAAGGTAGCGCACAGCACTGCAGCTGTGCGCCATTGCTCCTCATGCACACCTCACACTCCGGTCACTGATGGGTGCAGGGCGCTGGGGGGGGGCGCCCTGAGCAGCAATATAAACACCTTGCCTGGCAAAATCATCACAATATATAGCCCCAGAGGCTATATATGTGATAAATACCCCTGCCAGAATCCATAAAAAAGCGGGAGAAAAGTCAGCGAAAAAGGGGCGGAGCTATCTCCCTCAGCACACTGGCGCCATTTTCTCTTCACAGTGCAGCTGGAAGACAGCTCCCCAGGCTCTCCCCTGTAGTTTTCAGGCTCAAAGGGTTAAAAAGAGAGGGGGGGGCACTAAATTTAGGCGCAATATTGTTTATACAAGCAGCTATTGGGGGAAAAATCACTCAGTTATAGTGTTAATCCCTGCATTATATAGCGCTCTGGTGTGTGCTGGCATACTCTCTCTCTGTCTCCCCAAAGGACTTTGTGGGGTCCTGTCCTCAGTCAGAGCATTCCCTGTGTGTGTGCTGTGTGTCGGTACGGCTGTGTCGACATGTGGGATGAGGAAGGTTACGTGGAGGTGGACCAGAGGCCGATAAATGGGATGTCGCCCCCTGTGGGGCCGACACCAGAGTGGATGGATAGGTGGAAGGTATTAACCGACAATGTCAACTCCTTACATAGAAGGCTGGATGACGTAAAACAGCTGTGGGACAGCCGGCCTCTCAGCCCGCGCCTGCCCAGGCGTCTCAAAGGCCATCAGGGACTCAAAAAAGCGCCCGTTACCTCAGAAGGCAGACACAGATGTCGACACGGAGTCTGACTCCACTGTCGACGAGGTTGAGACATATACACAATCCACTAGGAACATCCGTTACATGATCTCGGCAATGAAAAATGTGTTACGCATTTCTGACATGAACCCAAGTACCACATAAAAGGGGTTTTATTTTTGGGGAGAAAAAGCAGCCAGTGTTTTGTTCCCCCATTAGATGAATGAATGAAGTGTGTAAAGTAGCGTGGGTTCCCCCGATAAGAAACTGGTAATTTCTAAAAAGTTACTGATGGCGTACCCTTTCCCGCCAGAGGATAGGTCACGTTGGGAGATATCCCTTAGGGTGGATAAGGCGCTCACACGTTTGTCAAAAAAGGTGGCACCGCCGTCTTAGGATACGGCCACCTTGAAGGAGCCTGCTGATAAAAAGCAGGAGGCTATCCTGAAGTCTGTATATACACACTCAGGTTATATACTGAGACCTGCAATTGCCTCAGCATAAATAGTGCTGCTGCAGCGTGGTCTGATACCCAGTCAGATAATATTAATACTCTAAGACAGGGATAATAGTTTGCTAACATAGAGCATATTAAAGACGTCGTCTTAGAAATAAAGGATGCACAGAGGGATATTTGCCGGCTGGCATCCAGAATTAATGCAATGTCCATTCTGCCAGGAGGGTATTAGAAACCCGGCAGTGGACAGGTGATGCTGCCTATAAAAGGCACATGGAGATTCTGCCTTATAAGGGTGAGGAATTGTTTGGGGATGGTCTCTGGGACCTCGTATCCACAGCAACAGCTGGGAAGAAAAATGTTTTACCTCAGGTTTCCTCACAGCCTAAGAAAGCACTGTATTTTCAGGTACAGTCCTTTCGGCTTCAGAAAAGCAAGCGGGTCAAAGGCGCTTCCTTTCTGCACAGAGACAAGGGTAGAAGGAAAAAGCTGCACCAGCAGCAAGTTCCCAGGATCAAAAATCTTCCCCCGCTTCCTCTGAGTCCCCCGCATGACGTTGGGGCTCCACAGGTGGAGACAGGTGCGGTAGGGGCGCGTCTCGGGAACTTCAGGGACCAGTGGGCTTGCCCACAGGTGGATCCCTAGGTTCTGCAAACAGTATCACAGGGATACAGGCTGGAGTTCGAGGCGACTCCCCCTCGCCGTTACCTCACATCAGCCTTGCCTGCTGCCCTCGGAGAAAGGTAGTACTGGCGGCAATTCACAAGCTGTACTTCCAGCAGGTGAAATCAAGGTACCCCTCCTTCAACAAGGCCGGGGTTACTATTCCAAAATGTTGTGGTACCGAAACCAGACGGTTCGGTGAGACCCATTCTAAAATTGAAAGCCTTGAACACTTATATACGAAGGTTCAAGTTCAAAATGGAATCGCTCAGGGCGATTATTGCAAGCCTGGAGAATTTCATGGTATCACTGGACATCAAGGATGCTTACCTGCATGTCCCTACTTACCCTCTTCACCAGGAGTACCTCAAAATTGTGGTACAGGATTGTCATTACCAATTCCAGACGTTGCCGGTGGTCTGTGGTGCTGATCCAGTCAGACAACATCACGGCGGTCGCTCATGTAAACCGACAGGGCGGCACAAGAAGCAGGATGGCGATGGCAGAAGCCACAAGGATTCTCCGATGGGCGGAAAATCATGTGTTAGCACTGTCAGCAGTGTTCATTCCCGGAGTGGACAACTGAGAAGCAGACTTTCTCAGAAGACACGACCTCCACCCGGGAGAGTGGGGACTTCATCCAGAAGTTTTCCAAATGATTGTACACCGTTGGGAAAGGCCACAGGTGGACATGATGGCGTCCCGCCTCAACAAAAAGCTACAAAGATATTGCGCCAGGTCAAGGGACCCTCAGGCGACAGCTGTGGACGCTCTGGTAACACCGTGGGTGTACCAGTCGGTGTATGTGTTCCCTTCTCTGCCTCTCTTACCCAGGGTAATGAGAATAATAAGAAGGAGAGGAGTAAGAACTATATTCATTGTTCCGGGTTGGCCAAGAAGAGCTTGGTAACCAGAACTCCAAGAAATGATCTCAGAGGACCCATGGCCTCTGCCGCTCAGACAGGACCTGCTGCAGCAGGGGGCCTGTCTGTTCCAAGACGTACCGCGGCTGCGTTTGACGGCATGGCGGTTGAACGCCGGATCCTGAAGGAAAAGGGCATTCCGGAGGAAGTTATCCCTACGCTATTTAAAGCTAGGAAAGAAGTGAACGCAAACCATTATCACCGCATATGGTGGAAATATGTTGCGTGCTGTGAGGCCAGGAAGGCCCCAAAGGAGAAATTTCAGCTAGGTCGATTTCTGCACTTCCTACAGTCAGAGGTGACTATGGGCCTAAAAATGGGGTTCCATGAAGGTCCAGATTTCGGCTCTATCGATTTTCTTCCAAAATAGAACTGGCTTCACTGCCTGAAGTTCAGACTTTTGTTAAGGGAGTGCTGCATAGTCAGCCCCCGTTTGTGCCTCAAGTGGCACCGTGGGATCTCAACGTGGTGTTGGATTTCCTGAAGTCGCATTGGGTTGAGCCACTTAAATCCGTGGAGCTACAATACCTCACGTGGAAAGTGGTCATGCTGTGGGCCGTGGCGTCGGCCAGGCGTGTATCAGAATTGGCGACTTTGTCATACAAAAGCCCTTATCTGTATTTTATATGGATAAGGCGGAATTGAGGACTCGTTCCCAATTCCTTCCTAAGGTGGTATCAGTTTTTCATGTGAACCAACCTATTGTGGTGCCTGCGGCTACTTGGGACTTGGAGGATTCCAAGTTACTGGACGTAGTCAGGGCCCTGAAAAGTATATGTTTCCAGGACGGCTGGAGTCAGGAAAACTGACTCGCTATTTATCCTGTATGCACCCAACAAGCTGGGTGCTCCTGCTTCTAAGCAGACTATTGCTCGCTGGATCTGTAGCACGATTCAACTTGCACATGCTGCGGCTGGACTGCCGCACCCTAAATCTGTAAAAGCCCATTCCACGAGGAAAGTGGGCTCTTCTTGGGCGGCTGCCCGAGGGGTCTCGGCTTTACAACTTTGCCGAGCTGTTACTTAGTCGGGTTCAAACATTTTTGCAACAGTCTACAAGTTTGATACCCTGGCTGAGGAGGACCTAGAGTTTGCTCATTCGGTGCTGCAGAGTCATCCGCACTCTCCCGCCCGTTTGGGAGCTTTGGTATAATCCCCATGGTCCTTACGGAGTCCCAGCATCCACTTAGGACGTCAGAGAAAATAAGATTTTACTCACCGGTAAATCTAGTTCTCGTAGTCCGTAGTGGATGCTGGGCGCCCATCCCAAGTGCGGATTGTCTGCAATACTTGTTTATAGTTATTGCCTAACTAAAGGGTTATTGTTGAGACATCTGTTGAGAGGCTCAGTTATATTTCATACTGTTAACTGGGTATAGTATCACGAGTTATACGGTGTGATTGGTGTGGCTGGTATGAGTCTTACCCGGGATTCAAAATCCTTCCTATTTGTGTCAGCTCTTCCGGGCACAGTATCCTAACTGAGGTCTGGAGGAGGGTCTTAGTGGGAGGAGCCAGTGCACACCAGGTAGTCCTAAAGCTTTCTTTAGTTGTGCCCAGTCTCCTGCGGAGCCGCTAATCCCCATGGTCCTTACGGAGTCCCAGCATCCACTACGGACTACGAGAAATAGATTTACCGGTGAGTAAAATCTTATTATAAAGGCTCCATTTAGTGGTCTACAGCAGAAGCAGCCCTTGTTGTACAGCTGGGTACTAGAACACTCTTTTAGCCTTAGAAATAAAGTGTCTCATGAATCACTTGAACTAAATGACTAGATGACTAATGGATAAAAGAACTGAGCAGAAAGTTAAGGTGGTGAGCAGCCTGGAGATGGAGGATGCAGATGGAGTACACTTTATTGCAGTAAACGGAACACTGCGTCTAAAGTGGAGAGCGTGTGCTATCTTCTGACACATATCTAATTAGTTTATTTGGGGAAATCATAACTCCCAACTTTTCATTAGGGGAACGAGGGACACATGCGCGGTGAAGCTCCTGAGAAGGGGGCATGGCCTAATAAAAGTGGGTGTGGCTTCATGGGAGGACCCACGATCGCGAGCCACGCCCCCATTTTCATCACTGAGGGAGCATGCACAGCGCTCTGTTAGCCGCTGGCATGCCCCCTCTACCTCTGACTCCAGTGAATAGATGCTGTGCGCATGCGTACAGCGTCTATTCACCGCTGTTCTGCTAAGCAGGGCAGCGAGAGACAGACCCTCCCAACTGGCCCCCCCCTTCCCCCCCGCGGGACACTGTGGCCCGCGGATGGGACAGCGGGACAGTCCCCCAAAAACGGGACTGTCCCACGAAAATTGGGACAGTTGGGAGGTATGGGGAAATGCCAGTCATTCTCTGTAACAGTGTGGCTGTTGCTGCAATAAATTGTACTCCATCTGCGTCAACATGGGACATGCAGCAGTCTGGTGATATCAGGTTACTAGAAAGAGCAGTAGTGGATTCCTGTGGCAGGGAGCTTTAGACCAAGAATAGCCATTGCAGCAGCAGAGAGTGCAGGGGGTATATTTACTAAAAGTCGATTTTGGCCGATGTTTGGTTGATTTTTGGTCGGTTTTGTGTTTAACCAATTGTCTGGCATGGTGGCATCAGATGTGACCACACCAGCAAGGGCTTTATCTGACCTGGTCGCACAGGATTCGACCAGTCAGAGAGTGTTTGCAGCGCCAGGGAAGAGAAACTTCCCTCTGCTGCAGCTCTCAGAGGGACTGGAAGGTCCCACTGCCTCCCTACACCCACCCCCAGTGTCTGCCGTGCTGCCGATCACTGCTGATTGGTCAGCATGGCAGGTGTGTCCCAGCCCCCGGCGGCTGCAGACAATAGCAGCCACTGGGGAACTGTAAATCAAGCCCCCCAAGCCTCCACTGTGTACCTGGTGGTTGCTGGGGATATTAAAATGAAAATTGCGATGGTCGCAATGTTTCCGATGTTGCGATTGTGCTGACCGATGTTCCGATGTTTGGGTGGGTTGTTGTTTTTTAAACAAAAACAACAATTTTTTTTTAAAACTGTATCTTATTAAAAATCATTTGGGATAATGTTCTTCACCTAATTCATTCATAAAAAAGATAATTTCTGAGTGGTTTTTGTAAACAAAATCGTCAGTTAAGTGTTTAAGGGCCTAAATCCTGCATTTTACTAACAGATGATTTTTGGCATCGTTTAAAAAGAAAATGTCAAACATAATGTATTAGTAAATCATACTCGCCTACCCTCCCGGAATGGCAAGGAGGCTCCCGAAAATCGAGTGGCCCACCCGGCCCCCCGGAAGGGTGGGCAAGTCTCCCATTTTCCCTGTCAGGCCCTCTACTCCCCCCCGTGGCCACCCACAGCAGAGAACAAGTGGCCGGCTGAGGGGATCCGATGATGCGATTCGCGCTGAATCGCGTCATCGTAGCTCCGCCCCCGCTATACAGTGCCTAGTTCTCGGCACTGTATAGCAGGGAGCGGAGCCACGATGACGCAATATACTTAAATATCAACCATTCCTGCTTTATGCGTAACAACATTTTACATTGCTAGTATTATCCTAAATACCGGAATTTTTTGAATAAAAGTTTTGCTGGGTCTGAGAAAGTTAGTTGCGTTCACAATGGCGTAAGCAACTCAATTTGCAATGGTCACTGTGAAAAAAATATTTTGGAACAAATGCATCTTTCTCTGACGTCCTAGTGGATGCTGGGAACTCCGTAAGGACCATGGGGAATAGCAGCTCCGCAGGAGACTGGGCACAACTAAAGAAAGCTTTAGGACTATCTGGTGTGCACTGGCTCCTCCCTCTATGACCCTCCTCCAGACCTCAGTTAGAATTTTGTGCCCGGCTGAGCTGGATGCACACTAGGGGCTCTCCTGAGCTCTTAGAAAAAGAAAGTTTATTTTAGGTTTTTTATTTTCAGTGAGATCTGCTGGCAACAGACTCACTGCTACGAGGGACTAAGGGGAGAGAAGCGAACCTACCTGCTTGCAGCTAGCTTGGGCTTCTAGGCTACTGGACACCATTAGCTCCAGAGGGATCGAACACAGGCCCAGCCTCGGTCGTCCGGTCCCGGAGCCGCACCGCCGTCCCCCTTACAGAGCCAGAAGCAAGTAGAGGGTCCTGGAAATCGGCGGCAGAAGACTTCGGTCTTCATCAAGGTAGCGCACAGCACTGCAGCTGTGCGCCATTGCTTCCCATGCACACCTCACACTCCGGTCACTGATGGGTGCAGGGCGCTGGGGGGTGGCGCCCTGGGCTGCAATATTGAGTACCTTGGCTGGCAAATAACACATAATATAGTCATAGAGACTATATATGTGTAAAATACCCCTGCCAGATATACATAGAAAAAAGCGGGAGAAGTCCGCCGAAAAATGGGCGGGGCTATCTCCCTCAGCACACTGGCACCATTTTCCCTCACAGCTCCGCTTGAAGGATCGCTCCCAGGCTCTCCCTGCAGTTTCCAGACTACATAGGGTAAAAGAGAGAGGGGGGGGCACTAAATTTAGGCGCAATATTGTGTATACAAGCAGCTATTGGGAAACATCACTCAGTTATAGTGTTAATCCCTGTGTTATATAGCGCTGTTGGTGTGTGCTGGCATACTTTCTCTCTGTCTCCCCAAAGGGCTTTGTGGGGTCCTGTCCTCAGTCAGAGCATTCCCTGTGTGTGTGCGGTGTGTCGGTACGGCTGTGTCGACATGTTTGATGAGGAGGCTTATGTGGAGGCGGAGCAGGTGCCGATAAATGTGATGTCACCCCCTGCGGGGTCGACACCTGAGTGGATGGTTATGTGGAAGGAATTACGCGACAGTGTCGACTCCTTACATAAAAGGTTTGACGACATAGCAGATGTAGGACAGCCGGCTTCTCAGCCTGTGCCTGCCCAGACGTCTCTAAAGCCATCAGGGGCTCTAAAACGGCTGCTACCTCAGATGGCAGACACAGATGTCGACACGGATACTGACTCCAGTGTCGACGATGATGAGACTAGTGTACATTCCAATAGAGCCACCCGTTACATGATTACGGCAATGAAAAATGTGTTGCATATTTCTGATATTACCCCAGGTACCACAAAAAAGGGTATTATGTTTGGGGAGAAAAAACTACCAGTGGTTTTTCCCCCATCTGATGAATTAAATGAAGTGTGTGAAGAAGCGTGGGCTTCCCCCGATAAGAAACTGGTAATTTCTAAAAAGTTACTAATGGCGTACCCTTTCCCGCCAGAGGACAGGTCACGTTGGGAGACGTCCCCTAGGGTGGATAAAGCGCTCACACGTCTGTCAAAAAAGGTGGCACTACCGTCTCCGGACACGGCCGCCCTAAAGGAGCCTGCAGATAGAAAGCAGGAGGCTATCCTGAAGTCTGTATATACACACTCAGGTATTATACTGAGACCGGCTATTGCTTCAGCATAGATGTGCAGTGCTGCAGCTGCGTGGTCAGATTCCCTGTCGGAAAACATTGATACCCTAGACAGGGACACTATATTGCTAACCGTAGAGCATATTAAAGACGCTGTCTTGTACATGAGAGATGCACAGAGGGATATTTGCCGGCTGGCATCTAAAATAAACGCAATGTCCATTTCTGCCAGGAGAGGATTGTGGACTCGGCAGTGGACAGGAGATGCAGATTCTAAAAGGCACATGGAAGTATTGCCTTACAAGGGTGAGGAGTTGTTTGGGGAGGGTCTCTCGGACCTCGTTTCCACAGCGACAGCTGGGAAGTCAGCATTTTTACCCCATGTTCCCTCACAGCCAAAGAAAGCACCGTATTATCAGGTACAGTCCTTTCGGCCCCAGAAAGGGAAGCGGGTTAGAGGCGCGTCCTTTCTGCCCAGAGGCAGAGGTAGAGGGAAAAAGCTGCAACATACAGCCAGTTCTCAGGAACAAAAGTCCTCCCCCGCTTCCTCTAAGTCCACCGCATGACGCTGGGGCTCCACAGGTGGAGCCAGGTACGGTGGGGGCCCGTCTCAAGAACTTCAGCAACCAGTGGGCTCGCTCACGGGTGGATCCCTGGATTCTACAAGTAGCATCTCAGGGGTACAAGCTGGAATTCGAGACGTCTCCCCCTCGCCGTTTCCTCAAATCTGCCTTGCCGACAGCTCCCCCGGACAGGGAGGCAGTGCTGGAGGCGATTCACAAGCTGTATTCTCAGCAGGTGATAATCAAGGTACCCCTCCTTCAACAAGGACGGGGTTACTATTCCACAATGTTTGTGGTACCGAAACCGGACGGTTCGGTGAGACCCATTTTAAATTTAAAATCCTTGAACACTTATATAAGAAGGTTCAAGTTCAAGATGGAATCGCTCAGGGCGGTGATTGCAAGCCTGGACGAGGGGGATTCCATGGTATCACTGGACATCAAGGATGCTTACCTGCATGTCCCCATTTACCCTCCTCACCAGGAGTACCTCAGATTTGTGGTACAGGACTGTCATTACCAATTCCAGACGTTGCCGTTTGGTCTGTCCACGGCACCGAGGGTATTTACCAAGGTAATGGCCGAAATGATGATACTCCTTCGGAAAAAGGGAGTTTTAATTATCCCGTACTTGGACGATCTCCTTATAAAGGCAAGGTCCAGGGAACAGTTGTTGATCGGTGTAGCACTAGCTCGGGAAGTGCTACAACAGCACGGCTGGATCCTGAATATTCCAAAGTCGCAGCTGGTTCCTACAACGCGTCTACTGTTCCTGGGGATGGTTCTGGACACAGAACAGAAAAAAGTATTTCTCCCGGAGGAGAAGGCCAAGGAGTTGTCATCTCTAGTCAGAGACCTCCTAAAACCAAAACAGGTGTCGGTGCACCACTGCACGCGAGTCCTGGGAAAGATGGTGGCTTCTTACGAAGCAATTCCATTCGGCAGGTTCCATGCAAGGATCTTTCCGTGGGATCTGTTGGACAAGTGGTCCGGATCGCATCTTCAGATGCATCGGCTGATAACCCTGTCTCCAAGGACCAGGGTGTCGCTGTTGTGGTGGCTGCAGAGTGCTCATCTTCTAGAGGACCGCAGATTCGGCATACAGGACTGGGTCCTGGTGACCACGGATGCCAGCCTTCGAGGTTGGGGGGCAGTCACACAGGGAAGAAACTTCCAGGGACTATGGACAAGTCAGGAGACTTCCCTACACATAAATATTCTGGAACTAAGGGCCATTTACAATGCCCTAAGTCAGGCAAGACCCCTGCTTCAACACCAGCCGGTGCTGATCCAGTCAGACAACATCACGGCGGTCGCCCATGTAAACCGACAGGGCGGCACAAGAAGCAGGATGGCAATGGCAGAAGCCACAAGGATTCTCCGATGGGCGGAAAATCATGTGTTAGCACTGTCAGCAGTGTTCATTCCCGGAGTGGACAACTGGGAAGCAGACTTTCTCAGCAGACACGACCTCCACCCGGGAAAGTGGGGACTTCATCCAGAAGTCTTCCAAATGATTGTACACCGGTGGGAAAGGCCACAGGTGGACATGATGGCGTCCCGCCTCAACAAAAAGCTAAAAAGATATTGCGCCAGGTCAAGGGACCCTCAGGCGATAGCTGTGGATGCTCTGGTAACACCGTGGGTGTACCGGTCGGTGTATGTGTTCCCTCCTCTGCCTCTCATACCCAAGGTACTGAGACTAATAAGAAGGAGAGGAGTAAGAACTATACTCATTGTTCCGGATTGGCCAAGAAGAGCTTGGTACCCAGAACTTCAATAAATGATCTCAGAGGACCCATGGCCTCTGCCGCTCAGACAGGACCTGCTGCAGCAGGGGCCCTGTCTGTTCCAAGACTTACAGCAGCTGCGTTTGACGGCATGGCGGTTGAACGCCGGATCCTGAAGGAAAAGGGCATTCCGGAGGAAGTTATCCCTACGCTTATTAAAGCTAGGAAAGAAGTGACCGCAAACCATTATCACCGCATATGGTGGAAATATGTTGCGTGGTGTGAGGCCAGGAAGGCCCCAACGGAGGAATTTCAGCTAGGTCGATTTCTGCACTTCCTACAGTCAGGGGTGACTATGGGCCTAAAATTGGGTTCCATTAAGGTCCAGATTTCGGCTCTATCGATTTTCTTCCAAAAAGAACTGGCTTCACTACCTGAAGTTCAGACATTTGTTAAGGGAGTGCTGCATATTCAGCCCCCTTTTGTGCCCCCAGTGGCACCTTGGGATCTCAACGTGGTGTTGGATTTCCTAAAGTCGCATTGGTTTGAACCACTTAAAACCGTGGAACTAAAATATCTCACGTGGAAAGTGGTCATGCTGTTGGCCTTGGCTTCGGCCAGGCGTGTGTCAGAATTGGCGGCTTTGTCTTGTAAAAGCCCTTATCTGATTTTCCATATGGATAGGGCGGAATTGAGGACTCGTCCCCAATTTCTCCCAAAGGTGGTTTCAGCGTTTCATTTGAACCAGCCTATTGTGGTGCCTGCGGCTACTCGTGACTTGGAGGACTCCAAGTTGCTGGACGTAGTCCGGGCCCTAAAAATCTATGTTTCCAGGACAGCTGGAGTCAGAAAGACTGACTCGCTATTTATCGTGCATGCGCCCAACAAGTTGGGTGCGCCTGCTTCAAAGCAGACTATTGCTCGCTGGATCTGTGGCACGATTCAACTTGCACATTCTGCGGCTGGACTGCCGCATCCTAAATCTGTAAAAGCCCATTCCACGAGGAAGGTGGGCTCTTCTTGGGCGGCTGCCCGAGGGGTCTCGGCTTTACAACTTTGCCGAGCAGCTACTTGGTCGGGGTCAAACACATTTGCTAAATTCTACAAGTTTGATACCCTGGCTGAGGAGGACCTAGAGTTCGCTCATTCGGTGCTGCAGAGTCATCCGCACTCTCCCGCCCGTTTGGGAGCTTTGGTATAATCCCCATGGTCCTTACGGAGTTCCCAGCATCCACTAGGACGTCAGAGAAAATAAGATTTTACTCACCGGTAAATCTATTTCTCGTAGTCCGTAGTGGATGCTGGGCGCCCGTCCCAAGTGCGGATTGTCTGCAATACTTGTATATAGTTATTGTTTAACTAAAGGGTTATTGTTGAGCCATCTGTTGAGAGGCTCAGTTATATTTCATACTGTTAACTGGGTATAGTATCACCAGTTATACGGTGTTGTGATTGGTGTGGCTGGTATGAGTCTTACCCGGGATTCAAAATCCTTTCCTTATTGTGTCAGCTCTTCCGGGCACAGTATCCTAACTGAGGTCTGGAGGAGGGTCATAGAGGGAGGAGCCAGTGCACACCAGGTAGTCCTAAAGCTTTCTTTAGTTGTGCCCAGTCTCCTGCGGAGCCGCTATTCCCCATGGTCCTTACGGAGTTCCCAGCATCCACTACGGACTACGAGAAATAGATTTACCGGTGAGTAAAATCTTATTTTTAGACGTTTTTTAAATAAATGTTACTTTTTTTTAATTAATTTCAAACGAGACAATTTTTTTTCATACTGTTATTAAAATATACTTATATGTATTCCGTATGAATGAAACTTTTGGATAAATATCTAGATCAATGGTTCTCAAACTGTGTGCCGTGGCTCCCTGGGGTGCCTCGGGACACTTGCAGGGGTGCCTTGGATTGGTGGTCCAGGACCAATTAAAATCATTTATGGTCAATGTAATAGGCAAAACCAGCGCTGGTTGCTGTCAATCATAAAATTTGTGGACAAACAGAAGCAAATCCTGTCCCTCACCTCATAACTGACCCTAAGGATGACATATAAACACAATTTACTTTAATTTAATATTTCTTTCTAAATAAGAAACTTTTGGCCTAGAGGTGGCGTGAAAAAAATACTGATATTCTAGAGCACCATGATTCAACAAAGTTTGAGAACCACTGATCTAGATACTAGTGTATGGGGATGGCGGGCCACATTGGGGATGAAGGAGATATCAATGACATGTTCTGCATTACGTATCTGTCTAATCAATAGTTGCGATACTTTCCTTCAAAAGTAGGCGGAAAATAAGGAATTATGAATAAGCCGCTTTGACTTAAAATTACGGTCCACTGGGATCTATAAAGTTACGAAATGACTTTTTCCCCTTTATGTTATGATGTACCCTGCATTACATGTTTTACTGACAGCGGTGGGTACAGTATGTCCAGAGGTGGAACTACCATTGGTGCAGCAGGTGCATTGCACCGAGGCCCCTGAGGACTAAGGGGCCCACTGCTGCCCAGACCAGCAATGAGATATGTCCTGCCAAAATGCTGACCATTTTGAGCAATGTCGGATGAATGGCCCAGTGCAGAGAACAAGATGAGCCCCACTGTCTGAGGGATCTGCCTCTTACCTTAGGTAGGCAGGGGTGGCCTTGTGTGTGCTGGACTGATAGAGGACTCCTGCCCCCTATTTATTTATTTATTTATTTTATTTATTAACAGTTTCTTATATAGCGCTGCATATTCCGTTGCGCTTTACAATTAGAACAACAGTAATAGAACAAAACTGGGTAAAACAGACAGACATAGAGGTAGGAAGGCCCTGCTCGCAAGCTTACACTCTATAGGGAAATAGGCATTGATACACAAGGATAGATGCTACCTATTGCATAATGGTCCACCAGATTGCTAGGTTCTTAATGGGTTGTATGATATGATCACCCCGCAATGTTGGCCAAGTGTCAGGAGGGTGTGAGAGTAAAGAAAGACAAGATATGTGATGTTATGTGTACTGTACAGAGAGGATGTAATTACATAGGGAAGCACTGAAGGTTATGTGGGTGGGTCAGGAATTTGATAGGCTTGTCTGAAGAGGTGAGTTTTCAGGGAACGTTTAAAGGTTTGGAGACTAGAGGTGAGTCTTACTGTGCGTGGGAGGGCTTTCCACAGAGTGGGTGAAGCCCGGATAAAGTCCTGTAATTTTGAGTGTGAACAAGTAATGCGTGTGGATGAGAGACGCAGATCTTATGCAGAGCGGAGAGGTAGGGTAGGGAGATATTTTGAGATGAGTGAAGAGATGTATGTTGGTGCAGTTTGGTTAATAGCCTTGTGTGTGAGTAAAAGTATTTTATATTCAATACAGTAGAATACAGGTAACCAATGGAGGGAATGACAGAGCGGATCTGCAGACGATGAACGTTTAGCGAGGAAGATTAGCCTCGCAGCTGCATTCAGAATGGATTGTAGTGGTGAGAGACTATGTTTGGGAAGACCGGTCAGGAGACTATTACAATAATCAATGCGGGAGATAATGAGAGCATGGATTAGAGTTTTAGCAGTGTCTTGTGTAAGATATGGTCGTATTTTGGATATGTTTCTTAGATGTATGTAACATGATCTTGAGACAGATTGAATGTGCGGAACAAAGGACAAAAGCATAGGACCTAAGACTGAGCCTTGCGGTACTCCAACTGAGAGAGGTAGCAAAGAGGAGGTCGAACACTGAAGGAGCGATTAGATAGGTAGGATGAGAACAAGGAAAGGGCTGTGTCCTGAAGACCTAGGGATTGTAGTGTTTGTATGAGGAGAGAGTGGTCAACAGTGTCAAAAGCAGCAGAGAGATCAAGGAGAATAAGTAGAGAGTAATGTCCTTTAGATTTAGCAGTGACCAAATCATTCACTACCTTAGTCAGTGCTGTCTCTGTGAAGTGTTGGGCACAAAATCCTGACTGAAGTGGGTCCAGTAGGCTGTGTGAGTTTAGAAAGTGTGTGAGGCGAGTGTAGGCAAGTGTCTCAAGTAGCTTGGCGGGGCATGGGAGCTATTAGCGCTGATGATCACAGCCACATGCTGCATCTAATTAACAGGCTGCTGTACACTATTTCTGATTCACTGCTGTCTGTGAATTTTAGGAAGGTCACACCCGGTGTAACTGGCAGTGTCAGAGTCTGCCTGACCAAGTGCCAAGCTGAGGAAGGCACAAGGGTGGGGGCCCTGTCACAGACAGAGCAAAGGCCGCTGTGTTCCTGCCCCCAGCAAGGTACATGCTCTCTGTTGTCTGAAGTATGCAGGACATTGTACTTGAACCCATCAGCCACTGCCTCTCCCTGTCACCCCCTGACACCCACTGCCTCTCCCTGACACCCACTGCCTCTCCCTGTCACCCCCTGACACCCACTGCCTCTCCCTGTCACCCCCTGACACCCACTGCCTCTCCCTGTCACACTCTGCCTTCTGCTGTCACCCACTGCCTCCCCCTGCCTTCCACTGTCAACCTCTGCCGCCCCTTGCCCTTGGTTGTTACCATCATCTTTTCTATGTTAACCTCTGCCTCCCCCTGCCTTACGTTGTCACCCTATGCGTCTCCCTGTCACCTATTGCCGTGTGGCATATTGTGAACTTGGTTTGGGGTGGAGGGGAGCAAATAATTTTTTTGCACCTGGGCTAACCACTCACAAGTTCTGCCACTGAGTATGTCCTACGCTATATTTTATTTTGCAGGATTATACACTAAGATAAGGCCGGGAAATTTACTGCATAATCTAGATTTTATTGTTGGGGAATGAATTCTGTAGTCTTCGTTTCCTTTGGATAATTTAAGTCTATCTGTCAAACTAGAATCCTCTTCTGCCATTATTTAATGGCCCTGAATACAGACTTTCTGACTGCGCTATATTTCAGCTAAAAAGGAGAAGTTTCTTTTTCCTTGAAAAATGAAGCCCCTTTAATGCCTCTGTCTGCATTTAATCATCTTTAAACGACTTTAAGATAAACACAATGGCACAATATATTTTCCTCTGCACTGAAATGGTACATGGATTAAATTTACATTTTTAGACCTCTGATAAGCAACTTGAAAAGAATGGGTATAAATGTGACTTGAGAGAAGCAATTATCATCATTTCCAAGTACCAGCCGGCCCGTGTATCATCATTTCCAAATACCAGCGGGCCCGTGATATTTTTTGACCTGAAAGGGGTAATTCCACTCAGATACTTTATATGTCATCTCTCCACAGGGCACAAAATAACTCATTAAATTAATATTATTAATATTGTTGGGAAAGCGTGTGCAGTTTCGGTGATAAGCAGAGTACTGTACACACCAGCGGTTTGTGATTGAACCAGTCCAGGCTGTGTGGTTTATTAGCACAAGTGATGGTACAACCGTACCCACTGTTACATTGCGTGGTTGGATGAAACAGAGCCGGGTGTAGACAGCTCATTAGCCAGTGACTGTTTCTTAATCTCGGGTAGCGGTATTGTGGGGTGAAGTCACGGGTCTCTGGAGCTAAGAGGAAGACAGTTGTCCGCCACCATTTCACTTATACGCAGTGAACAAGATGGCACCGCACATGCACAGATACACTATCGGCAGCCATCTTTGGTATGAGGAATGAGACATCCCTTAGGGAGCCATATTGTTGGAGAACTCAACTTCTAACAATTATTTTTGATATTTTTTCTTTTTAGACACCCTATAGATTCTCCAGTGCCATAAAGGGTATATACAAGTAACAGATAAATTGACATAGCAATGGTATATATGTTTTGAACTACTGTATACAATGTAAAAAAAAATGACAAACTAGTAGTGACGCAAAAAGAGCTAGAATAGATTGTTCATTAATATTACCGCTGCACTGTAACCGTGGGGAACTTTGGGTAATTGTCGGATTAATATGTTGATTGTCCCGGATTGGAAGGCATCAGTCATATGACCACTTGCCTTCCCACTAGTCCACTTACAGTAGATGTCCCAATACTATCTAAAGCTCGAAAAGGGTGGGACAATTCACGGAGGGAAGAGTAGTACGATGACAAGAAGCCCGGTGGGACCCAAACCTAAAATGTGCATTATGTACTTGCATGTTCACTTATTTACAGGCCATTTGTCAATCATTTTCATTGTTTGAGTGATTTCCTGCTTGCACCAACACAAGTTTTTGCATTAACACCCAACTGATTGCCGACGGAAGCAGACACCTGCGGCTAGTTTGTGACACCTGTTTTGGGGGGTCATTCCGACCTGATCGCACGCTAGCTATTTTTTTCAGTGCTGCGATCAGGTCAAAACTTGGCAAAAACTGCGCATGCGTATGCACCGCAATGCGCAGGCATGTCATATGGGTACAAAGCGGATCGGTGCTGGGCGATGGATTTAACGTAGAATCCATTCGCACAGCCGATCGCAAGAAGATTGACAGGAAGAAGGCGTTTATGGGTGTCAACGGACCGTTTTGAGGGAGTGGTTGGAAAAACGCAGGCGTGTCCAAACGTTTGCAGGACGGGTGTCTGACGTCAATTCCGGGACCGGACAGGCTGAAGTGATCGCAGCGGCTGAGTAAGTTCTGAGCTACTCTGAAACTGCACAAAACTTTTTTGTACCGCTCGGCTGCACATGCGATCGCACACTTGCAAAGCAATCATACACTCCCCCATAGGCGGCGACTATCCATTCGCAGCGCTGCAAAAAATAGCTAGCGAGCGACCAACTTGGAATGACCCCCTTTGTCAGGTATGGATGAAAGGAGATGGAACTCCCAGGAAGAGGGGGTAACTCCTCATACACGTAGCGTAAATACGCCATACGCACAAGACACTGCGCACAACTCAACTCATACCGTCTTTTTCTTCCAATATTGCATCTTCCTCGCATTGCAGAAGCAGTGAAACGCCGCTCGCAGTGTACTAGAGGTATCAGCTACAAATGTAGTCGCACAGGAATTAGTGTTAAATACGTACATACTGTAGAAATTGTTCCGCCGAGATTAGATTAAATGCAAGATGAACTTTGAAGGTCAGCACTATTATAACAGACCTGCTTGGCTTTGCACATTAATTGATTGATTGATTTTTGTAATCTAGTAGGGATCAGACTGCAGACTCCCCCCCCCACCCCCCAGCATTCAATTATATAGCTGTGCAAATTATATTCCGAGAGATAATTTCTTATGAGGGGGTGAGCCATCCCTATCGGATCGGATGAATATAAGTCAATGGCGCAGTTTTTTCATTACACTTTGTGACTGTACCAATGTTATGATTCGCTTTTGGTAGCTATAAAATGGAGACAGCGGGGTGGTGGTGGGGGGGTTGCGTTGTTCCCTTACAATTGAAAAAAGCAGAAGAAAGAGCAAGAAAATCGTAATCGTTTCCACGGCAGATAATGTACGAAAATACCCTGACATTGAAAAATACTGTCATGAGCTCTGCATCAGATAATGATGACGGATCTTTTTTTCCACGGGAACTGAAGGACTGCGCATACAAGAGAGAGAACAGAAGTTACACGACTTCAAAGAGAAAATCAGCAGAAAGAATTTCCATTGTGAAACATTGCTGAGTTTCTAAATGACAAAATGGAAGCTTCAGTCGCACTCCAGAAAATATTTGTTTGCGGCTTGTGATTGGTGAGGACATGTATCAAAGATTGGAGAGAGATAAAGTGGACAGAGATAAAGTACCAACCAGCTCCTGTCATTTTTTTAAACATTGGGGTCTATTTACTAAGTCTTGGATGGAGATAAAGTGGAGAGAGATGAAGTACCAGCCAATCAGCTCCTAACTGTCATTTTTCAAACCCAGCCTGTAACATGACAGTTAGGAGCTGATTGGCTGGTACTTTATCTCCGTCCACTTTATCTCTCTCCATGGCTTAGTGCATAGACCCCTTACAACATTGACCCCTAACTAACCAATCAGCTCCTAACTGTCATGTTTCAAACCCTGCCTGTAACATGACAGTTAGGAGCTGATTGGCTGGTACTTTATCTCTGTCCACTTTATCTCTCTCCAAGGCTTAGTGCATAGACCCCTTACAACATTGACCCTTAACTAACCAATCAGCTCCTAACTGTCATTTTTCAAACCCTGCCTGTAACATGACAGTTAGGAGCTGATTGGCTGGTACTTTATCTCCGTCCACTTTATCTCTCTCCAAGGCTTAGTGCATAGACCCCTTACAACATTGACCCCTAACTAACCAATCAGCTCCTAACTGTCATTTTTCAAACCCTGCCTGTAACATGACAGTTAGGAGCTGATTGGCTGGTACTTTATCTCCGTCCACTTTATCTCTCTCCAAGGCTTAGTGCATAGACCCCTTACAACATTGACCCCTAACTAACCAATCAGCTCCTAACTGTTAAGCTGTTTCAGGCTGTGTTTGAGAAATGACTGGAGCTGGTTGGTTGGTACTTGAATGATCTGATCGCTGGGCTGCGTTTTTTGCTGTCCTGCGATCAGATAGTCGCCGCCTACAGGGGGGGTGTATATTCGCTATGCGAGTGTGCGTTCCTATGTGTTAGCAGAGCTGCTAAAACTAAGTTTGTGCAGTCTCTGCGCAGCCCAGGACTTACTCTTCCAGTGCGATTCAATCCTGCTGATCGGAGCCGGAGCTGACATCAGACACCCTCCCTCAAAACGCTTGGACACGCCTGCGGTTTTTCCAGACACTCCCTGTAAACGGTCAATTGCCACCCGCAAATGCCCTCTTCCTGTCAATCCCCTTGCGAACGCCCGTGCGAATGGATCCTTCGCACCATCCCGTCGCTGACCGCCGATGCCCGTTGTAGCTGTCCGACATCTGACACGCCTGCGCATTGTGGTGCATACGTTTGCGCAGTTTGGACCTGATCGCCCGCTGTGCGAAAACGCACAGCAGCGATCACATCTGAATTACCCCCTTTTTCTCTCTCCACTTTATCTCTCTCCATACTTTGATAAATCTCCCCCTGGGTCTCCTGCTCAATGCTAACCTTGATCGTTGGTCCTGGGCTAGCGGAGGAATGGACTCCTAGAAAAACTGATATATTTAATGGCTTAGGCTATGAAATGGGGGTCAGGTCGGGTCAGGTTAGTGAAATATTTTTAAAGGTGCAGCTTTTAATAAGTAGTGAGAATTGTTTCATCGATTTGTAAATATTCAAAGTTTCTGGGTTATTGATTGGCTGAGAACCTCTGTTTTATAAAAACGTTTAGCTTAACATTTATAAGGGAGGTACAGTATTCGATTACTGGTGATGTACATCTAAATAGCATACAGGGAAAACATCTATAATGGGGTGTGGTTCATAGGGTTGACCACACTTAGGAACCAAAAAATGACTGTTTTGTGCTAAAATACTAAATGGTGCATATATGAATGAAAACTCCTGTATAATATATAACCATCTGATTCATTTATTCAATAAAAAATATATATATAAAAAGATTGGGTAACGTTCTGCTTTTACTATATAGAATTCATGTGTACAAGTCATCAAATACTTTTCCTAATTGCTATAACAATGGGAAACACCTGATATAGATTACCACATGTAGTATGAATACTTATGCACACTCTAGATAGTATCCAATCTTAAATATACATCTTTCATAAAAAAGTGCAATTTAACTTTAAAATGTTATCCATATAGATATTGTAGAAACAACTGTGTTTAAAGATGCTATCCCAAATTGTGGTTACCACTCATATGCTGTATGCACACAGCTTATTGTTCCATGATATATATGTTTCTTAAAATGGTATGAAAACTTTTGCACACTCGTATGCTTTTCACTTTTAAGGTGCAGTCTTTTGTATATACAAGCAGTGGCACTAAGTATGGTGTCCCACGTTATGTGCAAACGATCCTGAGAGCACTTGTCCCGTAATGTGATTGCTGCTTATGTGCCGTGGGGTGGTCTTCAGTATGCCGGCGGTCGGGCTCCCGGCGACCAGCATACCGGCGCCGGGAGCCCGACAGCCGGCATACCGACACTTATTCTCCCTCGTGGGGGTCCACGACCCCCCTGGAGGGAGAATAAAATAGTGTGGCGCGCGTAGCGTGGCGAGCGCTGCGAGCCCGCAAGGGGCTCATTTGCGCTCGCCACACTGTCGGTAAGCCGGCGGCCGGACTCCCTGCGCCGGTATGCTGGTCGCCGGGAGGCCGGCCGCCGGCAGATCGTAGTGAACCCGTGCCGTGTATGGCAGCTTACCACTGCAGCCCAACCGGCTGTTTTGCGGGATCTTGCCCTGCACTCAGCGGTATGTGGTGCTGTCTCTCACCCGTCTACGTCCGCTCAACAGAGCACGGGAAGCTGGAGCCGCTTGTATGCGGACGGCTGTGCAGATCTGACTCTCCCCGTCAGCTGGTTGGCCGCGTACTCGTTGTAGAAGACCCAGCCGGCGGTTTCTGATTTAAGGAGTCACGTTTGGCCGTCCTTGGTTCCCAGCTTATGGGCCAGATCACCATCAGTTGTAGAAATTTGTAGAATGATCAGCCGGCTGGGTCTTCTGCAACGAGGACGCGGCCAACCAGCTGACGGGGAGAGTCAGATCTACACCATTTAGTATTTTAGCGCAAAACAGTCATTTTTTGGTTCTTTGGTTTGCTTTCATTTCTGAGGTGGAAATCTGTGGCTCTTCATCATCACTAATTGAAATAGCTGTGTGCACACAGACACAGCTGGACTGTTTTTTTGCAGCTCATAGTATAAAAACTAATTGAATTTATACAATTTTTAAAAACATACAGCGCCTGAATTGTGATTTTTGGAGTTCTGTTTTGACCACACTTAGGTCGACAGTCATTAGGTCGACGTGGTCACTAGGTCGACAAGACAAAAGGTCGACATGGTTTTTTGACTTTTTTTGGTGTTGTTTTCTTCGTAAAGGGACCGGGAACCCTAATTAGTGCACCGTGTCCCCTCACTCGGCCCGTTCCCAATCGTAGTCCACGTAGATCATTATGAAAAAAGTAAAAAAAATAAATAAAAAAATTGTGAAAAACTCATGTCGACCTTTTGTCATGTCGACCTAGTACATGTCGACCTAGTGACCATGTCGACCTAGTGACTGTCAATCTAAGTGTGGTTGACCTGAATACCGGATACCCTATGATGTTGGGTAGCCGGAAAAATGGTGGCAATGCAAGCTGAAGAGATTAATCTAGCAATGACCATGGTGGCCAAGTGGTTAGCATTGCTGTCCAGCAAACACTGCGGTCATGAGTTTGATTGTCGGCCACTGCCCTATATATTGTGTGTTCTCCGCTTGTATCCATATATACCGCCACAATACAAAAGTCACCCTGCAGCTATTTTTCATTTAAAAGCAAGTGTGTATTATCCTGATAAGTTACAATGGAATACAGCAACAGGTATATAGTTATTTGGAATCACAGGGCCTGATTCTGATTTGTAAGTAAAAAAAAAAAAATCAACTAACTGTGCACCTGGGCCAAACCATGTTGCACTGCAGGTGTGGCAGAAATAACATGTGCAGAGAGAGTTAGATTTGGGTGGGGTGTGTCCAAACTGAAATCTAAATTGCAGTGTAAAAATAAAGCAGCCAGTATTTACCCTGCCCAGAAACAAAATACTGTAAACGTACTTGCTTCCCTTGCATGGCTACATGGGGGTGTCATTCGTATACTGCGGTTCATCGCAGCGGTGCGAACGGGTCGAAACTGTGCATGTGCGGCGGCCGCATTGCGCAGGTGCATCGTCAGCGACGCCACGTACGAAGAAAGCGGTCGCAGCGGCGACCGCAAGAAGATTGACAGGAGGAAGGCATTCCAGACGTCAACTCACCGTTTTCCGGCCGTGGAGATCCGAACGCAGGCGTGTTTAGGCGTTTGGAGGGCGGTTGTCTGACGTCAATTCCGGGACCTTCATCGCTGGATCCATCGCACAGGGTAAGTAACTGCAGGGCTAGTCTTGTTTTGCACAAGCGATCGCAGCCCTGCTATGCTAAAATACACTCCCCCATAGGCGGTGTCTAGTTGATCGCACAAGCAGCAAAAAGTTGCTACATGCAATCAACTCGGAATGACCCCCATGGTTTGCTCCAGATACAAAGTTACTTTTTTTTTTTATTTTCCTTTTCTTCCTAATCAAAATCAGGCCCAATACTTTCTTGGCTTTACAAAACTCTTTGCACAAGGTACCACGCACACTTTGGACTGCTGTCACTTCTCGCTTTATACTATCAGAAGATCCCCAAAAAACGTGTTTAGAAAACTGGTAACAGAAAACTAGCAAGGCCGGTAATTGCAAAGCGCAATGTCTGCAAAATCTGTGATTGGTTTTGCAAATAATAGCACGCTGGAGCCAATAATCTGTGAAGCGTTAGGAGGGAATATCTTTTTTATGGTGCGTGTTGTGTCTAGTAGCCACTTATATCAGCTATGGATTCTAGTTTGGTAAATCAGATAACGGTGGTCACGCACTGCGACTAACGGTACCATTCAGCCAGCAGTAAAATCTGCAGCCTTATCACACCCGACCATCGGAAATTTAATAGAGCCAAACTCCAAAGAACATATTCACATGAAATTGATGTTCTTATCTAGAACGCCGAGTTGGATTCCAGCATAAAATACACTAAACCAGTCTCTATATAAAATCTATATATGTTTTGTATATACCTCTTTTCTTAGGGCTTTCTTTAGCCGCATTGTTTATTTATTGACATGGTCTGCACTTCCTGACCTCTTTCCAAGCCCATTCATGGCGCAGTCATTGTGTGTGAGAGATTATAGAGCTCTTTGTGTGTAACGAGTTTATCCAATGGGGTTTCATTTCATAGCATGGTACCTATTATGGGGGGGCTTCAGAGGCCTTTTGTTGCTACAAGACGCTATATGTGAGAGGCACGTGCAGCGCAGCGGGAGAAGAGAAACACTTACGTGCTGCTTGGAATGTATTATGTTGGCTAAAGCACCAATGGAACTCAAGATCAATAGCCAGAATTGGAAGTGTTGGCATAGTTCAGTAACTGGAGCAATTAGCTTGTGCTGAACATTGCTTGTGTGTATTGTAGAGGTAAAATCAAATACTGTAACTTGTGAGAGGACCTGTCAGATCAGCTGTCCCCGGAATTGCGTCGGCTTTACTGCTGGGTGGGAATGCTGACACACACGAATGCAATGCCAGCTGCCATGAGATGGTAATTATTATTAACACTTATTTATATAGCAGCAGCAAGGTTTGCAACGCTTTATAAATGGGGACAAATGCAAGAATAAAACACAACTGGATAATAATAACAGACAAGCAGAGAGGTAAGAGGGCCCTGCTCGCAAGCAGACAATCTTTCGGACAATAGCAGTTTGATACGTGAGGTTAAATCACACTTACCTACTCTCCCGGAGAGGAGAAACATAGGCCTGGGGTGTAATGGCGGCTGCGTTTTCAGAAATGAGCGACTTTTACGGATATAGCCGGAAAAGTCAGACATTTTGCAAAGTTGGCCAATGTAACCGCAGGAGCTGCTTGTGCATCATATTAGCAAAACACAAAACAACAAACTCGTATCCCGTTACATCCCGGCCATAAAGTCAGTAAGTATTGGGTTAAATGGCTGAATGTGTGGTAACACAGCAGTAAAGGTTTGGGGGGTCAGTACGTTAGGTATAGCATATCACTACATTGCTGTAGACCAGTGGTTTTCAACCTCGGTCCTCAGGTACCCCCCAACAGTTCATGTTTTCAGGATCACCTAACAGGTGCACAGATGTATTCATTACTCACTGACACATTTTAAAAGACCCAAAGGTGGAGCAAATAATTTCACTTGCAATCCTGTGAGGAGACCTGGAAAATATGAACTGTTGGGGGTACTTGAGGACCATGGTTGAGAACCACTGCTGTAGACCACAGGTTCTCAAACTTGGTCCTCAGGGCACCGTGTAGTTCATATTTTTCAGGTCACCTGTGGATTTTTAGAAGGTGACAGGTGCTGATACACAGAACACCTGCCCTGGCGGGTGACATGTAAAACGTGACATGTGTGCGGTCCTGAGGACCGAGTTTAAGAACCACTGATGTAGACCCTATTAGAACCTTGCATCCAGGGCTGTTTCTAGCCAATTTGGCTCCCAGTGCGAGATTTAAAAATGCGCCTCCCCATGACATAAAAAAATGTGCCCCCCCCCCCCCAACACACCTAGATAAAAAAAAAACTTGCGCGCGCACCCTGCAAGGGGGCGTGACCTCATCTAAATGGGTGTGGCCTCGTATGAAAAGACTACCTCACAATCCAGTTTTTGACCCTGCTCCAACAGATCACGACCACCACAGGAAAAAAAAATTCTACCATATTAAGCCCCACACAGTAATGCCCCCTGCACCATATTATACCACACACCGCAATGCCCTTGATACATTAAATCCCCACACTACGGCAGGCAAGAGTCCCCATTTCACACATTACGGTAGGTGTCCCCATTTTACACATTGAGAGAGAGAGAGAGAATACTTACAGAGGCGATTACCGCTCTTCGGCCCGCCTCACCAGTCGCTCCTCGCACCGGCCTTTTCCTCTTCCTAACTTGGATCCCCCTCTGTACTCCGCTCGGGAGGGGGGTGGAGTTTCGCGGAGTGACGGGGTTGCGTCGTGATGTAACGACGCAACCGCGTCATTCCGTGAAACTCCGCCCCCCAAGCGGGTTACTCGGGGAGAAATAGGAGGGGGAAGCAGGGAGCCACAGTTAGTGCCGCGGCGGGCGCCCAGTGCGGTTGCACTGCTCGCCTGCCCCAAGAAACGGCCCTGCTTGCATCCAAAAATTTGGTGGAACCTTATTGAGTATGAGGTGTTGCTTCACTGCACATCCCCATGTGCATCACTGTGGGGGCAGCTACAACAAAGAGGCCAGGGAATCTCCGTCCTCAGGCGGAGATCCTGGCCTCGTCCCTCCCCTGCAATGGCGGCGATGCGCCTCCATTCTGAGAAATGTTCCTACTCCAAAAGGCATCAGACTGTAATCTACATCACAGACCCGTATTGCATGTGAGCAGTAAAGCCCCAGCGCATGTGCAAAGTACTAAACAATGGTACTGTGCAGCATGCACCGCAACTACAATTAGAAGCTGATTGGTTGGTACTTTATCTATACTCTTTATCTCTCTCCAAGCATTGATAAATCTCCCCCTTAATCTCACTGTCAGACGATTTCTGATGGGTGAGAAGATCAGCAGAGTAGAGTGTGAGATTTACAATCTCTGAATGTTACTGTATTTGCAAATCTATAGGTAGCGCTTGAGGTACCTCCCAGCCAGGTGGCATTTTAAGAGAGGAGGAGGCCCGTTTGCAGCCTCCTCCATCCAGTCCCCCACCTCGCTAGCCTGCAGCGCTGTAGAGTCTGAGCACTAGGGGATCAGGCTGTTATACACATGTGCAGATCTCTGGAGAAATGGCGTGGCGGTGATTTCTCTACTGCGCACGAACGAAACGCGATGAAAATGTCCGCCATGCTATTTTCCTGGTGACGATTCGAGTTCTTGATGCCGCTGAATGGGGACTTCGGCGAGGTGAGTGTTAAAGAAATAGGTGCGGTGCGTGAGGTGGGGGCCCCCCTGGACCACACACAGTGCACCCATTATAAATGCTCCCTGCAGAGTATAATATCATGATTATTGAGCGTGACACAACTAACGCAACCAGAGAGCAAGGACAGGCAATTAGCAACACAGCGCATAGCAACAGGCATTTATCCGTAGTCCTCACTGTCAGGCGAGCGGCTCGCTCAGGAGCAGAACGCTGATATTTTTAGCACTGTGACCCTGGCGAGAACATCAGCTAGAAAAGGTCTCAGTATTCAACTATGGTGACGTTCATAGAGATTTGACGTACGGACGCCCAGGTAGAAACGTATATTTATAATATAATGCAGAGAAGAGTTTTGATTTATCAAATATATGCTATTTTTTTTACAGAAATAATAATTATCTTCACATGAAACCTTTCTACAATAAATGGGAAATCTTGAAAAGCTACAGGGGCAAGATTTATTAAGCAACGGTTTTTCAGGAGTTTGGAGATGGTTGGGATGCGCCGTGGGATGATTCAGAACGAGTGTATTTACTAAAAGGTCATTTTGACTTTCTAACCTGAACTCAACATTCAGGGGCAGTTTAGTAGAGTAGAGGGCCTGTGTGCAGGCTCAGCACGGGCTCCTTTCTCTGTGGCAGCACAGTAAACTCAGGCTTTGTTCCTGTCTACTGCACATGCGCAGGGCTCCGGGAAAATGGCGCCTGTGCTGTGCTATGTTCCCAGAGACATTTCTACAGTGCATGTTCAAATCTCCAGGAAAATGGCCACAGTGCCATTTTCCCTGTGATTTCTGTATGCAGCGCCCGGCGACGTAGGACACCAGAGAGCTAAGTATTCTGCTTCTTGGTGTCAGTAACAGTTGGGACGCATTGACATTGAACATGTCAACATCTGGAAAATTTCGACATGGGCAAAAAGTTGACATTAACATTAGGGTTAGAAATAGAGGTTGGAGTTAGCCTTAAGGTTAGGTATACCATACTTACCGACATTTGTTATCTCCTCTCCGGGAGATGCCCGTAGAGTAGAAGCAGGTGGGCGGGGATGAGGGCGGGGCTGGGCTAATTGAGTCCTTAGGCACTGCCCACCCACTGGGAAAAGTAAGCAATTGGACAAAATTTGCACAGAGGCGGAGCTAAAATGACACAATTAGCATATAATTGCATAATTAGGCTCCACCCCTCCGCCGGGTCCACGATTTTGCCATCTTATTCTCCACATTCTGCCCACTTCACTAGGAAGTGGGCAGAATGCGGGAGGGGTGCTCACTCTTCCGGGGCTGTGGGGGACTAACGAAGAAACCGGGTGTCTACCGCAGAATCCGTGAGAGTAGGTAAGTATGATGTATACCTGAAAACCACATTGTCTGCATTGTAACTGTGTCATCATTTCATCAGTGTCGACACACTGGATAAAAGAAAAATATATATATACATGACTTGTCCGTGACGCACCCTGTCATAAATGGCAGCCTACTGTCAGTCATTGCCATACAAATGTATGGGAGCACTCTGATTGGCCAAAGAGTTAGAACAGCCATGTACTGACCAATTAGATCATTCTAATTTCAATAAAAAATGTTCTTGATTTTTAATTGAACCAAAAACCGAATCCAAACCAAAACACTTGAGTGTGGTTTTGCCAAAACCAAAACACGATGATGAATTAGAACGAAAAATCAAAACCAAAACACCGGGGTCCCTAGTATATTTCACCGTAATTTTTTATAAACTATGTAGTCTTTACTAATATCTCTGTATAAGCTACCTCCCTTCCAGGGGCATATTTATAATGAGTGCAGTGTGTGCACACGAACCCCTGAGTCCAGGGGGCCCACACTATACGCCCTGCACCCATTTATTCGGTACTTACCTCTCCGGAGTCCAGTGTCAGCAGCTGCAAAAGTGCTGCAAAATCACCAGAAAAATGGTTCAGCGCCATTTGTACGGAGGCATGCAGTAGACTCTAGCACAGCGCAACTCTTTCACCTACCTCCTATTCTAGTTACTCAGTAAAGGGTACACACAGCTAACTGAGGAACAGGCCACCTGACTAGCGCTATTACAGTACTGTGCGGGCTGCACTGTATGACCCCCTACTGTGCATGTGGAGTGTAACTCCCAATAGACCAGTTGTTGGAAGGACTGTACTGATTCTTGGTTGGTCCATGAGAGTGGCTTGGTATATTGAAAGGAGGTGGTTGTTTTCAGGGCCGGCAATAGAAGTCTCGTACAGTTATATCCCGGGATCCCCCCCCCGCTGATTATATTTATATATATAAGTGCAATAGAATTTGCTGCGCTATATAAGAAACTGTTAATAAATATATACAGTATATATAGATGTATTTATTTATACACATATAGAAATATGTATATCTCTCTTCCTCCCCCCCCACACCACAGTCTGTGTCTCCCTCTCTCCTTCCTCCCACACATCCCAGAGTCTGTCTCTCCCCAATGACTCCATGCTGCATTCCCAGCTCCCCCACCCTATCCCACATCCCTGCTGGGCACTAAGCAGGGTATCCTTGGTGCCCCTCTAATCCCTTTGCCCCCCCCCCCCCCCCCCCCCCCCCCCTGTTGTCGGCCCTGGTTGTTTTGCAGTTATGTGATCATGCACAGGTGGGCCTGGGCTAGGTCCGGTTGGATTGGGGGTAGGGCTTATTTTGTAGTATTTGGCAGTGATGATGGGATCTACAGTCCCCTGCTCACTTGGCACATTAGGAATTGCTGCGTATCATGGTCTCTGATCCGTAGGGAACAGTGTTGTTGTTGTTATTATGCTGTTTTCTAAGCTGCATCTCTGACTCATACGAGAGTGGTTGGTGCATTACGTTCCTGCGAGATGAAATATGGCGAGTCTCCTATAAAGGGGCTGAATAGCAATGATATAAATCAGCGTTCTGTACAAGTAAACTCTTTATCACAAGCTGCAGACGCGCGGCTCTCACGGTTCATTACATCACTCATGTCCTTACTGGAGTCAGCATGTAATTTACAGCCTCCATGTAAGACACAAAGGCTGATACACTAACGTTTTATGTTCTCCTTTACATGGAAAGCTGACCCATAATCGCATCTTCATTTCATCATTTACAGAAAACACACATTCATTTGTTCAATGGGGTCTCCTCATTATTGGGGTTCTCTAAAACCTCTCTTATACCAGAATAATGCATTTGTGGGGGTCCCCAGCATGAGACAGCTGTTAGAGTTCCAGAGAACAGGAAGACCTAGAGCACCGACCCCGGGGACAACTGGTTGAGACCATGCGACGGCTATATCTGTGCCCATTAGGCGCAGTGCATCGTGTCCCCTCCTTCAGCTCTCCAACGTGGCTAAAGCTTTTCCCCAAGAGGGGGCACTAGTACAAGTCAGAACCACTCCCCTCTTATTAACACTCATGAGCTTTTAACCTATCTATGTAAACTAACTGTCACATCCTCTACCTGTCACCATAAACTATCACACACCTCCCCCAACTATACCTATCTCTCTCTTATTCTGCTTCTACTAGCTGGTGACATATCCCCAAATCCAGGTCCCATCCACATACCACGCTCACATTCGGCTGATTCACAACAGAATATAAAATCAACAAACCTTATCAACATCACTTGTCTCCCATCTACCTCCAAGTCACTAAAATGTGCTTTATGGAATGCACGCTCTGTTTGCAACAAATTAACAGCTATTCATGACCTTTTCATAGCAAAAAATTCAATATGCTCGCTATAACAGAAACCTGGCTCACACAATCAGACACTGCCTCCCCTGCAGCACTGTCACATGGTGGCCTCCACTTCACACACACCCCCAGGCCTGGTAACCTCAAAGGAGGGGGTGTTGGAATATTACTATCCAAATGTTACACGCACATTGTTTTACCACCTGTTCCCTCACTCACATTTACATCCTTTGAGGTACACTCTATTAGGATTTTCACCCCTTTCTCTCTGCGTGTTGCAGCTATCTATCGGCCACCTGGGCAACCCAAAAAGTTTCTGGAAGAATTTTCTGCATGGCTCCCTCACTTTCTTTTCTCTGACATCTCCACCATCATTATGGGTGATTTCAATCTCTCTATTGACAGTCCACAATCTCCCCATGCCTCTAAACTACTCTCTCTAACCTCCTCTCTTGGCCTCTCCCAATGGACTGACTCCCCTACTCATCAGGAGGGCCACTGCCTTGATCTTGTATTCACCAGACTATGCTCTGTTTCTGAACTCACTAACACTCCTTTCCCTCTCTCAGATCACAACCTTATCACATGCATGCTCTCCTCCATTACTTCAAACTCAATGTCCATAAAGTCTACAAGGACACCTCTTACCCGCAGAAATATTAACGCTATTAATTTTCAACAACTATCTACCTCTCTGCAACCACTGCTTTCACCAATTTCTACATTCACCTCTCCAGAGACCGCTGTGTCACACCTTAACCAAACTCTAGTAACAGCACTTGATGAAGTGGCTCCAGCTACCCATCACACTCCACGTAGACTTAGATGTCAACCGTGGCACTCTAAATACACTAGACACTTACAAAAACTCTCACGAAAAGTTGAACGCCAGTGGCGTAAATCTCGTAGTTCAAGTGACTTTCTCACATATAAGACCACCTACCACTCTTATCGTACTGCTCTGGACACTGCCAAACAAACATATTTTCAATCTCTCATCTCTGCTCAAGCCTCTAACCCCAAGCGACTTTTTAATACATTTAAATCACTTCTTGTCCCTCCCTCACCTAACCCACCAGCCACTGTCAGTGCGCAAGATCTTGCTTCCTATTTCAAGGACAAGATTGACAAGATCCGAAATGAAATGGTATGCTCTTCCACAGCAAGTGACCTGCTCAATTCCCTGCCTGAACCCTCTAACACCTTCTCTTCCTTTGATCCTACAAATGAAGATGAAGTATCTGCACTCTTTTCATCTGCCTACTCTAATACCTCTCCCCTTGACTCTATACCCTCACAAATTAGTAAAGCTCTGTCTACTGTGCTCATCCCAACCTTAACAAAAATCTGTAATCTCTCCCTGTCTACTGGTATCTTTCCTTCTCTATACAAGCATGCAGTGATTACTCCCATTCTGAAAAAACACAACTCTGACCCGAACGCTCTCTCTAACTACCGTCCCATCTCTCAGCTCCCATGCCCCTCCAAGCTACTGGAGAGACTTGCCTACACTCGCCTCACACACTTTCTTAACTCACACAGCCTACTGGACCCACTTCAGTCAGGATTTCGTGCCCAACACTCCACAGAGACAGCACTGACTAAGGTAGTGAATGATTTGGTCACTGCTAAATCTAAAGGACATTTCTCTCTACTTATTCTCCTTGATCTCTCTGCTGCTTTTGACACTGTTGACCACTCTCTTCTCATACAAACACTACAATCCCTAGGTATTCAGGACACAGCCCTTTCTTGGTTCTCATCCTACCTATCTAATCGCTCCTTCAGTGTTCGTTTCTCTGATTCCACCTCTCCTTCGCTACCTCTCTCAGTTGGAGTACCGCAAGGCTCAGTCCTAGGTCCTCTGCTTTTCTCTATCTATACCACATCTCTTGGCAAACTAATCAACTCTTTCGGATTTCAGTACCATCTGTATGCGGATGATACTCAAATCTACCTATCCTCCCCTGATTTGTCACCATCGGTATTGGGCCGTGTCACTGCATGCCTTTCTGCCATTTCATCTTGGATGACATCTCGCCACCTCAAACTTAATATTTCCAAAACAGAATTAATTATATTTCCACCGGCCAATAGTAGTTTCCAACCTGATATCTCTATCACTGTTGAGAACTCTGCAATCACCCCTACCCCACAAGCTCGCTGCCTAGGTGTCATTCTTGACTCTGAACTGTCCTTTGTTACCCACATTCAATCTGTCTCAAGATCATGTTACATACATCTAAGAAACATATCCAAAATACGCCCTTATCTTACACAAGACACAGCAAAAACTCTAATCCATGCTCTCATTATGTTATGATTCCCGTACTCCAGACCAGATGAGATCTTATGGCAGAGGTCTGAGTACTGGAAAGATATGCTGGTTACGGGAGCAGGAAAGCCTAGTAACCCCTGGCACCCTAACTCCGTTGTCTCGCCCGTGTTATCAGAAATCCCCTGCGAGACTATGGTTGCTTGAGCCCATGGCAGCCGCGTTCGAAGGGCGGATTATGTCTGCCCAACCCCGATGCCCCCTCAGGTCTTAATGGGAGACAAAGGGAAATCCGAGACAGGGTGATAACAAGGGGCCCTCTGACTAAGCAACCAGACCAGGGGTTACAAGCTATCTAACTTAACCAAAAGTTTGTGCGGACAAACCGCCAGGGAAAAGGACAACCAAAGATCCACTGATCCGTTACTCCTATCCAGCACCGCTGGATACCAGAGTGGACTAGTGGGAGCGGAATCCTCCGCAAAAGCTCCGGAACACAATAAAACTAAATAATAAATAGTAAGCGGTCAAGCCGCAACACACGGCTACGCCGCGACTCACGAACACCACTGGATGTTAAAGGTGCTCGGTAGGACTCCAGGAAAGATGACAAATTCCGAGTACTGGATCACTGAGGACAGGAACAACCGGATGGAGCAGGACTGAAAACTCTCTGTAACAGACACAGCAACAGGAAGCTAACACCGGCGTCTGTGAGAAGTCCTGAGAGTGCTTTTATTTAGAACCCCTCCAATCCGGATCCAGACAGGGTAATGTTAATTATGCCGTGCAGCTGCATGCTGCACGGCCAGGATGCAATTTGACCTGATTCATTAGACCTAGCAACGGGGAACGCGGTCCGACAGTGGCGTCCCCGTTGCTATGGTCAGAGCGGCTCCGTGCGCCCGGCGTCTAGCGTTGCTAGGGAGCCGGCGGCTGTCTGCCTGCGGCGTCCCTAGTTGCTAGGCGCCGGGCCGCACTGACGGGCGGACCCTCGGCGCCTAACAGTACCCCCCCCTTGAGGAGGGGTCAAGGAACCCCTAAGGCCAGGCTTCTGAGGAAATTCTCGAAAAAACGCCCTTTTGAGCCTCGGGGCATGGAGATCCTCATCCAGGACCCAAGACCTTTCCTCTGGACCATAACCTCTCCAATGCACCAAAAAATAAAGCCGACCCCGGGACAACTTGGAATCGAGAACCTTCTCCACTAAGAACTCCTGCTGACCCTGTACGTCTATTGGTGATTTCCCCTGAGAGATCTTGCGAGGAAATTTACTGGACGAAACATAAGGTTTTAACAAGGAGCAATGGAAGGTATTTCCGATCCGTAAAGTTTTTGGTAACCGTAACCGGAAAGCCACTGGATTGACTTTTTTGATAATTTGAAATGGTCCAATAAATTTAGGACCCAATCTGGCTGAGGTTTGTCGAAGTTTAATGTTGCGAGTCGACAACCATACCCTATCTCCAACTTTGAAAGTGCACGGCCGCCGGAGCCTGTCAGAAAATTTTTTCTCCCGAAATGCCGCTTTTCTGAGAGCCAGGTGCACTTTTCTCCAAATGAGTTTGAGATGAGAGGTCAAGGTCAGTGAGGAGACAGAGGAATGTTGAAAAAAGGAATTAGCTCTAGGGTGAAAACCAAAAACTGTAAAAAATGGAGATACATTGGTGGAGGAATGACAGGCATTGTTGTAAGCAAACTCTGCTAACGGAAGAAACTCAGACCAGTCATTTTGGAGTTTGGCCGAGTACAAACGCAAATATTGTTTTAATGATTGATTGACTCGCTCAGTCTGCCCGTTGGATTGGGGATGGTAGCCAGACGTTAAAGATAATTTCATCTTCAATGAGGCACAAAAAGACTTCCAAAATTGTGCAATGAATTGTGGACCCCGATCAGAAACAATATCAGTGGGTAACCCATGGAGTCTGAAAACATGGCGGAGGAACAAGACTGCCAATCCCTGGGCAGATGGCAATCGGGGAAGAGCAATAAAATGGGCCATTTTGCTAAAACGGTCCACTACCACCCATATGACTCGGCATCCGGCTGACAGAGGGAGGTCCACCACAAAATCCATGGAAATATGAGACCATGGCCTAAGAGGAACATTCAAGGGCATAAGTTGACCGATAGGCAAGGAACGGGGAACCTTATGCTGTGCACAGACCTGACAAGAAAAAACAAACTCCTTAATGTCTTTGGAAAGACCAGGCCACCATACCGAGCGGGAAACTAATTCAAAAGTCTTAGCGATCCCCGGATGCCCGGCAACTTTGCTATCGTGAAACTCTGTCAAAACCGTTGCTCTCAAAAACTCGGGGACATAAAGACGACCAGCAGGAGTATTACCAGGAGCTTGATGTTGAAGCTGCTTCAACTGGGTAAATAAATCTTGTGTGAGGCCTGCCCGAATGACTGAAGACGGAAGTATGGGAGTAACAGGACTGTTGTCTTGAACTGGAAGAAAACTGCGTGATAGGGCATCTGCCTTGGTATTCTTGGAACCTGGCCTGAAGGTGATAATGAACTTGAAACGAGTAAAAAATAAAGCCCAACGAGCTTGCCGGGCATTAAGCCGTTTGGCTGATTCAATGTATTGAAGATTTTTGTGATCAGTCAAAACTGAAATGGTATGAGTGGCTCCTTCAAGCCAATGCCTCCACTCCTCAAAAGCCCATTTAATAGCCAGTAATTCCCGGTTACCAACATCGTAGTTGGATTCAGCAGATGAGAATTTCCTGGACATGAAGGCACAAGGATGTAATTCTAGGGAATCCGGATCCTTCTGAGACAGGATAGCCCCTACTCCAACCTCCGAGGCATCGACCTCAACAATGAAAGGCAATTCTGGGTTGGGATGTCTGAGGACAGGGGCTGAGACAAAGGCTTGTTTCAAGGCCTGAAAAGATAACTCCGCATCACGTGACCAGTTGGTAGGATCTGCTCCCTTCTTAGTCAGTGCCACAATGGGAGCAACTAGGTCAGAGAAAGAGTGAATAAATCTTCTATAGTAATTTGCAAACCCTAAAAAGCGCTGAATTGCTTTTAAATTGGTGGGTTGCGCCCAACTAAGGATGGCTTGGAGCTTCTTTGGTTCCATACAGAATCCCCAAGGGGAAATAATGTACCCTAAAAAGGATACCTCCGTGACATGAAATTCACACTTCTCCAGCTTGGCATATAGGTGATTTTCACGTAATTTTTTTAGAACCTGACGCACCTGGGTAACATGTTGTTCTATAGAGTCAGAATATATCAAAATATCGTCTAAGTAGACTACAACGAATTTTCCAAGAAATTCACGGAGCACATCGTTAATGAGATCCTGGAAAACTGCCGGAGCGTTGGACAGGCCGAAAGGCATAACCAGATACTCATAGTGGCCTGACTGAGTACTGAATGCCGTTTTCCACTCATCCCCTGACTTGATTCTGATGAGGTTATATGCTCCTCTCAGGTCAATCTTAGAAAAAATCACCGCCGAACGTAGCTGATCAAAGAGGACAGAAATCAGCGGCAAAGGGTAAGTATTCTTTACAGAGATTTTATTCAAGGCTCTAAAGTCGATGCAAGGTCTGAGTGATCCATCCTTCTTCTCCACGAAGAAGAAGCCTGCACTTAAAGGGGATTTAGATGGCCTGCTAAATCCTTTCCCTAGGCTTTCTTTAACATACTCATTCATGGCCACAGTTTCAGGTCCGGACAATGCATATAACCTTCCCTTAGGCAAAGTGGCACCAGGAATTAACTCAATAGAACAATCATAAGGCCTATGGGGAGGCAGAATATCCGCATTGCCCTTGGAAAATACATCAACAAAATCCTGGTATACCACAGGAATGGGTGCGGGAATGACAGCAGCAATTCTGATGGGAAGCGTAATACATTCCTTATTACAAATGGTACCCCATTGTAAGATCTCCCCCAACTGCCAATCAATGATGGGATTATGAAAGGCCAGCCAAGGGTGACCCAGAACCACAGGAACTGCTGGGCAATGGGTAAGGAAAAACTCAATCTTTTCAGAATGCAGAGCTCCTACCGAAAGTAGAACAGAAGGTGTACAGAGAGAAATAACCCCATTGGACAAGGGACTCCCATCTAAACCATGCATGGTGATACACCTACCCAAGGCTAACTGAGGAATACCTAAGGCCTTGGCCCATGTTAAATCCATAAAGTTCCCTGCAGCTCCACTGTCCACAAAAGCCGAGACCGAAGAACAGAGGCTGCCAAAGGAAACTTTAGCTGGAACCAACAGTGAATTATTTGAGGAGATAAGCTGTAGACCAAAGTGAACCCCCTCACAACTCACTTGGTCGAGGCGTTTCCCGACTTGTTCGGACAACTACGGGCAAAATGTCCCTTACCCCCACAGTATAAACAAAGACCAGAATTTTGCCTTCTGGTTCTTTCTTCTGGAGACAGTTTGGAGAGGCCTACCTGCATGGGCTCCTCTATGTCCACAGGAATGGAAAAAACACAAGGAGTAGACCCGACAGATGCTCCTTTTTCAGCCCTCCGCTCTCTGAGACGACGATCAATCTTAATAGAGAGCTCCATGAGTTTATCGAGAGTCTCAGGAGCGGGATACTGAAGGAGACTGTCTTTTATAGACTCGGATAAGCCGAGGCGAAACTGACTGCGCAAGGCTGGGTCATTCCATCCACAGTCGTTCGACCAACGGCGAAACTCTGTACAATAAATCTCTGCGGGATTCCTACCCTGTCTGAGAGCACGCAACTGACTCTCGGCGGATGCCTCTCTATCAGGGTCGTCATACAAAAGCCCTAAGGACCCCAGAAAGGCGTCTACAGACAATAAAGCTGGATCGTCTGTCTTTAAACCAAAAGCCCAGGTCTGAGGATCCCCCTGTAGCAGAGAAATAATAATTCCTACCCGCTGAGATTCCGTACCTGAGGATACTGGTCTTAAACGAAAATACAGTTTACAAGACTCTTTAAAATTAAAAAACTGCTTTCTATCCCCAGAAAAACGGTCAGGCAGATGCATTTTTGGTTCAGGAATGACCCTCGGGGAAGTCCGTAACAGATCTTCCTGTGACCTCACCCGAAGGGTCAGATCCTGAACCATCTGAGTAAGCTCTTGGATCTGGCTAACTAAAAGCTGGCCAGGATTTGGCCCAACACCGGTGGGATTCATGAAGCTGACAAAATCTCCCAACTGAATAAGGGAAAAAATTAACTCCTGTTAATTTTAAATTTTAGTCTGGCCGGTGTTAATGTTATGATTCCCGTACTCCAGACCAGATGAGATCTTATGGCAGAGGTCTGAGTACTGGAAAGATATGCTGGTTACGGGAGCAGGAAAGCCTAGTAACCCCTGGCACCCTAACTCCGTTGTCTCGCCCGTGTTATCAGAAATCCCCTGCGAGACTATGGTTGCTTGAGCCCATGGCAGCCGCGTTCGAAGGGTGGATTATGTCTGCCCAACCCCGATGCCCCCTCAGGTCTTAATGGGAGACAAAGGGAAATCCGAGACAGGGTGATAACAAGGGGCCCTCTGACTAAGCAACCAGACCAGGGGTTACAAGCTATCTAACTTAACCAAAAGTATGTGCGGACAAACCGCCAGGGAAAAGGACAACCAAAGATCCACTGATCCGTTACTCCTATCCAGCACCGCTGGATACCAGAGTGGACTAGTGGGAGCGGAATCCTCCGCAAAAGCTCCGGAACACAATAAAACTAAATAATAAATAGTAAGCGGTCAAGCCGCAACACACGGCTACGCCGCAACTCACGAACACCACTGGATGTTAAAGGTGCTCGGTAGGACTCCAGGAAAGATGACAAATTCCGAGTACTGGATCACTGAGGACAGGAACAACCGGATGGAGCAGGACTGGAAACTCTCTGTAACAGACACAGCAACAGGAAGCTAACACCGGCGTCTGTGAGAAGTCCTGAGAGTGCTTTTATTTAGAACCCCTCCAATCCGGATCCAGACAGGGTAATGTTAATTATGCCGTGCAGCTGCATGCTGCACGGCCAGGATGCAATTTGACCTGATTCATTAGACCTAGCAACGGGGAACGCGGTCCGACAGTGGCGTCCCCGTTGCTATGGTCAGAGCGGCTCCGTGCGCCCGGCGTCTAGCGTTGCTAGGGAGCCGGCGGCTGTCTGCCTGCGGCGTCCCTAGTTGCTAGGCGCCGGGCCGCACTGACGGGCGGACCCTCGGCGCCTAACACATTATCTCCCGCATTGATTATTGTAATAGTCTCCTGACCGGTCTTCCCAAACATAGGCTCTCACCACTACAATCCATTTTGAATGCAGCTGCGAGACTAATCTTCCTTGCCAGACGTTCATCGTCTGCAGATCCGCTCTGTCAGTCCCTCCATTGGTTACCGGTATTCTACCGTATTAAATATAAAATACTTTTACTCACATACAAGGCTATTAACCAAACTGCACCAACATACATCTCTTCACTCATCTCAAAATATCTCCCTACCCGACCTCTCCGCTCTGCACAAGATCTACGTCTCTCATCCACACGCATTACTTGTTCACACTCAAAATTACAGGACTTTATCCAGGCTTCACACACTCTGTGGAATGCCCTCCCACGCACAGTAAGACTCGCCTCTAGTTTCCAAACCTTTAAATGTTCCCTGAGAACTCACCTCTTTAGACAAGCCTATCAAATTCCAGACCCACCGACATAACCTTCAATGCTTCCCTATCTAATTACATCCTCCCTGTACAGTATACATAACATCACATATCTTGTCTTTCTTTAGTCTCACACCCTCCTGACACTTGGATAACTTTGTGGGGTATCATCATACAACCCATTAAGAACCTAGCAATCTGGTGGACCATTATGCAATAGGTAGCATCTATCCTTGTGTATCTATGCCTATTTCCCTATAGATTATAAGCTTGCGAGCAGGGCCTTCCTACCTCTATGTCTGTCTGTTTTACCCAGTTTTGTTCTATTACTGTTGTTCTAATTGTAAAGCGCAACGGAATATGCTGCGCTATATAAGAAACTGTTAATAAATAAATAAATAAATAAATGAGCAACTAGGGGGGCAGGGCTGCCGGAACCAGGGAGAAACTGAGCGCCTGGAGCATTCCTTGGATACTGTTCCTGGCACTGTGCATGCCATCGAGGCCTCCACATTACCATGCCCCAGGAGCCCAGGCAGTGAGTCCTAGGAAAAGGCAAAGCTTACCTCCCCCCCTAGTTACCACCCTGGCCTAAGCGTACTATTTATACTGAAGGTCTCTAGACATGATAATTGTACCACCTAGCTCTAGAGGTAAAGGGGGAGGGTGGTGTAACCAATTTCCTCAATCCGTTATGTACAGACCTGACACTTACAACGTAATTTACCATTATAACAGGTTTCGGTGCTATATATGTGCCAAAAACCTTGAGCGTACCGGCTATCGTTCATTTTTCCAGCCTATAGTATTGGCCAAAAAGATCTATAATAAAGATGTACAGTATGAACTTTCTAATTAATGCTGGGGGGTACTTTGGGGCGACCATGCAGTTCTACGGACGCCATGCCACCATACAAGATGCGTTCCCTAAATTCTGAATAAAAGACTTGTCAGGGTAAGATTAGGATGAGCAATCTCATATACAGTACAGTAAACCTTTGCACTTACTGTAGTGTCTGCATAATGACCGTCATTTATACAGTAGGTTGCATAACTTGCACGCTATCTGCAACCCGGTGACACTTTGCAGCCTCAGTCAGTTTCTTTACTGTCATATTATTTTCAATTTGCAGATGACACCGCAGTCTGTATTTTATGCTGGTATTAAATATTCGCATTAGTCACCGGCACTGAATGCTGAAAGGTTCCATTTTTCAGCGGCAGACAATTAAATGACGTGTTAAGAACTGCCGCTCAACAGCTCTTGTTAATAGCTTGTATTAATCCCACAAGAAGATATAAAGGCACTTTGCTTACAAGACTTTCACAATAAGTGACCAATTTATACTTATAAGGCTGTACAAACTGTCTGCACATTTGTCTTGTTTACCATCATGTCTATTATTCAAGTTAAGCACATGCGCCACCTTGTGTCTACTGTGGGCATTACAACTTTATTCATTTTTAGACTGTGATGAAAAAAAATACTAATAATTAAAACGATTATTATGCTTATTCTCTATGCTACTGTTTGGCAAGTGTTCTTATGATAATTCATCAAAGCATTTACTTAAGTCACGGAAATTCTTGGAGATATGCATGAATGGAACATTACCATACAGCCCAACGTAATACATGATAAATTAGATCTGCTTGTCTTTGCTTTAAGACTGATTATTTAGAAACATGCGCAGGTACGGTAGGACATGACCTGGAGGGGATTCTCAGAAGCCTCTTCAGCTTCACATAGCATGTAGTCATAATGTGGACAGTGTAAACTAGAGATGAGCGGGTTCGGTTCCTCGGAATCCGAACCCCCCCGAACTTCAGCCTTTTTACACGGGTCCGAGGCAGACTCGGATCTTCCCGCCTTGCTCGGTTAACCCGAGCGCGCCCGAACGTCATCATCCCGCTGTCGGATTCTCGCGAGGCTCGTATTCTATCACGAGACTCGGATTCTATATAAGGAGCCGCGCGTCACCGCCATTTTCACACGTGCATTGAGATTGATAGGGAGAGGACGTGGCTGGCGTCCTCTCCGTTTAGATAGAGAGAGAGACACTTGATTTACTAGTAATTTAATTTTAGTAATTTTGGGGAGCATTAGGACTGGAGTACTCAGAGAGTGCAGAGTTTTGCTGATAGTTATACTAGTGACCACCAGTTTTATTTATTATTTAAAATCCGTTCTCTGCCTGAAAAAAAACGATACACAGTCACATACCATATCTGTGCTCAGCCTCAGTGTGCTGCATGATAATATCATCTATGTATATCTGACTGTGCTGAGTGCTCACTGCTCACACAGCTTAATTGTGGGGGAGACTGGGGAGCAGTTATAGCAGGAGTACATAACAGTGCACACTTTTGCTGCCAGTGTGACTGACCAGTGACCACCAGTATATTGTCTGCCTGAAAAAGTTAAACACTCGTGTGGTGTTTTTTTTTTTTATTCTATAAACGCATTCTACTGACAGACAGTGTCCAGCAGGTCCGTCATTCATTATATTATAATATATACCTGCAGTAGTGATATATATATATTTTTTATATCATTATCATCCAGTCTATACTAGCAGACGCATTACGGTAGTCCACGGCTGTAGCTACCTCTGTGTCGGCAGTGCTCGTCCATAATTGTATACCTACCTGTGGTGGGGTTTTTTTTTCTATCTTCTTCATACTAGTAGTTTAGGAGTCTGCTGACAGTGTCCAGCAGGTCCGTCATTATATAATATATACCTGTCCTGCAGTAGTGATATATATATATTTTTTATATCATTATCATCCAGTCTATACTAGCAGATGCAGTACGGTAGTCCACGGCTGTAGCTACCTCTGTGTCGGCAGTGCTCGTCCATAATTGTATACCTACCTGTGGTGGGTTTTTTTTTTCTATCTTCTTCATACTAGTAGTTTAGGAGTCTGCTGACAGTGTCCAGCAGGTCCGTCATTATATAATATATACCTGTCCTGCAGTAGTGATATATATATATTTTTTATATCATTATCATCCAGTCTATACTAGCAGACGCAGTACGGTAGTCCACGGCTGTAGCTACCTCTGTGTCGGCAGTGCTCGTCCATAATTGTATACCTACCTGTGGTGGGTTTTTTTTTTTCTATCTTCTTCATACTAGTAGTTTAGGAGTCTGCTGACAGTGTCCAGCAGGTCCGTCATTATATAATATATACCTGTCCTGCAGTAGTGATATATATATATTTTTTATATCATCATCCAGTCTATACTAGCAGACGCAGTACGGTAGTTCACGGCTGTAGCTACCTCTGTGTCGGCAGTCGCTCGTCCATAATTGTATACCTACCTGTGGTGGTTTTTTTTTTTCTATCTTCTTCATACTAGTAGTTTAGGAGTCTGCTGACAGTGTCCAGCAGGTCCGTCATTATATAATATATACCTGTCCTGCAGTAGTGATATATATATATTTTTTATATCATTATCATCCAGTCTATACTAGCAGACGCAGTACGGTAGTCCACGGCTGTAGCTACCTCTGTGTCGGCAGTGCTCGTCCATAATTGTATACCTACCTGTGGTGGGTTTTTTTTTTCTATCTTCTTCATACTAGTAGTTTAGGAGTCTGCTGACAGTGTCCAGCAGGTCCGTCATTATATAATATATACCTGTCCTGCAGTAGTGATATATATATATTTTTTATATCATCATCCAGTCTATACTAGCAGACGCAGTACGGTAGTCCACGGCTGTAGCTACCTCTGTGTCGGCAGTCGCTCGTCCATAATTGTATACCTACCTGTGGTGGGTTTTTTTTTTCTATCTTCTTCATACTAGTAGTTTAGGAGTCTGCTGACAGTGTCCAGCAGGTCCGTCATTATATAATATATACCTGTCCTGCAGTAGTGATATATATATTTTTTTTATATCATTATCATCCAGTCTATACTAGCAGACGCAGTACGGTAGTCCACGGCTGTAGCTACCTCTGTGTCGGCAGTGCTCGTCCATAATTGTATACCTACCTGTGGTGGGGTTTTTTTTTTCTATCTTCTTCATACTAGTAGTTTAGGAGTCTGCCGACAGTGTCCAGCAGGTCCGTCATTATATAATATATACCTGTCCTGCAGTAGTGATATATATATTTTTTATATCATTATCATCCAGTCTATACTAGCAGACGCAGTACGGTAGTCCACGGCTGTAGCTACCTCTGTGTCGGCAGTCACTCGTCATCCATAAGTATACTAGTATCCATCCATCTCCATTGTTTACCTGAGGTGCCTTTTAGTTGTGCCTATTAAAATATGGAGAACAAAAATGTTGAGGTTCCAAAAATAGGGAAAGATCAAGATCGACTTCCACCTCGTGCTGATGCTGCTGCCACTAGTCATGGCCGAGACGATGAAATGCCATCAACGTCGTCTGCCAAGGCCGATGCCCAATGTCATAGTACAGAGCATGTAAAATCCAAAACACCAAATATCAGTAAAAAAAGGACTCTAAAATCTAAAATAAAATCGTCGGAGGAGAAGCGTAAACTTGCCAATATGCCATTTACCACACGGAGTGGCAAGGAACGGCTGAGGCCCTGGCCTATGTTCATGGCTAGTGGTTCAGCTTCACATGAGGATGGAAGCACTCAGCCTCTCACTAGAAAAATGAAAAGACTTAAGCTGGCAAAAGCACAGCAAAGAACTGTGCGTTCTTCGAAATCACAAATCCACAAGGAGAGTCCAATTGTGTCGGTTGCGATGCCTGACCTTCCCAACACTGGACGTGAAGAGCATGCGCCTTCCACCATTTGCACGCCCCCTGCAAGTGCTGGAAGGAGCACCCGCAGTCCAGTTCCTGATAGTCAGATTGAAGATGTCAGTGTTGAAGTACACCAGGATGAGGAGGATATGGGTGTTGCTGGCGCTGGGGAGGAAATTGACCAGGAGGATTCTGATGGTGAGGTGGTTTGTTTAAGTCAGGCACCCGGGGAGACACCTGTTGTCCGTGGGAGGAATATGGCCATTGACATGCCTGGTGAAAATACCCAAAAAATCAGCTCTTCGGTGTGGAAGTATTTCAACAGAAATGCGGACAACATTTGTCAAGCCGTGTGTTGCCTTTGTCAAGCTGTAATAAGTAGGGGTAAGGACGTTAACCACCTCGGAACATCCTCCCTTATACGTCACCTGCAGCGCATTCATCATAAGTCAGTGACAAGTTCAAAAACTTTGGGCAACAGCGGAAGCAGTCCACTGACCAGTAAATCCCTTCCTCTTGTAACCAAGCTCACGCAAACCACCCCACCAACTCCCTCAGTGTCAATTTCCTCCTTCCCCAGGAATGCCAATAGTCCTGCAGGCCATGTCACTGGCAATTCTGACGAGTCCTCTCCTGCCTGGGATTCCTCCGATGCATCCTTGCGTGTAACGCCTACTGCTGCTGGCGCTGCTGTTGTTGCTGCTGGGAGTCGATGGTCATCCCAGAGGGGAAGTCGTAAGACGACTTTTACTACTTCCACCAAGCAATTGACTGTCCAACAGTCCTTTGCGAGGAAGATGAAATATCACAGCAGTCATCCTGCTGCAAAGCGGATAACTGAGGCCTTGGCATCCTGGGCGGTGAGAAACGTGGTTCCATCATTACTGCAGAGCCAACTATAGACTTGATTGAGGTACTGTGTCCCCAGTACCAAATACCATCTAGGTTCCATTTCTCTAGGCAGGCGATACCAAAAATGTACACAGACCTCAGAAAAAGACTCACCAGTGTCCTAAAAAATGCAGTTGTACCCAATGTCCACTTAACCACGGACATGTGGACAAGTGGAGCAGGGCAGACTCAGGACTATATGACTGTGACAGCCCACTGGGTAGATGTATTGACTCCCGCCGCAAGAACAGCAGCGGCGGCACCAGTAGCAGCATCTCGCAAACGCCAACTCTTTCCTAGGCAGGCTACGCTTTGTATCACTGCTTTCCAGAATACGCACACAGCTAAAAACCTCTTACGGCAACTGAGGAAGATCATCGCAGAATGGCTTACCCCAATTGGACTCTCCTGTGGATTTGTGGCATCGGACAATGCCAGCAATATTGTGTGTGCATTAAATATGGGCAAATTCCAGCACGTCCCATGTTTTGCACATACCTTGAATTTGGTGGTGCAGAATTATTTAAAAAACGAGAGGGGCGTGCAAGAGATGCTGTCGGTGGCCAGAAGAATTGCGGGACACTTTCGGCGTACAGGCACCACGTACAGAAGACTGGAGCAACACCAAAAACGCCTGAACCTGCCCTGCCATCATCTGAAGCAAGAAGTGGTAACGAGGTGGAATTCAACCCTCTATATGCTTCAGAGGTTGGAGGAGCAGCAAAAGGCCATTCAAGCCTATACAACTGACCACGATATAGGAGGTGGAATGCACCTGTCTCAAGCGCAGTGGAGAATGATTTCAACGTTGTGCAAGGTTCTGCAACCTTTTGAACTTGCCACACGTGAAGTCAGTTCAGACACTGCCAGCCTGAGTCAGGTCATTCCCCTCATCAGGCTTTTGCAGAAGAAGCTGGAGACATTGAAGGAGGAGCTAACACTGAGCGATTCCGCTAGGCATGTGGGACTTGTGGATGGAGCCCTTAATTCGCTTAACAAGGATTCACGGGTGGTCAATCTGTTGAAATCAGAGCACTACATTTTGGCCACCGTGCTCGATTCTAGATTTAAAACCTACGTTGTATCGCTCTTTCCGGCAGACACAAGTCTGCTGGGGTTCAAAGAACTGCTGGTGAGAAAATTGTCGACCTGTCAACATCTCCTCCTTCACATTCTCCCGCAACTGGGGGTGCGAGGAAAAGGCTCAGAATTCCGAGCCCACCCGCTGGCGGTGATGCAGGGCAGTCTGGAGCGACTGCTGATGCTGACATCTGGTCCGGACTGAAGGACCTGACAACGATTACGGACATGTCGTCTACTGTCACTGCATATGATTCTCTCACCATTGAAAGAATGGTGGAGGATTATATGAGTGACCGTATCCAAGTAGGCACGTCAGACAGTCCGTACGTATACTGGCAGGAAAAAGAGGCAATTTGGAGGCCCTTGCACAAACTGGCTTTATTCTACCTAAGTTGCCCTCCCACAAGTGTGTACTCCGAAAGAGTGTTTAGTGCCGCCGCTCACCTTGTCAGCAATCGGCGTACGAGGTTACTTCCAGAAAATGTGGAGAAGATGATGTTCATTAAAATGAATTATAATCAATTCCTCCATGGAGACATTCACCAGCAGCAATTGCCTCCACAAAGTACACAGGGAGCTGTGATGGTGGATTCCAGTGGGGACGAATTGATAATCTGTGAGGAGGGGGATGTACACGGTGATGAATCGGAGGATGATGATGAGGTGGACATCTTGCCTCTGTAGAGCCAGTTTGTGCAAGGAGAGATTAATTGCTTCTTTTTTGGTGGGGGTCCAAACCAACCCGTCATTTCAGTCACAGTCGTGTGGCAGACCCTGTCACTGAAATGATGGGTTGGTTAAAGTGTGCATGTCCTGTTTATACAACATAAGGGTGGGTGGGAGGGCCCAAGGACAATTCCATCTTGCACCTCTTTTTTCTTTCATTTTTCTTTGCGTCATGTGCTGTTTGGGGAGGGTTTTTTGGAAGGGCCAGCCTGCGTGACACTGCAGTGCCACTCCTAGATGGGCCAGGTGTTTGTGTCGGCCACTAGGGTCGCTTAGCTTACTCACACAGCTACCTCATTGCGCCTCTTTTTTTTCTTCTTTGCGTCATGTGCTGTTTGGGGAGTATTTTTTGGAAGGGCCATCCTGCCTGACACTGCAGTGCCACTCCTAGATGGGCCAGGTGTTTGTGTCGGCCACTTGGGTCGCTGAGCTTAGTCACACAGCTACCTCATTGCGCCTCTTTTTTTCTTTGCGTCATGTGCTGTTTGGGGAGTGTTTTTTGGAAGGGCCATCCTGCGTGACACTGCAGTGCCACTCCTAGATGGGCCAGGTGTTTGTGCCGGCCACTAGGGTCGCTTAGCTTACTCACACAGCTACCTCATTGCGCCTCTTTTTTTTCTTCTTTGCGTCATGTGCTGTTTGGGGAGTATTTTTTGGAAGGGCCATCCTGCCTGACACTGCAGTGCCACTCCTAGATGGGCCAGGTGTTTGTGTCGGCCACTTGGGTCGCAGAGCTTAGTCACACAGCTACCTAATTGCGCCTCTTTTTTTCTTTGCGTCATGTGCTGTTTGGGGAGTGTTTTTTGGAAGGGCCATCCTGCGTGACACTGCAGTGCCACTCCTAGATGGGCCAGGTGTTTGTGTCGGCCACTTGGGTCGCTGAGCTTAGTCATCCAGCGACCTCGGTGCAAATTTTAGGACTAAAAATAATATTGTGAGGTGTTCAGAATAGACTGAAAATGAGTGGAAATTATGGTTATTGAGGTTAATAATACTTTGGGATCAAAATGACCCCCAATTTCTATGATTTAAGCTGTTTTTCTCTAACGTCCTAAGTGGATGCTGGGGACTCCGTAAGGACCATGGGGAATAGCGGCTCCGCAGGAGACTGGGCACATCTAAAGAAAGCTTTAGGACTATCTGGTGTGCACTGGCTCCTCCCCCTATGACCCTCCTCCAAGCCTCAGTTAGATCTCTGTGCCCGAACGAGAAGGGTGCACACTAGGGGCTCTCCTGAGCTTCTTAGTGAAAGTTTTAGATTAGGTTTTTTATTTTCAGTGAGACCTGCTGGCAACAGGCTCACTGCATCGAGGGACTAAGGGGAGAAGAAGCGAACTCACCTGCATGCAGAGTGGATTGGGCTTCTTAGGCTACTGGACATTAGCTCCAGAGGGACGATCACAGGCCCAGCTTGGATGGGTCCCAGAGCCGCGCCGCCGGCCCCCTTACAGAGCCAGAAGGCAGAAGAGGTCCGGAAAATCGGCGGCAGAAGACGTCCTGTCTTCAACAAGGTAGCGCACAGCACTGCAGCTGTGCGCCATTGCTCTCAGCACACTTCACACTTCGGTCACTGAGGGTGCAGGGCGCTGGGGGGGGGCGCCCTGAGACGCAATAAAAACACCTTGGATGGCAAAAAAAATGCATCACATATAGCTCCTGGGCTATATGGATGCATTTAACCCCTGCCAGAATCCATAAAAAAGCAGGAGAAAAGTCCGCGAAAAAGGGGCGGAGCCTATCTCCTCAGCACACTGGCGCCATTTTCCCTCACAGCTCCGTTGGAGGGAAGCTCCCTGTCTCTCCCCTGCAGTCACTACACTACAGAAAGGGTTAAAAAAAAGAGAGGGGGGCACTAATTAGGCGCAGTATTAACTATACAGCAGCTATAAGGGGAAAAACACTTATATAAGGTTATCCCTGTATATATATAGCGCTCTGGTGTGTGCTGGCAAACTCTCCCTCTGTCTCCCCAAAGGGCTAGTGGGGTCCTGTCCTCTATCAGAGCATTCCCTGTGTGTGTGCTGTATGTCGGTACTTTTGTGTCGACATGTATGAGGAGAAAAATGATGTGGAGACGGAGCAGATTGCCTGTAATAGTGATGTCACCCCCTAGGGGGTCGACACCTGAGTGGATGAACTGTTGGAAGGAATTACGTGACAGTGTCAGCTCTGTATAAAAGACAGTGGTTGACATGAGACAGCTGGCTACTCAGCTTGTGCCTGTCCAGACGTCTCATAGGCCGTCAGGGGCCCTAAAGCGCCCGTTACCTCAGATGGCAGATATAGACGCCGACACGGATACTGACTCCAGTGTCGACGGTGAAGAGACGAATGTGACTTCCAGTAGGGCCACACGTTACATGATTGAGGCAATGAAAAATGTTTTACACATTTCTGATAATACAAGTACCACCAAAAAAGGGGTATTAAGGCCCTCATTCCGAGTCGTTCGCTCGGTAATTTTCATCGCATCGCAGTGAAATTCCGCTTAGTACGCATGCGCAATAATCGCACTGCGACTGCGCCAAGTAATTTTACAATGAAGATAGTATTTTTACTCACGGCTTTTTCTTCGCTCCGGCGATCGTAGTGTGATTGACAGGAAATGGGTGTTACTGGGCGGAAACACGGCGTTTTAGGGGCGTGTGGATAAAAACGCTACCGTTTCCGGAAAAAACGCAGGAGTGGCCGGAGAAACGGAGGAGTGTCTGGGCGAACGCTGGGTGTGTTTATGACGTCAAACCAGGAACGACAAGCACTGAACTGATCGCAGATGCCGAGTAAGTCTGAAGCTACTCTGAAACTGCTAAGTAGTTTGTAATCGCAATATTGCGTATACATCGGTCGCAATTTTAAGAAGCTAAGATACACTCCCAGTAGGCGTAGGCTTAGCCTGAGCAACTCTGCTAAATTCGCCTTGCGAGCGATCAACTCGGAATGAGGGCCTATGTTCGGTGAGGAAAAACTACCTGTAGTTTTCCTGAATCTGAGAAATTAAATGAGGTGTGTGATGATGCGTGGGTTTCCCCCGATAACAACGGATAATTTCTAAAATCTTATTGGCATTATATCCTTTCCCGCCAGAGGTTAGGGTGCGTTGGGAAACACCCCCTAGGGGGGATAAAGCGCTCACACGCTTGTAAGGGCTCTACCTTCGCCTGAGATGGCCGCCCTTAAGGATCCTGCTGATAGAAAGCAGGAGGGTATCCTAAAAGGTATTTACACACATACTGGTATTATACTGCGACCAGCAATCGCCTCAGCCTGGATGTGCAGTGCTGGGTTGGCGTGGTCGGATTCCCTGACTGAAAATATTGATACCCTAGATAGGGACAGTATATTTTTGCCTATAGAGCATTTAAAAGATGCATTTTTATATATGCGTGATGCACAGCGGAATATTTGCCGACTGGCATCAAGTCTAAGCGCGTTGTCCATTTCTACCAGTAGAGGGTTATGGACACGTCAGTGGTCAGGTGATGCGTATTCCAAACGGCATTTGGAAGTATTGCTTTATTAAGGGGAGGAGTTATTTGGGGTCGGTCTTTCAGACCTGGTGGCCACGGCAACAGCTGGGAATTCCACGTTTGTACCCCAGGTCGCCTCTCAACATGAGAAGACGCCGTATTATCAGGCGCAGTCTTTTCGTGGACAAGCGGGCAAAAGGTTCCTCATTTCTGCCCCGTGACAGAGGGAGAGGAAAAAGGCTGCAGAAATCAGCCAGTTCCCAGGAACAGAAACCCTCTCCCGCCTCTGCCAAGCCCTCAGTATACGCTGGGGCTTTACAAGCAGAATCAGGCACGGTGGGGGGCCCGTCTCAATGAATTTCAGCGCGCAGTGGGCTCACTGGATCCTTTAGGTGATATCTCAGGGGTACAAATTAGAATTCGAGACGTCTCCCCCTCGCCGTTTCCTAAAGTCGGCTTTACCGATGTCTCCTTCTGACAGGGAGACAGTTTTGGAAGCCATTCACAAGCTGTATTCCCAGCAGGTGATAATCAAGATACCCCTCCTGCAACAGGGAACGGGGTATTATTCCACACTGTTGTGGTACCGAAGCCGGACGGCTCGGTGAGACCGATTCTAAATCTAAAATCTTTGAACACTTACATACAGAGGTTCAAATTCAAGATTGAGTCACTCAGAGCAGTGATTACGAACCTGGAAGAAGGGGACTACATGATGTCTCGGGACATCAAGGATGCTTACCTTCATGTCAAAATTTACCCTTCTCACCAAGGGTACCTCAGGTTTATGGTACAGAACTGTCACTATCAGTTCAGACGCTGCCGTATGGATGGTACACGGCACCCCGGGTCTTTACCAAGGTAATGGCCGAAATGATGATATTCCTTCGAAGGAAGTGAATTTTAGTTATCCCTTCCTTGAACAATTCCCTGATAAGGGTAAGATCCAGGGAACAGTTGGAGGTCGGTGTAGCACTATCTCAGGTAGTGTTGCGGCAGCACGGTTGGATTCTCAATATTCCAAAATCGCACCTGGTTCCGACGACATGTCTTCTGTTCCTAGGGATGATCCTGGACACAGTCCAGAAAAAGGTGTTTCTCCCGGAGGAGAAAGCCAGGGAGTTATCCGAGCTAGTCAGGAACCTCCTAAAACCGAGCCAAGTCTCAGTGCATCAATGCACAAGGGTTCTGGGTAAAATGGTGGCTTCCTACGAAGCAATCCCATTCGGCAGATTCCACGCAAGAACTTTCCAGTGGGACCTGCTGGACAAATGGTCCGGATCGCATCTTCAGATGCATCAGCGGATAACCCTGTCACCAAGGACAAGGGTGTCCCTCCTGTGGTGGTTGCAGAGTGCTCATCTTCTAGAGGGCCGCAGATTAGGCATTCAGGACTGGGTCCTGGTGACCACTGATGCCAGCCTGCGAGGCTGGGGAGCAGTCACACAGGGAAGGAATATCCAGGGCTTATGGTCAAGCCTGGAGACATCACTTCACATAAATATCCTGAAGCTAAGGGACATTTACAATGCTCTAAGCTTAGCAAGACCTCTGCTTCAAGGTCAGCCGGTGTTGATCCAGTAGGACAACATCACGGCAGTCACCCACGTAAACAGACAGGGTGGCACAAGAAGCAGGAGGGCAATGGCAGAAGCTGCAAGGATTCTTCGCTGGGCGGAAAATCATGTGATAGCACTGTCAGCAGTATTCATTCCAGGAGTGGACAACTGGGAAGCAGACTTCCTCAGCACGACCTCCACCCGGGAGAGTGGGGACTTCACCCAGAAGTCTTCCACATGATTAAAAACTCGACAGGTATTGCGCCAGGTCCAGGGACCCTCAGGCAATAAGCTGTAGACGCTCTGGTAACACCGTGGGTGTACCAGTCAGGGTATGTGTTCCCTCCTCTGCCTCTCATACCCAAGGTACTGAGATTGATAAGATGGAGAGGAGTAAGCACTATATTCGTGGTTCCGGATTGGCCAAGAAGGACTTGGTAACCGGAACTTCAAGAGATGCTCACGGAGGATCCGTGGCCTCTACCTCTAAGAAGGGACCTGCTCCAGCAAGGACCCTGTCTGTTCCAAGACTTACCGCGGCTGCGTTTGACGGCATGGCGGTTGAACGCCGGATCCTGAAGGAAAAAAGGCATTCCGGATGAAGTCATCCCTATCCTGATCAAAGCCAGGAAGGATGTAACCGCAAAAACATTATCACCGCAATTGGCGAAAATATGTTGCGTGGTGCGAGGCCAGTAAGGCCCGACGGAGGAAATTCAACTGGGTCGATTCCTACATTTCCTGCAAACAGGAGTGTCTATGGGCCTGAAATTGGGGTCCATTAAGGTTCAAATTTCGGCCCTGTCAATTTTCTTCCAAAAAGAACTAGCTTCAGTCCCTGAAGTTCAGACGTTTGTAAAAGGGGTACTGCATATACAGCCTCCTTTTGTGCCTCCAGTGGCACTTTGGGATCTCAATGTAGTTTTTGGGTTCCAAAAGTCACATTGGTTTGAACCACTTAAATCTGTGGAGTTAAAATATCTCACATGGAAAGTGGTCATGCTGTTGGCCCTGGCCTGGGCCAGGCGCGTGTCAGAATTGGCGGCTTTATCCTGAAAAAGCCCTTATCTGATTTTCCATTCGGACAGGGCGGAATTGAGGACTCGTCCTCAGTTTCTCCCCAAGGTGGTTTCAGCGTCTCACCTGAACCAACCTATTGGTGGTGCCTGCGGCTACTAGGGACTTGGAGGCCTCCAAATTGCTAGACGTTGTCAGTGCCCTGAAAATATATGTTTCCAGGACGGCTGGAGTCAGGAAATCTGACTCGCTGTTTATCCTGTGTGCACCCAACAAGCTGGGTGCTCCTGCTTCTAAGCAGACTATTGCTCGTTGGATTTGTAGTACAATTCAGCTTGCACATTCTGTGGCAGGCCTGCCACAGCCAAAAATCTGTAAATGCCCACTCCACAAGGAAGGTGGGCTCATCTTGGGCGGCTGCCTGAGGAGTCTCGGCTTTACAACTTTGCCGAGCAGCTACTTGGTCAGGAGCAAATACGTTTGTAAAATTCTACAAAATTTATATCCTGGCTGAGGAGGACCTGGAGTTCTCTCATTTGGTGCTGCAGAGTCATCCGCACTCTCCCGCCCGTTTGGGAGCTTTGGTATAATCCCCATGGTCCTTACGGAGTCCCCAGCATCCACTTAGGACGTTAGAGAAAATAAGAATTTACTTACCGATAATTCTATTTCTCATAGTCCGTAGTGGATGCTGGGCGCCCATCCCAAGTGCGGATTGTCTGCAATACTTGTACATAGTTATTGTTACAAAAATCGGGTTATTATTGTTGTGAGCCATCTTTCAGAGGCTCCTCTGTTATCATGCTGTTAACTGGGTTCAGATCACAGGTTATACGGTGTGATTGGTGTGGCTGGTATGAGTCTTACCCGGGATTCAAAATCCTTCCTTATTGTGTACGCTCGTCCGGGCACAGTATCCTAACTGAGGCTTGGAGGAGGGTCATAGGGGGAGGAGCCAGTGCACACCAGATAGTCCTAAAGCTTTCTTTAGATGTGCCCAGTCTCCTGCGGAGCCGCTATTCCCCATGGTCCTTACGGAGTCCCCAGCATCCACTACGGACTATGAGAAATAGAATTATCGGTAAGTAAATTCTTATTTTTAGGGTTTTTTGAAAAAAACACCCGAATCCAAAACACACCCGAATCCGACCAAAAAAATTCGGTGAGGTTTTGCCAAAACGCGTTCGAACCCAAAACACGGCAGCGGAACCGAACCCAAAACCAAAACACAAAACCCGAAAAATTTCCGGTGCACATCTCTAGTGTAAACATTCAGAATTTCAACACCACAATGTCGACAGTTATGATGTCAACACTGTTGAACTGTCGACATCAAACATGTTAGGGTTAGGCCACGGGAAGGGAGGTTTGGGATTAGGTATTAGGGGGAGTTAGAGTTTGGCTATGGGAGGGCAGGTTTGGGCTTGGTACTAGGGGTTAGGGTTAGGCTATGGGAGGTAAAGTTAGGATTAGGCATTAGGGGTAGGGGTAGGATTTAGGCTACGGGAGGGGAAGTTAGGATTACGCACTAGGGGTAGGGTTAGGCTACAGGAAGGGTTGTTCCGAATAGGCAAAGGGAGAAAAAGTTGGGGTTAGGCACTAGGGGGGAGGGTAAGGGTTAGGCTATGGGAGGGGCAGAGGCAGAACTACCATTGGTGCAGCAGGTTCAGTTCACCGGGGTCCCTGAGGACAAAGGGGCACATTGCTTCCCAGACCAGCAATGAGTTATCCCCTGGCCCCCACAGAGATCATTTTCAGCAATGTGGATGAATGGCCCAGAGCATAGAGCAGGGTGGCCCCCACAGACTGAGGGACCTGCCCCTTACCTTAGGTAGGCAGGGCTGACCTTGTGTGTGTCGGACTGATAGAGGAGTCCTGCCCCCTATCACAGCTACATACTGCCTCTAATTAAAAGACAGATGTACATTATTTTTTAATTACTGCTGTCTGTGAATTAAAGGCAGCTCACACCCAGGGTAACCGGCACTGACAGAGTCTACCTGACCCAGTGCCGACCTGAGGAAAGCACAAGGGCGGGGCACGTCACGGATAGAGCAGAGGCCGCTGTGTTCCCCACCAAGGTACACACCCTCTGTTCTCCACACCACACAGGTAGGGTTACCACCTCACCCCATTAATTCTGGACACATATTAATTACACAGGTTCTGTGGCTCGCTGACTTCAAGACTCCATTTCACCTGGTTTTAATCAGCCACAGAACCTGTGTAATTAATATGTGTCCAGAATTAAAGGGGTGAGGTGGTAACCCTACACACAGGACATTGTTCTTGTACCTCTGTCACCCACTGTCTCTTTCTGCCACCCCTTGCATCCCCATCACTCTCTGCCGCCCCCTACATTCTGTCACCCTCTGCTTCCCCTTGCCTTCTGTTTTCACCCACTGCCGTGTGGCATATTGTGAACTTCAGTTGGGGTGGAGGAAGGGGGCCCAAATCATATTTTTGCACCTGTGCCGACCACTCATAAGTTCCACCACTGGGGAGGGGAGGTTAGGGTTAAGCACGAAGGGTAGGGTTAGGATTAGGGTACGAGAGGAGGTTAGGATTAGGCACTAGTTAGGAATAGGCAATGCGTGGAGGTTGGGGTTAGGCACTAGGGGGAGGGTTAGGCTACGGGAGGGGATAGTGAAAGTTAGGTACTAGGAGGAGGGTTAGAGTTTGGGTATGGGAGGGAAGGTTAGGGCTTGGCACTAGGGTAGAGTAGGCATTGGGGGTTTAGTATTTGGATATGAGAAGGTAGGTTAGGGTTAGGCATTAGGGAGGGTTTAGGATTTAGCTATGGGAGGGGAGGATAAGGTTAGGCACTAGGGGGAGGGTTAGGCTATTGGAGGGGAGTATAAGGTTAGGCACTGGGGGAGGGTTAGAGTTTGATTATAGGAGGGGAGGTTAGGGCTCTAGGGTAGGGCTGGGGGGATTAGGATTTGTATACGTGAAGGTGGGTTAGGCATTAGGGAGGGTTTAGGATTTGGCTATGGGAGGGGAGGATAAGGTTAGGTACGAGGGGTAGGTTTAGGATTATGGGAGTGGAGGGATAGGCACTGGGGGGTTAGGATTTGGCTTCGGCAGAGGAGGTTAAGTTTAGGTACTAGGTGTAGGGAAGGGGGTAGGCTTATACATACTTACTGCCAAAAAGGAAGCAGGATCCCCCGGAAGCCACCCTGACATCACTGCCGCACGCGTGATACCAGGTAAGTCACCACTAGACCACCAAGAACATTTTATCGGCATTCTAATCATATCGACATTTCATCAGTGTTGACGCGCTGCGCGTTGGATTACGCCCGTGTCAGCATTCTCATGTAGACAAAATATACCAGACCCGCTTCCCAGATCCCCCATCAGGTATCGGTTGTGGCAGGAATCACATTCTCACCTCCCATAAAGAGTATTTATACGCAGCTGTAAATAACACTCAGACGTGATAAAGACAGGCCAGATTATTTTAAAACATCAATAGCAACAAAAATGTAAAGAAATTGAACTGGAGGAAGTGTCCATTGTGTGACCGTTGGTAGGTTCTAAAGATAAACCAGGCGGTATTTCAACACCTACGGACGCGGACAGTGGGGGTCTCAGTCCATGCACTTATGGGGATGCAGTCAATTTACCGACAATCAAAATCCCGACGGTCAAAATACCAACAGCAATTGACCGACGGTCAAAATCCCGCAGGGTCAAAATCCCGACATGGTCAAAATACCGACATTTAAAATACCGACAAGGTCAAAATATTGACATTTCTAATGTCGACAGGTCAAAAAGTCGACATAAGTTTTTCATGATTTTTTCATTGAAACCGACTTGTTCATACTTTACCATCCCAGTGGACCTGGAGGGGGAATATAATAGTGTGCCGAGCGCAGCGAGGGAACGCGGTACACTTATATGGTGTCCATGTTGATTTAAGTTGACATACACACAAAAACCAATTAAAACTCGTGTCGGCATTTTGACCTGTTGACATTTTACATGTCTGTATTTTGACCTTGTCGGTATTTTAAATGTCGGTATTTCGTCCATGTCGGGATTTTGACCTTGTCGGGATTTTGACCGTCTGTCAATTGCTGTCAGGATTTTGATTGTAGGTATTTCATACCGATCCCCAAATGTGGACGCACGGCTGTATACTAGGCTTTGTAGCAGCATTAAAATAAGGGGGGGTCATTCCGAGTTGTTCGCTCGCTAGCAGTTTTTAGCAGCCGTACAAAACTACAAACGCTATGCCGCCGCCCACTGGGAGTGTATTTTAGCTTAGCAGAAGTGCGAACGGTTTTATCGCAGAGCGGATACAAAATAATTCTGTGCAGTTTCTGAGTAGCTTCAAACCTACTCTGTGCTTGCGGCTCACTTCAGACCATTCAGTTCCGGATTTGACGTCACAAACACGCCCTGCCACGCCTGCGTTTTCCCTGGCACGCCTACGTTTTTTCAAACACTCCCTGAAAACGGTCAGTTGACACCCAGAAATGCCCTCTTCCTGTCAAATACTCTGCAACAACCAGTGCGACTGAAAAGCATCGCTAGACCTTGCGCAAAACTACATCGGTCGTTGTAATAGTACGTCGCGCGTGCGCATTGCACCGCGTACGCATGCGCAGAAGTGTCATTTTTTTTTGCCTCATCGCTGCACAGCGAACGAACGCAGCTGGCGAACAACTTGGAATGACCACCAAAGTTAGAGATGTGACTGAGTCCAACTCATCAACAGGCCCGTATTGTGCAAATAAGCCTTGTTGTGTTCTATGAGGAACATTTGTGTAGTCTCTACTGACACGAGCTAGCCATTACCTGTGTTATTGAATTATATAAAGAAAATGTAGATTTTAATATCCACGGTACTAAGCGGGCAATAGAAGTATTACATGAATACTTCATTAAATCCCAATATCATAAGATACATTAAAGTAAAAAAGGTTTTGCTCTAATAGCTCCCTATTGAGTCTTTCAGTACTATAAGCCAACCTGGTCCCTGCGCTTCATTTCATATTAGACGCTTTGTCAGCCGATTGGACTCTCTAGGGAGCCGGCGAAACTTTCTTCAATATTAAACAAAAATAGCACATTTATTAGGTAGCAATTAGAGGATTCCATAATTGGCCTGTGATGAAATCAATAGAATGTATGTGCTAGCAAATTAGTCACGAGGAACCCAGGAGCAGGGCTCAGGTTCAGCCGTCCGTCCATTAGACCCATTTTTAGCCTGAGGCAGTTAAAGAATGAAATCAGTCAGCATTTTCCATTAGGGCGTAATTTGCTAAAATCAGCTTATGATGTGCGTCTTACCTTGTTAACTTGGCGGAATGGAAACTTTGGTCATTGGCTACAGAAAACTAATTGAGCTGCTTATTTTAGCTTTGAAAACAGTACAGACATTAAATGGGTAAAAACTCCTTTAAATGTTCATTTGTAGGCAAGATTTAATGAGGAAACTCTGGAAATAGAGAGCATTGACGGATAAAATAAAAACACGTCTACGCAGCGAGTAAATCGGGAAAATGCTCTGCAGTTGAAAGGCGTAGGTTGTAGTATAAATGAATAATCAAAGTATTTTACTTTTAAGGATATATTCAATTGATGTCGGATCCATTCCGATTTAAAAAAAGTCAAATTGAGATGAGGGAGCTGAGATGGGGGAGAGCCGCGGGGAGACGGGCGTCAGCAGCGCTACAGCAGCAGCTACAGCAAGCGTAGCAGGAGGATGTGTCACAGCCACCGCTCACGGCAGCGTCCACCCGGCTCCAGCAAGCGAGGTCACATCCTCCTGCTACGCTGCTGTAGCGCTGCTCCCCGCGGCTCTCCCCTGTCTCCCCGCTGGTCTCCCCCCTCTCCCTCATCTCAATCCGACTTTTTTTAAAGTCGGATTGAGATGGTCAGAAACGGGGCCAAAACCTGTCAGATTTGGTCCCATTTACGACAGAAGCACGCGGATCGGCAGCTATTCCGCTGATATCGTTCCGACCTGAAAAAGTCGAAAACTGACATCTTTTCGTCAAGACGGCTGTTTCGACACCAATTGAAAATCCCCCTTAGTATGTACTAAAGTGCGGGATATAGAAGTGGAGATGTTGCTCATAGCAACCAATCAGGTTCTACTTATCATTTATCTAGCACCTTCCAGAAGATAAAAGCTAGTATGTGATTGGTTGCAATGGACACTTCTAAAACAACAGCACTTTAGTAAATATACTCCTTAGTGTCTGATTCAGATGTGGACGCAGTGCCGATGTTTGCGCAGTTGAGTGATTTTTTTTTCCTTTTGCTACTGCGGATACGTGAATAGTCTGGTAAACTGCACGCTCTGGAATCAAAGTGTACATTTGCACACAACATCAGTATTGCTTGAGATGGCTTTTGTGAGCCATGGGCGGTTTCAGGTGGAGATTGGGAGGTGACTTAAAATCTTCGCAAAATAGGTGTCATGGAGGTTATTCAGGTTTGGTAGCAAACTGAAAAAGTAAGCAATTGGGCAAAACCATGTTGCACTGCAGCTGGGGTAGGTGTAACATGTGCAGAAAGAGTTATGGTGCGTACACTCCATGCAATATCGCATACGATCCGGCTGATATCGTCCGGTTTGTTTTGATATGGTATAGTGTGTGCGCACGATACAGGATACGGTGTGCTCTCCTGCGGGTCATGTACTGCATCGCATCGCACGCTCCTCCCCCCATCGCAGCCTTCATCGGCAAATGTATATGCACTTGCCGATGTCGGATCTCATCGCAGATGACCTTGCATGGTTTGCGATGTTGTCCTAATGTGTACAGAGCTTTAGATTTGGGTTGGTTATATTGTTTCTGTGCAGGGTAAATACTGGCTACTTTATTTTTTAGCTGCAATTTAGATTTCAGATTGAACACCCCACACCTACAGTAAATCTAACTCTCTCTGCACATGTTACATCTACCCCACCTGCAGTGCACATGGTTTTGCCCATTAGTGTGCTTTTTTGGTTTCCTGACAAACCTGAATAACCCCCAAGGTATTGTTATGGGAGTATCACGGGAGTGTTATGGGAGTTTCATCGGCGTGTCTCAGCAGGCAGCTGAGATCTTGGTCTGCAGAACAACAGCCACAGTGACCATATCTTCCGAAAGTTACATTGCAGACTCTGCGCCAGGCAGGCGTAGTTCGAGGAGTCGATGTTGCAAGCGATGGTGGAGAGATCAAATCCACTTGCGTACTTGAACATTGCTCAGCTATGCAAAGTCACGGGGCTTGTGAAGTGTGTCGCACAGTAGTGCACAAGGGGAATGCTTAAACTGGCTGTCCGTGAAGCAGTGAAAAGTTTGGAGAAGTGAGCCAGTGGAGAAGTTGCCCATGGCAACCAATCAGCATTGAAGTAACATAATTTGCATACTATAAAATTATACAGAGCAGCTGATTGGTTGCCATGGGCAACTTCTCCACTGGCTCATTTCTCCACTTTTTCACTGCTTCATGAATAGACCCCGGAAATGCACTCACACACGATCTGCCTGCACCTCTGAATCATGCGCTTAGATAGCTCCTTTACATGCTGTAAGGCTAGACAACATGGAAAAGACTAGGCAATGTAAATGAGTGATAGTGCCAGTTTGTAGTTAATCGATTGGCTGCCTTCTCATGAATGATGGTTCAGCACACAAAATGGCTGCCTTCATTGGAACTGCTGCTGAGGTGGGCAAACTGTATGTTTAGTCTGCAATATGCAAATTTGTACCGTTCATGCATTCCTGAAAAAGCATCCATGTTGTATCTGACCCTTGTGCCTTACATTTGGTGAGGAGATGGAGTAAAGGGGCGATCAGACACAAATCCAGTACAGTATGGCATACTTGCCAACTCTTTAGGTCTCCGGGAGAAGCCTAGAGAGGAATTGATACTTTGCACTTCAGGGGGCGGGGCTGGGTTGTCACATCAGTAGCCGCTGGCCATTCTTCTGTGGGTGCAGTGGACTGGCCAAAAAAATCATGGTTGCGGGAGTTGGTTGCAGTGTGTTCGGTGCACAATAACCCATTGGTGTTTCTATAATGGGTGCAGTGTGTGCGGTGCACACAGGCCCCTGAATCCAGGGGGGCACACACTGCACCCATTTCTCTTATACTTACCTTTCCGGAGTCCATCGCTGACCGTGTGTGGGCCCCCTCCTCTCCCGTAGCCGTTGCGCCGCTGCTAGCGCACTGACCACTAGGGACTCTGGCACAGTGCCAGAGTCTACAGCGCATGCACAGGACTCCGAAAAAATGGCGCGGCGGCCATTTCTCGGAGTCCTGCGCATGCGCTGTAGACTCTGGCACTGTGCCAGAGTCTACAGCGCTCAGAGCGCTAGCAGCGGCGGTGACGGCTACGGGAGAGGAGGGGGCCCACACACAGAGTCTGTACACGGGTCCCCTCCTCTCTAGAGATGCCCCTGCATGAACCCCTGGTACAGGGGGTCCACACCAAACACCCTGCATCCATTTATTATGCTCACCTCTCCGGAGTCCCGCGTCGGTGCAGCAATGACTCCTGCGAAAATGGCCCAGCAGCCATTTTCCCATATATTTGCACATGCACACTAGAAAAATCACCAGGAACATGGCGGCCATGCAGTGAACAGGGAGGCCACACGGTGACTGCACACAGGGTCCTTTCCTCTCTGAAACCGCCCCTGGGTCATTCGTATAGGAGAAGGAAGATTATACCGGCTTGATTATAGTTGGTTATTTGCTTGAAGGCTTTTTGCATGAAATATAATACATGAAAATAGTTTTATGTATGTTTTCTTCACATTACCTATATATCAAACCATTACCTGCTCTCCATCTTCTCTTCCCAGCCGGTTCCGCCTCAGACATCGGCAGCTTTGGGTGGAACTATGCAAATTGCAGTTAATGAGTTTATTAGTATGCATGCCAGTGGAATGTTTTATTTACATACATCATTTGCATGCAAACGAACTACCAGACCAACAGTTAATTAGCAGCTATAGAAGGTGTTACTGCAGACTGCACAAAATAAATGTACTCAGGAAAAACCTACCTGTGTAAGCTCCTGAGACTGAATATAGGGAAACGTCAAGTAAACACAAAGAATATGGGGGTAATTCCAAGTTGATCGCAGCAGGAATTTTTTTAGCAGTTGGGCAAAACCATGTGCACTGCAGGGGGGGCAGATATAACATGTGCAGAGAGAGTTAGATTTGGGTGTGGTGAGTTCAATCTGCATTCTAAATTGCAGTGTAAAAATAAAGCAGCCAGTATTTACCCTGCACAGAAACAAAATAACCCACCCAAATCTAACTCTCTCTGCACATGCTATATCTGCCCCCCCTGCAGTGCACATGGGCCCTCATTCCGAGTTGATCGGTCGCAAGGCGAATTTAGCAGAGTTACACACGCTAAGCCGCCGCCTACTGGGAGTGAATCTTAGCTTCTTAAAATTGCGACCGATGTATTCGCAATATTGCGATTACTAACTACTTAGCAGTTTCAGAGTAGCTCCAGACTTACTCTGCCTGTGCGATCAGTTCAGTGCTTGTCGTTCCTGGTTGACGTCACAAACACACCCAGCGTTCGCCCAGGCACTCCCACCGTTTCCCCGGCCACTCCTGCGTTTTTTCCGGAAACGGTAGCGTTTTCAGCCACACGCCCCTGAAACGCCGTGTTTCCGCCCAGTAACACCCATTTCCTGTCAATCACATTACGATCGCCGGAGCGAAGAAAAAGCCGTGAGTAAAAATACTATCTTCATAGTAAAGTTACTTGGCGCAGTCGCAGTGCGAACATTGCGCATGCGTACTAAGCGGATTTTCACTGCGATGCGATGAAAAATACCGAGCGAACAACTCGGAATGAGGGCCATGGTTTTGCCCAACTGCTAAAAATTTTCCTGCTGCGATCAACTTGGAATTACCCCCTATATACTATTTAAAACTCCATTATTGGACTCTATGGAAGATACATCATCTGCCACCTCCGTATTATCCGGAAGATGGTAGTCTAGTGTACATAGGGGGTCATTCTGACCCGTTCGCTCGCTGCTTTTTATCGCAGCAGAGCGAACGGGTCTCTACTGCGCATGCGCCGGCGGCGTAGTGTGCCGGCGCATGACAGACGGCCGAAGGCCGTGGCAGAACTGCGATCGCCTCTGCCTGATTGACAGGCAGAGGCGGTCGCTGGGCGGAAGGTTGCGAAACGTTTCCGCCGTTTCATAGGCGCGGTCCGGCCAATGCAGGCGTGGCCGGACCGAACAGATGGTGGGCCGCAGCGGCTACGTGGCATCACACGCAGCCGCTGCGGGCCGGGGAGCGAGGAGTAGCTCCCGGCCAGCACGCTAAAGCTGCGCTGGTCGGGAGCTACTCTTGAAGTGCAAAGGCATCGCCGCTGTGCGATGCCTTTGCACTTCTGCGGGGGGGGGGGGGGCACTGACATGCGGGGTGGGCTATTCCTGTGTTTGCCCCCCCCGCATGTCTGAGTTCATGATCGTAGCTGTGCTAAATTTAGCACAGCTACGATCAACTCGGAATGACCCCCATAGGACCTCATTTAGTAAGGCTGGCAAATTCTGCTAAAAAGCAGTTGCTGCGATCAAATAATTGCCGCCCAGAAATAGAGAAAAAACGCTTACTGCAGAAATTGTGAATACATCGCAATAAGTGGGATGATCGCAAAACCATACGCAATTGCCGGAACATCGAAGATTTTTACCATCTGCACTAGGCAAAGTCGTCCACAATTCTTGCAACGCTGGAAGTGGTCATCGCCGACGTCGGAGACCCTCCTTAAAATCGCCTGGGCACGCCTACGTTTTTTCAGACACACCCAGAAAATGGCAGGTTTCCGCCAGGAAACACCGGCTTCCCATCAGTAAAACAGCGGCTGCATTGCGATCACGCTCTGTACGCATCTGTATCTGTCAAATTTTGCAGTCCTTACTAAAGACGGTCCATAGTCAGAGCAAAACAATGATTGTTACAAATGTATGTGTAATAAAAATAATATCATTTATTTTAATTATAGCGCTTTTCTCAAGTAGGGCTTGAGGCAAGTAAAATGCCAGCAGCATTACATAAGAAATACACTGATTATTCTTGATATCAGATGAAGGTTGGAATCACTGTTATGTAAATATTATAAAGTAGGCTATAAAAATGTACTTAGTTTTATGTAAAAGTTCAATCTTATTTTTTAATGAATTAAATATGCCTGTAGACTCTGCATACACAGCAGCAGGGTCAGGAATTCCTTATTTAAAGCAAATCTAACGCCTTTTACTATTTTTGGTTTTGAATTTATAATGCACTTTCTGTGACTTATTTCATTACTGTCCACAAATTAAGTATTTGGTTTAATTAATTTGTAATTAAGTAATTGTAGGCTTTTTTTTTTTAAATTCAATAGTTTTTATTAGATTTTCAAAATAAACATTGACAATTTATACAAACACAACTGAAAATCACATACACACACTTAAAGCGTATGAACAGCTGTACATATATGGTACTGATAAAGCGTCAAGTGAATATATTATCTCGTAAATCGCACAGTCACAGATTGTCGGCGTCTGAAAATAACAATCCATAAACATAACACTTCCAATATAGACAGAGGCAGTGCAGAAGAGGCACAACATTACCTAATATAACATAACATGACATGGCCGGCCGCGAGGGTATCCTCCCCCAAAAAGTTCCTCAGTAAAATAAGGAGAGAAATACTCATCTATACTTTATCTATCCTTGAAATATCTAGAATCTATCCACCTGCCCCAAATCATGTACAATTTCCTTTCTACCTTCCTCGCTAGGAACACAAATTTTTCATGTGCGACAGTTTCATTGACCAGGGATATCCAGGCCTTCAGCGCCGGGGCCTCCCCTGCCAGCCACAACCGGGCTATACATACCCTAGCTAAAGCACATAGATTGGTAACATATCGCCTGCTAGGCGGGTCTAAAGCCTCGTCATCCACAATCAGCAGTGTACACAGTGCAGGCATACATATGGAGGCGGGAACACCCGTATCACATATGACGCGTATAACAGCCTTCCAGAACCGAGACACGCCAGGGCATACCCATAGTAGATGCCAGAAGTCGGCACCCATAGCTCCGCATTTGGGGCACCGTGAGCCATGAGAGCCCCCAATATGTGCTAGCCTCACCGGGGTCATATACACTCTATGCAGAATGTATAATTGTATTTGCTGGTACCTAACAGAGGAAGTGGAGATCCGATGGGCTCCCATAGCAGTACTCCATGCATCGTCTGATAATATACCCACATCAATCTCCCACTTGCCCCGGAGAACAGTTAGAGGGTCCATATGATACATCTGGAGAATACGACTATATATCTTAGAAACCTGGTGTCCCGAGTCCAGTGTTTGCAACATTAATTTGACCGGGGAGTCAATGAGGGCCGGAGGGCCATTTGGAAATTGGGCAGCCAAAGCGTGTCTCAGCTGAAGGAATCTAAAAAAAAAACCAGAGGGGACATTATGCGCCTGTTGAAGTTGTTGGAAAGAGGTAAGGGTCCCTTCACTATATAGTTGTCCTAGGGAATACACACCCCAATTACCCCAGACCTCCCGGACCTGAAGCTGACACAGTTCCGGCAACCCGTGAGCGTTATCCAGTGGGGTATCCGGATCGACACCGTGGCCACGCATCGCAGAATGCACCAGCCTCCATACTAGGATAGCTTGTTTAATCAATGGCATTGTAGACATTTTGACGCTACCACAAAGGAGTAGCTGTAATGGGGAGCCCCCGGGATAATCATGGTGCAGCATCAGCGAGTGCAAGGCCAGGGCATCAAGGTCGGTAACCCACTCCCAAACATACGTTAGTTGCGCCGCATAGTAGTAGAAACGAAAATTGGGTAGAGCCAAACCCCCCACTTCACGTGCCCTGGTCAGGGTATCCAATTTCAAACGTGCCCGCTTACTAGCCCACACCAGGGAGGAGAGTAACCCATTTATTTGTTTAAAAATCTTCTGCGGGATATAAATGGGAGAGTGCTGCAGGACATATAGAAGTTTGGGCTGGAAAACCATTTTTACCATATTAACCCTCCCCGTGACCGTTAGAGGTAATTTCCCCCATACCTTCACCCGACTACGAAGATATGTTATTTGTGGGTCAATATTTAGGGAGGAGAATGTTTGAGGGTCATTAGACACCCAAATGCCCAGGTATTTGAAGGAGTCTACCCAACGCAGCGGGAGAGCCACCAACGGGGAGGTAGGAACCGCGCCCTGAAGTGGGATAATGGAGGATTTCTTCCAATTAATCAGGAGTCCAGAGTATCGCCCGAACCCAGCAATAATTTCCAGAATCCTAGGCATAGACTCAGCATAGCGACTCACAAACAGCAAAATGTCATCGGCGTATAAGGCCACCCTGTCCTCACGGGCACCCACCTTAAAACCAGAGATCCCGGCATCCGCCCTCAGAAGGCACGCGAGGGGTTCAATGGCCATAGCAAACAAAGTAGGGAACAGTGGACAGCCCTGACGTGTACCTCTTGATAGGGGGAAGGAGTGAGATACAAATCCATTAACCGCCACCCTCGCCGAAGGAGAGGAATACATCAATCGAACATATTTAATGAAGTTTGGGCCTATACCGAATCTACTCATAACTTCCCACAGATAGGCCCACTCCACCGAGTCGAAAGCCTTAGCGGCATCCAATGAGACGACTATGGAGGAGGCGGGTTCCCCGTGGGGAAGTTGTAGATGGGTAAACAGACGTCTAAGGTTAATGGAGGTCGATTTATTGGGCATAAACCCCGTCTGATCCGGGTGTATAATGTGAGAGATAACGGAGTTTAATCTGCCCGCCAGCACTTTAGCCAAGATTTTTATATCAGTGGGTAAGAGGGAAATAGGGCGATAGGACTCAACTTTCTTAAGATCTTTGTCAGGTTTGGGAAGGACCACAATCACCGCCTCCGCCATAGATGGGGGGAGAGACTCCTACGCAAAAATTTGGCCATATAACTCGAGTAGTCGGGGGACAAAGAAATCTAGGTGTTGCCTATATACCTCAGAAGGTATTCCATCTAAGCCCGAGGCTTTACCACTAGGGGAGGCCTTAATAGCAGCCATAATTTCATCTGAAGATATAGGTGCCTCCAACAGGTCACAGGCCTCTCCAGAAAGGGTGGGAAGACAAACACTGTCTAGGTACTCGTTTAGGTGCGACTGAGTGCACTCTAGTTTAGATTCGTACAGGCGGCTATAATAGGATACAAATTCAGCAGCCATCTGTGGAGTCTGAGTCAGGGATACGCCATCGGGGTTCACAATCTCAACCACCACATTATTAGGTCTATCCCCTCGGGCCAAGGAGGCCAGGTATGTCCCCGGCTTGTCCCCAGTAGCGTAGAAAGCGTGTGATGAGAAAAGAAGTCTATGCTGAGTCTTCTCCATTAGATAATCCCTCCAGTCCCTCTGAGCCAATAACCAGGCCATCTTAGAGCTGTCCAAGGAGTCCTGTAAGTACTGTAATTCTGCAGCGACACTCTGGGCCTCCAACTCCACCTCCCATCGCTTATAGAAGGATTTCAAACTAGATACTCGCTTAATCAAACTCCCCCGCATAAAGGCTTTAAACGTGTCCCATAAAACAGAGATAGCCGTTTCGGCACTGTTCAAGTCAAAGAATTCCCGCCATGCGGCCACCAGGTCAGACCCGTCCCCCATATGAACAAGCCAAAATGGGTTAAATTTCCATACAGCTTGGCCCCTAGAGCAATTAAGGTCTAAAGTAAGGGTCACAGGGGAGTGGTCAGATATACCCCTAGGTTCATATCTAATACTACCAACCCGGGGAACCATGTCACTCGAGAGGAGGGCCAGGTCAATCCTGGAAAACGAAGAATGGGAGTGAGAGAAACAGGAGTATTGTTTAAGAGACAGGTGTCTCAGTCTCCAAGGATCGACCAGGCCCAACCCCGACACCACATTAGCAAAAGTAGATTGCCCAGGACGTACAACCGGTGAAGACACAGAGAGCCTATCCATCTCCGCATCTAGCACATTATTGAAATCCCCGAGGCAAATAACCGATATCCCGGGGTATGAGGCCATAAACCCAGCAGCTTTCTTAAGAACATCAGGAGAATAGGGAGGAGGCACATAAACAGCTAGAAGGAGGACTGGGACATAAGAGAGTCTACATTTCAAAAACACATACCTCCCCCATGGATCTGTCTGCATAGACTCCAGCACAAAGGGGACTGTCCGCTTAATAAGGACTGACACCCCACGAGAGGCAGAGGTGTGCATGGAATGGTATGCCCATCCCACCCATGGCCTTTTTAGTGAAAGAATCTTACTCCCCACCAAGTGTGTTTCCATTAGGCAAATAACATCAGCGGCATAGCTTTTGAGCTGTCGGAGTACCAGGGACCTCTTAACTCTATCATTGAGCCCCCGTACATTCCACGCTAGTACTTTAATCCCCGTCATAGTGCATTCTAGGTAAAATAAATGTGACACCTCGCGGCCAGCCAATTCCGCCACGCGCAGATTCAGTTACCAGACACCGATACCTCAGTAGTACAGCCACATACCATATCCATTCACATCGTACACTTCCATACAAACAATAACTACGACCCAAAGTCTTCCCCCACCCCCCTCCCTGTATACCACCCCCAACATGCAGCATACTTGGATCCCAAAACTGAATACGAACACTTAAAAATCAAAAAGAGACAAAACCTTGTAGCACCATTAACTGGTGCAAACACTCCTTAATCGGGGCCAAGAATATAATGACTCTCGGGAGAAATAGAGATAGCCTCCAGCCTCCAACCATCACCCCCCCGAAAAAAAAGGAGGGGAAATCATAAAATCCACCCCCTAGGTCTCTCAATACCCAGAGTAAAACAGCCACAAATATCAAGAGCCAGACATATCAAACCAGAAATATAACCCCCGCACTCCACCCCCTAAAGAAAAACACCCGCCAAAAATAGGAAAAGTTCAATAGCATACCCAAGATATCAGAGTAGGCAAGCTAGTAATCATATACCCTGTCTTAACCGTGGGTACATGACAGCAGGGATACATTGGGCCCACTCTTCTATCATCCACCCCCGCATCCCAGGAGAAAAGAATAAAAAATAAAAAAAACATATAACCAGAAATTTTTAGCTGACATATGTAAAGCTACCATAATAACCGACAACACATGAGATAGTCAGCATTCAAGTCAGGCCGGAGATTCACGGATCTGCAAGGGCGCGCCTCGCTGGGAACCGCCTGTCCAGCCAGACCATGGCCTCACGAGGAGTTGTGAAGAATCTTGTTTCCCCATCGGCCACCACTCGCAGCTTGGACGGAAAGAGCATTGCATATGGTAGGTCAAGTTCACGAAGTCTCCTCTTGACCGGCAGGAATTGAGCCCTTTCCTTTTGCACATCCACTGCAAAATCCGGGAATACTGATATAGGTGACCCATTCCATTTTAGCGGGCCCTTAATACGAGCCAGCCTCAGCACGGTGTCCCGGTCACGGAAGTGGAGGAACCTAGCAATAAAAGTGCGGGGTGGGGCCCCTGGAGGCAGTGGGCGCATCGGAACTCTATGGGCCCGTTCAACGGTGAAGTAGGGCGAAAACTCCTCAGATCCAAAGGCATCCCGGAGCCATTTCACGAGGAACTCTTCAGGAGCTGATCCCTCTTCCTTCTCGGGTAGACCAATGAATCGGACATTATTACGCCGCAGACGTCCCTCCATGTCTGTCAGCTTTTTGCGCACATCTGTCATCTGAGATTCCAAAGCATCAGTGCGACGACCCAGCGGACCAACAGAGTCTTCAACATTAGATATACGGGTCTCAGCCTCTCCCACTCTCTCGCTCACCCTCTGAAGGTCCTGATGAATAATGGAGAGATCGGATTGTACTTGCCCAATTTTATCAGATAGGCGCGCTTCACTGGCAGTCACCGCATCCAGTATTTTCTGCAGTGCGGCATCCGGAGGGTCAGAGGAGGCGGAACTGTATGCAGGGGATGGAGGTGATGCCTCAGGTCTCACAGTCTCTCCCCTCCGCTGCTGAGGGCCAGGGTCACGAACAAATTTATCCATTGCTCCCGTATTAGTGCCAGTCTGGCGACCCTTCACCATTTTGGACAGCAGGTTGGTGGTCCCTCTGGTCTGCAGGATAAATCACAACAATTGCAGGCGAAAAGGGGCGCCCTCACCACCACCCTATACACCGGCCAGTGGGTGCAAGAGTGTGTGTAGATGTATATATGTAGGGATACACAACAGAGCCAGAGTCCCCAGAGTTAATGCAAAGTGACCACCTAAACGGGAATACAGGGACTGCCACCTCTAGACGGCTCTGTGGGATGTATAGAAACAGTCCCCCGGCAGGAACCTCCAGATGCAGCAGGGAAATTCACACCCTAATTGAGGGCCGGGTTAGCGAGCCAGAGGAAGAGCGCAGGCAAACAGGGTATATGCAGCCCAGTGTTTTCCCAGCCAGCCCAGCCAAGACTCCAGGTGGTAACTCCACCCACCTTAATCAATGTGCGCCTCGCGTGTTTGATCCCAGCGTGGTAGGGGCCACATAACAGCAGGGGGTCCAGGAAATGGTGACTGGGGCTGGTAAGCAGCCGGAGGTGCGCGGGATGGTCGCTCTCCCTTCCCGACTTCACCCCGGAGGCAGCACAGTCCCGCGGTCTGAGAGCTTCGGCTGGCTGCAGCGGGCGGCGGCGGGTAGCGGGAGCCGCGCTTCCGGTCCTCAGCACGGCGATGCAGGGAGCTCAGCACAGCACAGCCGGTCACAGCAGGAGGCAGACGGAGCAGCAGGGAGAGCCCGTCGCTTCAGCGTTCGGCTTGTCACAGCGGGCGGCAGCGGGGAGAAGAGAGAAGCAGCCGGACTTCCGGCTGAGACACGAGGCAGCAGCAGTCCCAGCGCAGATCAGGGCCCGCCAGCACAACAGGCTCCAGCACTCCCGCGGACACAGGCACCAGGCCGAAACTCTTCCCAGGGGGGGCAGGAGGTATTCTCACATCTATGGCTCCAGTATCAGACCCAGGGGGGGAATACAGGATATATATAAGGATGAATTGGCTGGAGAGCTGCACTATGCAAGTGCTACTCCATGCCCGTCCAGGCCACAATTGTAGGCTTTTTTAAATACTTTCCAATGCAATATCAATACAGATGTGTCCTTACATCCTTGCTGCAGTCACCCTAAACAGCCCTTGAAGTTGCACCATGGCGTGGTGGAACTTGGTAGCGCAGAACATCATTTTAAAATATTTTTTTCTTTGAAAATGTGTCCTAGATGCAAAGTAATGTAATAGGACACACGAGCAGATACTGCTGATTAAAATGATATGCAGCATGCCTATAGTCTGTGTGTAACTGCAACTCTATCTGCATCCGAAATGCCACATTCCAGAAAAACACTAGCATAGCATTTTGCATGCTGCATATCATTTTAATAAACAGAAGCTGCTTGTGCGTCCTATCACATTACTTTGCACCTACGACACATTCTTGCAGAAAAAACACACAAAAAAGACGCTTGGCACTACTAAGTTACATGGCATTCACGCGTTAAGTGTAACGCAACTTGTAGTGCACTGAGCAAAGATATAAGGGGACACATCTGTATATCATCATTATGAATTTGATTATTAGTTGTAGCTGAAAAATAGAGAATCTTTTAATCACCAGCATAGAGTACGGTAATGTAGAGCCATCTGTTGAGTTTTTTCTTTAATCTCTAAACACAGCCAAACAATACAAGTTCCTCCCAATTCATCACTAATAACATCCAGATAGCACAAGCTCCTCCCAACTCATCTCTGATAACAGCCATGCAGCGCAAGCTCCTCCCAACTCATCTCTGATAACAGCCATGCAGCACAAGCTCCTCCCAATTCATCTCTGATAGCAGCCATGCAGCACAAGCTCCTCCCAACTCATCTCTGATAACATCCATGCAGCACAAGCTCCTCCCAACTCATCTCTGATAACAGCCAGGCAGCATAAGCTCCTCCCAATTCATCACTAATAACAGCCAGGCAGCACAAGCTCCTCCCAATTCATCTCTGATAGCAGCCAGGCAGCACAAGCTCCTCCCAACTCAACTCTGATAACAGCCATACAGCACAAGCTCCTCCCAACTCATCTCTGATAACAGCCAGGCAGCACACGCTCCTCCCAATTCATCACTAATAACAGCCATGCAGCACAAGCTCCTCCCAATTCATCTCTGATAGCAGCCAGGCAGCACAAGCTCCTCCCAATTCATCTCTGATAGCAGCCAGGCAGCACAAGCTCCTCCCAACTCATCTCTGATAACAGCATTGCAGCACAAGCTCCTCCCAACTCATCTCTGATAACAGCCAGGCAGCACAAGCTCCTCCCAATTCATCACTAATAACAGCCAGGCAGCACAAGCTCCTCCCAATTCATCTCTGATAGCAGCCAGGCAGCACAAGCTGCTCCCAATTCATCTCTGATAGCAGCCATGCAGCACAAGCTCCTCCCAACTCATCTCTGATAACAGCCAGGCAGCACAAGCTCCTCCCAACACATCTCTGATAACAGCCAGGCAGCACAAGCTCCTCCCAACTCATCTCCGATAACAGCCCGGCAGCACAAGCTCCTCCCAACACATCTCTGATAACAGCCCGGCAGCACAAGCTCCTCCCAACTCATCTCTGATAACAGCCATGCAGCACAAGCTCCTCCCAATTTAACTCTTACAACAGAGGGTTGGGGGTTGAATAGCTGTCACAATGTGGCGCGAAGAGGGGGTGGACTGAGGTGCCGGCACTGGCGTATTTATAATGCACCACAAACGGGCCCCTGAGTCCATGGGGGTCGGCACCGCACACTTTGCACCTATTTTTTTAATACTCACCTCTCCGAAGTAACCCGTCGGCGGCAGAAAGAGCGAAAATATTCACCTGGAAAATACCGGGGTGGCCATTTTCCCCAGTGTCCTGCGCATGAGCAATGGAGAAATTGCCGGAAAAATGACCGCCACACACTTTTTCCTGAGATTTACGCATGCGTATTACAGCATGAGCCCCTATTGCCGCCTAGAAAGAAGGGGCCTGGATGGTGGAGTCTGCACAGGAGCCTCCTCCTCTCGTGAAACGCCTCTGGGTGCCGCGTTCCTTTACTAGTATGCTATACTATGTATAGTGTGTTACAGTATAATTTATGTGCATCTTTGTGGTTAGTGTGAATGTACAAAGCACCATAAACTTTTACGTAAAACATCAAGTTAATTATTCTGTCACGTTCAGAGGATAATCAGCCCTTTCTGGTTGCCGCTGCCCTATTGCAGCAACATTTGCTTTTTTGTCTGCTTTTCTTTATAGTGAAATCAGGGCTGTTTCTAGGCAATTTGGCTCCCAGTGTGAGATTTAAAAATGCGCCCCCACCATTGCCATAAAAAAAAATGCCCCGCCCAATAAATATATATATATATATATATATATATAAAAATTTGCGCGTTCCGGGGGCGTGACCTTGTTAAGATGGACGTGGTCTCATTAAAATGGTCGTGGCCTCATCTGGAAAGACTACCTTACACCCCAGTTTTTGACCCTGCACCAACAGATCACGGCCACCACAGGAAAAAAAAAATTCTACCATATTAAGCCCCACACAGTAATGCCCCTGCACCATATTATGCCACACACTGCAATGCCCTTGATACATTAAATCCCCATTTTACACATTACGGCAGGCGAGAGTCCCCATTTTACACATTACGGCAGACAAGAGTCCCCATTTTACACAGTACAGCAGGCAAGAGTCCCCATTTTATACATTACGGCAGACAAGAGTCCCCATTTTACACATTATGGCAGGCATGAGTCCCCACTTTACACATTACGGCAGGCAAAAGTCCCCTGATTTTACACATTACGGCAGGCATGAGTCCCCATTTTACACATTACGGCAGGCAAGAGTCCCCGTTTTACACATTACGGCAGACAAGAATCCCCATTTTACACATTACGGCAGTCAGAGTCCCATTCTACAAAGAAAGAGAGAGAGAGAAAGTTATACTTACGTTTGCAGCGGTCCTCCCGCTTCCCGCTCTTCGGCCCGCACAGGCCCGCCTCTCCCTCCTCCTAGCTTGCTGGCAGGCTTCCTGGGCGGCTCCCCCTCCTTCCTGTCATCAGTACTCTGCTCGGGGGCGGAGTTTCGTGCAATGATGCGTTTGCGTCATGAGGTTACGACGCAAACGCGTCACTGCACGAAACTCCGCCCCGAGCGGAGTAGTAATGATCGGGAGCAGCAAACTGAGCCACCTAGAGCCGCGCGGGTGCCCCGTGCGAATGCACGCCTCGCCCGCCGCAAGAAATGGCTCTGAGTGAAATCCAGTTGTACCCTGCGGCATACAGCTGTACTCAGGGTGGGGGCGGAGGAGGACGGCGCACACAAAGATTACATTTGCACCTGGGCTCACCTCTTGCAAACTCTGCCTGATGGATAACACCATACCATTGTCTAATGGGGGTCATTGCGAGTTGATCGCTAGCTGCATTTGTTCGCGCAACAGCGATCAGGCTAAAAAATGGCTGTTCTGCGAATGCGTATGTGGAGCAATGTGCACGCGCGACGTATGGGCACAATGAATGATGTCGTTTTGCAGAAGGTCTAGCGAAGCTTTTCAGTCGCACTAGTGGCCGCAGAGTGATTGACATGAAGAGGGCGTTTCTGGGTGACAACTGACCGTTTTCAGGGAGTGTTAGGAAAAACGCAGGCGTGCCAGGGAAAACGCAGGTGTGGCTGGACGAACGCTGGGCGGGTGTGTGACGTCAAATCCGGAACTGAATAGTCTGAAGTGATCGCAAGCGCTGAGTAGGTTTTGAGCTACTCTGAAACTACACAAAAAATGTTTGCAGGCGCTCCGCGAAACAACCGTCCGCACTTCTGCTAAGCTAAAATACACTCCCAGTGGGCGGCGGCATAGCGTTTGCACGGCTGCTAAAAACTGCTAGCGAGCGATCAACTCGGAATGACCCCCGATGTCTCTCCCCATAATCCCTTTATTCCCACTCGGAATTAGGCAGAGTGCTACATAGTAAATGAACAGAGACTTGGGAGCGAATGACAAAGCATACATACTGTACCTCTCTGTCCTAGAGGGTGGTCTTCAGTATGCCGGCTGTCGGGATCCCGGCGCACAGTATACCGGCGCCGGAATCCCGACAGCCGGCATACCGACACTTATTCTCCCTCGTGGGGGTCCACTACCCCCCTGGAGGGAGAATAACGAGCGCCACCGTGCCCGCAGTGCGCTCGCCACATTGTCGGTAAGCCGGCGGTCGGGCTCCCGGCGCCGGTATGCTGGTCGCCAGGAGCCTGACCGCCGGCATACCATACTACACCCGTCCTAGGAGCTTGTAAATTGTTATACCACAAAATATCACTCCAATAGCAATATTCCAAAGATTTCATATAATTATTACACTCATTAAGTAAATGGGGCATCGGCCTTTGTGTTATTATTATTACAGTACATATGCACAGTCTAATACACACAGAAAACGAGTCAAGTGTAATCTCTACAACAATGTGACATTTGTAGCCTGAAGGAATGAAGCAGATGGAGACATATTTTTTGGAGCACAATAAATTATAGGCTTATCTAAGCCCTAGATGTACCAAGCGCTTTTATTAGAGGTTATCATTGTGTAAATACAAATATAATAGATATCTAGTAGTTGATCACTTGTGTTCCAGCTTCCAGGCGAGCGCTTGGAGGGGGGGGGGGGTTCCTGTTGTCCAGAGCACCCACCACACCACCAGGCTGAAACTCTGAGCACTGTTTCTGCCATCTCAGTCAGTACTGCTACCGCAAAACGTTGCATGATACAATGGCCTGGGCGGAATGAGGGGACTGACAAGTAAATATACCCGTATGCAAAACAGGATGTTGTTTTGTGAAATAACATATTTTACTGAGATTAAAGGAGCGGAAAATGCACATTTTTGGGGGTGTTCACAGTTGCATAGAATTTTCCTAGCTCTATACAAGGAATGGAGGTGTTTGTATATCTTTGGATGTGGTTTAAACTGGTTTATGAGGGTCATTCCGAGTTGATCACTAGCTGCTGTTGTTCGCAGCGCAGTGATCAGGCTAAAAATCGGCATTTCTGCGCATGCATATGCACCGCAATGCACACGAGCGATGTATGGTGTACAAAGTCCTTTGTGGTTTTGCACAGGTTCTAGCGAAGCTTTTAGTCGCACGGCAGAACGCAGGAAGATTGACTTGAAGTGGGCGTTTCTGGGTGGCAACTGACCGTTTTTAGGGAGTGTTTAGAAAAACACAGGCATGGCTGGGCGAACGCTGGGCGGGTGTGTGACGTCAAAACCCGGCCCTCCGTCGTTAGAATCAACGCACACGAAGAGTAACTACAGGGCTAGTCTTGTTTTGCACAAAATTATTTTGCAGGCGCTCTGCTGCACAGGCGTTCGCACTTCTGCAAAGCAAAAATACAAAATACACTCCCCGGTGGGCGGCGACTCTGCGTTTGCACGGCTGCTAAAAGTAGCTAGCGAGCGATCAACTCGGAATGACCCCCTCTGTACATTCAATGGGCCTATCCAAATACTGGTTTTAAGAGAAAAGGACATTATAACTAGTGTAATAACATTGTTCAAATGTATAATTGCAACACAAAAACAAAGTTTCTGATAACAAAATTTGCAGTGAATTGTGCCATTGAGACTTGGCCCCCGGCTCCTTGTGAATTGTGTGACCGAACCCCTTGGACATTCCACCTGGACCCCTCTCTTGTATTTCCATGAGGGATTTCAAAGACGTTGACTATGATTTCATCTTCTTCTCATTGTACTCTGTAGGTTTGGTGCACACCAGACCTGCTAACTGCCAAGATATTGGCTGGACAGGTATGCCTTCCGGTCCCATGAGTTGAGAAAGGTTGGGAGGTCTCTCTCTCAGCTACACTGCAAGATGGACAGGGTGCAGCCCAAAACCTCAGGAAGCACTAGGCATTAGAAAAAATGGAGGAGAGGCAGACAGGCCCACATACCATGACGCCACACCCCACACTGCAAACCCATGTAGCCTTTATTGCACACCTTCGACTTGGCAAAGGTGTCCCGTTGCTCACCTCCCAAATGTTAGGAGGTACTGTATGACACACTACAACCAGGGGTGCTGGAAAGAACCCCACTGTTATTCACTACGGGCTTGGATATTCCTGGGGCTTCATCTCCTATTGGTTTTCGTCCCAGTGATGACCAGACTGAGGCTGGTTTTAGAAAGAAAACAAAATGCTTTATTTGAATAATAAAGCCGTGTTCCTCTGTACTGCAAGTGCTATCACTATCCAGAGACATAGGAGAACTGTCCTAAAAGATGCAGTAATTAGCACAGGGAAGTTAATGCATCAGAGCTTCTGTGAACGATACTAAGCGATGGCCACCGCAGGCTGCCGGGCTTGATAAATACGGAGAATCCCTACATTTTAAGGATTTTTTCATTTGATAAACAGGTCCCTAAAGCTCTATGGGGTCAGTGCCGGATTACCAAATAGCCAGAGTAGGCACTGGCCTATGGGCCCCTCACCTTTAGGGGCCCTGCAACAATGGATCAAAATAATATTGATTTGCTGTTGAAAGAAAATTACAATCAAGCTTTCTTACATTGGGGGTCATTCTGACCTGATCGCACGCTGCAGTGGCGGTCGTTGGGTGGGAAGGGGCGGCACGGTGACCACCGTTTTGTGGGCGCGGTCCGCCAACGCAGGTGTGGCCGGACCGTGTGGGGGGCGGGTCGCAGCGGCTCCATGATGTCACACGCAGCCGCTGTGACCCGGGCAGCGACGAGTAGCTCCCGGCCAGCACGCAAAAAGCTGCGCTGGCTGGGAGCTACTCCTGATGTGCAAAAGCATCGCGCTGTGCGATGCTTTTGTACTACTGCGTGGGGTGGGGGGGAACGAACCTGACATGCGGGGCGTACTAGCCCTGTGCTGGGCGTCCCCCCGCATGTCAGTGTGCCTGATCGTAGCCCTGCAAAAATTTTGCAGGTCTACGATCATGTCTGAATTAGGCCCCTTGTTTCCAAAAGACAGAAAAAAATTAGTCAACTCAAAGAAACAAAAACTCTCTAAAGACTCTATAGAGAAAACACTATTATTGTAATGTACCCATTAACAACTTAAAGTTCTAAGACCATCGACATCAGATTCACATTACAGTTTACAGATCGCAGACTGTTGGTAAAATTAAAAACGTATTAGGAGATAATTTGTGAGGGGGGCCCCGAGATTTCGACTGCCCAGGGGCCGCCGCAGGGCTTAATCTGACACTGGGGTAAATCTTTGTATTTAAGATGGGATGTTGCCCATAGCAACCAATCAGATTCTACTTCTCATTTATCTAGCACCTTCTACAAGATAATACCTGGAATCTGATTGGTTGCTATGGATAACATCCCATCTTAAATAGAACTCCAATCTTAGTAAATTTACCCCACTGTATGGGGTTGATGTAACAAGCAGTGAAAAGAGTGGAGAATTGGACCAGTGGTGAAATTGCCTATCAGCTTCTACCTATCATTTTATATAATGTATATGATTAATGCTTCCTCAAAGCTGATTGGTTGGTATGTGTAACTTCTCCACTGGTCTAATTCTACTTTCTTTTCAGTGCTTGATACATTAACCCTGTGTTCCTTTAGCCTCTATAGTTACTGACAACCTCTGCTTACTGTATAAATGGATGTATATTCCTGTACGTTGCTTCTACGTATTAAACGGAAAAGGTCAGTCAATCCTTGTGCTGCCATTAAGTATGTATGAGCAAGTCAGACGCCCATTGGTAGGCAGTAAATTGATGTAAATTATATTTGTGTGAGATGAGTAATGACAACACATCTAACATCATTTCGTGGACGTCTAACTGATTGCGTTTGAGTACAAGTCAATCACTGAAAGTCGTTTACTTTAATGAGAGGCTAAATAGTTTAGCATGTTTGAGCTGCAGGGGTTTGTCATATGGTGGAAACTTTGAAGTATTATGATGGCATTTGAAAACCAAAGTACATTCAGTTGACACGCAGTAATATATTGCAACTGATGCTACACAAAGACGCAGTTGAGTCACTGTTGCAGCTTCTTCTACTCTTGGCCAGAGATGAAAAAAATAGAAAAAAGTCATATGAAGGTTTATGTGTCTTCTGTACATAGCGGTTGCTGTTATTTTGTGGACTGATCTGGTATTCAGTCCATTCATTTTCTAGGAACTGGTAACATCAGGGTAGCAGAGTAGGTATAAGCCCCCATGATGTTAGCAGTTATGACCAACACACTTTGGCACACTGTCAAAGTCGAAAAATATTGTAATGCATATGCCTTGTACTAACCCCATGCACATGCCCGCTGCTCGTGCACTCAGTCCTCCGTGCGTGCACATATCCGCAATTTGCGTAGGATCGCTCCGGAGATCATGCGCGTGATATGGGTATTTACGGCGGAGTTTGTGAGCGCGTAGAGGGTTATTAGAACATTACATATTTAACCCAAATAGTGCATTTTGTACCCATAGTTCCCTTGCACCACGTCAGCGAGTATCAATAGTTTAAACAGTTCCTGGACTAAGAGATTCGCCTTTACATGATAGGAAGGGTCAGATAAAGGTTGGAAGGTGATGCCTAGTATCCTGCTGTAGGGTATTTTGAGGGTAACATTCCGGTGTTGGTTAGAGAAAGATCGCATGTTCCAGCGTATAGTTATGTGCAGAAGTAGAATATGAACATTAACTTTATTTACTGTGCATTATGTATGCGGCGGGAATCCTGAGGATACCACCCACAAGAGCAGTTGGGGAAAGACATCGCCCATCTATTCAAATCCACCTATGACCTCTTCTGTAATGTACAGACACATCCCTGTGTCCAATGGACAATGAGATTACAGTGACCATTGTATTGTGTATGCATGTTGTGTATAAAAAGCCCATTGTTGCCTGGCCGGTCAGAAGACTCTGAACGCTATCTGTATGACCAGCGGAGGACCGGCCGGGTTGCGCTTGCGAACATTCTCACGTATGTACATTTTCTGTAGCCATTATTCTGTTTAGATTTATCTTGTTAGCCTGTAGTGTATGATTTGTACTGTTTACCTTTTGGAATTAATCCACTGTGGCCTTAGAACCCTGTGGTTTCAACTACAAATCTGTGTTGTGTCTTCACTTTCCTGCAAGGGTTTTAGAGTGTATTTATCTGTATAAGGTGTATAAGTATTGATAAGGTGTACGCACTGCGGGTACTTTGCACCGTCAGCGCTACTTAAGGTTTAAGGTTTAACATCGTTGCAGTACTTTGCTGCTAAGGGTTTTAAAGTGTAATCATATAATTACATTATATCATTAACAAGGTTTAAAGGTTATCAATTGTGTGTGCGCACGCTGTGTGTACTCTGTACACTCAGCGCGACGTGTGTACGCCAAGTACGTACCATGTGCGGGACTCTGTACGCAAATAGCGTACAAAGTGCGTAGCATGTGTATTCAGTCTAGCGGCCATAGCGGCTCCACGGTAATAGTGTATCTAGAGGTATAGCTTTTCGGCCTAAGATAATATCGACATTATCAACACCCACTATACAGCAGGGTCGGACTGGCCCACAGGGGTACCAGGGAAACTACCGGTAGACCCCACTGCCTGAGGGCCCAATCCTTCTTCTAGGGATCAGGTTCCAGACTATGCACTTGTATTATACATGGTAGATATGTTGCATTACACTGCACTAGACTATTGTGTATTTCAAGCCTCTGTGGAGGCTGGCCACACTCCCTTTGTAGGCTGGCCACACCCCTAAGTATGGGCCCCTATAACTGCATTCCCCCGGTGGGCCCTTCATGTCCCAGTCCGACACTGGCACACCCCCTATACACAGGGCCAGTTCTAGGGCTTTTTGCGCCCCGGGCGGGCAATAGGGCCGTGACTTCATACAGGGGGCATGGTCAGTTACGCCCCCTGTACAGTAGTAGCGCCGCTGAAATGATGTGCGGTGCGAGATGACGTCATCGCGCACCGCACAGTAAAGGTCCTCTCCACGAAGCGAAACTAGGCGTCTAGTTCCCTTCACAGCGGGACAGAGCAGGCAGCGGCAGCGGGGGGCACAGCAGCAGCCGATCTTGCCATGGTGCGGCGCCCTCCGGATGGCGCCCCGGGCAAAAGTCCTGCTTGCCCGTGGCAAGATCCGCTACTGCCTATACAGTATGTACCAGCTGCCGACATCCATAGTGGCTCTGGGTAACATCACTGAGACAGGATGCATTGTGTGCCAATGTAGAGGGAACTCACCCTGTCCGGTCAATCTAACCTGTGGAGAAGAACCAATCCAGCGCATTTTACCCACAGCAGCCAGCTGTAAAACTGAACAGAAGGGTAAGGACCTGCACACACTCCCTGCACGGTGTAAGGGGCCAGAGAAAAGAGAGAGTGCACCATCCGTGGAACTCCTGAGTCACCATAGCTCACTGTTCCACCGCGCAGCACTTGTAATATACACAGTATTCACATAATCTCTCTAGCATGACAACCAGGTTACAACATACTTGCCTACCCTCCTGGAATGGCCGGGAGGCTCCCGAAAATCGGCCAACCCTCCCGGCCCCCCGGAAGAGCAGGCAAGTCTCCCGATTACAGGAGTCCCCCCCTGCCCGGCTGCCCACTTAGCGAGTGAAGTGGGCGGTCCGGGCAATCGATGACGTGATTCTTGTTGAATTGCGTCATGCAAGCCACGCCCCCACTGTATAATGCCAGTAATTGCGACATTACACAGCGGGGGGCGTGGCTTGCATGACGCAATCCAGCAGCCTCGCCCCTGTCCCTCCTCTGGCCCACCCCCTTGCTGCCTCCGGCCTGCCCCCGTGCCGCCTCCGGCCCGCCCCCCTCCTTACATCAGCTCACTGCCCGCCCCCCTGCTGAGCCGACTGGCTGCTCTCTCCCGGAGAGAGCAGCCCAAAAGTCGGCAACTATGGGTTACAACACAAACAAGCACAATGACCCAAAAACAATAATTAACTAGCTATGCTGCAAAAACTAAATCTGTAGTGCACCACCCTCTATAGTGCACCATCATCTACCCTATATAGGCTTTTTAGTGCTACCACAATTGCAATCAATGCAGGGAACAGGAATGCAGGGATACAATCAAAAAAACAAGTGCAAGCAGGAAATTCACTGACACCTTTAATGGTGGCCTGGGGAAACCTGTTTGCAGAATGATCAGGGAGGTTATCTCACCATCCCGATCTCCAGCATTGGCAAATTCTTCATGGCAACATTTGGTGACTTCATCTGGCCTGACTGCAGCTCCATCTTCTTCCAGGTAATTCTTCTTCCCATTGGGGATTAACAATCAGGGATTTTTCTTCCTTTTTCAGTTTTTTAAGTATAAAGTAGTGGTGAGCGGGTTCGGTTTCTCGGAATCCGAACCCCCCCGAACTTCACCCATTTTACACGGGTCCGAGGCAGACTCGGATCCTCCCGCCTTGCTCGGTTAACCCGAACGCGCCCGAACGTCATCATCCCGCGGTCGGATTTTCGCGAGATTCGGATTCTATATAAGGAGCCGCGCGTCGCCGCCATTTTTCACTCGTGCATTGGAAATGATAGTGAGAGGACGTGGCTGGCGTCCTCTCAGTTTTGTTCAGGGGGCTGCAAATATCTGTGCTCACTGCTATTGTGGGGACTGGGGAGCAGCAGTATTATATAGGATGAGTACAGTGCAGAGTTTTGCTGACCAGTGACCACCAGTATTATACGTTCTCTGCCTGAAAAATGCTCCATATCTGTGCTCAGTGTGCTGCATATATCTGTGCTCACACTGCTTTATTGTGGGGACTGGGGACCAGCAGTATTATATAGGAGGAGTACAGTGCAGAGTTTTGCTGACCAGTGACCACCAGTATTATACGTTCTCTGCCTGAAAAACGCTCCATATCTGTGCTCAGTGTGCTGCATATATCTGTGCTCACACTGCTTTATTGTGGGGACTGGGGAGCAGCTGTATTATATAGGAGGAGTACAGTGCAGAGTTTTGCTGACCAGTGACCACCAGTATTATACGTTGTCTGCCTGAAAAACGCTCCATATCTGTGCTCAGTGTGCCGCATATATCTGTGCTCACTGCTATTGTGGGGACTGGGGAGCAGCAGTATTATATAGGAGGAGTACAGTGCAGAGTTTTGCTGACCAGTGACCACCAGTATTATACGTTCTCTGCCTGAAAAATGCTCCATATCTGTGCTCAGTGTGCTGCATATATCTGTGCTCACACTGCTTTATTGTGGGGACTGGGGACCAGCAGTATTATATAGGAGGAGTACAGTGCAGAGTTTTGCTGACCAGTGACCACCAGTATTATACGTTCTCTGCCTGAAAAACGCTCCATATCTGTGCTCAGTGTGCTGCATATATCTGTGCTCACACTGCTTTATTGTGGGGACTGGGGACCAGCAGTATTATATAGGAGGAGTACAGTGCAGAGTTTTGCTGACCAGTGACCACCATAATACGTTCTCTGCCTGAAAAACGCTCCATATCTGTGCTCAGTGTGCTGCATATATCTGTGCTCACACTGCTTTATTTTGGGGACTGGGGACCACCAGTATTATATAGGAGGAGTACAGTGCAGAGTTTTGCTGACCAGTGACCACCAGTATTATACGTTCTCTGCCTGAAAAACGCTCCATATCTGTGCTGCATTGTAGTATATAGTAGGAGGACAGTGCAGAATTTTTCTGACCACCAGTATATAATATATAGCAGTACGGTACAGAAGGCCACTGCTCTACCTACCTCTGTGTCGTCAAGTATACTATATCCATCCATACCTGTGGTGCATTTCAGTTTTGCACAGTTTGCTGACCACCAGTATATAATATATAGCAGTACGGTACAGAAGGCCACTGCTCTACCTACCTCTGTGTCGTCAAGTATACTATATCCATCCATATCTGTGGTGCATTTCAGTTTTACACAGTTTGCTGAACACCAGTATATAATATATAGCAGTACGGTACAGAAGGCCACTGCTCTACCTACCTCTGTGTCGTCAAGTATACTATCCATCCATACCTGTGGTGCATTTCAGTTGTGCGTAGTATATATAGTAGTAGGCCATTGCTATTGATACTGGCATATAATTCCACACATTAAAAAATGGAGAACAAAAATGTGGAGGGTAAAATAGGGAAAGATCAAGATCCACTTCCACCTCGTCCTGAAGCTGCTGCCACTAGTCATGGGCGAGACGATGAAATGCCATCAACGTCGTCTGCCAAGGCCGATGCCCAATGTCATAGTAGAGAGCATGTAAAATCCAAAAAAACAAAAGTTCAGTAAAATGACCCAAAAATCAAAATTAAAAGCATCTGATGAGAAGCGTAAACTTGCCAATATGCCATTTACGACACGGAGTGGCAAGGAACGGCTGAGGCCCTGGCCTATGTTCATGGCTAGTGGTTCAGCTTCACATGAGGATGGAAGCACTCATCCTCTCGCTAGAAAACTGCAGTGCCACTCCTAGATGGGCCAGGTGTTTGTGTCGGCCACTTGGGTCGCTTAGCTTAGTCACACAGCTACCTCATTGCGCCTCTTTTTTTCTTTGCATCATGTGCTGTTTGGGGACTATTTTTTTGAAGTGCCATCCTGCCTGACACTGCAGTGCCACTCCTAGATTTTCCAGGTGTTTGTGTCGGCCACTTGTGTCGCTTAGCTTAGCCATCCAGCGACCTTGGTGCACCTCTTTTTTTCTTTGCATCATGTGCTGTTTGGGGACTATTTTTTAAATCTGCCATCCTGTCTGACACTGCAGTGCCACTCCTAGATGGGCCAGGTGTTTGTGTCAGCCACTTGGGTCGCTTAGCTTAGTCACACAGCTACCTCATTGCGCCTCTTTTTTTCTTTGCATCATGTGCTGTTTGGGGACTATTTTTTTGAAGTGTCATCCTGCCTGACACTGCAGTGCCACTCCTAGATGGGCCAGGTGTTTGTGTCGGCCACTTGTGTCGCTTAGCTTAGCCATCCAGCGACCTTGGTGCACCTCTTTTTTTCTTTGCATCATGTGCTGTTTGGGGACTATTTTTTAAATCTGCCATCCTGTCTGACATTGCAGTGCCACTCCTAGATGGGCCAGGTGTTTGTGTCGGCCACTTTGGTCGCTTAGCTTAGTCATCCAGCGACCTCGGTGCAAATTTTAGGACTAAAAATAATATTGTGATATGTGAGGTGTTCAGAATAGACTGAAAATGAGTGTAAATTATGGTTATTGAGGTTAATAATACTATGGGATCAAAATGACCCCCAAATTCTATGATTTAAGCTGTTTTTGAGTTTTTTTTGTAAAAAAACACCCGAATCCGACAAAAAATTTTCAGGGAGGTTTTGCCAAAACGCGTCCGAATCCAAAACACGGCCGCGGAACCAAATCCAAAACCAAAACACAAAACCCGAAAAATTTCCGGTGCACATCACTAGTATAAAGATGAAAGTAGTTAACATTGTTGCTTCACAGACCTGATATTTGTTGAAAGTGGAGTACGCTAATGCACAGACTCTATGTTGTTCTTCAAGGGAGGCTCCATTCCCTGAACCAAGATGGCCGACCTAAGTGTTGTGCATGCGTGGCCCAGTCTTGGCACTGTGTTAGAGCACCACAGTGGGAGACAGTAGTTTTCCACTTAGCTCTGGTGAGACCTGAGATTACTTGAGGTTATCAACACTTTCGAGAGTATCCTACACCACTACCCGCAAGCTGCATACACTCAATGGCGGGTGGGCTGTGTGACATCCCACACCGGTCAGTCTCTGCCCCGTCTACCAGTGTGTATCACAGTGAGTACGGCTGTACCTCATTTGTCCTTCAGTAAACCACTCCACTGTTTAAGTAACTGGGCATTCGTATTTACATTTTAATAGAGGAATTAACATTTTCCTGTATCGCTACCTTGGTCAACAACCGGGGCCGGACTGCCCATCTGGAACTTCTAGCAAATGCCAGAAGGGCCGATGGACTGGCGGCCAGTCACACAGAGAGACTTTAGCTCTCTGGTCTGGCCACTCCTCCGCCTCCCCTCTCGTCTCCATAGGCTTGCCACGAGCTTACACCCCCCTGACTCGCGGCATGACCCGTCTTTAGTGCACACAGGCACCTGTTCACGGCGCGCACGCCCCTGGCATTTGCATGCACATGCCAGGGCCGATTTCAGCCCCGAGTCCATCAACAACTATCTTAAAATATTCTAATTGGGTTACGTGTGCTAAGTATGATTCTAGATCAGTCACTGGAATGCTCTGTGTATTGTACAAAGGTCTCTGTAATGCTCTCTGTATTGTACAGCGGTCACTAGAATAGTCTCTGGAGCTGATAGTGCTGTTTTATTTCTTTAGGGCTGCTTTTAACAATGTTTCACACATTTCATTGGCTATTTAAACCCCACCCACATTAGACAAACCAAACCTGCAGGGCTTTATGTTGCGCCCACTCATCTTTCTATTCAGTGCGCTGCTGGAAAGGACAGGGTCATTTGCTTGCATTGCCCCCCCCCCTTCCCCCATCAAGGTGAATGTTGCCACCTGGTCCCTGAGCTTTTATAGGTCGTCTCCCTAGAACCCATTGCAGCTCCAGTGACATACCTTCATCTTCATCCTCTAATTGTTTCTGTGCAGCAGTGGTATAGGTAAACACGTCCAGATGGCTGCAATTTACAGGAGGATTTTTATGTTATTTTAATTGAGGTTCCTATTAACTTTCCAATGTTTATTCTCTCTTCGGAAAACAGTTCTAGAATAAACACCTGTTTCCATTTTTATCTGAAACGTTATCAACATTTGACATTTTATTATTATATGTAGTGCATGAAAGAAATGTGGAGTTTTGTGAGCTTGATGTTTAATTCGATAACAGCCAAGCGTGTAATGCGCACCTAGATCAGGCCGCTGCGCCAACCTCATGACCGGAGACATCAGCTGGGAGGTTACCGCGTCTCCGTGATTTACAGCAGAAGGGATGATTGCCTTGGGTAACAATGGAGTAATTATAATTTCATGATGTAGCTTTGGGGACATCGATATTTTCTATGAATTCTTTAGGAAAATAAACGTAAATGTGAATGGACACAGTGATGTGATTGTGCTGATGAGACTACGGCTGTCTACACGTATTAGAACTATTAGGTAGATGGCTGCGGACCTTTAACACATTTAGTTAAAGGGACACTATCTTCCTATGTGTGGTGCATTTACATGTATAACCTTTATAGTCTGTGGATTTCCATGTTAGACTGTTTGTTGGGGGTCAGTATGATATACTGATGGACGGGATGGCGGCTGTCAGTATACCGACAGCGGCATCCCGTCCATCAGAATCCCAACAGCCCCACATTTAAACCCCTAACCCTAATCTTTTCCCTACCCAAACCCCCTAACCCTCACTTGTGGGTGCCTAACCCTAACCTTCCCTGCTAGGTGCATCACCCTAACCCACCCTTCCCCACTGCCTAAACCTAACCCTCCCCGCTAGGTGCCTAACCCTCCCCGCTAGGTGCATAACCCTTACCCCTCCCTTCCCCACTGCCTAAACCTAACCCTCCCCGCTAGGTGCCTAACCCTCCCCGCTAGGTGCATAACCCTTACCCCTCCCTTCCCCACTGCCTAAACCTAACCCTCCCCGCTAGGTGCCTAACCCTCCCTTCCCCACTGCCTAAACCTAACCCTCCCCGCTAGGTGCCTAACCCTCCCCGCTAGGTGCATATTGCATAACCCTTACCCCTCCCTTCCCCACTGCCTAAACCTAACCCTCCCCGCTAGGTGCCTAACCCTTCCTTCCCCACTGCCTAAACCTAACCCTCCCTGCTAGGTGCCTAACCCTAACCCTCCCTTCCCCACTGCCTAAACCTGACCCTCCCCGCTAGGTGCCTAACCCTAACCCTCCCCGCTAGGTGCATAACCCTAACCCTCCCTTCCCCGCTGCCTAAACCTAACCCTCCCCACTAGGTGCCTAACCCTTACCCCTTCTTCCCAGCTGCCTAATCCTAACCCTTCTCACTAGGTGCCTAACCCTGACCTTCCCTCCCCGGTCCCTAACCCTAATGTTCCCGTGGCTGCACTCTAAGCCTAACCCCCCTTCTGCCTAAACCTACCCCCCCCCCCCCACCCCACCCCCATCGCGGCAGGACGGCAGTACGTCCCACTGTCAGGATGATCGGGATGCTGGCTGCCGGTATTTTTTTACACCAGCATCCCGTTTGGCTTCGGTAAATTGACGCCAGGATTGTGACCTCCCTCAGGATCCCGGCGTTGGTATATCGACCGCCGGGATCCCGTTTGTCGGGAAGCTAACTGCTTCCCATTTGTTGGATCTGCAGCTGTTTTACTGACATTGCCACTACTCACTGTACTACTACTTTACAACTTTTACATCTTCCCCTCCGGGAGACCTCACAGATGGGAGATGCAGTTGATTAGCGTTGGGGCGGGTCCAGGTACTTATCTTTATTAGGTCCCGTCCCCTCACAGGGTCATTGATGGGTTTGTGAATAGGGGGCTTGGCAGGTACAGAGGTACTTACTGTTGCACATGCTGGTAGGTGGAGTAGAGCCAGGTGTGATACAGCTCACCAGCCCGTGAGTGTATGCAAGATGCAGGTAGCATTTCAGGATGCTGGAACAGCGGTTATATCAAAGGAGTCTCACTGGACCAAGCGGAAGACTACTATCGCCCACTGTGGCAATTTTACACAGTGACAAGATGGCTCCACACATGCTCAGTAGTCGCTTTGGTGGCCATCTTGGCACAGGGAATGAAGCCTCCCTGGAACACAAACAAGTGTTAGGCTAAGGGAGGGGAGGGTTGGGGGTTAGGATTAGCAATACTTACAGCTGAAAGTCCCACAGGATATACTGGAAGACATCATCAGCTGACTGCAGGACCTGAAAGACACAGCTGAAGACACTAGATCAGAAAAGTCACCACTGGACCACTAGGAATGTTTGTCGAAATTCTAATGATGCTGACATTTCATCGGTGTCGACATGAACGTCAACATGCTAAACATATTGAAATACTACATGTTGACATGGTGACAAAACAAACCACACCCCAGTGAAACTGCATGTTGAGCGTAGATGAATATAACGTGCACTTGTTCCAGTAATTAGTGTTTGTGCTTGGCTTGGCAGAATCATTAGAGGTCACATCAGTTCATCGTATCGATTGGAGCAAGAAACTCTATAAAGCGTGTTGCAAACAAGGGGTCCCATTGTCAGACTTGTCACATACATTACATAGCATAAAGAGGATGAGGCCTAATGTGAGGTAAATGAGAATTATTCCAGGACTGTTGCCATATCTTCCCCCGATGCGTATCTTCTCCATTATTATGATCTTCATTTTTAAAAATAGGTTTTACTAACCAGATCTCTGAGACATGAAAGCGTTAGGATTTCTTGTCATCTTGTAATCTGTCTCCCACATCACTGTGACGCATTGTGTAATTTACCAAACACGAATTTAAAGTTGTCATTGACGACAATGCAGAATCGGACGAGTGGTGTAAATGTTTCATAGAAACATAGAATTTGTCGGCAGATAAGAACCACTTGGCCCATCTAGTCTGCCCCTTTTTTATTTTTTTATATATTATTTTTTTTTTTTTATCACTAACCTTATTTGTTCCTTATTTCTTTGTAAGGATATCCTTATGTCTATCCCATGCATGTTTAAATTGCTCTACTGTCTTAGCCTCTACCACCTCTGATGGGAGGCTATTCCACTTGTCCACTACCCTTTCTGTGAAATAATTTTTCCGCAAATTTCCCCTGAACCTCCCCCCCTCCAGTCTCAGTGCATGTCCTCGTGTCCTATTGCTTCTCTTCATTTGGAGAATGTTTCCCTCCTGGACTTTGTTAAAACCCTTCATATATTTGAAAGTTTCTATCATGTCCCCCCTTTCTCTTCTCTGCTCCAAACTATACATATTGAGATTTCTTAGTCTTTCTGGGTATGTTTTGTGATGTAGGCCATGCACCATTTTAGTTGCCCTCCTTTGTACAGTTTCTAATGTATTAATATCCTTTTGAAGATATGGCCTCCAGAACTGAATACAGTATTCTAGATGAGGCCGTACCAATGACCTATACAGTGGCATTATTACTTCTTTCTTTCTGCTGCTGATTCCTCTCCCAATGCAGCCAAGCATCTGACTAGCCTTCCTCATTGCCTTGTTACATTGCTTACCTGCCTTTAAGTCATCTGAAATAGTGACTCCTAGATCCCTTTCCTCCTCAGTAGTTTCCAGTATAGTGCCATTAATACTGTATTTAGCTTTAGGATTTTTGAGACCCAAGTGCATGATTTTGCATTTTTTGGCATTAAACTGTAATTGCCAGACTCTTGACCATTCCTCTAGTCTACCTAGATCCTCAATCATTTGTTTTACCCCACCTGGTGTGTCTACCCTGTTGCATACCTTTGTGTCATCTGCAAAAAGGCATACTTTCCCTTTAATCCCATTTGCAGTGTTGTCACAGCCACACGTTATATGGGTAGTGCGCTGTGCTCTATGTGGCGGCCACACTTTGCGGATGCACGGTGTTTGCAATGCCGATGTTTGCGTCATTGAGTGATTATTGTACTATGCATATATATATATTAGTCACATTGCGCGTTCGTCCCGATGGTCTCATAATAGTGGTTGCTATGCAAATTTGTACGCAGATTGAGTGACAGTCAGTGAGTATTTGTGGGAGGTAACGGGGTGGCGAATGAAACGCGGGGCATGTTGCGTCATCATACGCAGTTGTAAATGCTCCAGCAGCTTATTTGCAATGGACATCCTGAGCTCGGAGGTCCAATGATGCAACCAATGTTGCGTCTTTATAAGCAAGTGGCGGATTAGAGATGCCGTCAGTGGGTGTCTCGAATCCCCGTGGCTGCATCATGAGCATATTTTTGCAGATCCGCTGCGAATGCAACTCTGTCCGCCTCTGAATCAGGTACAAAGCATCAATCACACTATGTTTAGTATTACACCTGTAAGAACCACGTCCAGCAGGTGTGCTAAAAGCAGTAGGTTTATATTCACTGCAACTCAGCAGTTGCTGCACAGAAAATATCAGGTCTTCCACAGCAGCAGGTTACAAATATTACCTTACAACAAAGCAATCACAGCAGTGGGGTTTCACCTTCGGCCACAGCCGACGTACACAAGAGAAGTGGCCCCTACTGGTCCTGGCACCCTGACACTAAACCCACTCCCACCAGGCCTATCGCCTGGCCAACTTGTTCAGCATCAGGAGCCCTGAAACTTGTTCCCAGGGGATCTTTAAGCCAAGCTCTCAGGTGCTGACTGTTACCTGGCTGCTGATCTCAGCCAGCTACAAAACCTGGACCTGACCTGTCATACACCCTACACGCAGGTAACCAGATGGTGAGTATGTCACAACACATTCTGCACCGGAAAACCATTTTGGGCCAACCTACTCAACCGTGGCCCCGTGACACTCCTGCCATATATGCAGCGGTGCAAGTGGGCGGGTATGGGTGGGTACGGCGTACCCGTAAGAATTTAGCCGTTTGTACACCGTACCCACCGCCGATGGGCCGCCGCTCCCTCCCTCCGCTGCTGCTCACCGCCGCTGCTGCGAGGGGAGGAGAGCGCAGCGTGCGTCTCCTCTGCCCCTCAGTGTCTACCTTCAATTCAGCGCTGGCCCGTGAGCCAATCAGATCGCGCGGAACGGCAGCCAAGGCTCCTGATTGGCTGCTGGGCTGCAAGCTTTGATTGGCTCAAGGATCGGCGCTGAATTGAAGGTAGACACCCGCACCGCCGCCAGAGACTGAGAGGCAGGAAAGGCGCACCCTGCGCTCTCCTCCCCTCACACACACACAGGACAGCAGCAGCGGTGAGCAGCAGGGGTAGGGGGGAGGGCATGTATACCTGGCACTGGGGGCATATCTGGCACTGGGAGGACATGTGTATCTGGCACTGGGGGGACATGTGTATCTGGCACTGGGGGGACATGTGTATCTGGCACTGGGGGCATATCTGGCACTGGGGGGACATGTGTATCTGGCACTGGGGGCGTATCTGGCACTGGGGGGACATGTGTATCTGGTACTGGGGGCATATCTGGCCCTGGGGGGACATGTGTATCTTGCACTGGGGGCATATCTGGCACTGTGGGACGTGTGTATATGGCACTGAGGGCATATCTGGCACTGGGGGCATATCTGTCACTGCGGGACGTGTGTATATGGCACTGAGGGCATATCTGGCACTGAGAGCATATCTGGCACTGTGGGGTCATTTCTGTATCTGGCACTGGGGGCATATCTGGCACTGTGGGGGCATTTCTGTATCTGGCACTGGGGGCATATCTGGCACTGGGGGCATTTCTGTATCTGGCACTGGGGGCAATGTATATCTGACACAGTGGGGGCATTTGTGTATCTGGCACTGTGAGGCAATGTGTATCTGGCACTGTGAGGCAATGTATATCTGCCACTCTTGGGGCATTTGTGTGTCTGGCACTGTGGGGCAATGTGTATCTGGCACTGTGGGGCAATGTGTAGCTGGCACTGTGGGGCAATGTGTATCTGGCACTGTGGGGCAATGTGTATCTGGCACTGTGAGGCAATGTATATCTGGCACTCTTGGGGCATTTGTGTATCTGGCACTGTGGGGCAATGTGTATCTGGCACTGTGGGGCAATGTGTATCTGGCACTGTGGGGCAATGTGTATCTGGCACTGGGGCAATGTATATCTGGCACTCTGGGGGCATTTGTGTATCTGACACTGTGGGGCAATGTGTATCTGGCACTATGAGGCAATGTATATCTGGAACTCTGGGGGCATTTGTGTATCTGGCACAGTGAGGCAATGTGTCTCTGGCACAGTGAGGCAATGTGTATCTGGCACAGTGAGGCAATGTGTATCTGGCACAGTGAGGCAATGTGTATCTGGCACAGTGAGGCAATGTGTATCTGGCACCGTGGGGCAATGTATATCTGGCACTGTGGGGCAACGTGTATCTGGCACTATTGGGGTTATATGTGTATTTACCCCTCCCCCCATATGTGTATCACGCCCCCATTTTAATTGGCCATGCCCCATGTGGCATTTGGCCACACCTATTCTTTGGGCGCGTGCACTTTGGGCACGTGCACACAGTACCTATAAGACATTTTTTCTACTTGCACCACTGCATATAAGTCACTTTTTATGTGTATATCATTCAACTTACTCATTCACACAGCCCTAGATATTATTATCTGATAATCATGATGCGAAGTGACAAGAATCGAGAAACGTATGCACCTTGCAGTAATCACATGAGATCACATTAAACTTGTTGGAAATAAGACTTTTGGATAAATCAGACTGATTGATAAGGATTAGCATCTGTCATCTTTAAAAACAATAATTGGCTTCCCTGTGATTAACCCTCATCAGGCACACCTGGCCTGACAGGCGCCGCAAAGCTGTTCTCGCTCCCCTCTCCGCCCCAAGGGGGCGCGGGGGCCTGTCCCTCCTAGTACCTTCCTATCTCTAGGTGCTGTTCGAAACCCCCCCTAATCAGTTTTCCCGCCGCCTGCGTGGAGTGCAGTAGTGACCCTCCTGGCCTCTCAGGCACACTGCGCCCAAACTCCTCCCACTTTTAAGGTTATTTTTTCCTTTTATTTTCATCTATTAATTGTTTATTTTGCTCATTTTATGAATGAAAATTACAAAGATTATGGATATTTTGCGGAAATATGTAGGTTGTCCAGGGTGGCCCCTCAGGCACACCGCGCCCAAACTTATACTCATGTTCCTGGTTTCTCTTTTCTGCTTCCGATTTTCTGCTGAAATGGCCCGGAAAACCTACGATTTCTCTCTTTGTACATCCTAATGAAGGTCACTGATCACTTTAAGAGCGTTAGACTTGAGTTAATTAGGTGCTAATAACGATTTTCTAACAGGCGCCTGTCAGGTGACTGAACCCGGGAGTCCCAGAGGTGCGCCTGACGGAGGATTAATGTACACCACATGGCCAATATGGTCCCAAAGGCAGCTGTTTTTCTCGTGGCCTACTGGGACCAAATGTCAGATCTGCATATGTGTAGAACATCTGTGGTTAGTTCTCCAAGATGTTTGGAACAACCTCCCTGACAAGTTCCTTCAAAAACTGAGTGCAAGTGTACCTATTTCTTTATTTTATTTATTAACAGTTTCTCATATAGCGCAGCATTTTCCGTTGCACTTTACAATTGGAAACAACAGTGAAAAGACTAATTGGGTAATAACAGAAAGACAGAGAGGTAGGAAGGCCCTGCTCGCAAGCTTAAAGTCTATAGGGAAATAGGAAGAATACACAAGGATAGGCTCTGTCTATAGCATAGAGGTCCGACCAGATTGCAAATACAGTCCTGATGGGATATACTTTGATATGGATGCTTCTGAAGGTTATGTGGGCGGTTTAGGAATTTGATAGGCTTGCCAAAACAGGTTAGTTTTCAGGGAACGCTGGAAAGTTTGGAGGATAGGGGAGAGTACCTAGAAGAACTGATGCTGATTTGAAGATAAAGGGTGGTCACGCCAAATATTGATTTGATTTAGATTTCTCTTCTGTTCGTTCACTTTGCATTTTGTTAAATGATAAAAATAAACTATTAACAGTACTATTTTTTAAAACATTTTTACTTGGCATATATACACTGCTCAAAAAAATAAAGGGAACACTAAAATAACACATCCTAGATCTGAAGGAATGAAATATTCTTATTAAATACTTTGTTCTTTACATAGTTGAATGTGCTGACAACAAAATCACACAAAAATTATCAATGGAAATCAAATTTATTAACCCATGGAGGTCTGGATTTGGAGTCACACTCAAAATTAAAGTGGAAAAACACACTACAGGCTGATCCAACTTTGATGTAATGTCCTTAAAACAAGTCAAAATGAGGCTCAGTAGTGTGTGTGGCCTCCACGTGCCTGTATGACCTCCCTACAATGCCTGGGCATGCTCCTGATGAGGTGGCGGATGGTCTCCTGAGGGATCTCCTCCCAGACCTGGACTAAAGCATCCGCCAACTCCTGGACAGTCTGTGGTGCAATGTGGCGTTGGTGGATGGAGCGAGACATGATGTCCCAGATGTGCTCAATTGGATTCAGGTCTGGGGAACGGGCGGGTCAGTCCATAGCATCAATGCCTTCGTCTTGCAGGAACTGCTGACACACTCCAGCCACATTAGGTCTAGCATTGTTTTGCATTAGGAGGAACCCAGGGCCAACCGCACCAGCATATGGTCTCACAAGGGGTCTGAGGATCTCATCTCAGTACCTAATGGCAGTCAGGCTACCTCTGGCGAGCACATGGAGGGCTGTGCGGCCCCCCAAAGAAATGCCACCCCACACCATTACTGACCCACTGCCAAACCGGTCATGCTGGAGGATGTTGCAGGCAGCAGAACGTTCTCCTTGGCGTCGCCAGACTCTGTCACGTCTGTCACATGTGCTCAGTGAGAACCTGCATTCATCTGTGAAGAGCACAGGGCGTCAGTGGCGAATTTGACAATCTTGGTGTTCTCTGGCAAATGCCAAACGTCCTGCACGGTGTTGGGCTGTAAGCACAACCCCCACCTGTGGACGTCGGGCCCTCATACCACCCTCATGGAGTCTGTTTCTGATCGTTTGAGTAGACACATGCACATTTGTGGCTTGCTGGAGCTAATTTTTCAGGGCTCTGGCAGTGCTCCTCCTGTTCCTCCTTGCACAAAGGCGGAGGTAGCGGTCCTGCTGCTGGGTTGTTGCCCTCCTACGGCCTCCTCCACGTCTCCTGATGTACTGGCCTGTCTCCTGGTAGCGCCTCTATGCTCTGGACACTACGCTGACAGACACAGCAAACCTTCTTGTCACAGCTCGCATTGATGTGCCATCCTGGATGAGCTGCACTACCTGAGCCACTTGTGCGGGTTGTAGACTCCGTCTCATGCTACCACTAGAGTGAAAGCACCGCCAGCTTCCAAAAGTGACCAAAACATCAGCCAGAAAGCATAGGAGCTGAGAAGTGGTCTGTGGTCACCACCTGCAGAACAACTCCTTTATTGGGGGTGTCTTGCTAATTGCCTATAATTCCCACCTGTTGTCTATTCCATTTGCACAACAGCATGTGAAATTGAATGTCAATCAGTGTTGCTTCCTAAGTGGACAGTTTGATTTCACAGAAGTGTGATTGACTTGAAGTTACATTGTGTTGTTTAAGTGTTCCCTTAATTTTTTTGAGCAGTGTGTATATATATATATATATATATATATAGATAGATAGATAGATAGATAGATAGATAGATTTTATATATATATTAGCATCTGTGCATAGCCAGACATTCAATCTGTGTTACTGCCTCCTGCAATTAGCCCGGCACTATCCTTATTACATGAATTAATTTAACGTCCAGTGATTTTGTGTGATAGATGCGCCTTGACACTGGACTCTCAGTCACTATGCTCCCGAGCAGCACATGACACTGCCGTATGCGTGGTCTTGCTACTAAGAAATGTTTTTAATTGCCTTCGGAAATGAAAAATTCCTTTTGCATCTTTTCCCACAGAAAAAAAAAAAAAAAGGAAAAAACAACCCCTGTTTTTGTCTCAGGCTGTTTTTACCCTGGGTGCGCCGGCCCCAGCCTAACTGCGCGCTGTAAAGGTTACAGAGTGACATCCACTTTGGCTGTCCTGCTGCGTGCTGGCACTAGTGGCTGATAAACATAACATAGACTGGTATCCCAGCTGTGCGGAGCATTGATTGGCTCTGCCTACAGCACAGATGCTGTCATCTTGCTCTGTGAGTTGACTCGTGTATTGACAGAGAGCTTCCAGCCAGCAGAACCCGCTGTGTAACCCTAAAAGCTCTGCATTCGCAGTGCTTTCTACATAGAGAAACAGCTGTAGAGGGACTGTTGTCAAAGAGTACTCCTTGGCAGGAGGGACCGTAGTCCATCATGCTCCTCTCTCACAGATAAACTCTCTCATCCTCATCCGGGGTACCACTTAGAGCCAGAGCGCCCAGGCACACTGCTTCAGAATTCTGCTTACCCTGCAATCATGTGTGATCCCTACTGTGAGTGTAATTGGCAGAACCCCCCGCCTACTGGACACTATCAGCCTGCTCAGAGCGGTGCAAGTCACTTACCCCTGGGATCACCGTACAGCAAAAAGTTTCCTGCTCGCTGGGGTAATAATGCACAGAGGAGCCCCTACAGAGGAATGGAGAGAGCCTCGGAATCTGCCAGGTATTGCTGCTCGGAATGTACCTGCTCCCAGGGATGGGTCAGCCCCCTCCAGGTGAGTATCGCGCGCTGCAGACCACACAGGGTTAACAGAACGACTGAGAAGAAGCTGATGCGGAGGGATTATTGAAAAAATTATTTTGTGATTTGTGTTTTATTATTTTTAGGATCTCACGACTGGGACGCCAGATGCGCTAAAATCATTTTGTTGAAATGCTGCTGTAAACCAAACGTTAACCAGATAACTGGATACGTGACTATTGTACATAAACAACAATGTCATATGTTTATTCAAATAGGACATTACAGTCATTAGCCATTCTCAGTGTGAACAGTAATCAACATGTATTTACTATATCAGAATGTTTATTTACACTGCATATATATATATATATATATATATATATATTCATAGATTTATATATTACAAGTTAATAGTGCAACTACTGTACTATACATGCCTATATGTGTCACTGTTCTTGCTTGCTAATACCCCTTTCACACCGCACAAATAACTTGGTATCGACATGGGTCGACGTGCGGTGTGAAAGGGGCATAGCCGAAATCCCGGGTCGCCTAACCCGGCAATTCAACCCGAGAATAAAGCAGTGTTATACCCGGGTTGAATACCGGGTCAGTGGCTGCATAAAAGGGATCCCGGGTCGATGCGTCCCGGGACCTGTTTACTACTGCAGGGAGATGATTTCATCTCCCAGCGCCGCCTCCACCTCCGCCTCCGCCCCCCGCTGCTATGGCATCCCGCCCCGGCATATTGGCGAGTCGGGGAAGCCTGCAGCAGCTGCCAATGCCGGATCCTACCCGGGAAGGACCCGTTTCCAATTCCCAGGTGAGATCCGGCATTGGCGGTGTGAAAGGGGTATAACAGACAAGGGGACTGTACTGCAAAGTATGCAATAGTAGTCATACCCATACAGTTTACTGAGGGGTCTATTCATGAAGCAGTGAAAACTGTGGAGAAGTGAGCCAGTGGAGAAGAACCAATCAGCACTGAAGTAACATTTATAATTTGCATACTATAAAATCATACAGCAAAGCTGATTGGTTGCCATGGACAACATCTCCAGTGGCTCACTTCTCCACTCTTTTCACTGCTTCATGAATAAACCCCTAAGTCAGCTACCTTATTGTGTGTGTGCAATATACATTTTATATTTCTTCATTTTATGTTTCATCATGCAATTCTGTATATTCCTTAATAGATATTTCCCTGCCTGAGGGAGTTGTAATGGCGGAATCAGTCAACACCTTTAAGAATGGGTTAGATAAATTCCTAATGGATAAGGATATCCAGGGTTATGAAGCGTAGTCGCGCAGTATAGTTACTACAAAAAGAGGAATAAAACACAACGGCTGACATCAGCATCAGACAAAATGTAGACCAAAATAATCCTGCATAGGAGACCACAAATAGGTTGAACTTGATGGACAAATTGTCTTTTTTCAACCTTAGATACTATTTTACTATGTTACTCTATCTATGGGGTGATTATTTAAACCAGATATTCTCAAACGCGGTCCTCAAGGCAACCAAGCGGTCCATGTTTTAACTATATCCATGCTTGACCACAGGTGGCTTACTTAGTACCTCAGTCGATTTGATTTAACCATCAATTTGATTTAATTTGATTGAGTCATGGCTATACCTAAAACCTGGATCTTTGGGGTGCCTTGAGGATCACATTTTAGAACCTCTGATATAAAAATTGAACATCACACCAACAAACCCACCTTCCCAATGATTTTATACCATGCCTGGGATAGGGGCTGGCTGTGCGTAGGGTGCAGTCTCTAGCCGAGAGGTATTCCCCCTGTAATCGTTTGGTAGAAGTATGTAATAGTTTGGTGGAAGTCTGTAATAGTTTGGTGGAAGTCTTTAATCGTTTGCTGGAAGTCTGTAATAGTTTGGTAGTAGTCTGTAATAGTTTGGTAGACGTCTGTAATAGTTGGGTGGAAGTCTGTAATAGTTCGGTAGAAATCTGTAATAGTTTGGTAGAAGTCTATAATAGTTTGGTAGATGTCTGTAATAGTTTGCTGGAAGTCTGTAATAGTTTGGTAGATGTCAGTAATAGTTTGGTGGAAGTCTGTAATAGTTTGGTAGAAGTCTGTAATAGTTTGGTAGATGTCTGTAATAGTTTGGTGGAAGTCTGTAATAGTTTGGTAGAAGTCTGTAATAGTTTGGTAGATGTCTGTAATAGTTTGATGGAAGTCTGTAATAGTTTGGTGGAAGTCTGTAATAGTTCAGTAGAAGTTCGTAATAGTTTGGTAGTAGTCTGTAATAGTTTGGTAGAAGTCTGTAATAGTTTGTAGTAGTCTGCAATAGTTTGGTAGAAGTCTGTAATAGTTTGGTAGTAGTCTGTAGAAGTCCGTAATAGTTTGGTAGTAGTCTGTAATAGTTTGGTAGAAGTCTGTAATAGTTTGGTAGTAGTCTGCAATAGTTTGGTAGAAGTCTGTAGAAGTCTGTAATAATTTGGTAGAAGTCTGTAATAGTTTGGTAGAAGTCTGTAATAGTTTGGTAGTAGTCTGCAATAGCTTGGTAGAAGTCTGTAGAAGTCTGTAATAATTTGGTAGAAGTCTGTAATAGTTTGGTAGAAGTCTGTAATAGTTCGGTAGATGTCTGTAATAGTTCGGTAGACGTCTGTAATAGTTTGATAGTAGTCTGTAATAGTTTGGTGGAAGTCTGTAATAGTTTGGGAGAAGTCTGTAATAGTTTGGTAGAAGTCTTTAATAGTTTGATAGACGTCTGTAATAGTTCGGTAGACGTCTGTAATAGTACTGTAGTTTGGTAGAAGTCTGTAGAAGTCTGTAATAGTTTGGTAGAAGTATGTAATAGTAGTTTGGTAGAAGTCTGTAATAGTTCTGTAGATGTCTGTAATAGTTTGATGGAAGTCTGTAATAGTTTGGTGGAAGTCTGTAATAGTTCAGTAGAAGTTCGTAATAGTTTGGTAGTAGTCTGTAATAGTTTGGTAGAAGTCTGTAATAGTTTGGTAGTAGTCTGCAATAGTTTGGTAGAAGTTTGTAATAGTTTGGTAGTAGTCTGTAGAAGTCCGTAATAGTTTGGTAGTAGTCTGTAATAGTTTGGTAGAAGTCTGTAATAGTTTGGTAGTAGTCTGCAATAGTTTGGTAGAAGTCTGTAGAAGTCTGTAATAATTTGGTAGAAGTCTGTAATAGTTTGGTAGAAGTCTGTAATAGTTTGGTAGTAGTCTGCAATAGTTTGGTAGAAGTCTGTAGAAGTCTGTAATAATTTGGTAGAAGTCTGTAATAGTTTGGTAGAAGTCTGTAATAGTTCGGTAGATGTCTGTAATAGTTCGGTAGACGTCTGTAATAGTTTGATAGTAGTCTGTAATAGTTTGGTGGAAGTCTGTAATAGTTTGGGAGAAGTCTGTAATAGTTTGGTAGAAGTCTTTAATAGTTTGATAGACGTCTGTAATAGTTCGGTAGACGTCTGTAATAGTACTGTAGTTTGGTAGAAGTCTGTAGAAGTCTGTAATAGTTTGGTAGAAGTCTGTAATAGTAGTTTGGTAGAAGTCTGTAATAGTTCTGTAGATGTCTGTAATAGTTTGGTGGAAGTCTGTAATAGTTTGTTAGAAGTCTGTAATAGTTTGGTAGTAGTCTGTAATAGTTTGGTAGTAGTCTGTAGAAGTCTGTAATAGTTTGGTAGAAGTCTGTAAAAGTTCGGTAGATGTCTGTAACAGTTTTGGTAGAAGTCTGTAATAGTTTGGTAGAAGTCTCTAATAGTTTGATAGTAGTCTGTAATAGTTTGGTAATAGTCTGTAATAGTTTGGTGGAAGTCTGTAATAGTACTGTAGTTTGGTAGAAGTCTGTAATAGTTCGGTAGACGTCTGTAATACAGTAGTTTGGTAGAATTCTGCAATAGTTTGCATGCTGCATGGAGTGTGATTAGGTGGCTGGATCAGTGCCGTAACTAGGTATTTTAGCGCTGTGTGCAAGAAACGGCATTGGCGCCCCCCCTACGCAAGACAGGGGTAGTGCGCGTTGCAGGCGCGCAAAAAATATATAGGGCGTGGCTTCATGGGAAAGGGGCATGGCCACAAAATAATACCAATTCATACTACGGTGCATAGTAGTCTCCATTATTCAAATTACGCTGCACAGTAGCGCCACTACACCAGGTAGAGCCCCTTTTTACACATTACGGCAGACAGCGTCTCCCTTTTTACACATTACGGCAGACAGCATCCCCTTTTTACACATTACGGCAGACAGCGTTCCCTTTTTAACACATTACAGCAGGCAACGTCCCTTTTTTTACACATTACGGCAGGCAGCGTCACCCTTTTTACACATTACGGCAGGCAGCGTGCCTTTTTACACATTATGGCAGACAGCGTCCCCCTTTTTACACATTGCGGCAGACAGCGTCCCCCTTTTTACACATTACGGCAGACAGCGTCCCCTTTTTACACATTACGGCAGACAGCGTTCTCTTATTAACACATTACGGCAGGCAGCATCCCCCTTTTTACACATTGCGGCAGACAGCGTCCCTTTTTACACATTACGGCAGACAGCGTCCCCCTTTTTACACATTACGGCAGCCAGTGTCCCCCTTTTTACACACTACGGCAGACAGCGTGCCTTTTTACACATTACGGCAGCCAGTGTCCCCCTTTTTACACATTACGGGAGACGGAGTCCCCCTTTTTACACGTTGCGGCAGACTGAGTCCCCCTTTTTACACATTGCAGCAGACACGAGAGAGAAAGAAAGAAAGAAAGAAAGAAACAAAGAGATTTATACTTACCATCTCTACCCGCTGACAGTCAGGCTCCTCGTGCTGGCAGAGATCGCGGGCAGCCACAGGGGAGTAGGAGGAGGAGGGAGGGGGACTGGAGCCGCAGCAACACTATGTCATTGGTAGTAGTGCTGCTGCAGCAGTCCCCTCTTCTTCCGCATTGGCTGCCCGCCGCCACTGAGAATCTTGGGATGAGGGAACCGCATCCCAGCATTCACTGCAGCGCCGGGCAACCAATACAGAAGGAGAGGGGACTGCTGCAGCAGCGCTACTACCAATGACATAGCGCTGCTGCGGCTGCAGTCCCCCTCCCTCCTCCTCCTGCGCTGCTCTCCTCAACAGCGCGGCGCACGGCACACAACAGGCAGCTTGTAATGAGTCAATTTGACTCATTACAAGCCGCTGTCCGTGCGCCCTCAGGGTAACTGCGCTGTGTGCCAGACACACCTGGAACATAGGTAGTTACGGCGCGGGGCTGGATAGTTTGTGGTGATTACTTATTCATTCTGAATGGGTGATCAGTTGGGTGCTTTTCAGTGGAGAGGGCCTGGGAAGGGGGAAGCGGGGGTTCTAGTTTCATACAGAATCTATAGATGACTTTTGAGTGGCTCTGCTAATAAAAAGCTGCATTTTACTACTTTTCCACAGCCCTCAAGTGTGTAATCCAATACAGGTAGTACAGTAGAAAAGAGTGGAGACATCCAGATAAAGGAGGGCACACCAAGCCTATTGTGAGCCAGGGCATCCAGACGGGGGCTCATTTATATAGGCAGAGATCATTCCAGCATGGTCAGGGCCATGAAATAAAGATGGTGAACTGCCCATAGTTGGGCACAAACTGCAATGGGAATCCTCAGAGATGCTGATTGTTGGGGAGGGTTTGGCAGGAACGTTAGTGTCATGTCTGCAGCATCAGTTCATTCTCTTCTACACACACAGGCCGGATGTAACAATTTTTTTTTATCATTTTCAGCCACAGGCAAATGTGGCCCTTCCGCTTCCCTCTCTGTCTCACTTGTAGCCATTCTGCTGCCAGCGTGTAAAGAATAGAGTTCATTAGCTGCACTGTCCTGCAGCTTTGCTAGCCATGCCGCCTCAACAAGTCCTGCCCAGTCCCTGGGTTGAGGCCCCTGTCACTGTTGGACTTTCCACAGCTGCTGAATGCCATCGCTGGGTCTCCATTGCTCTCATTCTGACATCGGCTGCTTAGGCCTGAAGCACACTGCTCTCCCCTGCAGGGATAAGGAAAGGGTTGGTTCTATATTGGAGTGGGAGAAGGGACCTTCTGACGTACCTAGGGGAGGAGACCTGTCACCAGGGGGAGGAGCTGCGGCCGAACAAGGTACCCGAAAAGTACCCTCGCGGGCTCGCTTCGCTCGCCACGCTTCGGGCACGGTGGCTCGCTTCGCTCGCCACCCAATTACTAAAGGTAATAGTTGGTGGTGTGGCGTAGCTCCTCCCCCTTGTGTCGTGGCTCCTCCCCCTGACGGAAAAGGTCCCTTAGGCCACTTGGATCTAGCCTCTACCATAAGGAAAGTGCTGCAGGTTGTCCACTGTTCCTAAGCAAGGCTCCACCACAGCTTCCTGCCATCCAGGATTGTTGTATCTCTGCATTAATGGATATTGGGGGTCATTCCGAGTTGATCGTAGCTGTGCAAAATTTAGCACAGCTACGATTATTCACACTGACGTAAGGGGGGACGCCCAGCACAGGGCTAGTCCGTCCCGCATGTCAGTGTCGCTCCCCCCCCCCCCCCGCAGAAGGCACAGCGGCGATGCCTTTGCACTTAAAGAGTAGCTCCTGACCAGCGCAGCTTTAGCGTGCTGGCCGGGAGCTACTCGTCGCTCCCCTGCCCGCAGCGGCTGCGTGTGATGTCACGCAGCCGCTGCGGCCCGCCCCCCGAACGGTCCGGCCACACCTGTGTTGGCCTGACCGTGCCCCCTAAACGGCGTCTTAATACCGCCGTCCAGCCCCGTCCAGCCCCCTCCCGCCCAGCGACCGCCTCTGCCTCAGAGGCGATCGCTAGGCAACGATGGCTGCTATGCGCCGGTGCACTGCGGCGCCGGCACATGCGCAGTTCTGACCCGATCGCTGCGCTGCGAGAAACTGCAGCGAGCGATCGGGTCGGAATGTCCCCCATTGTTGAATCTCTGCATTAATGCATATGCAGGGTAAATTAGTAAATGATCATTACAAAACTCCATGGAGCAGGGTGTCATACTGTGGCCGCAGTCCATACACTGCACATCACCGCAGCACATTACCGATGTGTCCCGTTACAGCTTTTGCGATTGCAATGCGCATGCATGAAGGGGTTGCTGCGATCTCACTCGCAATGAGGATTTAATGGAAAAGTGATTGACAGGAAGTGAACGTTCGGAGGTGTTAACAGGGGGTTTACGGGGAGTGGCTGGGAAAACGCAGGGGTGTCGTGGCCGATTTTCTAGCGTGTATCTGCTGACGGCTGTGAGCTTGTATGCACAAGAACGTGGAGCCTGAGTCACTACGGCTGTGTCCTCTCTGCGTAGCCATAGACCAACCCTTAGCTCCGATGTTCCTCATTTTGCAAATAGGCTGCGCATGTGTACGCAATTGCGAATGAGTTTGCGATGGCTCCGGTAGGAGTCTCTTTTCAGGGCGGCAGCTTCAGTTCTCTAGCCTAGACATCGCAAGTGCAATTGTGTACAAACATGAATTGGTCCCATTATCGCTTAGCTGGTAGCGGTTTTTCAGGGGGCGTTACTTTATTAACTTGAGCAGATTCTGGGGGTCATTCCGAGTTGATCGTTCGCTGTCGCTTTTCGCAGCGCAGTAAACAGGTTACTACCGCGCATGTGTATGCACCGCAATGCGCAGGCGCATCGTACGGCTACAAAGCCGATCGTTGCTGGGCGATGGATTTAACGAAGAATCCATTCGCACAGCCGATTGCAAGGAGATTGACAGGAAGAGGGCGTTTGTGGGTGGCAACCGACCGTTTTCTGGGAGTGGTGCGGCGAACGCAGGCGTGTCCAGGCGTTTGGAGGGCGGATGTCTGACGTAATTCCGGGACCTGCAACGCTGGATTCATCGCACAGGGTAAGTAACGGGTACCCTGGTCTTGTTCTACACAAAACTTTTTTTTGCATAGCAGGGCTGCACAAGCGATCGCAGCCTTGCTATGCAAAAATACACTCCCCCATAGGCGGCGTATAGTTGATCGCACGGGCTGCAAAAAGTTGCAGCGTGCGATCAACTCGGAATGACCCCTGATGTCAGTTTGGTAAGTTGTCTCCTGCGTTGTATTCTATGCGCGAATGCTGTAATTACAAAAGGAAATAAAAAATATGCAGATTTTAGCCATCAATAAAAATAAACCCAAATTTATGCCTCTCTTAATTACTGCTACTATACATACTGTAAAATGACAAAACAAATAACAGAGCTTCATTAAACATTTATAACACTTTAATTGGCTTTTGGAAATTATGTTTGTCTTATATACGGGTGTGGTATGTTAGGTAGATTAGATTTAGGTCGACAGTGTCTAGGTCGACAGTAAGTAGATCAACATGGTTTCTAGGTCAGTAGAGACTTTATGTTGACACGTACTAGGTCGACGTGAGAAAAGGTCGACATGAGTTTTCTTCCTTTTTTTGGTGTCGTTTTCTCCGTACAGTGACCGGGAACCCCAATTAGTGCTCCGTGTCCCCTTGTTTGGCATCGCTCTGCTACCGCTGCACTCAGCACAGGTTACCATTACCAACTGTAGTCCACGTGGATGGTACAGTACTGTATGAAAAAGTTAAAAAAAATGAAGTAAAAAAGTAAAAAAACTCATGTCGACCTTTTGTCATGTCGACCTACAGTTCCTGTCGATCTAGAAACCATGTCGACCTACTTACTGTCGACCAATAGTGGTCGACCTAGACAGTGTCGACCTACTTACTGTCGACCTAACGACCGGATTCCTTATATAAAAGCAAACTGGGTTTTTTGATAAGCAAATTCTTATTACTGTTACCGTTAATTAAAAACAGAGAATTTAATTACCTTTTTATTTTTTGTCTCTTTTATAAAATAGAGAAAATGATGATAAGTAAGTATCCAACTTGCTGCTTGTAGCAGAGGTGGATGCAAAATAACAGGAGCAATTCAACATTGCTCCGGTGCGGAGACAGCTTATCCGAAGATCAGCAGTCCCGCAATCCCTACCATTGCTACTGGTAGTGTTGGTGCACATGCGTGAACTTGGGTTTAAGCGTGTGTGCCTTAAACCCGACGTCTGGCGGAGGAAGCCAAAAAGTGGCTGAGGGATCTGAAGGATCTTTTTGCGCAAGCTAGGACTCCTACCCATAGGGAATCAACGCCATCAGAAGATGGCAAAGGTTCCCACTGTCTTTAAGTAATGTGTTTTTTGGAGCTTAATAAATCTAGGTCCCCATACTAGTGTAGGACAGATCGGGACTGAAAGGTACGCAGGAGATATCTGTAATATCTCCTGCATTACTTTTATAATGAATGGCCTCAGTACTTCATTTCTACAAAAGTAGGTCAAATTTTTAATTTCCACCTACTTTTGTAGAAATTAAAGCATATTTATGGACTTTATGTCCGCCCCCTCAGGGGCAGCCAGGCTGGCAAAACAGTGGGCGTGACATTGTTATAGGTTGGCAGTGCAGGGACACGATTGCGTCCAGGGGTGGATTGGGAACAAAAAGCGGCCCTGGAAAAATTTGTACTAGTGGCCCCACATGGGCAGTACCAGAGGTGAAAGGTCTAGCCATGGGCCATGGCAGCAGCACCCTCCCCCCAAGACTTTCCAGATAGTGGGCATGTCCAGCATCAAGGGGGAAGTTAAAAGGAAATAAAATTAAATGTTATGAGCACATTATATAATACACCTTTAGAATTTAGGAAACTATACAATTCTTTAGAAAGATATATTTTCTTGCTTATTACACCAACTGTATCCCAATCACTATTCACTCAATCTTATATGTCAGCCAAGCAGGCAGACAGAGCATACACTAGATCATCTGCAATCACAGGCTAAGTGGCAAAATAATTTTCATATATGCAAATTGTTTGGCATCTTATTCATATGTCTATAAATAGGACTATATGTCCTCAAACATAACAGGTCCCACGGGTGCGCCGGCCCACCGGGAATCTTCCCTGTGGACCCTATGGCCAATCCGCCTCTGATTGCGTCATTGAATCCCTGCCATAAAATGCCCAGATTACCGCCATTGTAAAGCGGGGGCGGGCTATGGTGACATAATTAAGCGCAAATGGCATCATCACCCCCCTCCACCCCCCCCTCCCCCTTCCCCGGACTGCCCATGTTTGGGGACGGCTGCAGGGGGTGCGGTGATGGAGACCGGCTTCAGGAGATTTGCACACTACCCTGGACGGCCAGGAGTTCCTCCCGAGTTTTGGGAGCCTCCCGGCCATTCTGGGAGAGAAGTCAAATATGAATTAAAGGATAAGGAATAGACCCCTATTCATTGGACTTTCTTAATAATACACTTTTAGTATAGAGAAGTCTACAAAATGTAACCTTTAATTATTATGCAGTTTTATTTTTGACAATAATGGTGAATGATGTATTGGGTGCAAAATTTTCGTACTCTCAGTTTTGGAGGTTTTTAGACTTTTACGTGTTGCTGTGTGCTTATTTATTTGTACGTATCTGCTTCACATATTTGTGCCATTTTCAGTTATCTTACTCATTTCATATAGTTACTATAGCTACAGCCTGAATAATCTGTCAAATTAGATTTGTAACCATGTAGCAGAATAAGTGGGGTGCAGTATGCCAGGAATTTTGAGTAATTCTTATAGATGCCTTTTCAGGATTATACAGCGCATAAATACATAATTCTCAGTTAGGACAGTTTTAAATTGATGTATATCACAGGTTGTGTATTACTGAGCTGGATAATGAACCTGAAACAGCAGAAAGGTCCAATGTCCATCCTGTTCTATGCCAACGCTGCTTTTATAACAGAGTAGACATAGGCCCTCATTCTGAGTTGATCGCTAGCTGCATTCGTTCGCAGCGCCGCGATTAGGTAAAAAGCGGCATTTCTGCGCATGCGTATGGGGCGCACTGCGCACGAGCGACGTACTTTCACAAAAGCCGATGCAGTTTCACACAAGGTCTAGCGGCGCTTTTAAGTCGCAATGCTGGCCGCAGAGTGATTGGCAGGAAGTGTGTGTTTCTGGGTGGTAACTGACTGTTTTCGGGGAGTGTGTGTAAAAACGAAGGCGTGTCGGAGACAAATGCAGGAGTGGCTGGGGAAGCGGGGGAGTGGCTGGCCGAACGCAGGGCGTGTTTGTGACGTCAAAACAAGAACTAAACAGACTGAAGTGATCGCTAGCTAGGAGTAAGTCTCGAGCTACTCAGAAACTGCACAATCTTTTTTGCAGCAGCGCTGCGATCCTTTCGTTCGCACTTCTGCTAAGCTAAGATACACTCCCAGAGGGCGGCAGCTTAGCGTTTGTACTGCTGCTAAAAGCAGCTAGCGAGCGAACAACTCGGAATGAGGGCCATAGAGTAATTGACAAATTGGCAAACCTGCTTTGTGCAAATGCTCCGTGTGGGTTGGTGGATTCATGCAGATTGGTATGTACAGTGATTTAGCAGCAGCTTAAATGACTGCGGTTTCAGCTAAGATCTTATCAGGCCATAAATAGTTGGGAGGAGGGTATGTCCTGCTGTGGCAGGTTATAGTTTCATCTTTAATAGAACTGCAGTGGCAGGTTAGGTTATCCCTGAATTATGTATTTTACCTTTAGAGACATATTATTGTGAAGCTTTGTATTTGATTCCCTTTAACTAATCCAAAACTTTTTTTAAACATGTTACAAAATAATACATAATTCGTAATAGGTTGTCGGGGAGGGAATTCTACCGTGGAAAGTATTCTGTAGATAGTAATACACCATGGCCTAATTCAAGGTTGATTGCAAAACAACATTTTCCTCTAATGGGCAAAACCATGGCCCTCATTCCGAGTTGTTCGCTCGGTATTTTTCATCGCATCGCAGTGAAAATCCGCTTAGTACGCATGCGCAATGTTCGCACTGCGACTGCGCCAAGTAACTTTACTATGAAGAAAGTATTTTTACTCACGGCTTTTTCTTCGCTCCGGCGATCGTAATGTGATTGACAGGAAATGGGTGTTACTGGGCGGATACACGGCGTTTCAGGGGCGTGTGGCTGAAAACGCTACCGTTTCCGGAAAAAACGCAGGAGTGGCCGGGGAAACGGTGGGAGTGCCTGGGCGAACGCTGGGTGTGTTTGTGACGTCAACCAGGAACGACAAGCACTGAAATGATCGCACAGGCAGAGTAAGTCTGGAGCTACTCTGAAACTGCTAACTCGTTTGTAATCGCAATATTGCGCGTACGTCGGTCGCAATTTTAAGAAGCTAAGATTCACTCCCAGTAGGCGGCGGCTTAGCGTGTGTAACTCTGCTACATTCGCCTTGCGAGCGAACAACTCGGAATGAGGGCCCATGTGCAGTGCAGGTGGGGCAGATGTAACATGTGCAGAGAGAGTTAGATTTGGGTGGGGTGTGTTCAAACTGAAATCTAAACTGCAGTGTAAAAATAAAGCAGCCGGTATTTACCCTGCACAGAAACAATATAACCCACCCAAATGTAACTCTATCTGTACATGTTACATCTGCCCCCCCCCCCCCCCCTGCAGTGCAACATGGTTTTGACCATTAGAGGAAAATGTTGTTTTGCAATCAACCATTGATTAGAGATAACAGTAAAACAAAAATATCCTGCTGATGTATGGATACTCAGCCTGGCAATGACTGAAGAACATATAATCAACTGAAATTTTCTTGTTTCTTTCCAGGCCAGCCCCGCTCCAATAATTGTGAACACAGATACCTTGGATACCATCCCTTATGTCAGCTACACCCCGTTCCATGAAAACACAGTAAGCTATGTAAATAGATACAAATTATGTTTTTATGTATGTTAACAAAAACATTACTATGATTAAGCATAGTAATCTCATCATATATGTCTGTTTATATTGATTAAGGCAGCAATCCATTCGTTATTTTTTTCAAGTCCTTACATTTACCAGATTTATTTGTTTTGTTTTTTTCTCTTCAAACTTCAAGTAATGATTTATAATTCTGTTTAATGTCTTGGATGACACTGGAAACTAAAGTCACATGGAACATGATCCAGTGATCAGAGAGGCTTTGGAATGTGCCTCTGAGCTCTGTCTGTACTCTGCATTAGAGATGGACATCAGAAGCTGATGGTTAGCAATCAGCGATGTTCCTGATTCGATGCAAGCACTTTTTCCGTCGAATTGCAGGTATTCTATGGTTGTCAGCCACCTGATGAAGTGGTGTCCGAAGCTCAGCTAATATGCTTATGCAAGAAGGTCTGAATGCTTCTGTGCATGCATACATTATAACCATCGATGGTAGCACTGTACCTCTGGATGGTTATGGTGTGATGGCATTGCTGGATTTGATGTTGGAAGCCTGGCAACCATTCCGGTGTCCATCCCTTCTCTGCACTGTGATGTCTTCCTGTCCTTCCGATCACATGACACGATTAGAGCTGTGACCCCATATCTGTGTAGCAGACTGGGTGTGTCTGTCAGTCAAAAATAGGGGCGGATGCAAATAATATTTGGAAGACAGCATATTGCAGCAGTGAATGCAGTTGTAAAAAACCAACACTTGTGTCATCATTGTGGCCAGCCAAGCCTTTATGGCAGCATCAGAGCAGTGCTTATTGATGTGCCATGCTGGCCCTCGCTACTGAACATGTGACATCATGCAAGGGGGCGGAGGCTGCCGGCAGGAGAAATTACGGAGGTGTACAGACCCGCTGGGCAGCTCAACACTCTGCATGGTGTAGCCGAAGGTGCCGTGCTATCCAGATGCAGGTGCCGTGGGTCAGTGATGGTGCTGTTCAGGGCTGCCATCAGAAATTGTAGGACTCGGGACTGACAAAATATACAGGGCCTCTCCCTCCAAAAAAAAAAGATTCTGCCGCACTGCTCCACCCCTATGTGATGTCATACATTGTGACGTTACATATAGGTGGAGTGTTGTGGACCTACAGAAACGGTTTACAGAGAGCTGATGCACATATAAGGCTTGTGTTAAGAAGTAGTCCCTGCACATCAGCCTGCTGTTGATGTACAGACTGGTGCAGCTCTACAGGTATTGGCTGTAGGAGCCAGGGGTGGGGCTCCCTCTCTGTAAGGGCCCCACAGTCCCCCCCTGATGGCTGCCCTGGTGCTATCCCAAGGGCTTTGCAACCCGCACAGCGACACAGCTTGCACATCCCTCCCTATGGCCATGGTGGCTGGCCACACCCTCTGTGGTGGTAGCCACACCCCTTAAGCAGGGGCCCGTGCCACTGCATTCACCCGTCACCCTGCATGCCCCAGTCCCACACTGACTGCACAACTTTTTTTTGCTCATTGATCAGGGATAGCAGACAACATACAGGGAATTGTTCTAACAGTATTTATTATGCGGTGTACAGTAAGTAGTTTTACACGGAATACAATCTGCCAGTAACCTGCTGTCAGTACATGTAATGAATAATTGATAGCCTGGCTGTGATTCTAGCACTGCTAATGGGTGTTTGCACATTTTCCCATTGGAGGTAGGAATTAAGAGAATCCTCTGCCTAGAAGTTTACTTTCACTTGCACAAACAATGTAAGAACAATAGACAGTCTGTCAGCCAGATTAGCTACATTGGGTTTCAAATTACATTAATGTGCATTGCAAATCTAAATGGCTGCATACCTCATTTACAGCGAAACCACTCAGAGATGTAATAGGGCATTAGGAATTTGTGTTCTGCATTTATTACTGCAGAAATGTTCTTTCCCAAGCTCTGAGGAACACAAGGGTTAGATGCAAGGGCATGACAGTGTGTACAGGGGTGGGGCCAGAGCCATCTTATTGTATGGGCACTCCAGGTAGTTGCCCAAGGCCCCAAAAGTCTAGGGGCCCTCGAGCAAAGGCGGGCCAGGCTGGGGAGCATCTTACCCCCCAGGCTGGTGCCTCTGCAGCTTCTTGGGAGACACTTAGAGAATGCAGTCCAGCCTGCAGCCAGACAATGAATGGCTTCAGCATGCTGATTGGTGGATGGCTGGAGCTATCCACCAATCAGACTGCTGACAGCCATTCACTGTACGAAAGTATCTAGAGTGCCGGCACGGGACTGCAGGAGGGATAAGTCATGATTTGAAAAAAAAAAAGGTATTTATGTGAATGGTAGGGGCCCCAGTTCATTGCTTTGCCCAAGGCCTACAATGTTGTTAAGACAGCCCAGGGTGGGGTGGGTGCAAATTACCCAGACGGGCCTTCCGTGGATGCTCAGTCAGGCTACCCATCAGTGCTCTGCAGCATACATAGAGGACCCAGTGGTGCCGAAAAATTGCCGTGGTCACGTGTTGTGAGGGGGCGTGGCACATGACACTAGGGGGAGTAGCTACATGACACTAGCGGTGTGGCCACACGACACAGCCCCTTTTCTTTGCACTCTGGAGGCAAGGCTAGAAATGTATAGTAATGCCTCGAGTATAATAGAAATATATAGTAATAACCCCAGTATAATAGAAATATATAGTAATGCCTCCAGTATAATAGAAATATATAGTAATAACCCCAGTATAATATAAATATATAGTAATGCCTCGAGTATAATAGAAATATATAGTAATAACCCCAGTATAATAGAAATATATAGTAATGCCTCCAGTATAATAGAAATATATAGTAATAACCCAGTATAATAGAAATATATAGTGATACCTCCAGTATAATAGAAATATATAGTAATGCCTCCAGTATAATAGAAATATATAGTGATACCTCCAGTATAATTGAAATATATAGTGATACCTCCAGTATAATATAAATATATAGTGATGCCTCCAGTATAATAGAAATATATAGTAATAACCCCAGTATAATATAAATATATAGTAATGCCTCCAGTATAATATAAATATACAGTAATAACCCCAGTATAATAGAAATATATAGTAATGCCTCCAGTATAATAGAAATATATAGTAATAACCCCAGTATAATAGAAATATATAGTGATACCTCCAGTATAATAGAAATATATAGTAATGCCTCCAGTATAATAGAAATATATAGTGATACCTCCAGTATAATAGAAATATATAGTGATACCTCCAGTATAATAGAAATATATAGTGATACCTCCAGTATAATAGAAATATATAGTAATGCCTCCAGTATAATAGAAATATATAGTAATACCTCCAGTATAATAGAAATATATAGTAATGCCGCCAGTATAATAGAAATATATAGTAATACCTCCAGTATAATAGAAATATATAGTAATGCCGCCAGTATAATAGAAATATATAGTGATACCTCCAGTATAATAGAAATATATAGTGATACCTCCAGTATAATAGAAATATATAGTAATGCCTCCAGTATAATAGAAATATATAGTACTACCTCCAGTATAATAGAAATATATAGTACTGCCTCCAGTATAATAGAAATATATAGTAATGTCTCCAGTATAATAGAAATATATAGAAATGCCTCCAGTATAATAGAAATATATAGTAATACCTCCAGTATAATAGAAATATATAGTAATGCCGCCAGTATAATAGAAATATATAGTAATACCTCCAGTATAATAGAAATATATAGTAATGCCTCCAGTATAATAGAAATATATAGTAATAACCCCAGTATAATAGAAATATATAGTACTGCCTCCAGTATAATAGAAATATATAGTAATGTCTCCAGTATAATAGAAATATATAGTAATGTCTCCATTATAATAGAAATATATAGTAATGCCTCCAGTATAATAGAAATATATAGTGATGCCTCCAGTATAATAGAAATATATAGTGATACCTCCAGTATAATAGAAATATATAGTAATACCTCCAGTATAATAGAAATATATAGTAATGCCTCCAGTATAATAGAAATATATAGTAATGTCTCCAGTATAATAGAAATATATAGTAATGTCTCCATTATAATAGAAATATATAGTAATGCCTCCAGTACAATAGAAATATATAGTGATACCTCCAGTATAATAGAAATATATAGTGATACCTCCAGTATAATAGAAATATATAGTAATACCTCCAGTATAATACAAATATATAGTAATGTCTCCATTATAATAGAAATATATAGTAATGCCTCCAGTACAATAGAAATATATAGTGATACCTCCAGTATAATAGAAATATATAGTGATACCGCCAGTATAATAGAAATATATAGTGATACCTCCAGTATAATAGAAATATATAGTAATAACCCCAGTATAATATCAATATATAGTAATGCATCGAGTATAATAGAAATATATAGTAATAACCCCAGTATAATATAAATATATAGTAATGCCTCGAGTATAATAGAAATATATAGTAATAACCCCAGTATAATATAAATATATAGTAATGCCTCGAGTATAATAGAAATATATAGTAATAACCCCAGTATAATAGAAATATATAGTAATGCCTCCAGTATAATAGAAATATATAGTGATGCCTCCAGTATAATAGAAATATATAGTAATAACCCCAGTATAATAGAAATTTATAGTGATACCTCCAGTATAATAGAAATATATAGTAATGCCTCCAGTATAATAGAAATATATAGTGATACCTCCAGTATAATAGAAATATATAGTGATACCTCCAGTATAATAGAAATATATAGTGATGCCTCCAGTATAATAGAAATATATAGTAATAACCCCAGTATAATACAAATATATAGTAATGCCTCGAGTATAATAGAAATATATAGTAATAACCCCAGTATAATAGAAATATATAGTAATGCCTCCAGTATCTCCTATATATTTGCCTTAATCTGTGACTCTGTGCCCGTAACGCTGGGCGGAGTCACAGAGCTGGGCGGAGTCAACTGCATCTGCTGCAGGGAGCTACCCCATACCCAGTGCCAGCAGCAGTCAGGTGCAAGACCCTACCTTACAGTATAGGAGGTGAGGATGGCCACTAGCTGCCGGCTGCTGTGCCTGTCCTCCTCCCCCCCCAATCACCTGTGACAGCGGGCTGTGTGCTGTGCAGTGCGGGTTCCGAAAAGGGGGTGGAGCTACGGCGTCACAAGGGGCGGAGCTACACGGAATAGAGGGGCGGAGCTACACGGGACCAGACAGCTGAACAGTGGTGGAATCAGCATTGCAGTGACGGCCAGCCAGACTTGGTAAGTGGAGGGTGAGAGAGAAATGTGTGTGTGTGTGTGTGTGTGTGTGTGTGTGTGTGTGTGTATATAGTGGGGGGGGGTGTGTGTGGGTGAGTGGGTGGGTGTGTGTGTGTATATATGGTGGGGTGTGTGTGTTTGTATATATGTGTGAATTGTGTGTGTGTGAGGTATGTCTGTGTGTGCGCACTTTATGGACGCCACTGCTGGGGGGGCCATTACATGCAAGGACGCTACTAATATAGGGGGGGCATTACGTATAAGGACGCTACTACTATAGGGGGGGCATTACGTATAAGGACGCTACTACTATAGGGGGGGCATTACGTATAAGGACGCTACTACTATAGGGGGGCATTACGTATAAGGACGCTACTACTATGGGGGGCATTACGTATAAGGACGCTACTACTATAGGGGGGCATTACGTATAAGAACGCTACTACTATGGGGGGGCATTACGTATAAGGACGCTACTACTATAGGGGGGGCATTACGTATAAGGACGCTACTACTATGGGGGGGCATTACGTATAAGGACGCTACTACTATAGGGGGACATTACGTATAAGGAGGCTACTAATACTGGGGGGCATTACATATAAGGACGCTACTACTGGGGGGGGCATTATGTATAAGGACTCTATTACTTCTGGGGGCCATTATGTATAAGGACGGTGCTACTACTACTGGGAGGGCATTACATGTAAGGATGCTACTACTACTGGGGGGGCATTATGTATAAGGACGGTACTACTACTGGGGGCACATTATGTATAAGGATGCTACTACTACAGGGGTGGCATTACGTATAAGGACGCTACTATTACTGTTGGGGGGCATTACATATAACTGCTACTACTACTGGGGGGCATTACGTATAAGGACGCTACTACTACGGGTGGGGCATTACGTATAAGGATGCTACTATTACTGTTGTGGGGCATTACATATAACTGCTACTACTACTGGGGGGGCATTATGTATAAGGACACTACTACTGTTGGGGGGGCATTATGTATTAGGACGCTACTACTACTGGGGGGGCATTATGTATAAGAATGCTACTACTACTGGGGGGCATTATGTATAAGGATGCTACTACTACTGGGGGGGGGCATTATGTATAAGGACGCTACTATTACTGTTGGGGAGCATTACATATAACTGCTACTACTACTGGGGGGGCATTATGTATAAGGACACTACCACTATTGGGGGGGCATTACGTATATGGACGCTACTACTACGGGTGGGGAATTACGTATAAGGACGCTACTACTACGGGTGGGGCATTACGTATAAGATGAATAAGATTGTGCTACATTGTGGCGTAATTTTAAATGGGGGTACTATTGTGTGGCCATGCCCCTTAGTTGTGAGACTACACCACTTTTCCCGATGCACTACAAAGGAATATGGGAGGGCGCAAAATTCATAGTTTGCAGGGGGGCGCCGAACACCCTAGCACCGGCCCTGGCCACCAGTAGCAAAAGTACACCACGGCCACTGACACTATCTGCAGGGAGGGGAACAGCGCTGATATGGAGGGTACTTGCAGGCAGCGAGTCGCCGCCCGCAGCTCCTCTCCCACCTACACACCATACCTACCACCTGACACCCACACCCCAGGGAGAGGGCGCTAGCTCAGGCACCGCTAGATCAGCATCTGCAGCATACACACAAGGGCTGCCATGCTCGGCGGCAAGCGGTGCGGAGCATGTGCAGCGGGACAGCGCCAGGACGGGACACGCACTAATCAACATTGCTGCTGGGCCGGAGCTCCCTCCATCTGCAGCCTAAGGACGCGCGCCGCACCTCTCCAGGGAAACACCATGCCTGCCCGCCCACAGGGCTCCGGACGCTTACCTATGCTCCGCGATCACAGCAGCTGACGCTGCCAGGCAGGAAGGAGGAATGACGCCCGTCAGACGGGGCGGACAGTGTGCGGCGGAACGGGGCCAGGAAGGAATGCTGACCACGACCCATTGCTGCTGGGTCTGAGCTCCCTCCCTCTGCAGTCACCATCTCACAGCAGCAGCCTGGAGGTTAGTGGCCACCACGACCCGCACATCCTTACCTCACACATACCTCACACATACCTCACACATACCTCACATATACCTCACATATACCTCACATATACCTCACATACCTCACACATGAGAGCAAAGGTACACACACTGTGACATCACACCTGTAGCCCACCCCTATATCTGCTAAGTACTCCCTATGCCCTGTCACCCTCATCCTGCTCTCTAACTGCCTGTCTGTGTACTGGCCTTCACCCCTCTCACACCATCACCAACCCTCACTAACTACCACAGAGACTATGTGCACTGATATCTGCCCCTCCACCACCTGCAGCGCCCCTGGACCCCTCCCCATCCCCCGCAAACCCCCGCACCTGCCCCTCCACCACCCGTGGCACCCCCACCCACTGCGCCTTCGGACCCCCTACCCCACCCGCAGTGTCTTCCAAACCCCTCCCCCATCTGCAGCAGCCCCTCCCCCATCCGCCACACCCCGCATCTGGCTCTCCCCCGCCCGCTGCACCTTTGGATCCCCTACCCCACCCACGCAGCAGGCCCTTCCCAATCCGCATCGCCTACACCATTCGCAACAGCACCGCACCCGCCACTCCCCCACCCACGTTACCCCCGCATCCACCCCTCCCCCACCCACCGCGCCCCCTGGACACCTCCCCCATCCACTGCACACCCGCACCCACCCCTTCCCCATCTGCAGCGCCTTCGGAACCCCTCCTCCATCCGCAACAGCCCTGCAGCTGCCATCCCCCACCTGCGACACCCCTGCTCCTACCCCACCCACAGCGCCTTCATACCCCCTCCCCCATCCGCGGTCCCCACTCCCCAAACCCCTTCCTGTTGCAAGGGACTACGCCCCCTTCACCATCGGATGCCCTTTCATTGTGCAATATTCAAACACTAACAAAACTAGGAATGCAGGTAATACTCCATATATTGAACCCCAGAAAGGCGTGCAGGGGTTAAGGGGGCGTAGCCTCTTCCGACGGTGTGAAGAGCGCCCGTAGGGTGCGATGAAGCACCTAGTAATAGAAATATATAGTAATAACCCCAGTATAATAGAAATATATAGTGATACCTCCAGTATAATAGAAATATATAGTAATGCCTCCAGTATAATAGAAATATATAGTGATACCTCCAGTATAATAGAAATATATAGTGATACCTCCAGTATAATAGAAATATATAGTGATACCTCCAGTATAATAGAAATATATAGTGATACCTCCAGTATAATAGAAATATATAGTAATGCCTCCAGTATAATAGAAATATATAGTGATACCTCCAGTATAATAGAAATATATAGTAATGCCGCCAGTATAATAGAAATATATAGTAATACCTCCAGTATAATAGAAATATATAGTAATGCCGCCAGTATAATAGAAATATATAGTGATACCTCCAGTATAATAGAAATATATAGTGATACCTCCAGTATAATAGAAATATATAGTGATGCCTCCAGTATAATAGAAATATATAGTGATACCTCCAGTATAATAGAAATATATAGTGATGCCTCCAGTATAATAGAAATATATAGTGATGCCTCCAGTATAATAGAAATATATAGTAATACCTCCAGTATAATAGAAATATATAGTACTGCCTCCAGTATAATAGAAATATATAGTAATGTCTCCAGTATAATAGAAATATATAGTAATGCCTCCAGTATAATAGAAATATATAGTAATACCTCCAGTATAATAGAAATATATAGTAATGCCGCCAGTATAATAGAAATATATAGTAATACCTCCAGTATAATAGAAGTATATATTAATGCCTCCAGTATAATAGAAATATATAGTAATAACCCCAGTATAATAGAAATATATAGTACTGCCTCCAGTATAATAGAAATATATAGTAATGTCTCCAGTATAATAGAAATATATAGTAATGTCTCCAGTATAATAGAAATATATAGTAATGTCTCCATTATAATAGAAATATATAGTAATGCCTCCTGTATAATAGAAATATATAGTGATGCCTCCAGTATAATAGAAATATATAGTGATACCTCCAGTATAATAGAAATATATAGTAATACCTCCAGTATAATAGAAATATATAGTAATGCCTCCAGTATAATAGAAATATATAGTAATGTCTCCAGTATAATAGAAATATATAGTAATGTCTCCATTATAATAGAAATATATAGTAATGCCTCCAATACAATAGAAATATATAGTGATACCTCCAGTATAATAGAAATATATAGTAATGCCTCCAGTATAATAGAAATATATAGTGATACCTCCAGTATAATAGAAATATATAGTAATGCCTCCAGTATAATAGAAATATATAGTAATACCTCCAGTATAATAGAAATATATAGTAATGCCGCCAGTATAATAGAAATATATAGTAATACCTCCAGTATAATAGAAATATATAGTAATGCCGCCAGTATAATAGAAATATATAGTGATACCTCCAGTATAATAGAAATATATAGTGATACCTCCAGTATAATAGAAATATATAGTGATGCCTCCAGTATAATAGAAATATATAGTAATACCTCCAGTATAATAGAAATATATAGTACTGCCTCCAGTATAATAGAAATATATAGTAATGTCTCCAGTATAATAGAAATATATAGTAATGCCTCCAGTATAATAGAAATATATAGTAATACCTCCAGTATAATAGAAATATATAGTAATGCCGCCAGTATAATAGAAATATATAGTAATACCTCCAGTATAATAGAAGTATATATTAATGCCTCCAGTATAATAGAAATATATAGTAATAACCCCAGTATAATAGAAATATATAGTACTGCCTCCAGTATAATAGAAATATATAGTAATGTCTCCAGTATAATAGAAATATATAGTAATGTCTCCAGTATAATAGAAATATATAGTAATGTCTCCATTATAATAGAAATATATAGTAATGCCTCCAGTATAATAGAAATATATAGTGATGCCTCCAGTATAATAGAAATATATAGTGATACCTCCAGTATAATAGAAATATATAGTAATACCTCCAGTATAATAGAAATATATAGTAATGTCTCCAGTATAATAGAAATATATAGTAATGTCTCCATTATAATAGAAATATATAGTAATGCCTCCAGTACAATAGAAATATATAGTGATACCTCCAGTATAATAGAAATATATAGTGATACCTCCAGTATAATAGAAATATATAGTAATACCTCCAGTATAATAGAAATATATAGTAATGTCTCCAGTATAATAGAAATATATAGTAATGTCTCCATTATAATAGAAATATATAGTAATGCCTCCAGTACAATAGAAATATATAGTGATACCTCCAGTATAATAGAAATATATAGTGATACCTCCAGTATAATATAAATATATAGTGATACCGCCAGTATAATAGAAATATATAGTGATACCACCAGTATAATAGAAATATATAGTGATACCACCAGTATAATAGAAATATATAGTAATAACCCCAGTATAATAGAAATATATAGTAATGCCTCCAGTATAATAGAAATATATAGTAATAACCCCAGTATAATAGAAATATATAGTAATAACCCCAGTATAATAGAAATATATAGTAATGCCTCGAGTATAATAGAAATATATAGTAATAACCCCAGTATAATATCAATATATAGTAATGCCTCCAGTATAATAGAAATATATAGTAATAACCCCAGTATAATATAAATATATAGTGATGCCTCCAGTATAATAGAAATATATAGTAATAACCCCAGTATAATAGAAATATATAGTAATGCCTCGAGTATAATAGAAATATATAGTAATAACCCCAGTATAATATCAATATATGGTAATGCCTCCAGTATAATAGAAATATATAGTAATAACCCCAGTATAATAGAAATATATAGTAATGCCTTGAGTATAATAGAAATATATAGTAATAACCCCAGTATAATATAAATATATAGTAATGCCTCCAGTATAATAGAAATATATAGTAATAACCCCAGTATAATATAAATATATAGTAATGCCTCGAGTATAATAGAAATATATAGTAATAACCCCAGTATAATATAAATATATAGTAATGCCTCCAGTATTATAGAAATATATAGCAATAACCCCAGTATAATAGAAATATATAGTAATAACCCCAGTATAATATAAATATATAGTAATGCCTCGAGTATAATAGAAATATATAGTGATGCCTCCAGTATAATATAAATATATAGTAATGCCTCCAGTATAATAGAAATATATAGCAATAACCCCAGTATAATAGAAATATATAGTAATAACCCCAGTATAATAGAAATATATAGTAATAACCCCAGTATAATAGAAATATATAGTAATAACCCCAGTATAATAGAAATATATAGCAATAACCCCAGTATAATAGAAATATTAGAGATGAGCGCCTGAAATTTTTCGGGTTTTGTGTTTTGGTTTTGGGTTCGGTTCCGCGGCCGTGTTTTGGGTTCGAACGCGTTTTGGCAAAACCTCACCGAATTTTTTTTGTCGGATTCGGGTGTGTTTTGGATTCGGGTGTTTTTTTCAAAAAACACTAAAAAACAGCTTAAATCATAGAATTTGGGGGTCATTTTGATCCCAAAGTATTATTAACCTCAAAAACCATAATTTACACTCATTTTCAGTCTATTCTGAATACCTCACACCTCACAATATTATTTTTAGTCCTAAAATTTGCACCGAGGTCGCTGTGTGAGTAAGATAAGCGACCCTAGTGGCCGACACAAACACCGGGCCCATCTAGGAGTGGCACTGCAGTGTCACGCAGGATGTCCCTTCCAAAAAACCCTCCCCAAACAGCACATGACGCAAAGAAAAAAAGAGGCGCAATGAGGTAGCTGTGTGAGTAAGATTAGCGACCCTAGTGGCCGACACAAACACCGGGCCCATCTAGGAGTGGCACTGCAGTGTCACGCAGGATGTCCCTTCCAAAAAACCCTCCCCAAACAGCACATGACGCAAAGAAAAAAAGAGGCGCAATGAGGTAGCTGTGTGAGTAAGATTAGCGACCCTAGTGGCCGACACAAACACCGGGCCCATCTAGGAGTGGCACTGCAGTGTCACGCAGGATGTCCCTTCCAAAAAACCCTCCCCAAACAGCACATGACGCAAAGAAAAAAAGAGGCGCAATGAGGTAGCTGTGTGAGTAAGATTAGCGACCCTAGTGGCCGACACAAACACCGGGCCCATCTAGGAGTGGCACTGCAGTGTCACGCAGGATGTCCCTTCCAAAAAACCCTCCCCAAACAGCACATGACGCAAAGAAAAAAAGAGGCGCAATGAGGTAGCTGACTGTGTGAGTAAGATTAGCGACCCTAGTGGCCGACACAAACACCGGGCCTATCTAGGAGTGGCACTGCAGTGTCACGCAGGATGTCCCTTCCAAAAAACCCTCCCCAATCAGCACATGATGCAAAGAAAAAGAAAAGAAAAAAGAGGTGCAAGATGGAATTGTCCTTGGGCCCTCCCACCCACCCTTATGTTGTATAAACAAAACAGGACATGCACACTTTAACCAACCCATCATTTCAGTGACAGGGTCTGCCACACGACTGTGACTGATATGACGGGTTGGTTTGGACCCCCCCCAAAAAAGAAGCAATTAATCTCTCCTTGCACAAACTGGCTCTACAGAGGCAAGATGTCCACCTCATCTTCACCCTCCGATATATCACCGTGTACATCCCCCTCCTCACAGATTATCAATTCGTCCCCACTGGAATCCACCATCTCAGCTCCCTGTGTACTTTGTGGAGGCAATTGCTGCTGGTCAATGTCTCCGCGGAGGAATTGATTATAATTCATTTTAATGAACATCATCTTCTCCACATTTTCTGGATGTAACCTCGTACGCCGATTGCTGACAAGGTGAGCGGCGGCACTAAACACTCTTTCGGAGTACACACTTGTGGGAGGGCAACTTAGGTAGAATAAAGCCAGTTTGTGCAAGGGCCTCCAAATTGCCTCTTTTTCCTGCCAGTATAAGTACGGACTGTGTGACGTGCCTACTTGGATGCGGTCACTCATATAATCCTCCACCATTCTATCAATGTTGAGAGAATCATATGCAGTGACAGTAGACGACATGTCCGTAATCGTTGTCAGGTCCTTCAGTCCGGACCAGATGTCAGCATCAGCAGTTGCTCCAGACTGCCCTGCATCACCGCCAGCGGGTGGGCTCGGAATTCTGAGCCTTTTCCTCGCACCCCCAGTTGCGGGAGAATGTGAAGGAGGAGATGTTGACAGGTCGCGTTCCGCTTGACTTGACAATTTTGTCACCAGCAGGTCTTTCAACCCCAGCAGACCTGTGTCTGCCGGAAAGAGAGATCCAAGGTAGGCTTTAAATCTAGGATCGAGCACGGTGGCCAAAATGTAGTGCTCTGATTTCAACAGATTGACCACCCGTGAATCCTTGTTAAGCGAATTAAGGGCTGCATCCACAAGTCCCACATGCCTAGCGGAATCGCTCCCTTTTAGCTCCTTCTTCAATGCCTCCAGCTTCTTCTGCAAAAGCCTGATGAGGGGAATGACCTGACTCAGGCTGGCAGTGTCTGAACTGACTTCACGTGTGGCAAGTTCAAAGGGCATCAGAACCTTGCACAACGTTGAAATCATTCTCCACTGCACTTGAGACAGGTGCATTCCACCTACTATATCGTGCTCAATTGTATAGGCTTGAATGGCCTTTTGCTGCTCCTCCAACCTCTGAAGCATATAGAGGGTTGAATTCCACCTCGTTACCACTTCTTGCTTCAGATGATGGCAGGGCAGGTTCAGTAGTTTTTGGTGGTGCTCCAGTCTTCTGTACGTGGTGCCTGTACGCCGAAAGTGTCCCGCAATTTTTCTGGCCACCGACAGCATCTCTTGCACGCCCCTGTCGTTTTTTAAAAAATTCTGCACCACCAAATTCAAGGTATGTGCAAAACATGGGACGTGCTGGAATTTGCCCATATTTAATGCACACACAATATTGCTGGCGTTGTCCGATGCCACAAATCCACAGGAGAGTCCAATTGGGGTAAGCCATTCCGCGATGATCTTCCTCAGTTGCCGTAAGAGGTTTTCAGCTGTGTGCGTATTCTGGAAAGCGGTGATACAAAGCGTAGCCTGCCTAGGAAAGAGTTGGCGTTTGCGAGATGCTGCTACTGGTGCCGCCGCTGCTGTTCTTGCGGCGGGAGTCCATACATCTACCCAGTGGGCTGTCACAGTCATATAGTCCTGACCCTGCCCTGCTCCACTTGTCCACATGTCCGTGGTTAAGTGGACATTGGGTACAACTGCATTTTTTAGGACACTGGTGAGTCTTTTTCTGACGTCCGTGTACATTCTCGGTATCGCCTGCCTAGAGAAGTGGAACCTAGATGGTATTTGGTAACGGGGGCACACTGCCTCAATAAATTGTCTAGTTCCCTGTGAACTAACGGCGGATACCGGACGCACGTCTAACACCAACATAGTTGTCAAGGACTCAGTTATCCGCTTTGCAGTAGGATGACTGCTGTGATATTTCATCTTCCTCGCAAAGGACTGTTGAACAGTCAATTGCTTACTGGAAGTAGTACAAGTGGGCTTACGACTTCCCCTCTGGGATGACCATCGACTCCCAGCGGCAACAACAGCAGCGCCAGCAGCAGTAGGCGTTACACGCAAGGATGCATCGGAGGAATCCCAGGCAGGAGAGGACTCGTCAGAATTGCCAGTGACATGGCCTGCAGGACTATTGGCATTCCTGGGGAAGGAGGAAATTGACACTGAGGGAGTTGGTGGGGTGGTTTGCGTGAGCTTGGTTACAAGAGGAAGGGATTTACTGGTCAGTGGACTGCTTCCGCTGTCACCCAAAGTTTTTGAACTTGTCACTGACTTATTATGAATGCGCTGCAGGTGACGTATAAGGGAGGATGTTCCGAGGTGGTTAACGTCCTTACCCCTACTTATTACAGCTTGACAAAGGGAACACACGGCTTGACACCTGTTGTCCGCATTTCTGGTGAAATACCTCCACACCGAAGAGCTGATTTTTTTGGTATTTTCACCTGGCATGTCAACGGCCATATTCCTCCCACGGACAACAGGTGTCTCCCCGGGTGCCTGACTTAAACAAACCACCTCACCATCAGAATCCTCCTGGTCAATTTCCTCCCCAGCGCCAGCAACACCCATATCCTCCTCATCCTGGTGTACTTCAACACTGACATCTTCAATCTGACTATCAGGAACTGGACTGCGGGTGCTCCTTCCAGCACTTGCAGGGGGCGTGCAAATGGTGGAAGGCGCATGCTCTTCACGTCCAGTGTTGGGAAGGTCAGGCATCGCAACCGACACAATTGGACTCTCCTTGTGGATTTGGGATTTCGAAGAATGCACAGTTCTTTGCTGTGCTGCTTTTGCCAGCTTGAGTCTTTTCATTTTTCTAGCGAGAGGCTGAGTGCTTCCATCCTCATGTGAAGCTGAACCACTAGCCATGAACATAGGCCAGGGCCTCAGCCGTTCCTTGCCACTCCGTGTGGTAAATGGCATATTGGCAAGTTTACGCTTCTCCTCCGACAATTTTATTTTAGGTTTTGGAGTCCTTTTTTTACTGATATTTGGTGTTTTGGATTTGACATGCTCTGTACTATGACATTGGGCATCGGCCTTGGCAGACGACGTTGCTGGCATTTCATCGTCTCGGCCATGACTAGTGGCAGCAGCTTCAGCACGAGGTGGAAGTGGATCTTGATCTTTCCCTAATTTTGGAACCTCAACATTTTTGTTCTCCATATTTTAATAGGCACAACTAAAAGGCACCTCAGGTAAACAATGGAGATGGATGGATTGGATACTAGTATACAATTATGGACGGGCTGCCGAGTGCCGACACAGAGGTAGCCACAGCCGTGAACTACCGCACTGTACTGTGTCTGCTGCTAATATATAGACTGGTTGATAAAGAGATAGTATACTCGTAACTAGTATGTATGTATAAAGAAAGAAAAAAAAACCACGGTTAGGTGGTATATACAATTATGGACGGGCTGCCGAGTGCCGACACAGAGGTAGCCACAGCCGTGAACTACCGCACTGTACTGTGTCTGCTGCTAATATATAGACTGGTTGATAAAGAGATAGTATACTCGTAACTAGTATGTATGTATAAAGAAAGGAAAAAAAACCACGGTTAGGTGGTATATACAATTATGGACGGGCTGCCGAGTGCCGACACAGAGGTAGCCACAGCCGTGAACTACCGCACTGTACTGTGTCTGCTGCTAATATAGACTGGTTGATAAAGAGATAGTATACTCGTAACTAGTATGTATGTATAAAGAAAGAAAAAAAAACCACGGTTAGGTGGTATATACAATTATGGACGGGCTGCCGAGTGCCGACACAGAGGTAGCCACAGCCGTGAACTACCGCACTGTACTGTGTCTGCTGCTAATATATAGACTGGTTGATAAAGAGATAGTATACTCGTAACTAGTATGTATGTATAAAGAAAGAAAAAAAAACCACGGTTAGGTGGTATATACAATTATGGACGGGCTGCCGAGTGCCGACACAGAGGTAGCCACAGCCGTGAACTACCGCATTGTACTGTGTCTGCTGCTAATATATAGACTGGTTGATAAAGAGATAGTATACTCGTAACTAGTATGTATGTATAAAGAAAGAAAAAAAAACCACGGTTAGGTGGTATATACAATTATGGACGGGCTGCCGAGTGCCGACACAGAGGTAGCCACAGCCGTGAACTACCGCACTGTACTGTGTCTGCTGCTAATATATAGACTGGTTGATAAAGAGATAGTATACTCGTAACTAGTATGTATGTATAAAGAAAGAAAAAAAAACCACGGTTAGGTGGTATATACAATTATGGACGGGCTGCCGAGTGCCGACACAGAGGTAGCCACAGCCGTGAACTACCGCACTGTACTGTGTCTGCTGCTAATATATAGACTGGTTGATAAAGAGATAGTATACTCGTAACTAGTATGTATGTATAAAGAAAGAAAAAAAAACCACGGTTAGGTGGTATATACAATTATGGACGGGCTGCCGAGTGCCGACACAGAGGTAGCCACAGCCGTGAACTACCGCACTGTACTGTGTCTGCTGCTAATATAGACTGGTTGATAAAGAGATAGTATACTACTAATATTATATATACTGGTGGTCAGGTCACTGGTCACTAGTCACACTGGCAGTGGCACTCCTGCAGCAAAAGTGTGCACTGTTTAATTTTAATATAATATTATGTACTCCTGGCTCCTGCTATAACCTATAACTGGCACTGCAGTAGTGCTCCCCAGTCTCCCCCACAATTATAAGCTGTGTGAGCTGAGCAGTCAGACAGATATATAATATATATAGATGATGCAGCACACTGGCCTGAGCCTGAGCCTGAGCAGTGCACACAGATATGGTATGTGACTGACTGAGTCACTGTGTGTATCGCTTTTTTCAGGCAGAGAACGGATATATTAAATAAACTGCACTGTGTGTCTGGTGGTCACTCACTATATAATATATTATGTACTCCTGGCTCCTGCTATAACCTATAACTGGCACTGCAGTAGTGCTCCCCAGTCTCCCCCACAATTATAAGCTGTGTGAGCTGAGCAGTCAGACAGATATATATAATATTATTTATATATAGATAATAGATGATGCAGCACACTGGCCTGAGCCTGAGCAGTGCACACAGATATGGTATGTGACTGAGTCACTGTGTGCTGTGTATCGCTTTTTTCAGGCAGAGAACGGATTATAAATAAAACTGGTGGTCACTGGTCACTATCAGCAAAACTCTGCACTGTACTGAGTACTCCTAATGCTCCCCAAAATTAGTAAATCAAGTGTCTCTCTAATCTATTCTAAACGGAGAGGACGCCAGCCACGTCCTCTCCCTATCAATCTCAATGCACGTGTGAAAATGGCGGCGACGCGCGGCTCCTTATATAGAATCCGAGTCTCGCGATAGAATCCGAGCCTCGCGAGAATCCGACAGCGTCATGATGACGTTCGGGCGCGCTCGGGTTAACCGAGCAAGGCGGGAAGATCCGAGTCGCTCGGACCCGTGAAAAAAAACATGAAGTTCTGGCGGGTTCGGATTCAGAGAAACCGAACCCGCTCATCTCTAAGAAATATATAGTAATAACCCCAGTATAATAGAAATATATAGCAATAACCCCAGTATAATAGAAATATATAGTAATAACCTCAGCATAACAGAAATATATAGTAATGCCTCCAGTATAATAGAAATATATAATAATGTTTCCGTTATACCAGGAATATATACTGTATAATAATAATAATAATAATAATAATAATAATATATATATATATATATATATATATATATATATATATAGTAGTGTCCACATTACAATAGAATTATATAGTAATACCCCCACAATAATAGATCTACAGTCAGAGGTGTAGCTAGGTGCTTTGATGCCCGGAGAATGGTATGTTTTGGCATGCTCTCCCCTGTACTGAATTGGGGACCTGGCCAACATGTGGTGATATTACATTTGAAAATAAACAATATTTAAAGTGGTGACAGGGTCAGTTCTAGACCTCGTAGAGATAATTGCAAAAGTTTTCTTTGGGTTCCCCTATGTATAAAACATGGACAGTGTATGCCGAAGGAGTGGCCAAATAATAGTACCAATTCACATTACACCACACAGTAGTATCCGTTATTCGCATTACACCACACAGTAGAGCCGCTTATACACATTACGCCACAGAAGAGCTGCTTATACACGTTTACGCCATTCAGGAGAGCTGATTTTGCACGTTACACCACAGTAGAGCCGCTTATACATGTTACGCCACAGAAGAGCTGCTTATACACATTACACCACACAGAAGAGCTGCTTATACACTTTACACCACACAGAAGAGCTGCTTATACACATTACACCACACAGAAGAGCTGCTTATACACATTACACCACACAGTAGAGCCGCTTATACACATTACACCACACAGAAGAGCTGCTTATACACGTTACGCCACACAGAAGAGCTGCTTATACACATTACACCACACAGAAGAGCTGCTTATACACATTACACCACACAGAAGAGCTGCTTATACACATTACACCACACAGAAGAGCTGCTTATACACGTTACACCACACAGAAGAGCTGCTTATACACATTAAACCACACAGAAGAGCTGCTTATACACGTTACACCACACAGAAGAGCTGCTTATACACGTTACGCCACACAGAAGAGCTGCTTATACACTTTACACCACACAGAAGAGCTGCTTATACACGTTACGCCACACAGAAGAGCTGCTTATACACATTACACCACACAGAAGAGCTGCTTATACACATTACACCACACAGAAGAGCTGCTTATACACATTACACCACACAGAAGAGCTGCTTATACACATTACACCACACAGAAGAGCTGCTTATACACGTTACGCCACACAGAAGAGCTGCTTATACACATTACACCACACAGAAGAGCTGCTTATACACATTACACCACACAGAAGAGCTGCTTATACACGTTACACCACACAGAAGAGCTGCTTATACACATTACACCACACAGAAGAGCTGCTTATACACATTACACCACACAGAAGAGCTGCTTATACACATTACACCACACAGAAGAGCTGCTTATACACATTACACCACACAGAAGAGCTGCTTTTACACGTTACACCACACAGAAGAGCTGCTTATACACGTTACACCACACAGAAGAGCTGCTTATACACATTACACCACACAGAAGAGCTGCTTATACACATTACACCACACAGAAGAGCTGCTTATACACATTACACCACACAGAAGAGCTGCTTATACACGTTACACCACACAGAAGAGCTGCTTATACACGTTACGCCACACAGTAGAGTCGCTTAAAAACATTATGCCACGGTAGAGCTCCTTATACATATATTGCCACAGTAGAGCTCCTTATACTAGAGATGTGCGGCGGGCACTTTTTGTGTTTTGGTTTTGGATCTGGATTGGTTTTGCGAAAACCACCCTTTTCGGGTTTTGGTTTTGGATCTGAATGATTTTTAACCCCCCCCCACAAAAACAGCTAAAATCACAGAATTTTGGGGTAATTTTGATCCTATGGTATTATTAACCTCAATAACAGTAATTTTCACTCATTTCCAGTCTATTCTGAACACCTCACAATATTGTCCCTCATTCTGAGTTGTTCGCTCGCTAGCTGCTTTTAGCAGCATTGCACACGCTAGGCCGCCGCCCTCTGGGAGTGTATGTTAGCTTAGCAGAATTGCTAACGAAAGAGTAGCAGAATTGCTAATAAATATTTTCTTGCAGTTTCTGAGTAGCTTCAGACCTACTCCTAGATTGCGATCACCTCAGTCCGTTTAGTTCCTGGTTTGAGTCACAAACACACCCTGCGTTCGACCAGCCACTCCCCCGTTTCTTCAGCCACTCCTGCATTTTTACCTGACACGCCTGCGTTTTTTAGCACACTCCCGGAAAACGCTCAGTTACCACCCAGAAACGCCTCTTTCCTGTCAATCACTCACAGATTAGCAGTGCGACTGAAAAGCGCCGCACGAGCAACAGCAAAACTGCTAAGTTTTAAGTTAAATAACTTAGCGCATGCACGCTGCACCAAATCGCAGCATAGCGAAAATCGTCAACGAGCGAACAACTCGGAATGACCACCATTGTTTTTAGGCCAATAGGTTGCACCGAGGTAGCTGGATGACTTTGCTAAGCGACACAAGTGTGCGGCACAAACACCTGGCCCATCTAGGAGTGGAACTGCAGTGTCAGACAGGATTACACTTTTAAAAACTAGGCCCCAAACAGCACATGATGCAAAGAAAAAAAGAGGTGAACCAAGGTTGCTGTATGACTAAGCTAAGCAACACAAGTGGGCGGCACAAACACCTGGCCCATCTAGGAGTGGCACTGCAGTGTCAGACAGGATAGCACTTTTAAAAACTAGTCCCCAAAGAGCACATAATGCAAAGAATAAAAAGAGGTGCAATGAGGTAGCTAGATGACTAAGCTAAGCGACACAAGTGTACGGCACAAACACCTAGCCCATCTATGAGTGGCACTTTAGTGGCAGACAGGATGGAAGTTTTATAAACTAGGCCCCAAACAGCACATAATGCAAAGAGAAAAAAAAGAGGCGCAAGATGAAATTGTCCTTGGGCCCTCCCACCCACCCTTATGTTGTATAAACAGGACATGCACACTTTAACAAACCAATCATTTCAGCGATAGGGTCTGCCACACGACTGTGGCTGAAATGATTGGTTTGTTTGGGCCTCCACAAAAAAAGAAGCAATTAATCCCCCTACCAAGAAAGAAGCAATTAATCTCTCCTTGCACAAACTGGCTCTACAGTGGCAAGATGTCGTCCTCATCCTCCGATTCCTCACTTCTTTCAGTGTGTACATCCTCCTCCTCACAGAGTATTAATTCGTCCCCACTGGAATTCACCATCACAGGTCCCTGTGTACTTTCTGGAGGCAATTGCTGGTAAAGGTCATCCTCTCCACATTTTCTGGAAGTAACCTCCTACACCGATCGCTGACAAGGTTACCAGCTGCACTAAACACTCTTTCGGAGTACACACTGGAGGGGGGGGGGGGGGCAACTTTGGTAAAATAAAGGCAGTTTGTGCAAGGGCCTCCAAATTGCCTCTTTTTCCTGCCAGTGTACATACAGACTATCTGACATGCCTACTTGGATGCTGTCACCCATATAATCCTCCACCATTCTTTCAATGGTGACAGCTCCTTCAGTCCGGACCAGATGTCAACACTTGCTCCTGACTGGCATGCATCACCGCCAGTGGGTGGGCTTGGAAATTTTATCCTTTTCCTCGCAGCCCCAGTTGCAACAGAAAATGAGAGAGGAGCTGTTGACGGGTCACGTTCCGCTTGAGTTGACGATTTTTTCACCAGCAGGTCTTTGAACCTGTGCAGACTTGTGTCTGCCGGAAAGAGAGATACTATGTAGGGTATAAACCTAGGATCGAGCACGTTGGTCAAATTGTAGTGCTCTGATTTCAACAGATTTACCACCCTTGAATCCTGGCAAAGCGAATGAAGGGCTCCATCCACAAGTCCCACATACTTAGCGGAATCGCTCCGTCTTAGCTCCTCCTTCAATTTCTCCAGCTGCTTCTGCAAAAGCCTGATGAGGGGAATGTCAAATTTTATTAAAATATATATATACAAGTGCGCTGTCAGCAGCCACTGGTTCAGGGATGGTCAAATACCTTAGGTAGATATGACAAAAACAATATGGAAACCAATTCTGGCTGTAATAATTAGACAAATATGGACGGTTTGTTATTAAATGAATAATATTAACAATTTATTTACCAATACACATTTAGGGAAATAGAAAAAGTAAAATACACATTAGATAAAAAGTATTGATAAAATCATTAGTGCCATCCAATTAGGATATTAGCTCTCAGCCGATCCACTTTAAAGTGCCACTAAATGTAAGTCCTCACTTGGCTAGGACCTCCTCCAGTGAAAAGCAGTCCGCATATACATATACTGTAAGCAATAGATTTTACCAGATGTAGATAGATGGTTGTCCCTTGATATTATCTCAGCCTTAGGGATTATCCATTTGTGGCTAGAAGGGAGTCCAATCAATATCTGCTTAGCTGTAAATCCAAATAACTGAGCAAGTGTCCAATTGATGCCAGGGATGGATACCAGAGGTCCAGAATAACAACATGTGGTAACGGCTCAGGTTCTTAGGCTCAACGCGTTTCGCTGGTTACCGAACATCCAGCTTCCTCAGGAGCATATGCCCTCTACTATGGCATTGGCCTTGGCAGACAACGTTGATGGCATTTCATCGTCTATGTCATGACTAGTGGCAGCAGCTTCAGCACTAGGACTAAGTGGTTCTTGATCTTTCCATATTTTATCCTCCAAATTTTTGTTCTCCATTATTTTTCTGGAGTTATATAACAATATGCGGCACAGGAGAGCGTACCCCTACACCACAAAGGCAAACCCTGTAAAAATTATTTGGATTAAATATTAATAACCCCTTTATTTGGAGTAAATAATATACAGCACACGACAGCACCACTGGACTTATACGGCAGCACCACTGGACTGGACTTATATGGCAGTACCCCATGACTTATATGGCAGTACCGCTGGACTTATATGGCAGCACCACTGGACTGGACTTATACAGCAGCACCACTGGACTTATACGGCAGCGCCACTGGACTTGACTTATACGGCAGCACCACTGGACTGGACTTATACGGCAACACCACTGGACTGGACTTATACGGCAGTACCCCTGAACTGGACTTATACGGCAGTACCGCTGGATTTATATGGCAGTACCCCTGGACTTATACGGCAGCACCACTGGACTGGATTTACATGGCAGTACTCCATGACTTATACGGCAGTACCCCTGGACTTATACGGCAGCACCACTGGACATATGGCAGCTCCACAGAACTGGATTTATACGGCAGCACCACTGGGCTTATACGGGAGCACCACTGGAATGGACTTATATGGCAGTACCCCTGGACTTATATGGTAGTACTGCTGGACTTATACAGCAGCACCACTGGAATGGACTTATACAGCAGCACCACTGGACTGGACTAATACAGCAGTACCCTTGGACTTATACGGCAGTACCACTGGACACATACGGCAGTACTGCTAGACTTATACGGCAGTACCACTGGACTTATATGGCAGCACCACTGGACTGGACTTATACGGCAGCACCACTGGACTTATACAGCAGTACCACTGGACTGGACTTATATGGCAGTTCCCCTGGACGTATACAGCAGTACCGCTGGACTTATACGGCAGTAATCCTGGACTTGGGTGTAGTATGGTATGCACCACTGGACTGTACTTATACGGCAGCACCACTGGACTTATACGGCAGCACCACTGGACTGGACTTATACGGCAGTACCCCTGGACTTATACGGCAGCACCGCTGGACTGGACCTATACGGCAGTACCCCTGGACGTATATGGCAGCACCACTGGACTAGATTTATATGGCAGCACCACTGGACTGGGCTTATATGGCAGTATCGCTGGACTGGATTTATACGGCAGTACTCCTGGAGTTATACGGCAATACCGCTGGACTTATACGGCATCACCACTGGACTGGAAATATATGGCTTCATATATGGAACCCACGAGAATCCGACAGCGGGATGATGACGTTTTGCCTCGTTCTGTTTTCCGAGTCTGGTGAGAAAACCCGACCCAGGCTCGGACCCGGGCTTGGGACGTGATGTTCGGGGGGAGGGGGGGGGGGGTGTTTGGTTCCGCTCATCCCTGCCTTATACATGTTACACCATGGTAGAGCTACTTATACATGTTATGCCATGGTAGAGCCCCTCATACACCACTATGGAAGTAGCTGTATTGAATTATTTACTTTTTTAATTCAAATAAATTAAAAACACTATGTATGCCCCGACTGACCTGACCTCACAGCCCCCCAATCTTTTAATGAAAATAATGTCCCTAATGTGACCCCCTCCCAGATCTGATAATCTCCCAATTTCTCAATGAGGGGCAAAAACAGCTTCTCTGCAGCAGCTGGAGGGGCAGGGAGAGTACTGACTGTCAGTGCCTCCTGCTGTCGCCTCTGCCTGCCCTGCTCCCTACCTAGTCTCAGAGTCTGAGTCAGTGTGCGCCAGTGGCGTAACTAGAAGTTTCTCTAACGTCCTAGTGGATGCTGGGGACTCCGTCAGGACCATGGGGAATAGCGGCTCCGCAGGAGACAGGGCACAAAAGCAAGCTTTTTAGGATCACATGGTGTGTACTGGCTCCTCCCCCTATGACCCTCCTCCAAGCCTCAGTTAGGTTTTTGTGCCCGTCCGAGCAGGGTGCAATCTAGGTGGCTCTCTTAAAGAGTTGCTTAGAAAAAGTTTTTAGGTTCTTTATTTTCAGTGAGTCCTGCTGGCAACAGGCTCACTGCATCGAGGGACTTAGGGGAGAGAAGTGAACTCACCTGCGTGCAGGATGGATTGGCTTCTTAGGCTACTGGACACCATTAGCTCCAGAGGGAGTCGGAACACAGGTCTCGCCCTGGGGTTCGTCCCGGAGCCGCGCCGCCGACCCCCCTTGCAGATGCTGAAGATTGAAGAGGTCCGGAACCAGGCGGCAGAAGACTTTCAGTCTTCATCAGGTAGCGCACAGCACTGCAGCTGTGCGCCATTGTTGTCAGCACACTTCACACAGCGGTCACGGAGGGTGCAGGGCGCGGGGGGGGCGCCCTGGGCAGCAATGTATAATACCTGTATGGCGAAAAATACATCACATATAGCCCTTGAGGCTATATGGATGTATTTAACCCCTGCCAGATATCACAAACTCCGGAGAAGAAGCCCGCCGAAAAGGGGGCGGGGCCTATTCTCCTCAGCACACAGCGCCATTTTCCCTCACAGAAATGCTGGTGGGAAGGCTCCCATGCTCTCCCCTGCACTGCACTACAGAAACAGGGTTAAAACAGAGAGGGGGGGCACTGATTTGGCGATATGAATATATATTAAATGCTATAAGGGAGGAACACTTATATAAAGGTTGTCCCTATATAATTATAGCGTTTTGGTGTGTGCTGGCAAACTCTCCCTCTGTCTCCCCAAAGGGCTAGTGGGTCCTGTCCTCTATCAGAGCATTCCCTATGTGTGTGCTGTATGTCGGTACGTGTGTGTCGACATGTATGAGGAAAATGTTGGTGAGGAGGCGGAGCAAATTGCCTGTAATGGTGATGTCACTCTCTAGGGAGTCGACACCGGAATGGATGGCTTATTTATGGAATTACGTGATAATGTCAACACGCTGCAAGACGGTTGACGACATGAGACGGCCGGCGAACAAATTAGTACCTGCCCAGGCGTCTCAAACACTGTCAGGGGCTGTAAAACGCCCATTTACCTCAGTCGGTCGACACAGACCCAGACACGGACACTGATTTCAGTGTCGACGGTGAAGAAACAAACGTATTTTCCTTTAGGGCCACACGTTAAGGGCAATGAAGGAGGTGTTACATATTTCTGATACTACAAGTACCACAAAAAAGGGTATTATGTGGGATGTGAAAAAACTACCTGTAGTTTTTCCTGAATCAGATAAATTAAATGAAGTGTGTGATGATGCGTGGGTTTCCCCCGATAAAAAATTATTGGCGGTATACCCTTTCCCGCCAGAAGTTAGGGCGCGTTGGGAAACACCCCTTAGGGTGGATAAGGCGCTCACATGCTTATCAGAACAAGTGGCGGTACCATCTACAGATAGGGCCGTACTTAAGGAGCCAGCTGATAGGAGGCTGGAAAATATCCTAAAAAGTATACACACACATGCTGGTGTTATACTGCGACCAGCGATCGCCTCAGCCTGGATGTGCAGAGCTGAGGTGGCTTGGTCGGATTCCCTGACTAAAAATATTGATACCCTTGACAGGGACAGTATTTTATTGACTATAGAGCATTTAAAGGATGCATTTCTATATATGCGAGATGCGCAGAGGGATATTTGCACTCTGGCATCAAGAGTAAATGCGATGTCCATATCTGCAAGAAGATGTTTATGGACACGACAGTGGTCAGGTGATGCAGATTCCAAACGGCACAAAGATGTATTGCCGTATAAAGGGGAGGAGTTATTTGGGGTCGGTCCATGGGACCTGGTGGTCACGGCAACTGCTGGAAAATCCACCGTTTTTTACCCTAAGTCACATCTCTGCAGAAAAAGACACCGTCTTTTCAGCCTCAGTCCTTTCGTCCCTATAAAAGTCATATCTGCCCAGGGATAGAGGATAGGGAAGAAGACTGCAGCAGGCAGCCCATTCCCAGGAACAGAAGCCCTCCAACGCTTCTACCAAGTTCTCAGCATGACGCTGGGACCGTACAGGACCCCTGGATCCTACAAGTAGTATCCAAGGGGTACAGATTGGAATGTCGAGACGTTTCCCCCTCGCAGGTTCCTGTAGTCTGCTGTACCAATGTCTCCCTCCGACAGGGAGGCAGTATTGAAAACAATTCACAAGCTGTATTCCCAGCAGGTGATAATCAAAGTACCCCTCCTACAACAAGGAAAGGGGTATTATTCCACACTATATGGTGGTACTGAAGCCAGAAGGCTAGGTGAGACCTATTCTAAATCTGAAATATTTGAACACTTACAAAAGTTCAAATCCAGATGGAGTCACTCAGAGCAGTGATAGCGAACCGGGAAGAAGGGGACTATATGGTGTCCCGGTACATCAGGGATGCTTACCTCCATGTCCCAAAAATTTGCCTTTCTCACCGAGGGTACCTCAGGTTCGTGGTACAGAACTGTCACTATCAGTTTCAGACGATGCCGTTGGATTGTCCAAGGCACCCCGGGTCCTTACCAAGGGAATGACCGAAATGAGGATTCGTCTTCAAAGAAAATGGACGACTTCCTGATAAGAACAAGGTCCAGAGAACAGTTGGAGGTCGGAGTAGCACTATCTCAAGTAGTTCTACGACAACACGGGTGGATTCTAAATATTCCAAAACCGCAGTTGTTCCGACGACACGTCTGCTGGTCCTAGGGATGATTCTGGACACAGTCCAGAAAAAGGTGTTTCTCCCAGAGGAGAAAGCCAGGGAGTTATCCGAGCTAATCGGGATGCTCCTAAAACCAGGAAAAGTGTCAGTGCATCATTGCACAAGGGTCCTGGTAAAAATGGTGGCTTATTACGAAGCGATTCCATTCGGCAGATTTCACGCAAGAACTCTTCAGTGGGATCTGCTGGACAAATGGTCCGGATCGCATCTTCAGATGCATCAGCGGATAACCCTATATCCAAGGACAAGGGTGTCTCTCCTGTGGTGATTACAGAGTGCTCATCTTCTAGAGGGCCGCAGATTCGGCATTCAGGATTGGGTGCTGGTGACCACGGAGGCCAGCCTGAGAGGCTGGAGAGCAGTCACACAGGGAAAAAATTTCCAGGGAGTGTGATCAAGTCTGGAGAATTCTCTCCACATAAATATACTGGAGCTAAGAGCAAATTTATAATGCTCTAAACTTAGCAAGACCTCTGCTTCAAGGTCAGCCGGTATTGATCCAGTGGGATAACATCACGGCAGTCGCCCACGTAAACAGAAAGGGCGGCACAAGAAGCAGGAGGGCAGTGGCAAAACTGCAAGGATTTTTCGCTAGGCGGAAAATCATGTGATAGCACTGTCAGCAGTGTTCATTCCGGGAGTGGACGACTGGGAAGCAGACTTCCTCAGCAGGCACGACCTCCACCCGGGAGAGTGGGAACTTCATCGTGAAGTTTTCCGCATGATTGTGAACCGTTGGGAAAGACCAAAGGTGGACATGATGGCATCCCGCCCGAACAAAAAACGGGACAGGTATTGCGCCAGGTCACGAGACCTTCAGGCGATAGCTGTGGATGTCCTGGTAACACCGCGGGTGTAACAGTCGGTGTATGTGTTCCCTCCTCTGCTTCTCATAACCAAGGTATTGAGAATTATAAGATGTAGAGGAGTAAGAACTATACTCGTGGCTCCGGATTGGCCAAGAGGGACTTGGTACCCGGAATTTCAAGAGATGCTCACAGAGGACTAATGGCCTCGGGAGCTAAGAAGGGACTTGCTTCAGCAAGTACCATGTCTGTTCCAAGACTTACCGCGGCTGCGTTTGACGGCATGGCGGTTGAACGCCGGATCCTAAGGGAAAAGGCATTCCGGAAGAGTTCATACCTACCCTGGTCAAAGCCAGGAAGGAGGTGACCGCACAACGTTATCACCACATGTGGTGAAAATATGTTGCGTGGGTGAGGCCAGGAAGGCCCCACGAATAAATTTCAACTAGGTCGATTTCTGCATTTCCTGCAAACAGGAGTGTCTATGAGCCTCAAATTGGGGTCCATTAAGGTTCAAGTTTCGGCCCTGTAGATTTTCTTCCAGAAAAAATTGGCTTCAGTTCCTGAAGTCCAGACATTTGTCAAGGGAGTATTGCATATACAGCCCCTTTTGTGCCTCCAGTGGCACCGTGGGATCTCAACGTAGTGTTGGGATTCCTCAAATCATATTGGTTTGAACCGCTCAAATCTGTGGATTTGAAATATCTCACATGGAAAGTGACCATGCTGTTGGCCCTGGCCTCGGCCAGGCGAGTGTTAGAATTGGCGGCTTTGTCTTACAAAAGCCCATATTTGATTTTCCATTCGGACAGGGCAGAACTGCGGACTCGTCCCCAGTTTCTTCCTAAGGTGGTGTCAGCGTTTCACCTGAAACAACCTATTGTGGTGCCTGCGGCTACTAGGGACTTGGAGGACTCCAAGTTGCTAGACGTTGTCAGGGCCCTGAAAATATATATATATATATATATATATATATATATTATTCCAGGACGGCTGGAGTCAGAAAGTCTGACTTGCTGTTTATATTGTATGCACCCAAAAAGCTGGGTGCTCCTGCTTCTAAGCAGACTATTGCTCGTTGGATTTGTAGTACAATTCAGCTTGCACATTCTGTGGCAGGCCTGCCACAGCCAAAATCTGTAAATGCCCATTCCACAAGGAAGGTGGGCTCATCTTGGGCGGCTGCCCGAGGGGTCTCGGCTTTACAACTTTGCCGAGCAGCTACGTGGTCAGGGGGGAATACGTTTGTAAAATTCTACAAATTTGATACCCTGGCTGAGGAGGACCTGGAGTTCTCTCATTCGGTGCTGCAGAGTCATCCGCACTCTCCCGCCCGTTTGGGAGCTTTGGTATAATCCCCATGGTCCTGACGGAGTCCCCAGCATCCACTAGGACGTTAGAGAAAATAAGATTTTACTTACCGATAAATCTATTTCTCATAGTCCGTAGTGGATGCTGGGCGCCCATCCCAAGTGCGGATTGTCTGCATTACTTGTACATAGTTATTGTTACAAAAATCGGGTTATTATTGTTGTGAGCCATCTTTTTTTAGAGGCTACTTCTTTGTTATCATACTGTTAACTGGGTTCAGATCACAAGTTGTACGGTGTGATTGGTGTGGCTGGTATGAGTCTTACCCGGGATTCAAGATCCTTCCTTATTGTGTACGCTCGTCCGGGCACAGTACCTAACTGAGGCTTGGAGGAGGGTCATAGGGGGAGGAGCCAGTACACACCATGTGATCCTAAAAAGCTTGCTTTTGTGCCCTGTCTCCTGCGGAGCCGCTATTCCCCATGGTCCTGACGGAGTCCCCAGCATCCACTACGGACTATGAGAAATAGATTTATCGGTAAGTAAAATCTTACTTTTTCTCCCCCAAGCCCCCCCCCCCCCCAATCCCCCATCCCCCATAATTGGCACCATGAAAGGGACAAACATGCGCGCGCCGCCAAAAAGGGGGTGTGGCTTCATTGGAATGGGCGTGGCTTTGCATAAAGGGGCGTGGCATTGCAGGAAAAGACTTCCTTATACCCCAGTTTTGCAACCTGCACGCCCAGACGTTAGCCACCACTGGAAAGAAAAATAATCCTGATTCATGCCCCTTACATTATTTGTCATTTTTCCTCCTTATAGTAATGCCCAGTATACATTATGCCACATACTGCAATGGCCCTTAGACATTATTCCACGCACAATAATGCACATGACACAATATGCACACACCATAATGCCACCGACACATTATGCCACACACCGTAATGCCTGTGACACATTATGCCACACACCGTAATGCCTGTGACACATTATGCCACACACCGTAATGCCTGTGACACATGACGACAGGAATCGCAAAGCCCGTTATACATTATGCTACACACTGCAATGCCCCTGATAGATTATAGCACATACAATGTCTGTGACACATTATGCCACACACCGTAATGCCTGTGACACATTATGCCACACACCGTAATGCCTGTGACACATGACGACAGGAATCGCAATGCCCGTTATACATTATGCTACACACTGCAATGCCCCTGATAGATTATAGCACATACAATGCCTGTGACACATTATGACACACACTGCAATGACCCTGAGACATTATACAACATACCACAATGCCCGTGATATAGTATACAACACACAGTAATGCCCGACACATTATGACACATACCGCAATGTCCGTGATACATTATGCCACACACTGCAATGACCCTGAGACATTATACCACATATCACAATGCCCGTGATATAGTATACCATACACCATAATACCTGTGACACATACCGCAATGCCTGTTATACATTATGCCACACTGCAATGCCCCTGAGACATTATACCACATACCACAATGCACGTGATATAGTATGCCACACACCGTAATGCCTGTGACACATTATGACACACACCGCAATGTCCGTGATACATTATGCCACACACCGTAATGCCCATTACACATTAAGTCCTACAGTAAGGCTTCTAATTACTTTTAAATTACCTGCTCGTTGCCAGGGGTTTCATGCTCTTGGTTCCATGCACGGTGCCAGGGGTTTTCATGCTCAGGGTGTCATGCTCGTTGCCAGGTGTTTCATGCACTGGGTGTCATGCTCGTTGCCAGGAGTTTCATGCACTGGGTGTCATGCTAGTTGCTAGGGGGTAGTGCTTGTTGCTAGGGCTGTGCTCCCAGTGCCACATATGTCCCCAGTGCCACATATTCCCCAACGGTGCCAGGTACTCACATGCCCCCCCCTCCCCCAGTGCCACATATGCCCCCAGTGCCAGATATTCCCCCACAGTGCCAGGTGCTCACGTGCCCCCAGTGCCAAATATAGCCCCCCCCCATGTGCCAGGTACACATGCAGTGCCATATATCCCCCTCAGTACCCCCCCAGTGCCATATATGCCCCCTCAGTGCCATATATGCCCCCACACTTCCCCCCCAGTGCCATATATACCCCATCAGTGCACCCCCAGTGCCATATATGCCCCCTCAGTGCCCCCTGTGCCATACATGCCCCCTCAGTGCCATATATGCCCCCTCAGTGCCCCTGTGCCATACATGCCCCCTCAGTGCCATATATGCCCCCTCAGTGCCCCCTGTGCCATACATGCCCCCTCAGTGTCATATATGCCCTCAGTGCCATATATGCCCCCTGTGCCATACATGCCCCCACAGTGCCATATATGCCCCCTCAGTGCCCCCTGTGCCATACATGCCCCCTCAGTGTCATATATGCCCTCAGTGCCATATATGCCCCCTGTGCCATACATGCCCCCACAGTGCCATATATGCCCCCTCATTGTCCCCTGTGCCATACATGCCCCCTCAGTGCCATATATGCCCCCTGTGCCATACATGCCCCCTCAGTGCCATACATGCCCCCTCAGTGTCCCCTCCCCTCGCTGCTGTGAAGGAGGGACAAGGAGGGCACAGCGCGCGCCTCTCTCATGTCCCTCCTGCATCTCCGTCTCCCTGGTCTAATAAAGGAAGTGCCGGTTCGTGAGCCAATCAGAGCTCACGAACGGCACTTCCATTATTAGACCAGACAGACGAAGACGCAGGATGGACACTGGAGAGGCGCGCGCGGCGCGCTGCGCCCTCCGTGTCCCGTTACAGCAGGGAGGGAGAGGAGACAGCAGATTGACATGCGGACGCTCGTCCGCATGTCAATCTGCTCTAAATCAGTGGCAGCGCCCCCGCAGCCCCTCGCCCCCAAGCCACCGCGAGGGCTGCGGGGGCAGCAGTTACGCCACTGGTGTGCGCCTCCTCCTCCTGCTATGCAGCGCACCCTCTAACTTTTCTGGCACCTGGAGCTCGCGCTCCACCGAAGCCACCCTCACTACACCCCTGCATACAGGATATAGTAGTGTCCACATTACAATAGAAATATATAGTAATACCCCCATATTAATAGAAATATATAGTAGTGTCCATGTTATATTAGAAATGAATGACCCCACACAGTGCAGCCAGAGACATGCCCGGCAGCCCAGCGTGTGAGGAACAAAAGCTGCTCAGTGCTGATGCGTCACACGAGCTGCGTGAAGGGAAACAGCTGCACTGCTGCACCGAGCAAGGGACGCCACAGGAAAGTGCACCCAGGCTCCTCACCTCGCGCCAGCCACGACCGCCAGACGAGAAAGCGCGATGTGGTGTCATGATGTCACCGTTGTGCTCTCAGTAGCCCTGACAAAGTGGGAGGCTCTGTCATGCTGCCAAGCACCATGGGGGTAATTCAGACCTGATCGCTAGCAAGCGATTTTTGCAGTCCTGCGATCAGATAGTCGCCGCCTACAGGGGGAGTGTATTTTAGCTGTGCAAGTGTGTGATCGCATGTGTAGCAGAGCGGTGCAAACTGATTTTGTGCAGTCTCTACGCAGCCCAGGACTTACTCAGCCGCTGTTATCACATCAGGCTGATCGGGACCGGAATTGACGTCAGACTCCCTCCCTGAAAACACTCAGTTGCCACCCACAAACGCCTTCTTCCTGTCATTCTCCCTGCAAATGCCCGTGTTAATGGATCCTTCGCACAAACCCGTCGCTGACCAGCGACCCCCGTTGCTGCAGTCCGTCGCGCCAACTGCGGTGCATGCGCATGCGCAGTAGAGACCTGATCGCCCGCTGTGCGAAAACGCACAGCAGCGATCAGGTCTGAATTACCCCCATGGTCGTGTTGCTTGGTGGTGCATCATCATTTTGGTAATGGCTGTCATGGGTGCAAAGTGTGTGGCGGGTGGTAATGCGTACTCGCATACGTGCACCACTGAGAGTACCCCAGTATATGCAACGGGCATGGTCACACCATACTTAGCCACACCTCCCTAAAAATGTTGGGGTTCTGGTGAGAATCAGACCCCTAAAGCTACCAGCATGTGGTTGCTATATGGCCCCTTTGCTCATAGTTGTGCCCTTGGTAACCTGGAATATAGTTTACACATTTTCGGCCTGATCATACTCTAGCCCCTTGGTCTGATGAGTTACAGTATATCTTGTACATAATACCTCTGTGTAACCATTCATCCCATTATTTCATTACAAGAAGTACATCCAGCAGATGCCAAATAATTTCAGCTGACTTCACCATTGTTTATATTTCCATTTATCTGTAATTACTTTAGAAGTCATCTTTAATTACTGAGGGTTTCACTGTCATGGAGACAGCTTTGCTTCTGCTATACGGTGGAGAGACATAATTATTCACACGTTCATAAGGATTTGCATAATGCAGTCTGCTCAGGTCCCATGCCGCCACAGCGGACGTGGCGGAGTGATAGGTACTGTATATTTTATTGCATTACTATCACACTAGGCACTCGGACTCAGTCAGCTGTCGGTACAGCATTGTGCATGGGACTGCAGTTCAGGAAGGTTGTGCTACAGTAAATCAGTAAGCACAGCGGGATGTAGTTACTATCCCGGCGGTCAGAATACCGACGCCGGGATCCCAACCTCTGAAAATGCCGACAGCTGCGCCAAGGCTATTCCCACTCGTGGATGTCCACGACACCCAGAGAGTGGAAACAGAACCCACAAGGGTCTTTCTAGTGCTCGTCCTGCTGCCGACCGGGATCCTGAGCCGCCAGAATTCTAACCCCTGAGATCCCGACCGCCGGGATTCCATTCCCAACCCGGCACAGCCTATGGGCCAAGAGCTCCTGGGACTGGACTGCAGCTACTGTACCTTCTAATGATGTATTGCGTGTGTGACGCAGAAGAGGAATGAAAGAGAAGGGGCGTGGATACTACTGCTTAATGCATGCACAGCTCCATCCTCTAACACCATCTGTTCTCTATGTACTGTACGTAAGGACTGACCTTCATCGTTCACTTATACTGTACTTCAGTTACACTCGCCCCGTGAGTCTGAGTGTGTGAGTGCGGTACAGTAGCCCCAAACTCGCTGATTTGTATTTGCAGCCCCATAGGTTGTGAGATTGGCCCGTGAGGGGGGCGGGATTAGTTACTGTTGGCGGCGTTTCCATGCCGTTACTGTGGCAACTTGCACTCCTCATAGCAAATTGAATTGACCCCTAAGTGTCTACAGTTCTGTACAGGGAAAACTACGATGGAATAAGACTACAATATAATATTAAACCATAAGCTTATTAGGCTGCAGCCCAGGGCACCGGGACTTTGGGGGAATTACACTGTTGGCAGCTAGGGGGAAAAAATAAAGATCATTCCAAAGCATTCCTTGTTGGCCACAGAGCTTCATTAAACAGGCTTGTTAGTTATCCAGCCACCTCGATGCGTTGTTCAAGGGATAGTTCTTAAAGTGACTGCCAGGCGGCTGGGCCTATGTGTCCATGTAACTGCTAAATCATAGTGCTACAGTGCCATCTCTTTTACCTGCAGCCCCCAAAAGCCAAAGTCTCCTTTACACGCCACATGTGCAGCATGAATGGTGATTTCCTGTGTGCGCGTACAGTACACTCTGCTCTGTGCTTATTAGTGTTACAGGGGGCGCTACAATTGTATTAGTGGGAATCAGTATGATATGCCGGCCGACGGGACGTCAGCCTCATAATAGCAACGGCGGGATCCCGATGTTGAGAACATAGACAGGGGTGAGCGAGGGGTGTTCTCCCCACTCCCTAACCTCCTAACCCACCCCTCCCGCAGCCTAACCCTAACCTCCCCCCTTAGTGCCTAACCCTAACCACCCTACGGAGGTGCCGAATAATAACCTTCCGTCCCCGTGCCTCACCCTAACTCTCCATCCCCGCAGCCTAAACCTAATCCCCCCCCCCTCCTCCCTGCATCCTAACCTAACCCCCGCCTGTTGCCTACACCTAACCCCCCCCCCCCCCCTCTCCTCACCCTAAAGCTAAACTGGCGTTTCTGGATTTTTGACCCTTTTGGAGTTCCAGCGTCGGTATTTGGAAGGTTATGGGATTCCAGTGTTGGCATTCTGACCGTATCCATATTAGTGTAGTGTCCAGAACCCTTAATCCTGCCCTGTAAAAAGCCTCAAACAGAATATAGGAAAGATCAAACCATAAGATGATACAAACAAGTGAGTGACAGTTAATAACGGGATGTGGTCAAAATACTGTCAGTATTTTGACAGTATCCCGACAGAGGACCAGCAATAGGATTCCGACAGACAGAATCCAGTCACATCCTGGAAGTGGGGGAGGTTAGGGCTAGGTTGCTGAAGGTTACGGTTAGGATTATGATACAGGAGGGGAGTTTAGGGTTATGCTGCAGGAGGGGTGGGTTAGGGGTAAGGGTAGGGAGAAAATACTTACCGGTATGTGTCGGTATTCTGGCCATTGGGATCTCTCTGTCGGTGTCCTGACTGTTGGGGTCTCGACTGTCGATATTTAGGACCAACCCTTAATAACAGTAGCACTCAATGATCCAGTGTCCCGGGAAAGGTGGACAGAGAAGATCAATGTCACTGTTAGTGGGAGTGCTTTGAAGACAAGGATAGTGCAGGGTGGGAGGAGGGCCCTGCTTTGTAAGAACTAACAGTCTATGTAAGTGGGGGTAAAACTGGGAAGTGAACTGGGAAAAGATGAGAAGGGACAAAGGGTGAGAGTAGAGTGTGTGAAATGGGCTGGTGGGCACATTTTCAGGGCACATTAAAATTAATGGAGGCTAGTTGGTGTTCCGATAGGGCAGGGCGGTGAGTTCCAGAGGATTAGAGCAGCACAGAAGAAGTCTTGAATACAGGAGTGGGTGGAAGTGCACACTCTGTAAGTTGGAACATTTCAGATTGCTCCAAAATTTGCAGCAGCAGGCACAAGTCCACCAGAGTAATTCAGTATTGCTCTGGTGCTGGGGCAGCTGCTCCAGAAAGAAGCTATCCTGCCATACCTAACAGCCACACTGACCGGAGAAGGTGCAGGGACCCATTAGGGAGGAACTGGACTCCTCTTCCAGCAACCATAAGATCTTGGTTGAAGGATAGAAAACAGAGTTGTGGTAAATGGAGTGCATTCACAGGAGGGAAATGTTACCAGTGGAGTACCCCAGGGATCTGTACTTGGACCAGTGCTTTTTAATATCTTCATTGGTGACATTGCAAATGGCATTAAAGGTAAAGTATGCCTTTTTGCAGATGACACAAAGGTATGCAACAGGGTAGACACACCAGGTGGGGTAAAACAAATGATTAAGGATCTAGGTAGACTAGAGGAATGGTCAAGTGTGTGGCAATTACAGTTTAATGCCAAAAAATGCAAAATCATGCACTTGGGTCTCAAAAATCCAAATGCTAAATATAGTATTAATGGCACTATACTGGAAACTACTGAGGAGGAAAGGTATCTAGGAGTCACTATTTCAGGTGACTTAATGTAACAAAGCAATGAGGAAGGCTAGTCAGATGCTTGGCTGCATTGGGAGAGGAATCAGCAGCAGAAAGAAAGAAGTAATAATGCCACTGTATAGGTCATTGGTACGGCCTCATCTAGAATACTGTGTTCAATTCTGGAGGCCATATCTTCAAAAGGATATTAATACATTAGAGACTGTACAAAGAAGGGCAACTAAAATGGAGCATGGCCTACATCACAAAACATACACAGAAAGACTTATACCCCTTTCACACTGCAGCTTTAACTCGGTAAATTGCCGATTTTTCAGCTTTCCCAAACGGTTCTAGCTGCGGTGTGAAAGGGCCACCTTGAATTTACCGTTTTCAAAATACTGGTATTTTGAAATGGTTAAAAAGCAGGGTCCTACCCGGTTCAGAACCGTTTCATTGTGCAGTGTGAAAGGCTCTGAAACGGTATTTCCAAGCCACAGGAGGTGATAGGCTGTCTCCATGTGTGATGTCACCAGGCAGAAGCAGGAAGCTGGCGGAAAAAACACATCAGACACATGAGAGTGGGTTTAGAAGCGTTTTCTTACTGCAAATATATTATACAGTGGCAACTTGGAGTGATGAAGAGGTGAGGGAGCTGCTAAGAATCAGAGGGGATGAGGAAATCTGCAGACAAATAACTGGGACAGTCAAGGATGCACTCATATATAAAAACATGGTTAAAATGCTTCAAGCCGCTGGGTTCCATCGTACGACTATCCAAATGATTAATAATTAATTAATTAATAATTATTAATAATGTGTGGGCCAGAAAAATAAGAATTTACTTACCGATAATTCTATTTCTCATAGTCCGTAGTGGATGCTGGGGACTCCGTAAGGACCACGGGGAATAGCGGCTCCGCAGGAGACTAGGCACAAAGTAAAAAGCTTTAGGACTACCTGGTGTGCACTGGCTCCTCCCCCTATGACCCTCCTCCAAGCCTCAGTTAGGATACTGTGCCCGGACGAGCGTACACAATAAGGAAGGATTTTGAATCCCGGGTAAGACTCAAACCAGCCACACCAATCACACCGTACAACTTGTGATCTGAACCCAGTTAACAGCATGATAACCAAGGAGCCTCTGAAAAGATGGCTCACAACAGTAATAACCCGATTTTTGTAACAATAACTATGTAAAAGTATTGCAGACAATCCGCACTTGGGATGGGCGCCCAGCATCCACTACGGACTATGAGAAATAGAATTATCGGTAAGTAAATTCTTATTTTCTCTAACGTCCTAAGTGGATGCTGGGGACTCCGTAAGGACCATGGGGATTATACCAAAGCTCCCAAACGGGCGGGAGAGTGCGGATGACTCTGCAGCACCGAATGAGAGAACTCCAGGTCCTCCTCAGCCAGGGTATCAAATTTGTAGAATTTAGCAAACGTGTTTGCCCCTGACCAAGTAGCTGCTCGGCAAAGTTGTAAAGCCGAGACCCCTCGGGCAGCCGCCCAAGATGAGCCCACTTTCCGTGTGGAATGGGCTTTTACAGATTTTGGCTGTGGCAGGCCTGCCACAGAATGTGCAAGCTGAATTGTACTACAAATCCAACGAGCAATCGTCTGCTTAGAAGCAGGAGCACCCAGCTTGTTGGGTGCATACAGGATAAACAGCGAGTCAGATTTTCTGACTCCAGCCGTCCTGGAAACATATATTTTCAGGGCCCTGACTACGTCTAGCAACTTGGAATCCTCCAAGTCCCTAGTAGCCGCAGGCACCACAATAGGCTGGTTTAAGTGAAATGCTGAAACCACCTTAGGAAGAAATTGAGGCCGAGTCCTCAATTCTGCCCTATCCGTATGAAAAATTAGGTAAGGGCTTTTATAGGATAAAGCCGCCAATTCTGATACACGCCTGGCTGAAGCCAGGGCTAACATCATTACCACTTTCCATGTGAGATATTTTAAGTCCACAGTGGTGAGTGGTTCAAACCAATGTGATTTTAGGAATCCCAAAACTACATTGAGATCCCAAGGTGCCACTGGAGGCACAAAAGGAGGCTGTATATGCAGTACCCCCTTGACAAACGTCTGAACTTCAGGAACTGAAGCTAGTTCTTTTTGGAAGAATATTGACAGGGCCGAAATTTGAACCTTAATGGACCCTAATTTTAGGCCCATAGACAGTCCTGTTTGCAGGAAATGCAGGAAACGACCCAGTTGAAATTCCTCTGTAGGGGCCTTCCTGGCCTCACACCACGCAACATATTTACGCCAAATACGGTGATAATGTTGCACAGTTACATCCTTCCTGGCTTTGATCAGGGTAGGGATGACTTCATCCGGAATGCCTTTTTCCTTCAGGATCCGGCGTTCAACCGCCATGCCGTCAAACGCAGCCGTGGTAAGTCTTGAAACAGACATGGTCCCTGCTGGAGCAGGTCCTTTCTTAGAGGTAGAGGCCACGGGTCTTCCGTGAGCATCTCTTGAAGTTCCGGGTACCAAGTCCTTCTTGGCCAATCCGGAGCCACGAGTATAGTCTTTACTCCTCTCCTTCTTATGATTCTCAATACCTTGGGTATGAGAGGCAGAGGAGGGAACACATACACTGATCGGTACACCCACGGTGTTACCAGAGCGTCCACAGCTATTGCCTGAGGGTCCCTTGACCTGGCGCAATATCTGTCCAGTTTTTTGTTGAGGCGGGACGCCATCATGTCCACCTTTGGTTTTTCCCAACGGTTCACAATCATGTGGAAGACTTCTGGGTGAAGTCCCCACTCCCCCGGGTGGAGATCGTGTCTGCTGAGGAAGTCTGCTTCCCAGTTGTCCACTCCCGGAATGAACACTGCTGACAGTGCTATCACATGATTTTCCGTCCAGCGAAGAATCCTTGCAACTTCCGTCATTGCCCTCCTGCTTCTTGTGCCGCCCTGTCTGTTTACGTGGGCGACTGCCGTGATGTTGTCCGACTGGATCAACACCGACTGACCCTGAAGCAGAGGCCTTGCCTGACTTAGGGCATTGTAAATGGCCCTTAGTTCCAGGATATTTATGTGAAGTGACGTTTCCATGCTTGACCACAAGCCCTGGAAATTTCTTCCCTGTGTGACTGCTCCCCAGCCTCTCAGTCTGGCATCCGTGGTCACCAGGACCCAATCCTGAATGCCGAATCTGCGGCCCTCTAGGAGATGAGCACTCTGTAACCACCACAGGAGAGACACCCTTGTCCTTGGAGACAGGGTTATCCGCTGATGCATTTGAAGATGCGATCCGGACCATTTGTCCAGCAGATCCCACTGAAAAGTTCTTGCGTGGAATCTGCCGAATGGAATCGCTTCGTAAGAAGCCACCATCTTTCCCAGGACCTTTGTGCATTGATGCACTGACACCTGGCCTGGTCTTAGGAGGTTCCTGACTAGGTCGGATAACTCCCTGGCTTTCTCCTCCGGGAGAAACACCTTTTTCTGTACTGTGTCCAGAATCATCCCTAGGAACAGCAGACGTGTCGTCGGAATCAGCTGCGATTTTGGAATATTTAGAATCCAACCGTGCTGTCGTAGTACTATTTGAGATAGTGCTACTCCGACCTCTAACTGTTCTCTGGACCTTGCCCTTATCAGGAGATCGTCCAAGTAAGGGATAATTAAGACGCCTTTTCTTCGAAGAAGAATCATCATTTCGGCCATTACCTTGGTAAAGACCCGGGGTGCCGTGGACAATCCAAACGGCAGCGTCTGAAACTGATAATGACAGTTCTGTACCACAAACCTGAGGTACCCTTGGTGAGAAGGGCAAATTGGGACATGGAGGTAAGCATCCTTGATGTCCAGAGACACCATATAGTCCCCTTCTTCCAGGTTCGCTATCACTGCTCTGAGTGACTCCATCTTGAACTTGAACCTTCTTATGTAAGTGTTCAAGGATTTCAGATTTAAAATGGGTCTCACCGAGCCGTCCGGCTTCGGTACCACAAACAGCGTGGAATAATACCCCTTTCCCTGTTGTAGGAGGGGTACCTTGATTATCACCTGCTGGGAATACAGCTTGTGAATGGCTTCCAATATCGCCTCCCTGTCGGGGGGAGACGTTGGTAAAGCAGACTTCAGGAACCGGCGAGGGGGAGACGTCTCGAATTCCAATTTGTACCCCTGAGATACTACCTGCAGGATCCAGGGGTCCACTTGCGAGTGAGCCCACTGCGCGCTAAAAATCTTGAGACGGGCCCCCACCGTGCCTGAGTCCGCTTGTAAGGCCCCAGCGTCATGCTGAGGACTTGGCAGAAGCGGGGGAGGGCTTCTGTTCGTGGGAAGAGGCTGTCTGCTGCAGTCTTTTTCCCCTTCCTCTGCCCCGGGGCAGATATGAGTGGCCTTTTGCCCGCTTGCCCTTATGGGGACGAAAGGACTGAGCCTGAAAAGACGGTATCTTTTTCTGCTGCGAGGTGACTTGGGGTAGAAAGGTGGATTTCCCGGCCGTTGCCGTGGTCACCAAGTCCGATAGACCGACCCCAAATAACTCCTCCCCTTTATACGGCAATACTTCCATATGCCGTTTGGAATCCGCATCCCCTGACCACTGTCGCGTCCATAATCCTCTTCTGGCAGAAATGGACATCGCACTTACTCTTGATGCCAGAGTGCAAATATCCCTCTGTGCATCTCGCATATATAGAAACGCATCTTTTAAACGCTCTATAGTCAATAATATATTGTCCCTGTCCAGGGTATCAATATTTTCAGTCAGGGAATCCGACCAAGCCACCCCAGCACTGCACATCCAGGCTGAGGCGATTGCTGGTCGCAGTATAATACCAGTATGTGTGTATATACTTTTTAGGACATTTTCCAGCTTCCTATCCGCTGGTTCCTTGAGGGCGGCCGTATCAGGAGACGGTAACGCCACTTGTTTTGATAAGCGTGTGAGCGCCTTATCCACCCTAGGGGGTGTTTCCCAGCGCGCCCTAACCTCTGGCGGGAAAGGGTATAATGCCAATAATTTTTTAGAAATTAGCAGTTTTTTATCGGGGGAAACCCACGCTTCATCACACACCTCATTTAATTCATCTGATTCAGGAAAAACTACGGGTAGTTTTTTCACACCCCACATAATACCCTTTTTTGTGGTACTTGTAGTATCAGAAATGTTCAAAACCTCCTTCATTGCCGTGATCATGTAACGTGTAGTGTCTGTATCGACCTGATGTAACGGGCGCTTTAGAGCCCCTGACGGTGTTTGAGACGCCTGTATTAACTGATTATCCGGCTGTCTCATGTCGTCAACAGACTTTTGTAAAGTGCTGACACTATCACGTAATTCTTTCCATAAGATCATCCAGT